>NC_070590.1:5179702-5779702 GCF_027409825.1 Scomber japonicus | reverse complement strand
CTCACCAAAAGGATTTCTACTCAGTTATGCACTGAACTGTAAAGCAGCTGTCATTTGATGTAACCTAAGAGGTATAAACATAGCCTCTTTTTTCCTTTCCTGCTTCCTTTTTCCATTTTTTTTTCTCCTCTTCTTGGATGTTGCTCACCCATCCACTCTCCCTTTACCTCCGGCTGTCTCTGGGACCCGCTGATTAGAGCGCTGGGTGCTGTCCTGCTGATAAGGCTGAGAAACCTGCTTCCCTCCCTCCCTCCACCACCAATGGCGTTGTCCTCAGGGTGCAGGGGAGGAAAAGAAGGAGCCCTGGGTAATGTCCCCTACAGTACACTCCCAACCCCCCCCCCCCCCTCACCATTCACCAAGTTATGGGTGGCGGATGAATACGCTGCCTTGTGCATCTCGTGACTTTGAAAAGATAGGCCTGCATTTTCCACGGTGGATAAGACCAGCAGGAGAAATGAGTCAAGTAATACAGCCTGGCTTATGACAGTGTACCATTATGCATCAAAGGCTCTTTTTTTATGAGTGAAATTTTGCATACTGGAGTGTGTTTACAGTACCATCTGCTAGATTGTGTACACTTAGCACTCGAAAATGTAGGACAAATGCTGGTGCTCAAATGTGCATGAGTTTCATTTCATGAGATATCACATTGTCTAAATTCCCATCAAGCTGCCATAAGGGGGAAATAATATAGCACAGGTTATTCATGCTGAGAGTAATTTGATATAATTATAACACAGTTGAAAATCTGTAGTTTTCCATTGTGTGCTCTTGCTACAGTATGTTAACTCTTGCTTTACATTGTCGTTGCTTTAAATTAAATATCAAGTTAAAGGCTGGTTATACTCTATATTTTCCTTTTTGTTTTGCTACAGACAGTGTAAGAAAGTTGGGAAGTATTATGAAAGAGACTAAAACACTTCTATATGTTGACAGTAACACAGATACAGAAGGACACCAGGCTTATACTTGAACACAATTACTTAATAATATTACATCTCCCTGCTTTAAGTGAACATAAGACCCACACACACACAATGAATGTATGAGCTAATGTGCTATTTGGATGCATGCAATACTATAAAAACTGACAGATCCTGGTTGTGATTTATATTCCAGCTCAGTAATAAGACGGTAAAACATGGGGTGATAGTCTGATGATAAAGACATAACAATAAAGTGACATCATGGTATTTAAAGGATATGGGTAAGAAGGGCTCACATACTAGCTAATTTGGTTAATAATGGAGAAATCATATAAAAATGAAGCTGGATTATTTAGAAATTCCACTGCAACATTTTGGCAAATACGTCATGGAGATGTAGAGTTAGTTGTAACCAATGGCTACCATGGTTTGGTATTGGACTGTATAATATTGTAATGAGTAGTGACTTGTTTTTTTGCTCCTTGACTGAATGCGAAGGACAGAACATTAGAAAAGTCTTTGTCTGTACAACACCAACAAGGTCCTAATTTTAAAACCACACCAAAAAAATGTCTCAACAAGCAACTACAGTAGTAAAAAAAGTACTAAATCTGCACTGCAAGATGTTTTTTTGTTATTTTCTGGTAGATCAGAATATAATTGCTTCCATCCTAACTATTAATGCTACAGTATTTACACTGAACTCCACAGCTCTCCCTCTTCTAATGAGATGTTAAGAGATGTTAATCCACACTAAAGTAAGAGAAAAATATCCAAATATCCAAATATGACCACCATGCCTAAGCGATATCTACTCCACGATGGATTGATAGGCAGAGGAAGACCCTAATCCTTGAGGTGTCCTAAAGAAAAAGACTTGGTCTGGCTTATCTCTGGGGTCAGGGAAGGTCCACAGCCATTAATTTTAAATGAGTGGAATGGATTTGTGGTAATGGAAACCCAATGGCTCCAGACAGCATTGGGACTTGGTGGTGTGAAGACACCAAACGACAGTGTGATAACCTGACCACTCAACTGTACGAAGTGGAAGGAGTCAAGAAACTGATTTGGGTTTTCTGCTGCCCCCGCACACTGTGAAAGTCTTAAGTGTAATGCATTAGAAATCTATCTGGAGGCATTCAAGTGTAACCGAGCTGAAGACATCAGGTAAACCCTCTCCTCTTTTGGTCTAAATAGTTTCCATCTAATTTAAGACTCTTTAGTTTTAGCTGATCATTTTCAGATTTTATCAACGTCAAAGAATTAAATCAGTGATACCTGGGGGGGGCGATAGAAGAGTGTAGAGTCCATAAATGCTGCTGTCACTTTCCACTCAGTGAAACAAACAATAAATAAAAGTGCTGCTCATTCTATTGTGTTGAAGACATACACTATAAAAAAAAACAATGGCTTATTTCACTTCACATGTAGCTTGTTCACACCCTGCAAGGTGTGAAGCTGAAAAGGACACTGAAAAATATGTTCACAGCATCACATATTTCCCTCCACCATAAAGCATTTTAACCGTTGTTTCTAGGTAACAGTTTCTAGCTAACAAGATGTAGTTTAACAGCTAAAATCAAACGTTTTTGGACTAGTTTTATCCATCTGTGATATAATATTAATGTTTCAATCAGTGTGTAGATCTGAAATTGGACTAAAACTATCCTTATATGGCAATTATAACTCATAAAAGGAAACTCAAATGATCGGCACACCGAGCATTACTTCACTTAGGTTATAATATTAGCCACTATTAGCAGATTAGACATCTTCTGTCCATACAAAACTATTTATTATTATTTTAACCTTTGTGTCGTCCTCCTGGGTCAAATTGACCCCTAGTCTGTTTTGATTGTTCCTTCTTTCCTTCCTTTCTTCCTTCCTTCCTTCCTTCCTTCCTTCCTCTCTCCCTCCTTATTTCCGTCCTTCCTTCCTTCCTTCTCTCTTTCTTTCCTCCCCCCTACCTTCCTCCCTTCCTTCTTTCCTTCCTCCCCCCTACCTTCCTCCCATCCTTCTTTCCTCTGTCCTTCATTCCCTCCTTCCTTCCTCCCTCATTTCCTTCCTTCTTCCTCCCTTCCTTCCGCCTTTCCTTCCTTCTTCCTCCCTCCCTCCCTCCCTCCCTCCCTCCCTCCCTCCCTTCCTTCAAGGACAACAGGAGGGTTAATGCGACCATAGCTATGACTGTTTAACACTTATATAATATACATAAATCTTTATGGTTTAACAATAATTACAAACAGAAATCATTGACCTTGTTTGTGTCCTGTCAACTGTTACAGATGTCTCTTTTTATAACAGTAGTAAATGAGGCTTAAATAAAGCTTGACTGTAGGTGTTTCTTTTTGTGTGACCACTGAGACACTTTGCCAATAAGACTGACGGGGGCGTATCAGCTCACTTAATACATCTATGTTATAACTTACCAACTCAATTGTTTAAAATGGCTGCTGTGTTAAAAAGATCAATTGCTTAATAAGAGATGGCCGTCAGTGTTGACAGTATAAAGGAAGAGGGAGGCGGGGGGTGGGGGGGCAAGTCGTGTGTCTATTTTGCGTTGTTGTTATTCACGTCAGAGACGAGCAGAGATCTGCACCGATACACAAATGCCACATTGACCCTTTACAGTCCTCTGGTAATGAGTGTATAATACATTTTGTTTGCGAGTGGGGAGGGTGGTAATGCAGGAGTTTTCCAGATTAAAATGCCCCACTTTGAGCAATGCAGCTCAGAGGCTATTACGCACAGTGCTCATTCCCTCCTACCTTGCTTTTTACTTAATTGAATCAGCCGGTCCCCCCATATCAGATATTCCTTAACGGAATACTGAAACCTATCCACCCTTTTCCTAATACCATTAGGGGAAGCGGGAGAGCAAGATGGATGCTTTAATCCTGCTGGTTCAGATCACACTAAAGGAGAGCGTGCCCTGCAGTCATACATTAGCCACAACATTCACTGCTGAGCCACAATATTCTTCGGTGCAGAAGACTTGCCTTGTCACTGCCTGACCGAAAGCTACAATAACAAGAGGCCATTTCCTGAAGACAAGCTATAATGTAAATAACAGAAACAGTAGCTCATTGCACTGCTCTTTACGAGGGGTGGGTGGGAATGAATTATTGCAACATGTTACAGTCGGCAGTATCTGATTTCCATGATGTCTACTACTGTATTTTATGAGTACACATAGGTCCAGTAGGTTTATGTCTTCTGTTCATGAACCCAGCAGATATGCAGGAATGCATGTCCAATTTGACACAATGGTGATACAGATGAATGGGGCTCAGGCAAGCCTCCTGCTGCTGTGGTATTCTTATTTCCCTACCTATTTTCTGCTGTGTCAAACCCCAGCTAAGGTGAGGTCCATTATTTGTGGCCAGCTCAAGCACAAACTAATCCTCTTATTTGGGAGGTCAGCGCCAATCATTATACAGAAGGGTGCCATTACAGTGTACACTCCAGTGAGCTGATTTCCCCTTACATAAATATATGACTCAAGGGACTGCTCTTACTCTCCCTTTCTAATTTATCTCTATTTTTTTCTCTCCCAACTTTCCCCCTCTTTTTATCTCCAACCTTCTCAAACCCCTTTGTCATTTCTACCTTTTTTCGCTCTCCCACACTTTCTGTTCACATCCCCCTTTTCCCACCCTCATTTTTTTTTTTTTTTTTTCAGGATGACCAGAGCAGCGTATAATTGAATCTGGAGAGAATGCATGAGCAGGAACAATTAGCTCAGTCACTCAGAATGTGGATATGGCGGGTACAGTAGGATAAACAGAATAATAAAAAAAAAGGAAGGAAAGCAAGAAGATAAGCCTGAACTGTATGGGAACTGGAACAAAAGGGCTCACACAAGTGTACACACAATTCTGTTCCCACCAGCGCCTGACAAGGATGAGATACTCTCACTTTGCATTGCCTTCAATGTCTCTTCTGTCATACTGCCCTGCTTAACAGACATTAGCACTCATCTGATGTAACTTGAATGATCTTATGTATTTGTATTGTTCAAAATGGCTGCTGACTACTGTGGCTCTAACACTGCAATGAAAACTATGAATAAAGGATTTTTTGTAATTTTTATTCTTGGCAATCATTATAAAGTAAATGTGGATATTGTAAAAATTCTCATTGGATTGATCCATAAACAATAGCTAATTTATTTTTATTGACTATGTGGTTTAATTGCATTGTGAAATTCCTTAATGCCTGCATCCCTCAAGTCTCCATCACAGATGGGACGGCAGCCTGGACCAGGACTGCACAGCTCTTGGTCCTGTTTAAGCTGTCATAAACAGGAAGTGCAACAATGCATGATGCTGCTGAATTTGCGTATATGTAAAACTGGCAAACAAGAAGATATACTTTTCTTCCAGGGCAAGGAAAAGTATGGGAAAGTCTTTTCCTCTGTCAAAAAAAAAAAAAAAAAAAAAAAAAGACCTGCTCTGGCACCGGCAAAGATGGACCATAAATACTTCATAAATACCAATTACCTCAAGAAGCAGGCATGAAGAAAAGAGCAGCTATTTCAGCCAATTATGAGGCTTCTCTCTCAAAGGGTGGAGAAAGACGACTCTTCCCTTTCAAGCCTCCCAAATGAAAGTAGAAACCTCTGTCATGTTGTGGAGCCTCAATAATGTTTCCCTCCACCTTCATGTCAGGGATGAAAGGCCCCAAATGTCCTTTGAATGAAACCCCCAGAGGACTTAACATGCATCAATAACATTTCCATCCTTGAAGATGTTTGAGGGGAACTACACATAATCTCCTCACAGACTTTGAGGCTCCGCTCGCTTCCTGTGACTTTTATTTACCCCAATCTCAAAGGTCCTTCCTTGCAACGCCAGAGATGGAGACAGAGGGAAGAAGAAAGATGAACAAAAGAAAACAGAGGGAGGGAAAGGCTAGAGTTAGACAGCACATTGTGGTGAGTGTCGCCTGCTTAAAATAGGACAGCTGCCTCTTGAAGGAGCCATCATTCTTCATAGGGGTAGCCTGTCTTCATTTCCACCCTCGGCAAAGCACACAGGGCTTAACACACTTACGTCTGAGGATTTGCTGCACTTGAAGGTGGCAGCAATTCCCTAGAATGCTGGCGGAGGGAGCAATGCAAAGCCACCCTGGAAAAACATCCAATTGCTTTAACAAGTTCAGCTGAGGCAATATCTTGACCTTTTGGATCCGCCAACGAGGTATTAGCCTGTGTCTGAGTGTATGTCTTCACTCATTATTGCAAGTAATATATTTATGTATTCATGAATAAGCAATGAAGCCAAACATACATTCAAAATGCATAAGTAAGGGTAATTTTTCAAGATGTTGTTGGTATTTTGTCTTTATTGGACTGCTTGCTAGATGAGAACCACAAGAATCACAAAGAAGAGAAAGGTGACACAATAGTCCTCTGACACAACCGAACTTGGGATGTCACAACCACATAGTATGCATCTTCAAACACTTATACTAATTATAAGAGAGTATAGTATTATAGTGCAAGTCTCCACAGTTTGGAGAGAAAAAACAAAAACCTGCTGAACAAGCATGAGTCCGTGGTGCATTCCCAGTAGAAAACAGCAACAGCAGGGGCTCAAATGGGACAAAACCAGCACACGCTTAGTAACGCTCTAGGAAACTTGGTCTGTTGTTTTGGTCCAAATGAATTATGAAGTGATTATGAAGCATTATTTTTGCATCAACATTTCCACCGTATGGAGTTAAATGTATTCAAGTGGAAAGATAAATGATTCTTGACACCAATGCAGGAAAGTCTTAGAGCACATATATACTACATACTTTTAGAAAATGAGCAGCATTGTTCATTAACGCTCATGTAACTTGTGTTTATCTGCAGAATTAATAAGGATATCAACTAAGGGACAGATTAGAGCTGAGTCACACATCTAGTTATATGGTGACAGTATATTATTATGTTATATGAAGTTAGTATATTATTATGATAATGATAATATTGAGACACTGAAGCAGCAGCGAGTGTCATGATATACAGTAAATGCAGGTAATTGTGGAAAAGCCCTTATGCTGCTGATCTTACTTCAAACACTGAGATAGTTGCTACACTGATGATTGGCTTCCTGATGAGCCATCCCATAAAGGAAAGATTAATATATGAGATTGCTATCATACACACACGAACACACGGTAAATACCCATAGATTCATCTAAATCATTTAAATCTGAAGGTAAATTCAACATTTCTGATAGGTGTGATTTTGAGAATAATTCCATTTAAGTCAATTAAGGAAAAATATGTTGTTCCTCCTCAGCCAACCCAAACAGGCTTAATTCTATTTGCTCAAATTTAGACTGACTAGGTGTGGTAACTACCAATATAGCAAGACAGACTAAGCTTCAATACGTCCTTTGAGTGTTTTGAGTGAAGTGTGTGTCACTACATAGAGTAGTATAATCATTCTATTGCACTAGCTTCTAGGTCAATTAAATTTGCACAATGTCAGTCAGGAGATTTTTATCAAATTCAGTCCAACATTGACCCATCAATTATTCATCCATTGGTCCAACCCTTGTCCAAACTGTACCTGATACCTTGTATCTTGAGAAGAGGGAGTTGGAGCTGCTCCAAAATTGAATCTTTAATTGTCAGCTTTGATGTAAGTGGTCTCCCCCATGTTCAAATTAAGCTTATGACATTCAGCTACAAAGCGATTATGGAGAAAAAGGTTAGCAGACACTGCGTCGGCCTGGTCACTCAAAATGAGGCTGTGAGTCATTTGTAGCTGAGTGGCTTACAGTGACAATACAGATGTACTGTAGAAGAAGCATTATTTGTGTGGGCTAATTAAAGAGCTTGCTCATGAGGCACCATCTACAG
The DNA here is from genome assembly GCF_027409825.1 of Scomber japonicus. Lineage (NCBI taxonomy): Eukaryota > Metazoa > Chordata > Actinopteri > Scombriformes > Scombridae > Scomber > Scomber japonicus. The sequence continues at coordinate 5,771,917 of NC_070590.1, read as the reverse complement.
TGGCAGCAGCACAGCAGGGAGGCATGAATAAAGGATCTCTCACTCTTGGCAACCGTATAAATCAGCCGACCACTCACACAAACCGCCCCTTTACTTACTTTCACTAAGACCTCCCCAATAAGCAGTGAAACTTGAAATATTCAATCCAGAAAGTGGAACACTCGGCTTTAAAATTTAGGGATGGTGGTCACTCTGATATCTTTTCAGACCTGACTGACTGAATGGCCTAAAAAAGGACAGTTAAATAGTTGGGTCTTCAGAACCCAGTGGCTCTTTGAAGAAGGATGATATCTGTATCTCTACTTTGAGTAAGGCTAATTAGCTCATTGACATTTTGCCTTGTAGCACCTCCTGGCATTAAGTGTAAAAAGTGTATAGCTTTGAACCATTACTTAAAAAAAGCCTCAACACTTCCCAGTTCCACTTTCAGTTCCACTTAGTGCCCCTAACTGAGGCAACAGAACAGATAGCAAAAGTTTTGATATTTTATTCTGGCAACATGACCGAAATCCTACCATTTTCCGCACTGGTAACCAAATGAAAATGAGGCCAGATAACAATGAGAATTTCACAGTAAATGATAATGAGATACAGTCCTAACAAACTGTTGAACACCATATTGCAAGGCAAATTACTGTAGAGATGACTGCCCTGCCAGGTGTAACTCTCACACTGCAGTATCACAGAAAAAAAAAAAGTCCAGCATATGTTCCATGCTGAGGATAACTTAACTGGTACAGACCTCTGGTAAACGGATTGAGAGAATTCCCTGAGTATATACGGCCTACTTCGTGCAATATGGTGAGGGTACGCTTGGACCGCAATGATGAGCCAACATAGTCACATGATGGTCTGTGATAAATTAGCTAGGGATCTACGGGGCAATAAACTGTAGCAGATCAAGGGAACACACAGCGGGTATGGCTTGATAGGATATGCTTCATCCTTCAACCATACCTCCCACGATATTACAAAGATACGATTTGTCTTGGACTGTTAGGAATGATAACAATGTTAAACGTCTAACTACTCGGTCTCAGCGTGGGCTGTTTAGTATTTTATGTTGTTTGCTTAAGAGCTGAGAGAGCATGTGGATATACTGGCCTGCTGACTGTAAAGGTATGCCATGTCTTGAGAAATTCCATCTCCACTTTATATACACCCGAGTGTAAAGAGTGTAGTACATTTCTTTGAGAGGGACAAAACACAATAAAAAGTAAAAAGAAACTTTTCTAGTTCAGCTCGGATAAAAGAAAAAGAAAAAAACTTCATTAATTGCAAGTCTATTTTTCTGAATTCACTGCTGTCCAATGTGGGATCAATAGGCTTCAGCTTTGCATCTTCAATTGCATGAGCTCTCTCTTTCTTCATCCTAGACTGGAACATCCACGTCTTTATCTACTTTTGTAAATTACATTACTTGAAAGTGGAATGTATTTGATTATATATGCTCCTTGTCCACGTCTTATTGGACACGTTGTAACCTCTCATCTGGAGACTGTCCTCCCAAGATAAAGGACATACTTTCTCATTCAAGTAGGCTAAATGAGAAAGTTTTGACTGGTATTGTGTACAGTATGCCAACAATGTTCCTCATTTTGAGGAGTGGATTGGGGCATTAACCAGACAATGGACTTCGCCTCAGAAGACTACAGTTTTTCTTTTTCAGTCATGAGTGACAAACCAGGACAATTTTTTTTGTTTTTTTTTAAACTGTAACTATGATTGACACCTAACCTTAACCCAATGGTGATTATTGTAGCTGTAACCCCGCACTATGTTCCTCTAATCTTTACAAATCAATCATTTTAACCCAAAAGGTGATTTATCTCTAACCCTAACAAAGCCGTTTTTTATGCCTAAACCAATCCAGACAACTAACAACTAATACTATAGTTAATCATAATGTTAATAGTTTAATTTGGAGGACCGGTGCACATCTGAGATCCTAAATCTTTGACATTTGATCCTACTGAAACATACCCTGTTATCCAAAAGATAGAAGACACTGCTGCTGTTGGGAATTGCCACAAGTGACATAGATGTTGTACAACAGGTAAAAAAAAAATCAGGCTTTCACAATTTACAGGTTTCCATGCTTAATAAATCAATATTCAAATTACAGCCCTATGATTCATTTGGCTCATCATCAAAGCTCATAGTCAACCAAACAAATATCTTTATTGGTCCCTACAGTTAACTCAGCCTTTACGACAGGCATCGGCCTTTCCTTTTACAAAGCTATCACACGCTGTTTCTCACTTCCTTTTGTCATCCAAGATACAGATATGCACACAAAACAATGCTGTCAGCCAAAATAAACATTGTAACTGGTGTTCACACTGACATCCGCTCTGTTAATGGGTCCCTCATCTGAATGCAGGTAGTGCCAAAAGCTTTTATTGCATCTGCGTGATGTTCTCATTCAATATTTTTCCCTGCTATTAGATTACACTACACTTTACATTAGGATATTCATTTGATTTGCACTCTTTGATGTTTTGTGGCTTTTAAAGGGCTTTATGGTCTAAAGAAAGACAACAACAATTGTTATCACATAATGTATTTTTCCCTTAAGCCACAGCAGCAGTGTTTAGGTCTTATGGGCATGTCAGTGCTAAAGTAGGGAGATCCCCATATAATTCATGTCTAGCCACCTGAGGACCAGGTTTAAGTTTACTTTTTTTGGTTAGTCAAATCGTGGACATGCTACTTGATGGATGCTGTTTATCTTCTCCTGGAACTGTAAGTTGGTCTAATTCTGCATCAACTAGGTTTAAGGGATTTTAAGGGTGTCTTAAGGCCCATTTATGCTCAATGTTAAGTACTGGTACGGATACAGACGGAGCCTTCTGTCCGTGCTCTGTGTTCATTTCCTCCGTATTTCTGTACGTTTCCATAAAGCTTACGGCTACGCACCAAACAGAGCAGTACCACCGGAAACCATGGGGGGGCAGTGTTGCTGTCACTACTCGATAGGTAGCTCTATGCAAGAGGTACGTTATCAATATCTCCTCCACAGTCGCCATGTTTGTTTTTGAGTTTGTTGTTGTCATAAACTTTTGACTCTGTGCTGCCCCCTGGTGGATGTATTGGTTAACATCCATGCCAACGTAAAGGACGCATGGAAGTACGTGAGCAGTGACGGTAACATTGTTTGAAACGAACGTATAGATTTTCATATGTCCGTTGAGCATAAATGGGCCCTTATGTTGCCATACACCATGACATAACTCGATTGGATTTGAGAACTCAATATGACAATTTATGAGTTGTTGAATTCTTAATCCTGCCTAAAAAGCTCTGATAGGCTTGTCCTTTTTCTCAACTACCATCAATAATCAAAATACTCTGAAAACATCACTTACTGTACTGTATGTAGGCGGATATTTTGGAACCAGACTAATGATAAAAGTGCTGCACCATCATGCCTCTTTGAAATAAATATTGCAGAGATCTAATGAGGTATGAGCAGCTGTAGTCAACTGTCCATTTTTAATTTGCGATATAAAACTCCTGGAAAAATCCCATCAAATAAGTTATGGCCAACTCTTCGTTGACAAGGTTAACTGTGGACACACTGGCTGAGTTTACCTGTGGTTTCCACTTCATACGAAATGAATGGACATCTGCTAAATTGTTGACTGTTTAGCTTTAAGTGCTTTTGCTGGATTGTTAGTCAGTGGAGCTTTTTGAAAAGTTAATTAGACTTTTATGTGTCTGGCTCAGATTATATGGCTGTCCAGTTTTTGGGTTGTGCAGATCTCACAGACCAGTCATAGATATGTCGTCTATAGGCACTCAGTGTGGAGCAGCAGCCAGAATGAGCAACACGGGCTGTCACAGATGCTGCCAATCGAGGCTGTCCACACAGAGACTGCTGTACACCTGCCACTCTGGCATATCCTGCATCCTACTCTAATTCAATTTACCACTCAAACCCATTTCAGAGCCTGTCACACATTTTCCCAGCTGAGAGGGTGTTGCATCAAGAAAGCCTTAAGCATGTTGGTAGATACTGTATGGTGAATGGCGCGTGTATGTGTGTGTGTGTGTGTGTGTGTGTTATACTGGGAACAAGAAAAAAAAAGAAAAGCATTTCGGGTGAATCTATTGAAGGAGGCCTTGGTTTCATTAGAGAACAGATTAGAGGGGAAAGTCAATATCCAACAGCTTTGGATTTAAAGCCCTACTTACAAACGCATTAAGATTCCAGGAAGTGATAAAACCATATGATTCCTGCTTCTCTTGTTTAAGGAGAAGAAAGAAGAGTTGCCTACTGTAATTAGACAGGACCTCTGTGGGATTTCTGAGGCCACCACAATTGGCTTGCCGTTGATTTAAATAAGGTTTTAAACAAGGTTGTTAATTTATTTTGTTGTACAAGTTCTCCTCATTGTGCCACATTTATTTGACTTGATAAACATTACATAGAAGACTGCTTCAAGCAATGCGCACATTTAAAATAGATTAGCACAAACAAAAGCACAGCAATTCCTACAGGCGTTATTTTAATTGTGGTCCTCAGCGATAAGACATACAAGAGGGGAGGTGGGTGAGGCAGGAAGTGAGCCACTCAAAAGACTAAACAACAGTAGAAATTAAACAAAATTAATTCTCAATATGCTTAAAAAATATTAATTAAAAAAAATACAACCATTACCCATCAAATTAAACATTTTATACCCACCCAGCTTATGTAATCAAGCAGGTATGCAGGGGTAGCAACATTTAGCTTAAAGGTCAGCCATTGCTTAATCTTAGTAACTCTTTTTACACAGTTATCCAGGTCAGACTATCAGTTCGGACTATCAAAGCATAATAGAAAGGATGGGGTTGATAGGGAGTCTTAGAACGGTTACAACAAGATTATTTTGTCTCTAATGTATTAGGCTTGTGTGCCAAAATTTACAGGCAAATTATAAGTGGTTTCACATGAAGTCATCAGTGGTTTAAAAATGTAACCTTTACTTCATTTTACAACCTTTTTATGGCTGCAGCGTCATTAGCATTTACCAAAAAAAAATCACAGGAGAAATCTATTTGAAGGTCAGCAACTTTAAAGCGGCTATAATCAATACTTTTTTTTATAATGACAATGTATGAAATGACAATGTGTAATGTCAGAGGCGTCACTCGCAGTGATGAACCTACAGAGAGTTCTCAGCAACTGTACAGCAGCCCTCTGGCTTTATAGACCTTTAAAGTGAGTTTCATCACACTGTTTAGCGGTCCAGCTGCTGGATGTGTAAAGAATAGGGGTGTGACGATACACTCAGCTCAGCTAACGAGACGAGACACGATATTGGGTTCACGAGACGAGATTTTAACTTTATTTTGAAGAAAACTTAAATGAGGAAATAAATGACTGTTCTTTTATTTGAAATTCACAAAATGGAAATTGAATTGAACTAATCATCTTGTAATGAATCATTTTAGTTCTACTTTCTAAATATATAATTATCATATGCAGTATGTAGTACTGTAAAACGTTTCCCCATATAGATATTCTTTGTTAGATAAATGCTATAACCAGTTGGCAGATCATCACTTCTTTATCCTGTTTCTGTCCTGCCATAAAATCATTGTATTTGGCAGTAATGTATAGGCAACTATATATAGATCTCTGTGTGTGTGTGTGTGTGTGTGTGTGTGTGTGTGTGTGTGTGTGTGTGTGTGTGTGTGTGTGCGCAGTGTAGATACTATAGGTATAATCTGTATTCGTTCATACAGCAGAGAGGAAGGGAAACGCTTTCTCATGGGATTTCTGCAGTCACAAGTTAAGCCAAATAAGACCGGTGAATCTTGCTTTTGGAAATGTCCTGAAGGTTCATAACTTTCTCATCTGTCATACTTTAAATCACACAATGCCAGTGAGGCAGATGAGTCAATAAGATTGAAAAATGTGATGGTACACCAACACAAACCTCATCATGGACACAGCACACTCAAGAGACAGTGTGAATGCAAACTGAGTGTGTGCTCCAGGCTGATGTGATTCCACCGGCCTCCAGTGGATACACACACAGCATCGGGGAATCACATGTTTTTGTTTTCATATAAACATAATGTATTAATAGTCGATATGCATATGACATGTTATCATATGTCAGCTAATGTTAATTATATACACTTCGTTATGTGGTGTGAAAAGTATAAATGCCAACTTCCTTCATTCAAATGATCCTGAAGAGCAAACACTGACATTTTTAGTTATCTGTGATTGATTAATTATATTATCATGCATGTCACACAGCATCATGGGCACTAAATCAGAACTGCAAAGCCGGATAAAAACATCAAAGCAATTTCAGTACACTGATATAGGAGGCACAAAATGCTTATTAAACCCTTTTTTAATTCAGCATACTGAACCAGTCGACTGACTAACTACAGTGTTCAGATGCACAGTGTGACTAATCCACATTAATCCAACATGACAGCAGGAAACTCTCCAAAATCAATATCTCTGATTGATTGCTGTCCAACCTGTAGTGCCAGAGCTCATACTCCCAGAAAATGACCACCAACAATTCCAAAATCATTTAGTCATATGTCACGATGGAGCTCCTGCACAAATAATCCTGTTAGTCACTGTTAAAGTTTCTTTTTTTTCCACAAGGAAAAAGCTATAATGGACGACCATTATAGACTTTTGAGTGCAACCCCCTTCAACAATGTGGGCTGGTTTAACATCACAAAGCTGCTTTGAACCGAGAGAATGTGAGCCTCAGTGGTTAGTGCTTGACAATCTTTCATTTTCTGACTCCCTGTACCTTAGCGAGCTGATCACATGATAGCCTTCCTTGGGCTGAATCATCCCCAGGGTGAAACCCACATGCACATATGCACTCACATCCTCACACACAGAGAGACTTCCTCCAATTTAGTTGCCATTTTAATGGCTTTCTATAGGTCTCAATTTGACACCTGTCACATCTGTTTCCTAGCCTCCTTGGTGTGATGATAAGAAGCAGGCATTACAATTGTCATATCGCATTTTCAGCTGCATTTTTTTTTTTATCTGTTTCAATGTCCGTCTCCGACCCATCTCTTGTTAAAGAAAAGAGGTGTGTACTCACACACACACACATACAAAAAAACACAATCCTGCCTCTGCAGCTATCAAAGCTATCAATCAGCAATGGCTTGAGGCTAAAATAGACAGCTGTTCTGGTGGATACATTTGCTACATCCCCAGTTCAATTTGTTTGGCAGCTTTGGAAAATGCAGTGAGTTTGGTGTGCAAACACATTCTACCAATCACTCCCATTCAACTGGCAAAGCATGAAATGACAGCCAAGGCCATTGGGAGAGCTTTCTGTTTGCAGACACGGCAACGCGTTGACAGCCTGAAAGCATCGCCACACACAAGTAATGCCGGTTGAGATTTCAGCAAAGATGAGGAGCCACTCCATTTGTACTTTTAGATGTTTTGCATTTGTGTCAACTGAGAGCTGATCAGTGTCTTGACGTACATTATACCAGGATACTGATACACTTAAAAGGTGAATGTGGAATAATTGGCTTTGATCTAAACAAATAGGGGCAGGATAACCCACCCACCATTACCCCAAACCCATCACCCTACTATACTGTTTACAGGAAATCTGTGTGTTATTGTAAATATACAGGAGAAAAATGCTACAGAGACATTACAGCTACAGTTAATTACAAAGAGGTTACATCATGATCATTTATAACATAACTCTAAATTACAACTAAAAAGTTTTACACACACCTCGAGGGTAGGTGTAAATCCTTAAATGTCACAGGAATAACTCATGTTTAAAAAAAAAAGTTGTTTTTCACCAACACAGCATAAGTTTTTCATTATTTGTTCATTCATTCTTCATCAACTTTTTTTTTTCATTTTACAACACAGTAATCCAGTAGAGATCTAATTTATTGATATGATATTTCAATATTGATCCAACTTACGACAATGTGCTACGATTGCCAAATGGCTCATACTAGCTTACCCATAACTGCTGCAATTCAGAGCAGTTCATCTGATCATGCAGCTGAGATGAGCAGCTGATGTCTTATCCATCCAGCAGCAGCCGGCTACTCCGACAACCTCAGTGCAACTTTCGAATATAGGCGTTATTTGGACGAACTGACCACATATTGGGAATCTACACGATTACGTTCTCACCTGAATTTTATTAAAACTTAATAAAATGACATATTGACAGTCCTACAGCAAAATGTACAGCTTTCGGCTTAGCTCATCTTCACCATTGCTGCTCAGGGCAACGCTACTACTTCTTCCTCTCATGTTGGACTGAGGGCAGATTGGACACTACAGTGATTCACTATCACCTCTAAGGCACAAAGTAGTATGATGAGACAGGACAGGCTGGGGCTAGCTGGTTAGCAGTAGATATCTCTGCAAAACAATACGTAGATGTCATTGACATAATGTAAAATAATTTATTTCTTCACAATCTTTGGATGTTTTTAACCTCTTCCTCTTTAGGCCTCTGGCTCGTAAATGACATACCCAACATGAATATAGTATATCTCTGTAACTACAAGGTCTATATGAGTAATATTGCTATCATAATAAAGGTAACACTTGTGAGATACCTGTAGAGGTGAAAGCATCAGCGTATATGTTACTGGGTCAGACTAAATGAAGATTGAACACAGCATAAATTAAATATTTAATTTTCACCTGACAAAAAGTTACACTTTTAGAGTGACTAACACCTTTTGAATTATGCTGCTGTAGCCAAAAAACCTCTTGAAACTGTAGCTTAACATCTGAACATTATCTGTGCCAAGTCTCAAGCTAATAAAGTAAAGCACTGCAAACTTATAGAGATTTTAGTGGAGATATATTTAGGCGCTCAACTGCACTGCACACCTCTGCACATGCGTTGTGTATTGACATCAACCAATCCAAGCAATATTTTCAGGAAGAGCAAAATGATGGTAAAATCTTACATAGTGTACTTTTTAAACAATACTGTAGCTATGATGCAGTCAGTGTGATATTCAGCCCATTTATTATATGACACCTTCTGTTACTATATATACCAGATCACTGCTGAGGAAGTGACTGCTCCTGTCTAACCACAGCTCCAGAATAAAGAGTGCATTGGAATATTCAACATGGTAAACACTGAATTCAAGGTGATAATTATTAAGTGTCGAATTGTTCTCTGTGGGGTTTAAAATTCTTCTCGCCTCTTGGAGTGTATACCTACTGTATAGAGGCGTTTGAGCGGCTGTTCAATCATTCATCTCACCTGCATCTGGAACACATACAGTACATATCTATTCTAAGTGCATTCTTTCATTGTATGCGTATAACTACAGTGGATTGTTGGTTAGCACTGTCAAAAACACAGGTGACCTATTCTGAGTGGACACTTAACTGAGGACTGAAAAAGATGCTTCCAGCCTGCTGACCTGTTGCTTTGGCTATGCTGTGTAGATACTGTGTAAAAGAAACAACTAACAGTGATTAATGAGGAAATGATAGCTGGCATTACAATAACAATCATTCCTTCAACATCACCATAGATGATGATTAATACTGTAGAAACCTGACACTCGTGGTACAGTTTCTTTACCAGGAGGGGAGTTCCGGTCCTCTGAAATGAGGCCAACGCGGAAGTAACTGAGAACTGCATTCTAGCAAAAGGCCACCAGGGGGCGACCATTTTGGTGTCAAAAGGACTTCCGTCTCTATGCAAGTCAATGGAGAATTCACCAACTTCTCACTTGATTTTTAACCTCAGTAAACGTTTTCAAAATGTGTTTATGGTCTCAATCGCTAGTTTAAAGTCTTCTTCAATGCAGTATGATGTTCATTTGTGAAATTTTGGCCTCCCTGATTTTAAATTTGACGATAAAGCAGGGTATGCATTAGGGCGTGGCTACGTCCTGATTGACAGATTGATTGATCAATGTCCTCGAGATCCAGCCCTCGCAACTATAGCAACCTCCCTGCTCTGCCCCATGGCTACGCCCATGACCCCACCTCATGCCTATATAAGTAAAATCCGTGTTTTTATTTGTCCAAGCATGTACCTGAAATTTTCAAGATGGTGCTGCCTAGATTCGAAACTATCGACTTCTGAGCAGCAGTCCACAAACCAATGGGTGACGGATGTTACATCCATTTCTTTTATACAGTCTATGTTCTTTACTTGAAGCTTGATGACAATTTGCACTGCATTTGAACTTGATTTTCCTCAAAGAGCTAACCAGACACTCCTATAACTAAGGAGTTCATGCAGATTTGGTGTCCTGTGATGGTTTAAGAGCTGTTTCAAAGTTTTATGCACCTACCCAAGAATAAAAATATTGTGAGAAAGAATTATGCTTTTGATTTGTTTCCCATGATATCGGTTATTAGGTGTTCGACAAGAGTTTCTGTTTTCTTGTGTTATTTGATCTTGCTTACCACCAAATGTCTTCTAAATGTTTCAAAATGATTAGGAGATAGGTTATATGTCTGACTGCTCGTCTAACTTATTGACCAGAACTGTGAGGAATGACAGTATAATAATCAACTACCCTGAAGACGTGTTCTTCATCTTTTTCTCTCTATTACCCTCTGTTTTCTACCAACCTGTGTCAACAGCTTGTACAAATATAAACCTGAAATCTCAACAGCTACTTCTTAATCTCTCTCTCAATCTGAAGAGGCTTATTTGTGGAAGTTGCAATAACCATCGCTTCCCCCCTTGGAGAGTTACCTACCAGCAATCTCCCTTTGCCACATATGTCTCCTGGTGCAGTACTGGCCTTAAAATGCATTAACAACACCCTGTTTCAAAAGTCAACATGTGTCAACAGCAGAGACAGTTCGAAGGAAGAAACAGGTCAGAATCTAGCTCAACCATGATGTCCGATGTCTGTGTTTGAGACGAGGCACAAGGGAGATAACTATTGTTTTAATGGCAGCAACAACTATGTCAGATGATCCATTTGACAATTGAGTGGACAAGGGCTAGGGTTTAAGTTTTTTCGGAAAGTTTTTAATTCAGCCGTATCTCTATAGTTAGTAGACAACATTTTAATTGAAGGTATGTCCAAAATATGTAACACAGTTTCTCCAACATTCATTTTAGTGTGCTGGATCCATTTAGCTGTGATTTTATAGTGCCTGAAAAAATCTTGTAATTACCTTCCATTTAAATTCCAACCACATATTTGAACTGGTTACTAGGTATGCTTCACTGCATATTTCTTCCCATATGTCCTGTGGCATGTCTGTATTGATTTCCATTTCCTATCTCCCTTTTATCTGTAGTGTATTATTCAAATGAATTCTTAAAAATCTTTGATATTATCTCATCCCCATCCTCTGTTTGTAATTTTATCAAGAACTTCTTCAAGTGAAGATGCTCTAAGACTTTATCCCTGTCTTCTTAATTGTCAGTATCTGAACAAATCTGTTTGGATGTGTTAATTCCTCGCTTAACTGTTCAAATAATTTAAGCAAGTCAACCTTAGTGAGTCCATGTTCTGACCATTTTCTAAAATGTGCATCTGTCTAGGAGGTAGGGGGACCTCTGTTGCCATGGCTACAATAACTAACCATATGGCTATGGTTAGGGGATGATCAAGGCAATGGTTGTAAGTAATCAGTGTTGACTATAAGTCGGAAACTGGAAACAAACAGTAGTCTCCTGTGGCAAAGCTTTGTTGACCCACTGAACTACACCAGTCAGACTTTGTAATAGCATCACATGACTTCCTTCTTTGGTCCAAAACAAACAAGAGTAAAAATAATGATGGCCACTTGGAGGGTTTCTTCACCAGAATATGAACAAAGTCGTGCAGCTTTCACACACTGAGGTTCTTCACAAAGGAATGGAGTTTTGAGTAATGCAACAAGAAGTAATTATATGTATAAATACATTCATAGTGAGTTGGACTGACAATTTACATGCAAGCCAGATGTGGAGCCTACTGGAAGCAGAGTACAGTTGTGGTTTTCAACAGTCTTCAAGGCGAAAATAATCAAGCCCAGCCCAGTCTGAGATAATGCACCTCCTGGAAGATGACTTGGAAGATGAAAAGAAAAGAAGTGCACATAGTCCATTTAAGAGTGCAGCTTCATTAGACCAATCTATGTGAAGTCAAATTAGCAGGTTAAAAAATGATACAAGGGGTTAGGGTTAACAATTAAGCTTGCTTTCTGTTTCTTAAGCCTAGGTGCCACTTGATCATCCAAGAAACAATTATTCTCTGCAACTCAATTTCCAATCTTTGCTGCCCTCTTTGACCTTTCCAACTGCTCTCATATCCAGCTTTCCAACACAGAGTAAAATAATTGAGTAGATTTGGAGGTGTGAGTGCTGCTTCCATATACATGTGCAGGGTCTTAATATAATAAATACTACATCTGTACAGCTTGTACTGCATTAAATCACATGCATGTCTTCTACTGTGTCCGAGCCCTGTATAAGTCTTCTGTAAGTAGTAATAAAAAACATGTCATTGTGATAAATAATCTTATCAGCCCTGAAAACAAAGTGAAGCAACAAACAGATAAGGGCAGCCCACTCCCTCAGGTGTGATGCCACAGATGTGACCTTTAGTCGAAATTAAACAGGGCTGTAGATATGGTGGCTCCCAGGTCCGCCTAAGCCTTTCCTGTGCCCTGAGCAGAGGTTTGAATGCCTCCACCCCCCTAACTTTAACCCCTAATAACCTCATACAGTATGTGCTATCGCAAAAACTGTAAATTATAAGGTCAACAACTGTCACGGCACAGGAAACAATGGTAAAATGATTTATTGTTACATCTAGGGGGGATTTAATGCACTAAACCTTAAGGCTAAACCAGCTAGTACCAGGCGGCAACACACATTAAATGCCTTTGGCCGACAATGACAAGAAAAGATTACCTGAAACCCACTGACCTCAAATCACTTTCCAAGCTCATATATTCCTTTAAATTCATTTTTGGTTTACAAGTTACCAAAAATTAGTTATCAATCATTATGCATTATAGTGTCAACAACAAGATGACAACCAGTCAAAATGAGAAATGAGTACGAGAGACTGTCACACAATCATTGCATTCGTAAAAAAGAAAAGAAAAAGGTGTTTAATGAGAAATGAATAAATTTGATACGTAATGTAATATAAGTGTCATTAAAATGTGGCTTACTTAAAAGTACAAATTAAGCAGCACAGCAGGAATTAAAGGTGTTGGGATTTGTCAGCCAATATAATTGGTTATTTGAACAGTGTTTATTAACTTAACCCCCAAAAATACATCAATTCAGTGCACTTTTTCCCATTTTCCCATCTGTAATTTGGTAATGTTATTGTTTCATGGGTTTGTTAGTGACTCTCTCTCTGGATCAGTAGCTCTACCCAATCTACATGGACCCCAGGAAGAGTAGCTGTTGCCTGGGTAACAGCTAATGGGGATCCAAATAAACTAAACTAAACAGTAAACTACAACAGACTGAGCATGTGCAGTGAAGTCAACTTTATAGTTTGAATGGGTTAGGATGAGAGTTAGAGTTCAGGTCAAGACAAATTGTATTGTTGGTTAGGGACACAGAAATACGCTATTTAAGTTATAGCCAGAAACAATTTTTTGGGAGAAAGAGTAAATAAGACAGTACCTGTGAGAGAGAAGTTGAAAGTGGAGCAACCCCATAGCCAGAGTCAATACTGATCTTAGTAAACATAAATAGGATTGGATCTGTTACATCCACACACACAGGTACTTCACAAGAAGACTATTGATCAAATCCCACCAAAGGGAGAAGCAGGGCATAAACAACAGTGAGATTACAGACAAAACTTCAGGGACTTCACATCCCGAAGGCTGCTGAAGAAAGAAAAAAAAATCCCTGAAAATAGGAGGTAAATGAGCTGAGCATGAAGTGAAAAACACTGTATGTATTCTGAGTAATACAAAAAAATATAGTGTTCCACATTTTTGTGACCAAGTAAAGAGATGACATGAATATCCATAATCAGGTCTTGTTTCCATCATGGTATAACTCTGTGTCCCTGGTCAACAGCTGCCTCCTTCATAGTTCCTACCCTGTCTCATAAAATATACATTCATACACGACTAAATGGTTTTTGAGGAATTCTTTGAGGAAACACACTGACAGTTCAAGTAAGAGGTGGTAGTCTATCTTTGGGTTCACAGAGCTCAGGATTTTGACCCCAGAGTCCAGGATATATGTTCTGTATCCTGAGTGTGGTTGGCTTTAGGCTCCTCCCAATGTAACCTCCTTTTAGGCCAAGATTAGACAAAACAACTCAATATCTTTAAAACCCAGTGTGTACAGGGCTGGAACTCCTGACGTCACTAATACTAATGCTCTGTTGAGCCGCCTCTTTCCTTCAAAGGAGTACTGATCGTAAGGAAGACGTCAAGCAGCCGCTGAAACGTGAGACTGCCACAGTGTGATGAAATCCAAATGGCAAATTACACTCAATTTGAAAAAGAAGTTTAGATTATATATACTCATAGTGGCTTTTCAAACCTGGTGGAGAAAGCTCACAACATGCAATCAAATGCAATCAAACACAGAAACCCAGCGTTGCCATCTCACACCGGTCTGCCATAGTGGGTCTAATTAAAGCTACAACCCCCAAGGTATTCTTTCCTACTTCTGCTGTGGAGGACCACTGAGGGAGAGCAAACCCTGCTAGTGCAAAGACAAACAGACTTATTAAGCCAAACAGGCCTATGGTGCTACTTGATAAATGACAAGAGAGATGGAGAAAGAAGGGGGGGAGTGCTTTTGATGGTGGAAGAGAAGAGGAGAAAGTTCTCCACCAGGCAAACCACTGTGGGTTTATAAAAAAACTGGCTTATTAATGTTCAAATGGCAAAGCCTGTATCTCCATTCAGATATTCTCCCTAATGGAGGAGAGGAAAAAAAACAAACATTCACTCTCAGGGCAACACTCTGGAGAAGAGAATTCTCTTTCTAAGCCTTGGCTGGCACCAAACCAATGCTGTAATTTGAGACTAAATCACAGAAAAGGATGCAGAAGAGTGCACACAAAATGTTCTATTTAATCTGTTGCAGTTTCTTCAGTCTTTGCAAAATAAAATTATTCCTCAATGTGAAGACATTGGCATGCTGTCAGGCATTTGTCTGTGGACTAAAAATTCAGTGAGTACAAAGCTTACTTCTCGCTTCCCGTTCCCTCTTAGCCTTAATACTTCCTCTACTGTGGCCCTGATTTGGCCAGCCTGACATGAACATTAGTCTTTCAAAGTTCAATCAGTCATTCCAACTGCTTCCTGGTGACAGGCCAAAAAGAACAACATAGCCACAAATCAAAGGTGAGAGGAGAGCCCCCTTTTACATGAGCAGGCTGGGGAGATGTATTGCTGGAGGCTTTGAAATGCAAAGGAGGAGAAGGATGTGTTTACATGATGACATTGTGTTTATCCATCAAAAGCAGATTGTAGAGAGAGGCTGTGTCTTTGCACTATTTGGAAGATGGCAGATGACTGAGCACTCTGTAGAGCCTGGGTGGCATGCCAATCTAACAGCCAGGTCCCACTGGTGATGGAGGGCAACAATCGTATTTGGTGCCACATCTTTCTCCAAGCTCCGTGTCTGCTTTTCTCTCATTCCTCCGCAAACAAAACTAAATTTGGAGGCAGGACTTACTTTTTTTTTGCTTTCTGTGCTGATTCCATGCATGCCAGATAATCACACACATAGCACCATTTTCACATATTTTTCTACGGTTATGAAAGGAACACTGAAAGCTGAAAGAAAGCTGCCAATGAGGTGTGAATATTGAAGATTTCACATTTTATAGACTCCCTAGAATAAAGCATTATTATCAAACGGCAATCAGCCACTCCCTTTTATATCATTTACACAACTAATGGCTGGTGATTTTTCAAAAAATTCCAAAACAAGGGAAATAAGTGGAACTATCACAGAGCCCACAAAGTCCCTAAAGATTATGTTTGTTTTTTAGTATGCACAAATGATCAATATTTCTATCCTGTGCAGACAAGTGTGGAGAAGTTATGTTTTGTATGCTCAAATTATCTGGTGCACATAAATTATTATCTCAAGCACACATAATATTGATTTTATGCAAACAGGATTAAGATTTGTGTGCAAATGTTAAAGAATAACGTATAATCTTTGGGACTGAGGAGGGTTTGCGAGCACACACACACACACACACAGTATCTTACTCTATTGGAAACAGCTCATTTTGAAGGCTGCATATGGAACTACATGGCTTATAAGAACGGCAGACGTATGGGTGTGAGGTAGAAGAGAAATGGGAGAATCCTCATCTTCTGATTTCCAAAGGTGCCAAGTCTCCCCCACATGACTGAAGATTATGAAAAAGGCCGTTGAAATATCAGAGGGGTTTAGTCTTCAATAACAAACATCACCATGCAGAAATTGATATCATACGAGGTGGTGAAAAATATGCAAATATAGGCAGTGTGCTCTAAAGCTGGACTTGGGGTGGCTCCTAGCTCATATTAGTCATGACTCCCTTGCAGAGCGCACCCCCTGAATAAGGAAGCACGGTTTGATGAACAGCCATATGAAGAAACACTGAGCTACAACAATGATCCTATCCCTTTATACACAGTATAACATGACATATGGTGGTGAAAACAGCACTGATACTATGTCATCATAACAACAGAGCTTCACTGTCATTCCAGCATTTATTATTATTTAAATATTGATAGCAACAAGCATTTAACATTCAGCATAAGGAAAAACTCTGATGTCTACAGTTTTTTTTTTTTTTTTTTTTTTTGTAGACTTGCTCCGGGGGTTTGACAACAAGCAAATAAGAAACATAAATCAGCTCCCAGGATGAAGCATGATTATGAATCTGAGAACATACTAAAGTGAGCAAACAGACTGTACTCAGTCACTGTCTGATGCATGTGCTCTGAGACAGCAGAGCAACACTCCACATTCATCTGTTTAAACAAGATACATTTGCTGTAAGAAAAAAAAAATCCGAATGAGATGACGTTGCTTTAACTGACAAATTATGCTGGGGGGGAAAAAAACGACTTGGCTGCTTTGTAATGGCCTTAAAGACAAAGCTGTTCTGTACAGATGACCTGATAGCTTATCAAGGTGGAAATTAGCTTTGCTGAGGGAGCATTAGTTGAACAAAAGGCAGAATCAACAGATTGCATCCCATAGCTCAGTAGGATAAATAAATAAAAGGATGGTGGGTGGTGCTTAGCAAAAGGCTATGGGTCTGTACTGTATGTAGAGGGACTTGGCTGCAGATCTATGGCATTACATTAGTCTCCGCTGTCAAAGGGACAGATACAAGACATCTTTCCTGCCACATGCCATCACACTGTATAATAACAGCTAAAAAACTCTGATCATAACTTAGTCACTACGCACTTTATTTTCTACACACAGTTACACACATCGCATATATCATAATATATCGCAACTTTGCACTAAAATCAACACTGCCAATTACTTTTTTTACATTTTATTTGCTATTTCATTATGTATAGTTTGTTCTTTATATTCTTATACTTTATGTTGTTATTGTCACTGTGTGTAATGCTGCTCCTGCACTGTAATTACCCAGCTTGGGATCAATAAAGTATATCTATCTATCTATCTATCTATTATAAAACCTTATTTGTATGTTAAGTTAATCAAATTTCAAAAGAAAAGAAAAGAAAATATTTTTACCCATCTATCTACCTACCTACCTACCTACCCACCCATCCATCCATCCATCCATCCGTCCAAAACTAGCAGCGTGCATGTGATACAAGCACCAAGAACAATACCCATGAATGGAAAAGCATCCTGGCAAAGGGGCGTTCCTACTCTGGAAGATGAGATATAAGAGACTTACTGTATGAGGCCCAATACTGTTATCATCATCACAGCAGATACACCAAGGTTATACTATTTATTCCTTGCTTTTAACTGTCACTGTTGAATCTGTCATTTTGCATGGTGTGGTTTAAAAATAAGAGTGAGTGGTGATGAAGTAGGACTTGAGGATGGTGGATGGTGGATGATGCAATCAAAAAAGCAAGATTAACTTTAGAAAACTGTGTGGACTGTGTGTATAAAGGCAAACCTGGTACAATGGGTGTAGGTGACATTTTGTCTTGAAATTATTGCTCTCAGCCAGAATCACCCACTTACATTTCGAGCTGCAATTCACTGAAACCGACAAGACTTTAATGCAGAACGATGTATAATGACATACAAGAACATCATCAAGTAAAACTACCTCTAATACTTTTATTTTGTCATGTCAAACAATGGTAAATGTCTGGTGATATTAGAGTGCCCCCTTTCATACAAGGAGCTTTTAACTGGTTATGAGTCTCGATGTAATACTAATGCCTCCTTTTGATCTATGTAAGCAAACAAAGGCAAACAAGATCATCAGCAATAAGGTTGGCTCAGATTACCCACGCAATCAGATCAAATGATTTATGGCACTCAGAACAGAAGAGCCACTTTTATATTACATGTATTGTCGCAGTATTGCTGGATTTGATGTGATGTATTCAACCATCATATTACAATTCTTAATCTTACATAGTCACAGATACATTACCTCATCACTATGCATATTGTACACAGCTAAGAAAAATACCATTAAACATAAGCTACGTCTTTCTTTTATTCACTTTCAAAATAAATACACTAGCCAGGAAACACTACCGCTTTTGTCCACAGGGGTCACCAAAATCATCTCACTTTAAGTAGCAAGCACAGTAGTATTCATGGACACACTTTTTTTGTTTAGCCAGCCAATTTAAATTTATATGCATGTATGACAACTTTTGATTGAAAGCAAAACACTTCCTTGAGGCTGTAGAAAGGGTATTCTATGAATCAAATGACTTAAATTAAGTGTTCATATAAACAAAACAAAGAGGCATGAAAGGGTAAATTATCCTTCGAGACAAAGTTACTCAAGCGTGCATTTGGAACCAAACATTCATTATATTTAACAGCTGTAAGAATATCAAAGAGTGCATTTGTATTCAGTATCATGAGTCTCTCTTTACTATCATTTGGTGTAAAGCAATCACAGATGGTCCAGCCTAGATTTTAGAGTTTCCCATGTGCAATTTAGTAACATCACATCTTCAGATTTCTGAGAACTGAAAT
This sequence comes from Scomber japonicus, assembly GCF_027409825.1. Classification (NCBI taxonomy): domain Eukaryota; kingdom Metazoa; phylum Chordata; class Actinopteri; order Scombriformes; family Scombridae; genus Scomber; species Scomber japonicus. The sequence continues at coordinate 5,752,787 of NC_070590.1, read as the reverse complement.
CCTTTAATTTCAAACTGCCTCCCCTCACCGCCATCTGGACCCTCCACCACGCTCAGCTGCCTGGGGCAGCTGGAAGTAAATCATCTTCCACTGGATTTTATGTTGAATCATATCATGAGATATATGATCATACAAGCCGCAAATTTGTCACATGATCAGTGGAACATACATTACATCATTTCTTTACAGATGACAGCAAACATCCATTGTAAATTAATATGACACACTGCATCCATCATCAATATCTGCGATGGTGACACACACACACTTCCACATAACATGCTTTTACACAAAGATAACTTGCTAATACATGCCATGCTTGTTAAGGGAACTCTTACATCAAAAAGGATCTCCCTCTAGAGGCTTATGTGCAGGCATGTAAATACATCGACATCCTTCCAGCTGTACTGTGAAGAAAAGTAGGCTAAATCCTCAGCCCTCTCACTGACAATTTACTCAGTAATACCCGTGTGTGTGTGTGTGCATGTGTGTGTGTATGTGTATGAGCGAGTAGTAGTATGAGATTAGTGTTGCCATTCACAGTTAATTCTACATATTCTACTGAGGCAAGTTAATTAACGGAGGCCAAGTCCATATTTACTAACAGTAATATTTATAACAGGAGAGAAACATAACTACAGCTCAGTTGTTCTCCTGATGACAGAGCAAAACAGAGCACAGACTATAAACAAATAATAATAGGCATTTCATATTTTACATTGGGGGGTTAGTATTAATTGTGTGTATGCTTTAAAGACAGATACACACTAATGGTTTCCTTTGGATGAATTGATGTAGGTTTTTTTGGGTTCAACAGCAGCTGAGCTTGTCATTAATCAAGTGCTGAAGCTTTTTTTTTTATCTTCTTCTTCTTGAAGAGCGAGTAGGGATGCATACCTGCCATTTTGCTGACAACTTGAGACCATCCCAACACTAATTAGATAAGTGAGTGTGTTTGAATTAAGGTATTTAATCAGCTCTGCTAATATATCCCTTGTTGGCTTTGGTCTGGCCCCCATCTGACTGACACAATGGCTTGACTTTGCCTTAAGCAACAAGACAGCACAACATATGTCTGCTCATAAATACACTTGTAACATGTGGAACAGACAAGAATCCTAATCATCCATCCTAATGCTACCAAGATAACACGCATGGTGTAAGTGCAGATGGATGGATGGGGAGATAAAGTATTGACTAGCTAGCACTATTTACAACTACAGGGCATTTTCTCCACCAGACAATAGATAAGAAAATATGTTGTTTGGACTATATAAAAATGTACCTGATCTGAAGCTTCAATGAAGATGATATAATTTAGTTTGCCTTTTAAACTCATTACAAATCACAATTAAAAAATAAATGCTTTATGGCAAAGGTTTAGTCACAAAAAAATAGGGTTGTGGTTTTGGTTAAACAACTGATCCTACTCTTATCTTTAAAAGACTCAGGAATCACTGCTATTTAACACAAATTCCACATTTATATTCATGAGGTTCATGTCAGTTCAAGTTGGCCATTCTTGAAAATTGCTAAGAATTACACACTTTCATATAAACCCACGCATAAAGTACTCGTTTCTATATTATTTCATTTTATTTTATTCAATCGCAATACAATATGATATTTTTCATAACGGCACCTTGTCTGGAAGTGAATGAGTATTGGCCCTTGAGTTAAAGAATGAGCACAATTTTTAAAAGGACCAGTTTGTAAGAATTAAAGTGGCATGTTTTGGCATTTTAAATTTAGATTATACACTAATTAAAACATACTAATGGATATCATATTTGATTTCGGGCAAGTTCGTCCTACTAGATGCCACTAAGTTCTCCTCATTGCACCTTAAAGAGACTGTTATAGTGTCTGCCACATTCAATCAGTGTCACGAGTCTCATGTTTTAAATAATGAGTTTTCTGCTTGGTCATGGTATGAATGTCGTTGTCGTGGATGAATAACTTAAATAACTAGTAGATACGACTGAAGATCATCTCAAATGAAGTATTGACAAATGAGGTAATAGCTTGTAGCTCCATGCCGACCAAGTAATACACATACATTAAAAACTCTAAAGCACTCTAAAGGCCCATTTATGCTCAACGTACGTACGAAAATGTATCCATCCTTTACCGTCACTGCTCACATACTTCCATGCGTCCTTTACGTTGGCATGGATGTTAACCAATACATCCACCAGGGGGCAGCACAGAGTCAAATGTTTATGACAACAACAAACTCCAAAACAAACATGGCGACTGTGGAGGAGATATTGATAACGTTCCTCTTGCATAAAAGACAAAAACAATATGTTTAAAGTTTCTAACCAACTCGCAAAACCTTTCCTCAAAAAGTTCCTCCATTATTATTTCTGCTTCGTGTCTCACTAGAGCTACATATCGAGTAGTGACAGCAACACTGCCCCCCATGGTTTCCGGTGGTACTGCTCTGTTTGGTCCGTATCCGTAAGCTTTATGGAAACATGCAGAAATACGGAGGAAATGAACGCAGAGCACGGACAGAAGGCTCCGTCTGTATCCGTATCCGTATTTAACGCTGAGCATAAATGGGCCTTAACAGTGACTAGTGATGAAGAGGCAACACCTTTACTGCATTGTGAGATCATCATTAAGGTAATGCAGCAAAACACTTCATATTAAACTCAATTGTTACATCGATCCTTGATCTTCACAACTTAGTGGATGAGTGAGTCAGAAGGTAATGTGACCTTCCTGATACCCTGATGACTTATCTGTACCTCTGCTGAATATCAAAGAAGTGAAACGCAGCATGCTTTTCTTTTGATGTCCGGCACACATCCTTATGAAATTGAACATTGATGCCGTTTGTACAGAGAGGAAGGTGTGAAGTGCATGCATGAGTTTCTCCATTTTTTTTTTTACTTACACAGATTGACCATGGCATTTGATGTGAGGTATTTGCGAAGATGAGCGGCTGACCTTTATGTCATGATTAATTGTGAGCAGGATGTGGGCAGTTTTCTTTGTTCTGTTTATATTTTTAGTCCAATGGATCTTTGAGTCCTTTCCAAAGGTAATGACAGGACATGAACATTATTGTTATGATAATAGTTCAAAGGCACAACTTATAAAAAGGATTTTATTGTGGTACCACCTGTGCCCAAGGATGCCAGTGTTAATTGGTTTGTTCATTGATACAGCAAGTCTGTCTGCCAAATACTTTGGCCTAAAGCAAGACAACTGTGGGACATACTGGCCAGACTGTCATGAATCTTGATGTGGTTAATCATCGTCTACAGAGAATCCTTCCTAAATGTTTTGATGACCCTCTGACCATTCATTTAGCACCATCATCTGGTAATCATCACAAAATATTTGGTCCATGACAACGCATTGTGGAAACTATTTGTCTGATCTGCATGAAAATGATTTTTTAGGATATTCATGAAGCCTTTTTTCATTTTGGACAGTCACATGAGCTTTAGCCAAGTCTTTGAGCCAAAATATCACAAGTACACTCAAGATACTGTATCTCATCATGAAACGGGCAGATTGCAATGAATAATGATAGCAGAAATGTGAGACAGTAGAGTAAGACAGACAGGTGCCAGCACTGCATAAACATGGAAAGTCCATCATTTACCTAAATGGAAAAACATTACGTCAGGAGAGCAACTTAATAGACATGATCCAATAAACCCAGTGAAACAAATCATAATGGCACTCAAACATGATATGTTGAAGGAAAAGAGCTATGATGAATGTGGCATTTGTCAATTGCACGCACCTATGGCGAACATGCCATCTGGGTAATCAGCAGTCAGCGTGACCTCATCACACCCACACATCTGACCATCATCATACAGTGCAGACCTGCCAGCACACCCACCTACACACACACACACTTTGCTGTACTTCTATTGTTATAAAGACCTTCCACTGACTGAATTCACCATCGAGCCCCCTAACCCTAATGTGATGCTACTGTTAAGTATTACCATGGAAATGATTCTTTGTTTGTTTGACATTTGTTGCGATGCTCAAGATTCAATAAGCACAATGTCTCTATTATGATCACTGGAGCAACACATGCATGTTATGTGTAACTGGACCCATCGCAGCTGATTTTAGTCATTATTTTGTGTCCTGCAGTACTTTGACTAAAGTCAAGCAACCTTGTCTTGGTGATAAAAGAAAAAGGCAGCAAAAGCTATTTCTTGAAGGACCTCTGTGGTTCATTGCAGTGGGGGATAATGAAGAATGGGGGCTGGGTGTGTAGATGAATACTTAGCCCTGTTGGTGGCTGCAGTGAACAAGTGGGAACAGTCCTGACATGATAATGACACAGCATGACCAAGTGCCTTGACTGGCCAATTCTGAATGTGGAATGCCACAAGCTCTAACAATGGGATGCACAAAAAGAATCACATTTTCCATTTGAGGATATAAAGGACTTTTTTAGCAAGATAGAAATGTGCTCTGAGCTTTGGTGGTGGAAAAGAGATTGGTGAGGTTGCTTTGGGTGAGTGCTGGGTCACCAAGCATGTGCACATGTGAGATTGATCAGGACCTTAGAGAGGCTACTGCTGCAAAAAAAACCCATCACTCACTATAGTCAGTCACAAGGCTTTCTTTTCACTTTTAGTGTCACAAAGTGTTTTCAGGCAAGGTTTATGTAAGTTATTTCATGAGTTACATATTGCAATGATCATATGTTTCAAAATGAAAGATTCACTCTTATTTAAAGGGATACTATGAAGGATTTGTCAGTTGGCATTCGTAAATACAACATTCAAAGTTGGCCCCTCCCCATCGGCTCGAGTGATATAGAGAGAGAGCAGTGGTGGTCAAGCCAGCAAGAGAGTCAATGAAGAGAGAGGAGAGCAGTAGCACAAATCAAGCCGTGAATCTGATTAATAAAACATGACTTTCTGATTGTTCTACAGCAGTTAATTTTAAAGCGAAAATAAACATGCCCACACCTCCGCAAAAACCTGCAAGCGGGTGCCGCATTACTGGATTTGGTGTGGTCCCTCTGCTCTATGTATGTATGTGTGTGTGTGTGTGTGTTTATAGCTCAGTCCCACCCTTGATCAAACAGACAATGAGCAAAGGAGAGAGACAGAGACAGAGATGTAACCTGGTTGCTACACTATGAGTCCAGACCTCACACCCTGCGTGCTGTTATTTGCTGGGGGCTACACACCAACCAAGAAGCATCCCAAACACAGCAGAAAAGAATAAGATAAGAAAATACAGGCAGAGGAGCAGTGTCTCTGTAGATAGATACACAATAATTTCTAGTAGGTCATAAGTGATGATTGAGAAAGATTACTTTTGTGTGTGTGGGGGTTTTTTTTTTAAAGGGAAATCCTGCATAGTATGTCTTTAAGCACTGATGCCTTTCCCTAAATACATAATTTACATTTTCCTGCAGTTGTACATTTTCAACTGTCTGACACTGAAGTAATAAGGTAGAGAAGTCATGATATTGTAATAAAAAAATATATTCTGCTGTGTGGCCTGCTGTCGCCTTTCATATCCGAATTTAATTCAACATTCATATTGGATTATGTTGGCATATTTGTGGTGATACAAATCTCTACATTTTTTTGTAACTTTTTTTTTCTTTCTTTTCTTCACCACAAATATTCTAACAACTCTTGACAAAAAGGTTTAAATTGTAAATTCATAATGTCCATAATGTTTAAAACAGTGAATAGCAAATGTCACCTTTTCAGAGAGCCAGCCTGGGAGATCTATTGTGTGCATTCATTGTACCACTGGTTTTTCATTTTATATGTAAATTGCTGATATCATTTTAACAGGGAAATCTCAAGAAAGCCCAACAATCTAATTCTCATGGTTATAACAACCCACAGTGGTTGTACCAGGGTGACAAGGATCGCAGTATTCTACTCATGTATTCCACAATGAATTGAAAGAGTATTGGTGAGAGAGCACAACAGCACGGATGAGTGAGGAGGAGAAATCAGGAATTTGCTCTTATCTAGCTCCGACAGTCAGCCAACTGCAGATACAATACTGCAGGATTTTATAGACAGCGAGACCTCAAAGAAGTGGGGCCAAATAGCATTGATTTGTGAATGAAAGAGTAACTCATTTTGGCAACCATAATGACTTCAGGCTCCCTTTAGTAGCACAGAACAAAACTAATGTCCTTCTTCATTAAAGTCTGCAAGAGATTTGCATTCTGCTATAACTGAAGATTTGCCAGCAAGGAAATCTGCATGTTCTCTTGAAAAATAAAAAATAACATGGCGTACAATGAGTGTAAGCACAGAGACATCAGGGCTGCTATTTCATTGAACCAGGTCAATTATTTGTGGAAGTTCTTTAGGCTTTGAAACAGTAAAAATTATATTTTACTGGCACAGTCTTTAGATGTGTGCAATGGTGGAGAGGTCATCGCTGTTTTCTCTGTAAGCTTTGAAAGATATGCGAGACAACAAATCATAAGATGACTCTAAGATACGCGATAACTCCCCTCCTGCAGCAAAAAGAGACACCATAGATAGCATTGTTTTTCTATCTTTGGTCATAATCCAGCAGCATTGGCTACTCTTATGAGATCCTCTCCATGCATTCTAGATATACAACCCTGCTGGAGAGGAGAGAGGTGCTCTGTTGCATAAGACTTATTTAAGAATGTTTTATATATCTATATTATTTCTTTATTAACCCCTTGAAATAAATGTAATAAATAAATCAATTGTGACTCTCATGTTCAATGTACTGTCATTTCACTGGAAGGAAAGAAAGAGAGAAGGAGGGAGGAAAGAAGGGAGGAAGGTAAGGAAGGAGGGAGTGAGGAAGGACAGACGGAAGGAAGGGAGTAAGAAGGAAGGAAGGGAAGGAGGAAGGAAGGCTGGAAGGGAGTAAGAAGGAAGGAAAGCAGGAACAAGGAAGCAAGGAAAGGGAGGAAGAAAGAAAGGAAAAAAGGAAGGGAGAAAGGAAAGGAAGGAAGGACAGAGGAAAGAAGGAAGGAAGGTAGGAGGGAGGAAGGAAAAGAGGAAGGAAGGAAGGAAGGAATTATTTTTGTTTTTTTAACCTGCAAAGACTCTTCTTGACACATTTCCATTTGGATTGTTAAAAATCAATCAAAAGTGGTGCAACGCTGCAATTTTACACATAATTTAAGGAATTAGTCTTGAATTCAAATTTAAAACATTCCTGTTCTGCCTTGCTTACACGAAGGTTTTCATTAGATGTTTTATCCAACTGGGCACAGATTATTAAGAGGCTGATGAGTGTCTCTGTCCCAAAGCTACTTTAGAAGTTGCTTTTGTGGATTGGGCCTGTTGATAGAGTAAATCAAGCCTGAGAAATGAATCTCTTATTGCAAAAACCCACACCACCTCATCAATGTGGACCTCTTAATTTGATTCAAGAGTCACTGATGTGAAATGACTTTTTGATGTTCAAAACAATTTAACCACATTATAATGGCTCTTTAAAAAAAAAGAAAAGAAAAAAAAACTCTACCACAAAGGAGCCAAAACGCCACGCTTCAAAACTAAATAAAAGAATAACAAGAATAAGAAAAGAATTGCAGTCATCCATGATAATAAATACCAAATGACCCATTTTATCCAGACCAGATCTTCTATTGAGAGAAGAAACGTCGGACACTGTGTCCTGAGTTGTTATCACTGCTGCTCCCTCACAATAAAAAAAAAAATATCACTCTGGACGACCCATACAAATGTTTATAAAAGGTGCATGTTGCTGAATAAATTGAGGCATTTCTGTTTAGTGTTTCCTGTAAATGTACTGAGAGACAGTATACTGCCGTCTGTTTGGCTTGCTGCCAGTGTTCGGACTGTGGATCAAAAGACTTGCGTCGTCGCTGTCCTTCAAATGATCAGCTCTCGACTACTGGATTCCTTTTTACCATTTCACACATTTATGGTTCTTCTACCTCCTTTTGAAGGTTCTTTAAACTGCTGCTGTTTTACAAGTACGTCTCGTCCTAAAAATGACTAATACTCAAAGACGTAATACTATAAACTACTGACTGCTAAGGCTCCTCACTGATCTCAATGTTGACGCAGTGGAACGCAATCCAGCAAAAAGCTTAACCTTCCTCAACTTTTCCCACTAAACATGCAAGGGCACAGACTCTGTAGATTACTATGTATCGCGGATGATGTAATTTGTCTGTTTACGTCACTATTGCGGAGACAGCGGATAAAACGACTATTACCATGATGACTTTCCACAGTTGTAAAATCCTGTCTCATAGAAGTGTAAAACCACCGTGCAGTGTTTTGGCATCTCACATAGCTTTCAAACTCAAGAAGCTTTTACTAAAATTGGATTTCTTGGTTCATATTTCATCTTCTCAGGAGTACATTCGCATCCCTCTCCATGTAGTTATTTTTTCTTTTTTACACACAACTATTTTTTACAAATACTCCCTAATTTTGTAATTGTGGCTAATGAAGAAGCCAAACCCCAGTTCCACCATGAGCTAGGTTAAAGTCATATTCATGTGTTTGGCTGAGTTACATTTTCTTTCACAGACAGAAAAGGTTGCAATGATTATGAATATGAGTGAAATCGTCATACTTCTTTTTTACCCACCAAAATATCCAAACTTACTTATTTAATTACTGTTATACATATACAGTGTTGGGGAGTTACTAGTTACATATGATGGCATTACATAATTTAATTACAAAATAAATGTAATTGGTATCTGTTACAGGTCTGACATCTAAAGTCAGACATTTAATATATTGCTCAGGTTTTTCCCTCATTTTTTATTATCTAACATACTGAAGGTAATAAATGTGATTATGTTTTTAATTGAGCAAAATAATTGTGAAAGCAGTTTACTTCTATATGAATGTAATTTCTAGGACACAGGGTTATAAATCAGGATATATACTGCCGGAGGTTAAATGTTAGGGTTAGGGTTAAAATAAACCATAATATGCACATAAAAGACATGTGTACATTGTATAGCACATTATGAGAGAAATAAAAGCTGTTTTGGCTGATTGGAAATCTAAACAGGTTTGGATAAGATTATTATAGAATTCACCTAAAGCTATAGAAGATTAATGGAGATACAACAAAACAAAATTTTCTGTACAACAATTGTTAAGTATTTGTGAAAATAGGAGATTGAGGCATTTTAAGGCTACGAGGAAGGATCAGACAAAACATGTAAGGGAGGGTGACGAAAAGTGAAACAATATAAATAAGACAGTGTTGTGATCGATACAAATTTTCAAAGAAACCTGTAAGATTCAGGGTGGTTTTGAGAGTATTGATTTACCTGGAACTGCTGCACTGCTTATCACACCCAACAAGCTTCTATTATATCCTAATCCGCACATTTAATAGCAAATAACTGAACCACTTTTAGACTTCTGCTAAGATTCAGTGGATTCTGCCGCAAGACCTCCACTACTTCCAACGTTGAAACTTTCCACATAAAACAGAGCAAAAGCTTTCACCCAAATCCAGTCGTGTCTTTCACCTCTCATCTGTAAAAAATGGGTGTTGAATCCCAGTGCATCAGTAGATTCTCTCACTGGTTACTCACGCCTGGATTGGTGAATAATGAACAATGTCTAAAGCTAAAAAAACATAGGTGGAAATGAATTGTAAGCACACATTGAAACCTTGCTCTGAGACAAATCAAGGGCAACAATACAAACATTTTATAGGCTACAGAGACAACAGAGCACACTTCACTAGTCTTTCTTAAAAAAAATATTAAGGAAATGTACAAATACCCGCTCTACCTCCTGAGCTACAGCTGCCTCAGGAGGAAGACCGGGTCTTCCAGTTATCGGAAAAATCAGCAGTTCAATTCCTGGCTCCTCCAGTCCACATGTCAAAGTGTCCTTGGGCAAAATACTGAAACCCCAAATTGCTCCCGATGGCTGCGCCAACGGTGTGTGAATGGTTAACTCCTCCTGATGAGCAGGTTGGCACCATGCATGGTAGCCCCTGCCATCAGCATATGAATGTGTGTATGTGTGTGAATGAGTGAATGTGACTTGTAGTGTAAAGGCGCTTTGAGTGGTCGGGAAGACTCGGAAGGCGCCATGTAAGTGCAGTCAAAATTTTCAGTTTACAATCAGAGGGTTGGAAACGCTTATGGCCACTCAGAGATACCTAAATCTGAGCCTCCACCATCGAACCTCACCAAGGACATTTGTGTAGATTATTGTTAGCCAGCAAGTCTTAGATTTATTGATGGTTGCCTAGCATTGAGTGAGTAAAAAATGATACATACATACACTTTTTCATGACCTCCTCTGAAAAGGCTGTCAAATCAAGAATGGTAAATGGTAAATGGACTACACTTATGTAGCATTTTTTTCTACCTCGTTGGACAAAACGCTTTACACTTTCTGCCTCTCATTCACCCAGCTGCCATTCAAAGTGTCGGCCCTGACCATCAGGAGCGACTCAGGGAGAAAGAAACATGCAGAGGAAAGAGGAGGAAAAGGCATGTTGAGAGGATCCCTGCTAAACTTACTGCTGGCAATGACTACAAATACCCTTTTATACATTTATTGACTCAAGATTTAAGCATGTAATGTATTGTTGTATTGTAACATTGTTCGAAAGTACTTGTCTATACAGATACACCAGAGCATGGAACGGAAATGGATGAATTGGCAAAACATTATTGTGCATATTAATAATACACACAGAGCTCCATTCAAAATGACACTTATATAGGCCTACAACTAGAGGAAGACAGCACAACTTGAGCACTACTCACAAGACAAGTAACTAGTTATTTGTTGTTAATGAATGTCTTAAAGAACGTGTTTCTCTACCAGAAACATGGACGCTAGGTCTGAGAGCTTTCTGCTGCTAACTCGGCTGATAGCTCAGCGGCTAACTCGGCTGCTAACTTAGCTAACTGGCTAACTCTAGACTGTAGTACTAGTAGTAGTAGTGTGTGCTGAATGTATTTATACCTCTACAGCAGCAGGGGTGGGTAATTTTCAGCGGCTAGCTCGGCGGCTAATTCGACTCCTAACTCAGCTAACTGGCTAACTGTAGACTGTAGTAGTAGTAGTAGTAGTTTTCAGACCCACCCACTAAAACCTGAACACAGAAATCTTGAAACACAGATTGTGAAGCCCAGCTCCACAATTCAAATCTAAATGGTTGAAATGCTTTTTACACCTTTTTTAGAAATACATTTATGACCTATTTAATGTGTTTAGAAGAAAATGTCTGAATTCACTTTACACGGTCTTTAACTATCTTTTAAAGGCTGTGGCTCAGGAAGTAGAGCGGTTGGAAGATTCCCGGCTCCTCTAGTCCACATGTTGATGTGTCCTTGAGCAAGATACTGAACCCCAAATTTCTCCTGTTGCTGCGCCAATGGTATGTGAATGTGTATGAATGGTGAGTTTGCTTCTGATGAGCAGGTTGGCATGGGTGAATGTGACTTGTAGTGTAAAGGCGCTTTGAGCATGAAATCAAGTGGTCAAAAAGATTGGAAAAGCATTATATAAGTATAGTCCATTTTACTATTTAACTATATCCTAACCCAACGATGAAAACCACTATATAAAACAGGCCATTAAAGAGTTGACATATATTAAATGGCTGTTGAAAAAACTGCCAGCCATAAAGAATATATAAATAGTGTTAGGTATCATGATTTAAGAAATGTCATGTTAACTAATATTAAATTCACTGGGTAAAAGGAAGTCACTTAATTAGGAACACCAAAACTTAACACCTTCATCAAGTCACGGTGGGACAGCTATATTTCCTCTCACGATGGATGGTCCTCTCTTTCCGCAGCTAAAGGAAATAAGAAAGGAGGAACTACAGCTCCTTTGCGCTGCATTTAGACAATGTGACTAACCTTTATCATAGATACCACTTAATCAATCCTAGTCAGTTCAATCAATTAAGAACCTCCTTATTTAAAACGTAAATTTTCATCGCACCTTAACCGGTTCAAGTCATCACTGAGGAAGGTCAAGATAGAGCTAAAAATAAGGTAAAAAGGCTAACTGTCTGGGCAGGAAATGATTCACAGCAGGTGATGGGAGAAAGATGGGCATCACGGAGGAACAAGATAAGAACTCACACATGGCCCAGTTCTGCCACTCAGTTACAGTTTGTGGAGATTAGGGAGTTATTTGAATTTTTATATTAATGGAAACTGGCTATTTGTGGACTAATTCATGCACAGTTATTTCTGTGTGGAGATTTTTTGCACGAGATGAGTCTAGCAGGGACAAAGAAGATAGATAGGAATCTTGCTGGTTATAAGCTGTTTACACAAGTGTTTTTTGTTGACGTATTTTCACAATCATGTTCTCTTCCTTTCCTCCTCTCAGATATTAGGAACTCAGTAGTACTCCTGCTATTTTACAATAAATGCAATAAATGTTCTCTATCATTCATACTGACATAAGAGCACCTATCAAACATTGTCCACATCTCTGCAGGCACATTCATTCAGCTATTCAACCGACCTCCGAGTCTCAGAGTGCTTACTTAGCATTTGCGTCAGAGTAGCTTCAGTGATAAAGTGTTGGATGACATTGATTTTGTGCCAGTGGTGGGTCTATTCTGGTATGCTTTAGTCCTCTTTTTTCCACTCACCATTACCCCTCCTGTTCTTCTTTTTTTTCTGCTTTGGATAGCACAAAACAAAGATGCGCAGCCTTTCAATATTCATGTTGGGAGGTCAATCTACCCAAGCTTCCTGTCTGAGTATGATTTTCAGAGCTCTAACTCACTGGTGAGCAAAAAACGTTGGTCATTCCTGCACATTAAAAACAAACTCATGGACACACACTTAGTAGAATATCATAAAACAATAAATCCTCTTTTAAATAATATTCAAATATTAACCAATTTTATGGCCATACCTCTATCAAAAAGTCATAAATGTTAGTGACCAGTCATGAAAATCACTTCTATTCATCCAACTATTCTGACTAAATAACAATGAACTACAGCTGCAACGATTAGCCGATTCATTTATTAGTTGCCAACTATCATTTTTTATAATTGTCTAACTGTTTTGATGCATTTATCAAGGAGAACATTTCCAAATGCTCTGATACCAGATTCTTAAATGTGAATATTTTCTGGGGTTAGTCTGCTATGAGAGGAAACTAAATATCTTTGTTGGTCAGGATAAAACTAAACGCTTGATGATGTCATCTTGAGTTTTGGGAAACAGTGATTGACATTTTTCACCACCTTCTGATATTTAATTGAACAACTAATCGATTAATCTGGAAAATCAATCAACAGATTCATTGATATTGAAAATAATAAGAGTTGCAACCCAGAGTGAATACTAAATAATCTGACTGATATTAACCCAGAAAAGTGGATTTAGCGTTAAGTCTCATTAAGGCACGGTGAGGCTACAATGAATATCTAGTAATTAATGTATCTGATTTACATAAATGTTATAATTATCATACACGTTTATACTTTTAAATAGATGGTTAGAGAGAGAGGTCACATATAATTCATCTCTAATTAAATTCGCTTGAGAATTACAACAAATGCAGATGATAAATATCACAGGCTTTCTACATGAACTGCGGGGGGCTGCAGAGAAGGGAGGAGTTGAGACTGGCTGCTGAGGTGACGGAGAAGGAATGGATATAAATGGACAAAGATGAAAGGAAAGGAGGAGGAGGAGGAGGAGGGAGGGACGGAGAGTGGGGGAGGATGGATAGATGGTTGAATGAATGAATGGATAGATAGATGGGGGTGAGCTGGCTGGAGGGAGGTATGCTACATATTGGCATCGATCCACAGGAGGGCCCATCAAAGATAGAGTGACATTTATGGTGCCGCTGACTGCGCAGGCCTGCCCTCAGCAGCAGGCACAGAAAGCCGTGACATTGTCAGCTGTGCTGGGAAAACTGTCGCTGCTCTTGACTACTGCTGAGCCTCAGACATTTTCTCCATAGATCCACAGGTCGAAGGTTGAGGGGTCTAGTTAGCTGCAGAGGTTTTCATACTTGTTTTGTATTCAACATGGATTTGGAGCGAAATGAAACACAGCTGGAGTGAAACCTTTTATTGCTCCCGAGATAATTTGACTTGCACATGTAATGAGCACATATATTAAAAAGAAACATACAGCATAGATAACAAGGTGTCTTCAAGTTGCAGCAAGTTAAATCTTTTAATACATTTTTAATGCCACTTATGCTTACTTATGGGAATAAGAAACTGCCAAATGAAGCTTAGCCGATTTTTTAATCATGGAGATTACACTTTCATAGGCAGGCTCTCGTCATATTAATGCATATTTTTCTGTGTTAACTCAATCTGTCATCTGACTTTTGGGGGTTCCCATGATTCCCCCTAAACCAGCCTGGTTTCTACAATGACCTCTGCCAACTAGTCACCTTGTTGCGGTCACACTTGAAATCGGTCCCTTTCTGCGCTGTTTCGGAGCTGTCATTTCAGTGCCGCTGCTACTGTACGTGCCTCAACCTTCACCCCCCCCTTCATCTCACGTGCTAATATACTGGTTTTATAAAAAAAAGAAGAACATGCTGTTAGAATGGGCACACCTCATGTATACTTCAGAACAGCGTACACACGTTTTTCCAGAGGGAGCTCAGTGTTTCATGGTCGTGTTACATTTAGTTCATGAAGTGGAAAAGCACTATACAGTCATTGCCACTGGGGAACCTGCACAGGCTTTAGGGGACTATCTATATTTCTCTGTAGTGATGTATATTGTGCAACCATTAAAATACAGAAGCTACTCATTCTCTTGTGTATAAGCTAACAACCTGATTGTAATGACATTGCATCAGCTTGTGAAAGTAAATGCACAAATGTCTCATATAAATATATATTGTAAATCTAAAGATTGATGTGAGCTGAAACACTCCATTTCCAACTGGTTTGACAGTGATCTGCACCTGAATATCTTAGCTGAATAAGAAAAAAAAAACAAAAAAACATTGGGTGTCAATATACACAAAATAAGTAGCAGTCGGAAATGGGTCAGCCATCACATCTAGATATAGGTATGTAATCTGCAATCTGAACAGTGTAACCACGTTCTAAAGGAAAATATATCATTAAATACAACAACGTTTCTTCTACACAGGTAAAAAAAAAACAGATCCATTCTGCAGCATCACCCCTTAAGACTCTCTGGGGAGCACTTTGACTTGAAAGACGGTCATGTGACTAAATCTTCTCTCAGTACTAGTATCGTTAGCCGAACCTTGTTAGCAAGGCTACAGAAAAGCATGACACTCGCTTTGAATATTATAGCTGAGCCTTGAATGTTTCTCACATCACTATCTGAGGGCAGAACACTTATTAATTAGTTATGTATTATCAAGATAATGTGTCCAGATTCATGTTGCATGTTGATACACACAGTCGAAATCAAGATGGACAGAGTAGATTCCTCCTGCACAGAACAAAATCTGCTCATTTTTATATGTAAAGCTTCGTCTTTATAACAAGGCTTCATTCTTAAGACTTCCAGGCTTACACACACACACACACACACATAGAAACGTATCACCCACTACCTACTGTACATGTGTGACTTGTGTGCTATCACTTGTAATCATGAAATGACTGCAGGGAGAGAATGGTGGGTAACTAGTACCGCTGTTCAGCATTCATAAACAGCCTTTGCTGTCAAGGGCATTTACACACTGCAGAGGTGGACACATTTGCATACACACACACTGACAAAAAAAATTATACGTTTAGGAAACTGACTTCGCCTCAGTGTGGGATTGAAGAAGTTAAAAAAATCTGCTGTGAGAGATTTATTGTGTTTGTTCTTGGCTGATTTGTGTTTGTTTTTTCTCCATTCCATCTGTACTAAATGTCAACATCTCTAAAGCACAAAGATCTTAAAAAAAAAAATAAAAAAAAATCTTCACTAAACTCCTCCAGACTTCAGGCCTTTAAAACAGGTCATCTAATCACAGGTGCAGCGTTCCTCAAAATGAGCAACACGCTGAATTTTAGCAGCGACAAAAGACTTTCTTCACAGTTTCTCATTTCTCACAGATTATCAAAGAAAAGGCCAAGCATCAATATTTAATTTGATGCCATTGCCTGCCTCCCCAGCAGCCTACCAAACAAACAATATTTGAGCATTATTGTCAGAAAATTTGTGATGGAGGGATCTAGTCTTAATCATAAACAATACTCTCCGACAGCTTCACAGATTTTATCCAGAGGAAAGGAAATAATAAAGTGAAATGCCTTACTTATCTGCCAGCAAGAGCCAAAATGGAATATTTCTGTTCGCAGGCGTCGACGATCAGTCAATACAAAATGTATTACAGAGCCTTTGTGACTGCAAACAGACACTAGCCTTTTTTTTTGTATTGTCTAAAATGGCAACACTTTGTTATTCTATTCTGTCCACTTCCAAAGCAAAGATTCTTCTAAACAAATGGAAACAAGATGAAGAAGAGGAACCTCTCTCCTTCATCAATGTGAAATTCTTGGGAACTGGATCAGGAGCTGACAGGTATTCATGTATTAGGGAGAAACAGGTGCGTCCCATATATGAATGTCTCTTTCAGCAAAGTCTTGTGTCTTATATTGGTCGTTTTAGCCATAGTTTCTATCAGTTTTGATAACACAATCACCAAAGATGCTGCTAAGACCTGGTGGCAACTCAGAAACACTAGAACAATAAAGTCAGGGCAAAAAGCATCTGCAGTCAGACAGTCATTGGCACTGCATAGCCTGTCTGTAGGTTTCTTTTTGTTTTTCTTCCCCTTGTGCATCAGGTAACTAGAGGGCTTATGACACCTGACCCCAGTCCTGCCAGCCTATAATATCATGCCTTCCTGGCCAGGAGCTCACTCTCTCTCTCTCTCTCTCTCTCTGTACATACACACTCTACACTCATGCACTCACCGCTGATTTCAATGATGCTCGTAGGGTTTTCTTTTTTGTGTGTGTTAATTATTCTGTTTATTTTTGAATCAATCACTTATTATTATTATATGCCTTAAGTAGGGCTGGGTGATTATGGGAAAAATCAAAATCACGATTAATTGAACTTTTAACCTTGATTGCAATTAATGAACGATTATCTCCACCCCTGATGAACAATTATGTATTTTCAGTTTCTGCCCTCACACATGAGGATCTTTAGAGAGTAAAAATAATGATGTTTTAAGGTGTGACGCTGTGGTTAATGTCTAGTTTACTTGATTAGAACTATGTAAAGATCATGGTTTGGGTTAAAATGATCACTGGAGACAAGTTTTCAAATTCCTTAAAGATATGCAACCTTTGCTGTCATGGCAACAGTGAACACCACCATTAATTGACAAGATTAAGTCGATTAGAGTTTCTAAATGTCGGTTTCCATTATTTTTCGATTAATTGTCCAGCCCTTGCCATAAGCCTGTGTTTCCCTCTCTGTTGCGACAGGCACATAAGGGTTATTGCACAAGAAAACTGTGGTGAGTACAGTATAGTTTAAGGTGGAACCACAGGAAGTCTATAAATTACGAGAGGTTCACAAGAGACAGTTAGATTAATAATCTTGACTTGACCTGTCTTAATCATCTGATATTTCTGGCCTAGTCTGAAATTATTGTGACTATCAAGCAAGAAGGATGATTAAAAACTACAGCAATAATAGATTTTAATAGAGCTGAATAATCCTTCACACATTAGACTACTACAGTACAACCCAGGGAACAATGTGATTTAGGAATCTGTGGTTGGCGCATTCATTCACCCCAAGGAGAACCAAAGATGAGTATCTCCAAAAAAATTTTAATTGAGCCTTCTGAATAAAACAAAACACTTGTCACATGCTGCCATGCATGTCACTCAGCTCATTATCTTTGAAGATGCCGGTCTTTTGATGGATTTGAGCTCGCTACTTCTCTTGAATGGCTCTCCATGCTGAGAGGCTAGATGAACTGAACCCAAACTGCTGAGCTCATATTTTTCTGATTTCCTTTGCCGCCTTTAACAACTGCCAGCTCAAAGAGGATGAAAAGACCAAAAGCTACCAAGATGCTGATTCACACACAAGTCTCATATTTGAAGCTGGTGAAGTTATAAATCACATGAGGACCCCAAGTAATAATACTACTGTTGTGGAAATAGTGCTTTAGGAGGAATTAGTCACCAATATATGAAGCTACCAGGCTACAGCTGTGCATGTTGTAATCTCTCACCTCAAAAGGTTGCAGAAACTGGATTTAAGACAACACACATATGTTTTCCTTTAGCATTAACATTACATTATGCATAATATTAAATAGGTCAGTTATAATCTGCTTACATGAGACTGGCTAAGTGAGTTGTCTTGATTTGTATCCCAAAAAATATTTTTAGAATTTTAAGTATGTAAGCTATTACAGGCATAAAAAAAGAGATTTAAAAAATAATGCTCTTTGTCATCTCTTTAATGGACACTTAATACATTGTTTTGGTCCATCAAATATATTGTACCTCCATCACAATAACCTTCACGCAATAGGCCACATGCCCTGTTAGATTCACCTTAAAGAGAAACGTCACACTTTTTTGTGAGTTAGCAAATTCATGCACCATTTATTATATAATCCATTAATTCTTGTCCCAGTTCATAAAGTTTAAAGAGAAGATATTGACTTCTTCCTCATGTTTAGAGAGTTACATATATAATATAGATATATAACTGTAGCATTAACATGGCTGAAACATTTAACCATGGTTTTTTAATTAACTTTTTGTTATTTTTGCTTTATATATTCAGTCAAAGTTTATTTCTATAGCACATTTAAAACAACCTTGTTTGACCAAAGTGCTGTACAAGCTGAAGACAAAAGATAAAAACCCGCCCCTGCTGCTGTAGAGGTATAAATACATTCAGCGCACACTACTACTACAGTCTACAGTTAGCCAGTTAGCTGAGTTAGCTGCCGAGTTAGCCACCGAGTTAGCTGCTGAGCTAGTAGCTGAGCTAGCAGCTGAGTTAGCAGCAGAAAGCTCTCAGACGTAGTGTCCATGTTTCTGGTAGAGATGGTGACTTTGATTGACAGGTGACACTTGGTAGGGGGCGGGGTTGCAGCGGACTCGGAGGCCACGCCCACAGCGTTTGGTAGCAGAGAAAGAGGCTGATTTCTACAGAACTTTGAAGCCTAATTTCATATATTTGGCGATTTTTTTAATCATTCAAATTTGCCAGGGTGGTTAACAACACACTTTTCTGTGGTATGTCAAACTCAGAACACATATTTATTCTTACTTTACACGGACTCTAAGATGTTAAGCTCAACTAGATTTAATGCAAAGAGGTGAGTCTCAAGCAATGATTTAAAACTTTCTAGGGTCTGAGCAGTTTGGATATTGTAAGGTAGGCTGTTCCACAAGTTTGGAGAAGTACCAGTTTGATCTTGTGTTTTGCTTTTAGGTGTTATTTATTCAGTTTTCTTTTTATAGGTTTGCTCTTTTCATAAAAAGCTAGAAAACCCACAGATTTTGAGCTTGGCAGCAGGCTTACAAGAGCCTCAGATTGCCAAATCCTGCATATTATATTGTCTTATTCTTGCCTGGTTAGGGTCTCAGGACTCAAACTTTATATGAACAACATGCAGACATGATGGGTTTTTTGTTATATTTCCGGCTCTTTATCCAATTCATCTGAAGATCCCCCACCACACACCACACACACACACTTATGGGGTAGAAAGGCAGACAATCCTTCCCCGGAGCCTTATCTGTGCACACGGTTCTTGATGGCCAATGAGAGGCTAAGTATCACAGGACATTAATGGTCAGTCAGGCTTGGCCCTGGAGAAGAAAACGCCTGCCAGATTGCAATCCCTCACCTTGATGCACAAATGGCCCCTGCACACCAGGCCGAATCCTCCCATCATCTGACCGTACACCGGAAATGAGTGATGAGTCTCCAGTTAAAATCGGCGGGAGGCCTGGGATTGAACAGAACTGCATTTTGTCACGCTAACACCGGAGGGGACATTTGAAACAGGATGACACCTCATGAATATCAAATGGCACCCTGCTTTTTAGCGTGACACACTTCACACTTCCTAGAATTAATTATCGGTGGATAATGTGGCAGCGACGTGGTCGACCACCACTCAAGTTTTCAAGGTGTTCTGAAAAACTTTTTGACGCTAGTGAAGTTGGACAAAGAGATGAACATTTTTTTCCCCCTCCGAATACCAGAGTTAACAAGCACTTCAAATATATCCACGGCACTGTGATCAAATGAGATGAAAATAGCAGATTTGTCATCACAATTACAAGGGCTAGACTTCATTGAAAAGCTGCTACTTTAGACACTATATCATTACTTAATATCATATGGGTAGAGTTGTACATTTCATGGAGGGTCCTCTTTATTCGGTGGCCTTCTGCTACTGTACGAAACCTTGCTCCTACACAAAGATGAGTTGATTAGCTTCCAGGATGTGGAGTTACACTTTCAACATATTGGCTGAAAAGCATCCCTGGACTCCATTTCTCAATCCTACTAGCCATGCCTGTGTATTAGCCAACTTCATTAATATAAAAGGCGTTAGAAGAGAGCAGGAGAGAGTCGTATCCTGGCCACTTCATCACAGCGTGGAGAGGGGAAGAGGGAGAGGGATGGCTTGGTGTAACTAAGTGTGCGTGTGTGTGTGTGTGTGCGTGTGTGTATGTGTGTGTCGTGTGTCTATGTATGTGTCCCAGCCTGCTTCAAAGGCAGCCTCTTGGACAAGATCAGTGCTGTGACCCTGTTCCAAGCCTATCAACAGGCTGTAGGCTGGCAGGTTTCTGGAGTGGAGACGAGCCTTTAATCTGGGACAGATGAGAGAGAGAGAGAGAGAGAGATCGAGATAGAGAGACAGTAACAGAAACACACAAAAAGAGACGGACAGAGAGAAAAAAAGATGGAGATAGATACGAATTGCTGGGGTTGTTTCAGAGAACCTGCGTAGTGAAGTAGGCGTGTGGCCAGATATGCATGTTGAACCATATGCACCACACACACACTGTATAGAAGTGTTCTACCCTTTATTTTAATTAAGGTTATATCACAAAACTACTCTTATTTCTAATTGCTCCTGTTTCATACATCATTTTATTTCATTTATTTTTAATTTTAATTAAGATATCTGCCTGTTTTCTGATCTGCTACCCATTTTACTTGGCTGATGCTTGCCATGAAATCGAATGCAATACTCCCTCTACGTGTTTAGCCCCTCATGTCTTGATAAATTCAGAATTTCCGCACTGCTAATTCCACTGAGGGGGAGAGAGGGGTAGAAGCAAGGGGGGGGGGGGAGAAGTATGAAAGAATAAAGAGAGATTTTGAAATACTTGAGAAAGTGAGGAGGAGGGAAGACATGTCAATGCAAACGAGTGTGTCATATGTGTTTGTGTGTGTGTGTGTGTGTGTGTGTGTGTGTTATGACAGAACAAAAATAGAGATAAATAGAGACGCAACAAGCCCCCTCTGCCTGAGCAATCATGACTCACAGTAGAGTCTGATCTGTGTGTGTATGTGTGTGTGCATATGTGCATGTATAATAAACAATAACCAACTCTCCAACTCTAACTCTATATTAAGAAAGGGAGGCGAGAAGCAATCACACACACACACACACACACACACACACACACACACACACACACACACACACACACACACACACACAAGAAAACAACACTACTTATGCATTTGTCGTGACAGGTGAGAGAAAAAAAAGATAAAGAGGAAGGGCATGAAAGTGTTCAAATGCTTTCTTACATTCAAATGATTATTTGCATTTGAAAGTGTTTTATTAATCATATTCATATTTAATACTATAAACACAGTGTTAGAAATACAAAAAAATATATATATATAATTTATTATGGAGGTGAATATAGATTGTTTTGTATCTCTGTTTAGGATTCTGTGGCTTTTTCTTTGCTCCTGTTTGTCTGCAATGTTTACATTTACATTTCTGCTTTGGCTGTGTGTTCAGGTGTGAGGTGCCAAAAAGTTTCACTGAATACATATTTACGTAGAGTATATTGTGTAAAGTGTACACACAGCGTGCTCATGTGGGCCTTATAGATATCTGTTGTGCATACAACATGTACCAAAGGATTTCAAGTGGATTACATGGTCCACAGACGCCATAATTGTTCAAAGGAATATGTTAACAGTTTGGGAAACATACCAATTAAGCTTTCCTTCTGAGAATGAGAAGAAGATTAATAATCTCACATCTGTCCGATAAATACAGTGATTAAATTGGGAGGAGATTACCATTGTTTAGCATACAGACAAGTGGCAAATGAAAAAAAGAAGAAACAAAATTACCTTCCAAGACCTCTAAAGATCACCACTATCGATATTTGTGTAATCTGTTCTTAAACGGAGGTGCTGGCTGAATGGATAAACTATATTGCTGTATCACATTGACTGAATACACTCTGGGTAAAACATGCACTGAATGCAAACCAGTATGGATTAAGTCAGATGTGTAAGTGATAGGTGGCCATTTTTTAAAAAAAGTCTCAATGATGTCATGTCAGGTTTGATCCAAGTGTCTGCTTGATATTCTGTTGGCCCAGTATTGACCTTTCATTGAAGATGGAAGATCGGTCACTCAGATTTAAAGGATTTCATGCTGTTTTTCTAATTATAGATTTATTGCAAAATGGAGAAAAAAACCTGCAGCAGTGGTCTTTACAGCGTGTGACATGTTGACTACTGGATTCCTTAACTAGTATGGTGTTTGATACTATGTATGGAGGGGAGCGACACCTTTTTGAATACTATAATTGGATGATGATAAATCAGGGCTTTCACTCTACAAAGGGCGATTTTGGCTGCTGGCTTCTTCATAATAGAGTCATTTTTCAAGAGGACCATGAAACAAGGATATGTCTATTTAGGACCAGAGGCATTAACAGTAAACTAATGTGGTAGAGGACAGGCTGCTTTGAACTATATCACTTATGCATCTTGGCTCCTTTCTGAATAGTAAGATCTTAATTTGTTTATGTTTATTTATGTTATTACCTTACTGTAATGGTAATATAATGAGGTACAGGTCTTTATTTCCTGGTGGATATCTCCAAATGGGTTTTCTTTACTAAATGAACATGTATTCTGAACTTTGGCGATTGGACCATTTGTCTTTACAATGTTTAAAGTTGGTTGTGAAGCATTTCATTTGAAACCTAATTTATTGTACACCAATCACAATATCCTTCTCGAGCCATGTTTGAGCCAGGCAGGGAGTTCCGGTCCTCTGAAATGAAGCCAATGTGGAAGTAACTTAGAACTGCATTCTATCAAAAGGCCACCAGGGGGCGACCGTTTTGGTGTCAAAAGGACTTCCGTCTCTATACAAGTCAATGGAGAATTCACCAACTTCTTTTTTTTCTAACCTCAGTAAACGTTTTCAAAATGTGTTGGTCTCAATCGCTAGTTTAAAACCTTCCTCAATGCAGTATGATCATTTGTTAAATTTCGACCTCCCTGATTTTATATTTGACAATAAAGCAGTGTATGGATTAGGGCGTGGCTACGTCCTGATTGACAGGTTGACTGACCAATGTCCTCGAGATCCAGCCCTCGCAACCTATCCCAACCTCCCCACTCCGCCCATGGCCCCGCCTCATGCCCATATAAGTAGAATCCGTGTTTTTATTTTTCCCAGCATGCACCTGAAATGATCAAGATGGCGCTGCCCAGATTCGAAACTATTGGCTTCCGAGCAGCAGTCCACAAACCAATGGGTGATAGTCATGGATGTTACGTCCATTTCTTCTATATAGCCTATGGTCTGAGCTTAAGATCCTACTGAGTCTAAGCTCTGACTTCAACTACAGCAAAATGAATTGCATCAGTAACTAAGGTTAGTGTGGACTTCTATTAAAGTGAAGACAACCTAAGATTTAGCTCATCATCGCTCAATCACGTCCTAAAGGATGCAAACAAGGGATGCAAACTAAATAACATGAATAACCGAACAAACTACAGAGTGAAAAAGTTAAACACAAGGCACAAGACATTCAATACAATGCATATAGAAGGCTGAAAAGGGGCTTCCCTTATCTTATCTCCTTACAAAGCACTATGTTATGTATTGAATATAAATGTGATAATCCTAAAATGCAGCTTATGTTCTGTTTGTTTACCTCAGAGCAGTGTCCTTTCTACCTCAAAATTTCCAACCAATGAATGAAATGTCTCTCCTCCTACAGTGTCTGCTCCTGAATCATTGTTTGCTTGTTATGTTGTTAAATCTATAAAATATTTCGACTTCCATAAAGAGTGAAAAAGTAGAAGTTCATCATTTGTATTGAAGTTCAAATCAACACAGCACATCTTACAGTACCTGCATACAGACAGCAGCACCATTTATGCCTTATTGTACTGACTCACTACATGCTGTTCTTCCCTTTGTCTCAAAGTAAAAAGTAGTGAATTAGTATAGCCTCCAGTGAACTGGAATATAGCCACTGATTAGGTTAATGATTTAATGAACTTCGGGACCTCAATGATTCAATAAGCCTTTTCGCACAGCACTTAGCCCTGGGCGAAGATTCACATTATGTCCCAAAAATATGCCCAGTCGTTTAACACTTACAACTTAGGATGTAGGTTATTGCCACAGCTGGTAAAGTCAGTTATTTAAGGAAGAAGCCAGAATGTAGGAAGACATTTTTCCCCCTTTGTCGTCACAAAAAAAAAAAAGTTAAAGCAACAAGCATAGACGTTTTATTGCATTGCTACACTGCTATTAATGCCACAACACCAAAAGGCCTTTTTAACTTTTCTATTTTTTCTCTCTCTATCCATCACATCTGATATTTAGTGACACCACATCCACATAACTGTTAAAGCGGGAAGAAGACTCCTCTCTGAACTCTTGTCACATCTGTGCCAAATGAATTCTTGCAGTCTCCCGATGCAAAACTTGCATCAGAATGGAAATCTAGTAATGTCTCTTTCTATGTGGATAACAATGTCTTTATTTCATGTTTATCAATAAAACTGGAGGGGCTTATTCACATAAATAAATAAATTGCCCACCACCACAGCTGTTAATTTCTGATGCTCACTGCCTGCAAAAACAGAGCGGAGAAATAAATCAGATGTCAATCAAGCCAGCTGGATTCTAGTTGTTCTGATGCAACTAGTGAAAATTATGGCAGAAGGAGAAGAGTAGACTGGAGCTCTGATGTTGAAGTACAAGTTAGCTGACTGACAAACCGTTATGAATGAAATGAATGAATAAATTAATAAGATAAAAAAAAGAAAAAGAAAAGCCCACAGAGTGATGTCAATGTTGTTTTCAGCTTGTTCCTTTACTCTCAAGTGTCCAGAAAGAAAAGACTAGTATCAATGAATGCAGCTTTTAAAGTATTTGATCATAATAATTCATAATTTAAAAGGTCTATATGCATAACAAAAACAATGACAAGCAGGTCTACATGTAGTGCAGAACTACGCAGATCCAGATGTGCTATTACAATCTACTTTTTAAGACAACATTTTAGTAATATAACTCTTGCTGAGCAGTGGCTATTGTGGCCTCAGGTGGCAATTACTAGATAATTGAACACTGAGTTTTTCTCCATTTCCTGAGATTCTCTTGAGTCTGCTCCTTTAAAGATCTTATCATTTGGCAAGCTAACTGAGAAAGACCTGTACGAGCCTCTATGGATAGCACTGGCCTGGCAATTTTGTTATTGTGACCTGAATTGCATGCACAACAATTACAAAAAGAAAGGGTCAATAGAAACTTTGTATTGCCATTAATGTGAGTGCAAGGAACCAACAGTATGTCAACAGGCTCAATCAAAGAATGAATCTAATGCTAGCGTGGGCCAAAAACATGGAAGCACAAGGATGTCTCAAGATGTCTGAAAGCTTTTTTCAGCTCAAAACAAACCACTTTTATTTGAATGAATGGGGTACTGCCACAATATCCACTTCTTTTAGCATGCAAAACATACTTTACTTCTATAAAAATGGATTTCTGTGATTGTCACACAAATGTCATTTACCCAGCAACATTAGTCACAATGAGCTAATGGTCATAATGGGAGTGTGTCTATGTTTCCACAGTTTAATAATACAATAAAGAATTCCACCTGTCTTTCAAGCATAGATGGAAAAACAAGGGGGAATTGGGGAATTGGGGGATTGGGGAAGGGCCATACCTGTGCTGTGGGAATATAGGCATGAGGAAACATAGGGCCTAATTTTGAGGGGAGGAACATTTGACCCCGTCATAAGAGTCCAAGTAATGCTGCATCAGCCAAACATCTGATTGCATTGAATAGTGCATTCTATTGCTTATTTAATTTCAGGTGTAAAATGAATATTCTGTTTATTTTAGAAGATTAGTCTGGTTCTCAACAAACAACAGAACACAAAATGAAATTGTCTTTTTTTTCTTTTCTTTTCTTAAAGGGAAGAAAATCGTAACCCACCAGTACCTAGTACCCCACCAAGTAATGGTTGAGTCATTGGTACCAATCAATACACCACCTCAATACATCTTCCTGATAGTCATGTTGTGTTGAGTTAAAAAAAGAAAAAAGGAAAATCTTTACTTATTCCTAATCTACACTGAGAACAACTGAGATTCCTGCAGATCTGAAACCGAGAAGGAAGAGAAGAAAAAGAAACACAAAAGAAGACAGACAGTGAGAGAAGAGCTGCCTACCACTCATCATCCAAGGGCCAGCAAGCATGGTTGAAGTCTGCAAGGCTTAGGTCACCTGATCCATATTT
The DNA here is from genome assembly GCF_027409825.1 of Scomber japonicus. Taxonomy (NCBI): domain Eukaryota; kingdom Metazoa; phylum Chordata; class Actinopteri; order Scombriformes; family Scombridae; genus Scomber; species Scomber japonicus. The sequence goes on along the minus strand of NC_070590.1, from coordinate 5,726,047 downwards.
AATATATATATATATATGTGTGTGTGTCTGTGTGTGTGTGTGTGAGAGAGTGTGAGTGTTGGCGTGTCAGTCCCACCATTGTGGCTCATCTCTGGGCATCACTGCAGGGGCTGAGGATGTGTCACATCAACCACAGGCCACTGAACAAGCCTGGGGAATTGAGCTCTCTTACTCTCTAGGCATGTGTGAGTGTGTGGTGTGAATGTAGGTAGGGGGGGTATGTGTTCACAAGGTGGAAGAAGGATGGTCCGAGACGTTTGCATTTGCACATATCAATCTATTGCATGCAGAAAATGTATAATATTAGACAGTTTCTCTACAATATGATATGTGTGTGTGTGTGTGTGGCATGTGGAGGGAGTTTAACTGTGTCAGAGGGCTAATCAACTCCCACACAATAAGCATCTCCATATTGGTGCTAAAGCCAAACACATTATCATTTATCTCTTCAAATATACATGATTGATACTCTCTTCTTTTAGCGTGTGATTGGCATTCATCTTGAAGAGGTCACATCATGCACACTTCCATGTTTATATATCTATTCTGGCACTCTACTGGAATATCTTTGAATGATTTACAGTTGAAAAAAAAACTCTTTATCTTAAACTATTCCTTTATGGAGCCTCTATATCTGAAACTGAGCATTTTAGCTGTTATCTGTTAGCTCCTGTTTTTCTTAATGTTCTTTTAGCTTCACCTCAGCAGACTTCCAGTGGCTTGGGAGTCAGATTGTACTTTCTTTTTCTCATTCTTTTACTCAAAATGGAAACTTTTCAAATACACCTGTGCATGTTCGAGGTCAAATACAATGTGAGTGGACAGCACAATGGAAACGCTTTAGCAACAAAGACTTTTTATCATTTTTTTGGGGCATGCGTTCACCATCACTACAATGGATGACGTCGTTTACCATCTTCTTTATTATCACAGGACACAATAGATCCTTCTCAGCCCACACTGTGGTCGGCTGCTTGACAGCTGCACAAACTGACATCTACATATATCATCACTGCCACCAAAAAGATAAATACATAAATTAATAATTAGAAAAACTATTTAATTATGTTTCTTTTAATCTGGTTTCTTCAATTCTTGGAAGATTGGCTACTTGTGTTAGACTTGATGAATTTTCACATCAGGTGTTGTTTATCCTTTGTGTTGGGCAATATATTTGATGATTTATAAAAGGTCGTCATGGATTACTCCACTGATATGATGGCCTTTTACCATGTATTCACTTTGGAATTAACTTCATCCAACAAGAGGTGAAGCTGTAGACTAATAACAGCTGAAAAGAAAAAAACCCTCCCAGGGGAAGACAGATTAATTTAGACTGTGATGAGAATTTGTCTAAAAATAATGCCCACCTTCCATCCAATCAAAAGCTAGTATTCTCCAGGGCTGTGTTGTGAACAACAGGTAATATTAGCTGGAGAGTCGTGTCCAATGATTTTCCCCTTGACTAAAAATCAATTTCTCCAGAAAATAAAATGATGCAAATTAGCACTGAGCAAATAAAACAGAATTGACTATATTTAACTTTCGTGTTGAATTGACCATGTCTGTATTGACTCTTCCTTCCGTCCTCCTTCCTTTCTTCCCTCCTACTTTCCTTCTTTCCTCCGTCCTTCCTTCTTCCCTTTCCTCCCTTCCTTCCTGTCCTTCTTTCCTTCCTTCTTCCCTTCTTCCCCCGTTCCTTCTTTCCTCCCTCCATCCTACCTTCCTTCCTCTTTTCCTTTCTCCCTCCCTCCCTCCCTCCCTCTGTCCTTCCTTCCTCCCTTCCTCTTTTCCTTTCTCCCTACCTACCTTGTTCCTTTTTTTCCTCCTTTCCCCCTCCTTTCCTTCTTTCTTCCTCCTTTCCCCCTACTTTCCTTCTTTCGTCCTCCCTCCCTTCCTTCCTTCCTTTCATCTTTCCTTCCTTCCTTGACTCGAGGACAACAGGAGGGTTAATACATTCCAATGAGTCCAAAAATATCAGTATTGGTTTGGAAGTTAATAGAGGGGGTATTCTGTAAGACATTCAAAGCTTACTGAGTCATTTGTGGTGAAATAAAGAAAACATGTCCACGTGTTGCTTTAGTGTTTAGACACACACAGTGTAGGTTAGTCTGTTTAAATCATGACTAAGCAGGACTAAAGCTTGTAACTGTTACATGCAGAATGTATTTTCAATTATTTATTCAGTTCTGCTGCAGATCGAATCTAATCCCAGCTAATCTTTCCTAAAGCCATGTTAGCAGCATGTCGAATGTGATGAGATCTGTGTGTGTGTGTGTGTGTGTGTGTGTGTGTGTGTGGCATGTGGAAGTGAATGTAGACTACATCACATTAAAGTGTGTGCGTCTCCGTGATCACGCATGCTAGCACAGGTGTAGGTGCTTGAGGACAGTATAGTCTGTAGCCCACACACAATGATGGATGCATGTGTGTCTGCCTTATGCACACACACCTCCAAACAGGCCGATAAATAATAAATGGCTGTCCATGCAGAGGTGGTGTGGCAGCGACAGAGAGATAGAAAAAAATAGAGTGGCCTTGTTAATACACCTCCATCCAGCCATCCAGCCAGCCAGCTAACCAGCCAGCTAACCAGCCAGCCAGCTCAGAGGAAAGATAATAGCTGGCTGTGCCAATGGCTAACATCACTGCATTATGATGAAGCCCAGCACCTGCAATCACATAGTGAAGCACGTAAAAGTGCAATAGCTTTATAAGTATCGGTTACGTGTAGATAGGTTGAATAATAAAAAGGTGGGCATGGAAGGTGTCATTTAGAACCATGACAGGCTTTTCATTTCTTCTTTTTAATTTACAAGCGCATGTGTGGCAGACTGGGGACCCAAAGCCATCTTATGTAATGAGACCAATTTGTACTAAATGTTTATTGGATACGTAAGTAGTTCCCTGTGCTAATTTCCCATTCAATAGTCTGAGTGAAAATCACACTGGCAAAGGACAAGGAATATGAATGAAGGGGTTCAACACAAACTCTATTCATTATATTCCTGCTGCTGAAATAATGCAGGACACTGATGCCCTATTAATACAACAGCACGCACATATTAAACTTTCAACATATGAGCAGGGTCGTACGCTAGCCAAGCTGCTCCATGGCGGGAAATAGGAGGCACTGTTTGATGATTGTCTGGCCTGCGTTTTATCACATGACCATTTATTTCCCCATCTCTGTTTTACAATGTTGTCATTTATTATCTGTTTAGCTTCCAGTTCCTGTATGGTCGCCCAAATGATGAGTTATAGTTGATAGGGAAAAAAACACATTAATAAAAGGCTTAAATCTGCTTATTAGTGTATTATAGAACTATTTAATATCTGCTCATACACTGATTATTTGTTTGAGGGATTTAAACAATAATTATATGTTGTATTGTGTTTAAATTGCACATGGTTTGACTTTAGAACAAGATAAGGGGTGAAGCCAGGGAAAAAAAGGGTCCAACCATGATAAAAATAATGAGGGAGGTGTGAACTCAGAGGTGTGATGATGGCATCATTTGAATTGTAAGAACAGCAGAAAAAAAAATCCAGTTTGCTTAGTTTTGACGAGGTGGGAAAGAAGTTAATAAGCTGATCTTTATATACTTGAATCCTTATCTGTAGTAACCATGTATTTTTAATGTGTCTTGTTATAATTATTTATCAATTAGGAGGTGGGAGAAATTAAAGTAAGCAATTTGTTTTAAGAAACATCCTTCAGCATTTGGCTCTGCTCTTCTATCCCAATCATTACATATAATTGCAAATACATAGTTTTATAGTGCTGCACATGAAGTGAAACAATACTAATGTACAGCATACATAGAGTATATATTGTATTTTATTTTATAATGAAGATAAATGGTTACGGTTTCAAGTGTGCTTCTCAACCGACCATGATTAAGCAATTTATTGTTAGACATCTGTTCAGGATGCCACAAGCTGTTTTTCAGAAATTAAAAAGAGAGAAAAAAAAAGGTTGAAATATTGCAAAAAGTTATTACATTTATTTGAGGTGAGAGGTTGGCATATTTCTTTTTAAAATAGATAGGGATGTTGTTGGAACTGGTTTTTGGGGTCACATCTTGACATTGCTGCACCTGCTTCTGCTTCTTCTATTGTAGACAAAGCACTGATGGCCTCCAGGCATTTACCATCACAGACTTTCACTCCACCAGAAAGACCAAAATAAAAAAAGCAAACAAAATGAATGTTGGTGTCAGAGTTGTACATAACAGCAATTCGCCTTGCTTGATTCCAGATGGGGTCCATTGTTGCATGTTACCCTGCTATGTATTCCCTTAGTGACTGAAAAAAAACATCTCTCATCCCTCACTCAATAGAAACAATGCCATGATACCATAGACTGTATGGAAGAAATGGACGTAACATCTGTGACGTCACTCATTGGTTTGTGGACCGCTGCTCGGAAGCCAATAGTTTCGAATCTGGGCAGTGCCATCTTGAAAATTTCAGGTGCATGCTAGGAAAAATTAATAACATGAATTCTACTTATATGGGCATGAGGCGGAGCCATGGGCGGAACGGGAGGTTACAATTAGTTGCGAGGGCTGGATCTCGAGGACATTGGTTAATCAACCTGTCAATCAGGACGTAGCCACGCCCTAATGCATACCCTGCTTTATCGTCAAATATAAAATCAGGGAGGCCAAAATGTCCCAAATGAACATCATACTGCATTGAAGAAGGCTTTAAACTAGCGATTGAGACCATGAACACATTTTGAAAACGTTTACTGAGGTTAGAAATCAAGTGAGAAGTTGGAGAATTCTCCATTGACTTGTATAGAGACAGAAGTCCTTTTGACATCAAAAAGGTCACCCCCTGGTGGCCTTTTGATAGAATGCAGTTCTAAGTTACTTCCACGTTGGCCTCATTTCAGAGGACCGGAACTCCCCGCCTGCATGATACACATCAGAGTAGCTAGTGCTTCTTCTTTAATATACCAGCATAATCTAGTTCACGCTTGTTCATTTTCATATCTTCTCTTAAATCCAACAATTTAATGACAGCAGTTGTTATAAGTCGTCAAATATAGCTTCAAACACAGCTGCAGAGTTCAGTACTGTGTTCAGGATAACCAATTAAGTGCATCCACATATCGATCAGCCAATGGGGTTTCTACCAAGATGGGTTGGGTGTATGATCATGTGACTTAAGGCCAGTTATTATCCCAGACAGGCAGGGAAGTATCCACTAAACGACATGGGTGCCACCATATTTGGACCATATACCAGAAAAAGCTACTTTTTTGGTTGAGTGAGGTCTGCATTATGACGTCAGTAGTCTTAACTCGAACGCGAAAGAGTATTTTACACAAAGCTCTCTTGATACCCATCCCCTACCCCCCCGCCTCTAGATTTCTCATGACTGCCATGCGACACCAAAGCTGACTTGACACTGTATTTCTCACGAATATCTCTTCTACACAAAGTATTACATCCCCCAAGTGTGGAGCAAGCTGTCAGAGCCATCTCTACCAGTAAAAGAAAAAAAAAAAGATTTCTGCAGGAGTTCAAAGATTGTAATAAGTAGGCTTTCAAATACAGAAACAACTCTGTAAAGCAGCGGCGGGGAAAAAAGGAAGAAAAAAAAAAAAAAGGAAGTGAAACCCAGTGACGCGCATCATTTGGCAAGATGACAGCTCCTTAGTAAAGGGAATTGGCATTGCTGTTTTAGCGGGTTCCCCACCGAATGTTATTGCCTCTGCTTCATCTCAGTCGTTGTTGTTCTGAGTCACTTTGAGCCAAGTAATTGTCAAAGCTGAGCACCTTTCAGCCCCTGCAGAGAAGGTTGCACCGCCTTGTCAGTAAACAGCAGTGTACTTTGAATATCTAATGTCTCCAATCCTCAGTATAAAAAGGAATGGCGCTGATGGTGGGTGGCAGCAATAACTAAAACAAAGACAAGTCCAAATGTAGGAGAAATTGCTCATTTTAAATTCAGTGGTGGAGAACAGAAATACTCCACATTTAACTCTCCTGATTTTGACAGGTTTTTTAAAATTGTAATTTAACAGGATTTGCATGTTTGTTTGTGAACCCTGGATGATCCAACAAGCTCTCGTGCACTTGGCTTGGCAAGCAACAAAAAAAAAAAAAAAAAAAAAAAAAGGAGCTAAAAAGAAACAGAAAGATGTTGGATTGCTTGCAGACTAGTGTGTGAAAATCTCCAAAGTGACTGTCTCACAGGGAAGAGAAAAAAAAAAGAAAAAAGTCAAACTGTGAAGAGCATGTTACATTTCGGGGGCCTTGTGATCTCATCTTAAACTGATGCTCAATGGAGACCAAAGCTCACATGAGGTCGGCGCACCGCTTGTGCATCAATGCTTCAGACTACACTACATAGAAGAGGAGCTTCTGTGGAGAAACCATGAAAGCAATTCATCTTCATAAAAACAGTAATTGATAGTGATGTATAGTGTTTCTGAGAGAGGGATAGAAAAAAAAAATCTTCAGCTTCTTGAAATGCTCTTCATATTTCATACTTTGTTGTTTGTTTACAGCTCCAAAGATGTTCACAGATATTCAGAAACTATTAAATAAAGAATGAGGCTATTTCAGGTAAATAGGCCACGCTCTAATACCCTTAAAATGCTTTTACATGTTGGAAAAATGATGTCCGAATTATATGACTGACGTTTATTGTACAATGCGAGAGATTTGTGGATGAAACACATGCGCTGTACAACAAAAGCAAGTACAGCTGATGGTGTGTGTGCACCAGCCAGTATTGGCCCCTCTGGTACAAATACTCATGTAGTCCTGCTCCTCATTTTGTGGCTCATTTGCTAGCATATTGCAGCTCTGCAAAATCTAGATCACACCAACTAATCCAGCTGGGGGGAAGCAGGACTACAGGATGGGTTCCCATTCACCGCAAGAGCAGCTATGCCTGTCTGTGGATAGATGCCGCTTTTGTCAACCTATAAATCAAGATGACAAACATAATATATACAGGTAAAAAAGACAATCTCACTTCCCCCCCTCCCCAACCTCACCCCCCCCCCCCCCCCATTGAAATATGAGCATGGGTTCTTAACATGGCATACACACAGACATCAGCGCAAAACTGCTGACACAGACAGAAATGAGAGAGTCTCATATTTTCTAGTGTACACTGAAGGCATTGTGAGGAATGCTGGCAATTAATGGCTGGAGGTATTAAACATGACATGAGCTGGCGGGGGTCTGACCAACCAAGAAAAAGAAAGAAAAAAAAATTAGATGAAGTGCTTGACCTTAGGCTGTCATTTCGGAAAGCTAAGCAGAATGAGCAGCACGTGAGACTGTAATAGGGGGAGGTGGGGTCGGGGGGGGGGGGGGGTCACTGCCGAGTCACATTTAGTATCTATCCAGACCTGCTCAGGACGGATGTGTTCCCATGAGATGCTAAGGTTGGTTTGTGATTCAAACACGACAAGTTTCTTGTTCTTTCTTATAGTACATACTCTGAGCAGCTGTAGTGTAAAGTCAATTATTCAAATCGACTCGTCTTTGATATAGAAAAAAAAAAAAAAAAAAAAGAGAAGACCCCAGCCTCTTTTGATTTATTCTGGTATCAGAGCCCTCCATGGGTCATTTATCAGCTAAATGGCTTTTTGAATCCATACTCTAAAGTTCATTACAGCGATTAAAGATTTATTCAGTCATAGTTATAGATAATTCATCTGAAGCCTATTAAAATGCCTTTTTGTCGCTGCACCATGTGGTCGTTTTTAAAGGGAATGGCAGATGCAAACTGTGTGTTTCTGTGTGTATCTAACCGAGTGTTAGATAGGGGGGTCTGCCTGGCTATTTTTTTTTTTTTTTTTCCCAATCTCCTCTGACAGACAAAGGTTCAAAATCACAGCAGGGGTTCATAATTTGACACATGGCTCTCATTGAAGATGAAAGCTTCAGCGTTACTTGAACTTTTCAGCCCTGAACTTTTCTTAAGTGTCTCAAGTGTTTTAGCTCTTATTGAAGAAGAGCTCTTCATCAGTGACATTTTTATTGATAGCAAAAAGCAAATGACAAAGAAACAAAAGGTACATTAATGTGATCGTATATGATTTTGCATGTTGCATATGAAAACCTCCCGTATAGGCATTTTACATAAACTGATGGCACAAACCAGGAATGTCAGCAATCACCTTCTGTATTTGTTTCTCTATTTGTCTCAGCTGGAAGAAAAATGTACCCTGATAAAAGTGGAGGTGGTTGTGTATATATCGATTTAGCCACCGTCAGTGAGACCTACTTCAGTACCACACAATGATATAGTAGCTAAAGTAATGAATAAATAAAAGAAGAAAAAGTTATAGTCAGACCTCACTGGCCCAAAGTTTGCTGAAACCCACAAAAAAAAAAGTTTCCCAACATACCAAGTGTGTCAGGCTGAGCTTTGGGATGCAGAAATGTATGCACAAGACATTTAGGATATTTCCTCTTGATGAAATGATGTGTCCATAAGAAACATGAAATCTAAGGCTTGAAACATCAGTGTGATGTATGTCTGGCTTATAAGTGGAGCTTTTTTTCCTTCTTCCTATATTCCACTTCAAAGGAGGAGGGTGATGTGTGACAAAAATTGGCAAATGTGATTGATTTTGCTATTCAGTGTTGCAAATGAGTGAGCAGGTATGCTTTATGACCAAATTAAATTTCCCAGCTGTTTGCATCAATGCATCAATGTGATGAAGTTCCTTCATTTTACTTTTTTATTTTAATCTGTCAGTAATGTATTCTCCATCAGTGCAAGAATTTCTGTGGGTTTTTTTTTACAAACATTTATTTATATTGTGATATATTTAAATTACAAATACTATGATTGAGGATTCAGAATGGAAATGACTGGAGAGCCAGGTTCTGCAAGTTGATTTTTCTTAGCATACTTGGCTGCATTGAAGGGAAGCTATGTAACATGTTTGGTGTTTATATGCAGTTTATGATACTCAATTGTGGGGACAAAAGCAAAAGCAGGGCTATAACAGTATTTTTCTTGCCACAATATAAATAAAACGTCTTCTTCTTCAGGCCAATTATGTCTTATAAAATCTCAGTATACCATGTTCCAGACATTCTGCTTATTATTTAAGTGCAAGTGAAGTTGTTCTTCACTTAGGAGCAAAGACACACTAAAACATAGCAATCAGAATATGGTGTTTTAAAAAGTCGACCATTACAGTACAGCTGCGAGGCACTTATAGCTGCAATTTTCCAGAAGCATGCATGTAAAAGAAGCTTTCTGCATACCATACAACCCACCCACCACCAACTCTGTCCATTTGTCAGTGGACCAGACTACTAATATTACACTGATACATCAATAATTTACAGTTTCATACTTCCCATTTGACGAAAGCAGCATTTCTCCCTTCTCTCTATCGGCCTCTCTCATTTGTTTTTCTTTGCTTAAACCCCACCATGGCTCCAATTCCACATACAGTTCATCGTCTTGAGTCTAAGCCATAGTGGAAAAAAGAAAGCTTTGCTGCACTTGTTTTATTTTGGCTTCTTTGACTCCATCCGTCCCCTTATACCAATAAAAGCATGTGTTTCCTGTTGCTGAACCGATTACAGTCTCCCATCTAATAAACTGTGCCACAGTTTGCTTGGAGGAAAACTGAGATCTGCCTTTCCAGGAGTCTCTATGTGGTTATTTGTTTCAAACGACATTGCTGTCTCCTGCCCAAATGAAACAAATTAAAGGAATAAACCCTCCAGAGTTCAAATAAACCTCTCCAAACACGACTTGCTATGAAACCACCCTGAGACAAAGCGTTGGTCTGCTTTTCCAGAGTTCTCTAACACCGACATGGCTACTGGTCCTTTGGCCACCAGGGAGAAGTAATAAGCCTTTATTCACATTCTTTCCAGGCTTCATGCTGTGTTTGGTCTGCTGCAAAGGAGAGTCCAACTTCACGGAGAGAGAGAGAGAGAAAAAGGATGGGTAAAGAGAAGGGTTGATGGTGGGAGAGTCAACCAGAGTGTTAGTGAGGAAGGAGCTTGTCTTCAAATTAAGTTTCTAATCTACTGACACAGTGATGCTCCATGAACACAAAAAAACTCCACATTGGCTCCGAATGCCACATATTCACACAACAACTGCAGCTTCCTTGTGTGTCATATAGCGAGAGTGTGTTTAGCCCTTACTGCAGAGAAGAAAAAACTTATCTGATATCTGACCTTTGGTGATTGTAATGTCAGCTGGAACTGAGGTGTGAGGCGATATCTCCACTGACCACACTCTTAACATGCAGGTTTCTCCACTCTGGAGTTTCCCATAGACCTTTAGTAACCTTTAGTTTTTCACTAGGATGAGACAGATGTATGGAGTGGATAAAAGCAAACCGCTGTGTGTGTGTGTGTGTGTGAGAACTTTAACTCGAAAGGAAAGGGCAAGGACTGTGGGAGTATTAAGAGATAAACGCGACACGGGTAAGTTATCAAGTCAAAGTTCTAATGAAATCTCATTTGTCTGATTTTTGTGTTTATTATTAAAAGATAAACTCCCTCATTTTGTTATAGAGAAAATTAGCACTCTCGGAAGGCATCACCATAATTTCAAAACATCAACTTCGACCTAACACGATATTTAGGGGTGTGAAGGTGCTATCAGTTCATCAAAAATGAGTGTGTGACCTACGAAACACATGTTTTTTTGTCAAACATGCGGCCCGGGGGCCAGGTTCGGCCCGCCAAGGGGTGTGATCCGGCCCACTTGCCATCCTGTGTTCTTGTCCTTCCTCCCTTCCTCCCTCCCTTCTGTCTGTCCTTCCTCCCTTTCTTCCTTCTGTTCTTCCTTCCTTCCTTCCTTCCTTCCTTCGTTCCTCCCGTTGTTTCTTCCTTCCTTCCTTCCGTCTGTCTGTCCATCCTTCACTGTCTACCTTTCTTCTCTCCTTCCTTTTGCCTGTCTTTCCTTCCTTCCCTTCTTATTTCCTTCCTTCCTTCTTTCCCTCCATCTTTTTAATGATCCGGCCCACCTGAGATCAAATTGGTCTGTATGCGGCCCTTGAGTGAAAATGAGTTTGACACCCCTGCACTAAACACATACTGGAAACTAAACCTTCAACCAGCAACCAGCAAACTTCCCCTTCCTTACACTCCCAAATATTTCATCCCTAACTCAGCCATGCAATAAAATAATATAGATTTTGGGAGCTTAATTCCATCATCATGTAATACCTGCATAACACTATTTAGCAGAAGACACACTGTTATAGTTGTAGATTTTGCTGTCAATTACAAGCCCAAAGAAAAAATTACATCATCATTTGTAATCATGCAAATGTCTAAAAATACAGCCTGGGAACATAACCCTGCCAATCAGAATGTCATGCAGCTCACTTGTTATGTCTAAAAAAAAAAAAGCTGTGGGTTGTTTTTTTTTTTTTTTTTAAGCTAACTCTAACAAACATCATTTTAAACAAGCCCAAGACCTTTGCAGGTTAAACGTCACCAGCTTGACAGAAGAGGCCAGTCAGAGTAGCCAACATGTCCCTAAGGCTATAAACAACAACAGAGATTACAGCTAGAAGGCTGGAAAGATGACATTTGACAAGAACATGGGGAAATATCAAAAGAGAGAGAGAGAGAGAGAGAGAGAGAGAGAGAGAGAGAGAGAGATCCACAGAGTTGTAGTTTTTTGAATGCTAACAAATTATCATTGCAGCCATAGGTACAAGAAAATACATACTGTAAATAAAACGCCCATTAATGTTGCCCTATACTGCACTCTGAGCCAAAATGTTTAGATTCTCACAGACCATTAATGTATTATACTGTTACAGGTTGGGGATGGCTCACATAAGTGTCCATATGTGCCTTGTTTGTGTGACAATCTCCATTACAGCCACTATTGCCCAGCAGGCATGATTTTCCACTCCACAGACCAACCAACCAACAGACAGACAAGCCAACAGCTCACCAACATGACTCATCAGCTATCATTACGCTGCCAAAAAACTTCAATCACTCTGCTGAGTTGATGACATGTTGAAAGAGTTTCTTATGACTAAATATTCACACACTTGACGTACATGTGTCTCAAACTGAATCTGTCACTACCTTCCGTCGTCCACCTTCAGCCATTTGTTGGTTTTTTGGTTTTTGTGTCTCTCCCATTCCATTATTTTCCCATAACCTTTTCCACACTGCATCCCCTTCCTGCACCATACTGAGCGAGAGACAGAAAGCACTGAACACTGCTAGTAATTAGTGGTCTTGATAATGGGGCAAGGCTAAGGAAGGTTGCCAATAATCTGGCCTAATTGCTCAGATGTATGCCAAAGCGTTGGTCTAGGACAGGGTGGCACATAATGGCTTTGGCAGGTGCTGCCAAGGATATGCCCCTGGTGCTGTGAGCTTTTAATGACCACTGGAGTGTGTGTGTGTGTGTGTGTATGTACATGTACTATATATGTCAGTGTGTTTGCTGGAGATGTTTTATGTTGCTTGCAAATCCTGTCAAGTATTTCACGGTGGCTTCTGATGAAAGCTCGCTTGGCAAAAAATTAAGTCTGTTGATGGAGAACATCTGTGAGGTGTTTTTTTTTTTTATTTAAAAAGCAATTAGACGAAAAGTTTAAAGCTCTACTAGTAGCTCCTAGAGGCTACAATATTCATCAAACCAAACAATGTTGAAGTGTTGAAGGTAACACCACAGAGGATTTTTTTTTTTTTTTTTTTTTTTTTTTTAGAATGATACCAGTATGGGTTTTTAAAATGTTACGGTTGCCCTGAGACTGCTACTACAGGAAAACCCGTCAACGAAACTGGGTTTATCCTTTAGTTGGAATTGATGCTTTTAACTAGCCTCAAGCAAATCTCTATATATATTCAGATTTCATATTTATATGTAGAAATGTCAGCAGCAATAGGTAACACTCAGGCTGCAAGTGTTTGAGACCTGATGATGGCAGTAGGAAATTGTCAAAATTCTCCTTTACCCTTATTGTAAATAAAAATCACTTTAGTGTTAATTTAGCCCTTAAACCATGTCACGCTAATTTAATCATGTAACACTTCTGACGAGAGGCAGTTGTGAGCTGCTGCATTTTCCTCATTAAAACTTAATTTATATGACGGTGGATGTGATCCAAAAATGTAATCAAACATGATATAAGAGAGGCCTGTAGTGTAAACACAGAAGGAATAACTGTAGAGGAAGTATATGTCTGTTATTTACTGTTCTCAAAAAGACAGCACATCCTATAATTTACAGAATCTAGCAATACACAAACAAGCTTCACTCCTAATTCCATATATTGTTGCATTACTACTGTTGCCCCATACTTCTGATTATCACCTGATGAAACTCTTGACTGTATGACGCTATATTTAAGATGAAATACCAGCAGCCAAGTTGTACTGTTGTAAATTTAAGTATATCCTGACATCCAATTATTTGAATTTTCTTCCTAAATTAAGCCCAGTATTGGCAAACACGGACAAGAAAGGACAATTTAGGTGGAATAACAACATATAGTCTCAAAGCTAGAAGTAATATGTTGTGATATAGAAAGGTTTACAGTTGAGTTGCTTTTACTATGATCTTTCTTTAACCTTAACCCTCCTGTTGTCCTCGAGTCAAGGAAGGAAGGGAGGAAGGAAGGAAGAAGGAAGGAAAGGAAGGAGGAAGGAAAAAGGAAGGAAAAGGAGGAAGGAAGGTAGGAAGGGAAAGACAGAAGGAAGAAGGGAGGAAAAAGGAAGGGAAGGGAGGTAGGAAGGAAGGTGGAGGAAAGAAAAAGAGGAGGGAGGGAGGAAAGGAAGGAAGGAAAGAAGGTAGGAAGGAGGGAAGGAAGGAAGGGAGGAAGGAGGGAGGGAAGAAAGGAAAGAAGGAAGGAAGGGAGGAAGAAGGAAGGGAAGGAGGAAGAAAGAAGGAAGGATGGAGGGAGGGAAGGAAGGGGGAAGAAAGGAAAGAAGGATGGAAGGGAGGAAGAAGGAAGGAAAAGAGGAAGAAGGAAGGAAGGATGGAGGGAGGGAAGGAAGGAAGGAAGGATGGAGGGAGGGAAAGGAAGAAGGAGGGAAGGGAGGAAGGAGGGAAGGAAGGAAAGAAGGAAGGAAGGAATGAAGGAAGGAAGGAAGGATCAGTCAAAACAGACAAGATCAATTTGACCCGGGAGGACGACACATAGCTGCCAGGCACAGATGCAATAGAATTAACTAATTTCTTATGCTATTAAAAGTTACATAAGCTCTCACATACACATCAACAGCAAAATCACATGTTTATTTTTTAGGGGTTTGGATCATTGGTCTCTGAACGCAGGGTGAGGCAGGTGACATTACAGCTTCTGCAATCCAATATGTTGGCTCCAAACTCAACACCCCATAGATAAACATGTCACAGTCAATGTCAAGTTGCTCATTCTGTTCACACATAATCCGTCATTGTTTATTGATACAGGTTGAAGAAAGGTCAGAGATTTTCTACCCAACATTCACCAGAAAGCTGCATAAACCGACGCATCATAAACACAGGCCTAGCTTTTGGGAAAGTTTAACATCCTCAGAGATAATGTGAGGACTTGTTAGGAATAATCAGTGAGTGATTACCTTCTATTTCCAGTCATTTATCAGCCCACACTCTGCAGTAAACACTAGATACTGCAGAGAACATCACTGAATAACAAGTTCTCACCAAAAAAAAAAAAAGGCAAATGATGGGTTCCTAAATATGGTAGCCATTCAGTTCCCATGGAAGCCAACAGAGTCAACAGAGATCAATTCACGCTGAGACAATGAACACCATGAACGTCTGACAAAGACCAAAGCTCTCAGTCACCGGTGACATTTACTTTTATCTCAATATGGCTCAAACCAAACGCAACTAGAGCTGCAGGAGAGAGAGACCGCCATGGTACTCCACTGCATGAAGCTCGTCTCTCCGGGCACCCCAGCCTTTTTTTTTCCCTTTGATCAGAATCACAGCGAATCACAGCGAAAAGAGGCAATCTTTTCAAACCTGATGGCAGAATCACACAACGATGTGAAAGGAAAAGGCAACGAGCAGGACTCAGTGGGAGTTCACCGCTGACTGGAATAATCCACATGTTGTTGACTGACACTCACCTAAAGGAGAAGAGAGAAAAAAAAAGAGAACAGGGAGAGAGAAAAAAATATTAAATAATGGACTTCAGCTGCAATATTGACAAGACAAGAATCACATAGCAAAAATCATGGGGAAGGTAATTACTGTGAATGTTTGAGAGGGTTGGTACAGAGCAGCTCGGCTAGTTCACGTGAGGAGTGCATTGAACACAGCGCTGTCTTTCAGCATGTGCACACTGCTGCTGCTAGCTAGCTTGACTGAATAGAAAAGAGGGGGGACTCGCTGGCAGGTGAGGGTGCAATTAAAGCCAGGATGTTGCATTAGTATTCGAGGTCATCTCTTGCACAGGTGTTACAAATTTGCTTTCAGCGTAAGACACTACAGTTGAGGTTGCTTTTTGTAATCCTCAAATTTTCCAAACCACCGCACAATGTTTCAAGCCAGTTATTAAAGGATAAACAATTCGACGTTAGCGATTTGTTAGCGTTTTGTTAGTAATTTTAGAGATCTCTGAACAAACAGCAGTGTTCTTCAAAAAAGGTCCAGAAGGGCAATAAACAGACAGGTTGTAAACAAGCTAATTTTGCTTTATCAAATATTAAGTTGAGTTATTCAGTTGGTTTGTAGATACTGCAATGGATGTCTAACGAGACTTTATTACTGTATAACCAATATAATTGATGGCAAGAGCTAAGATGTTTTGATTTGGTTTGTCCACTCTGGGCTCCAGTAGAAACATGGTGGACTCCATGGATGAGGACCTACTCCCTATGCAGATATAAAGGGCTCACTCTAAGGTAATGTAAAAGGCAATTCTTATTTTTAGGTGATAATACTAATAAAAACATACTTATGAATACTATATTGAATTTCTGCCAATAGAGCTCCCCAAATGTTACACACTGGTGCTCAAAATCCAAATATTACACAGTTTGAATTTTGGCCTGTGACATTTATAAATGTCAGAGTAGAAACTACTAGAAGAAAAAAATAGATATTAATTGGCAAATTAAGAATAAGTAAGGGAGTAAAGATAGTTACAACTCCTCAATGGGCCACTGTGTTAATTAAAGGAGTTTGGACTTTTTTGTTTTTGGTCTACAGCAGAGGAGAGTCCAACTACTAATTAACTGGTTGGTTACTATTTAAGTAGTATTGCAGATTACTGTGGAGATAAAAAGTCAACTTGGGGTACATCTGTCTTTTAAGGGGTTTGTAAGCATCACATTTGAGCATTCCTACAAAGCACAATACATTAAAACTACAGTTAGCAAGGTGCATGGCATAACTGGCTTTTCCCTACCTTCCCACAAGCACTTGAATGCACCAACAACCATGTGTTTAAAACAAAGTCAAATTCAAATTCAAATAAGCTTTATTGGCATGACAGATCAGACATCTATATTACCAAAGCAGTGCAGAAGATTACTGACACTTAAAGTCTCTAATCTCGACTGCAGTATCAACAAAACTACAACCCAATGTTGACAAAAGCAACAGAAGTCATGCTTTTTTACTGTGATGTATTACCTATGTCAAACACATTGTGCAAGTAGGACAAGCACATTCATCAATCTGAAAACCAACGCTTAGTTTTAGAAACGGGTCTGACTAAAGCCGGCTTTAAGATGCTTGAAACACGTCCAACCTTTAGACTTGAGACATTTAGCCCCCTTTTGAGACAAACTAGACTTTGAACACTTAGCCTAAATCCTGATGAGCAGTACAAAGTGAACTTGCCAGTTGGCCCGTAGGAGACAATAGCTCAGTTTGAACAAGAACTTTTCACATAGCGCTCATCAGACTGAATGTTTAAGTGTGGATGAGGATGCATGGGGAATAAAAAGTTTCCATTTTTCAGCCTTAAGATTCAGCTGGGTGTTCGAGTGATTCAAATCCTTTTTATGGCCCTACAGCAAGGTTTGACAAGCTTCTTAGAGGTTGTATAAACTCTATGTGTTCTAACTCTTTCTAGTCATTCATCTCACGCTGGTCTTACCTAGTAGATACTTTTAATCAATACAGCAACATCTACACCAGGCAAAGACTCATTCAACACCAATATACAAACAGAGCTAGAAATAGTGTTTTTTTATTTATTATGATGCAATATAAATTGAATTATTTGTAAGTGGACTACTCCAGAAGTCCAGCTGTTTGACCATTAACAGCTGGATCCAATTAACTTATTATGACAGGTGAGTCAGCTTGTGTTCCCAAGATACGACAAGTGCAACATATGGACTAACAGTATGTGTGTTCACTTAGCCAGTACCTTGAATGGGACCAGGCAACCTATTAGTGGCATGCCACTTGTAACCATTAACAGAAATGAGAAGAGAAGAAGGACATGTGAGAAGTGAAGTGGAACAAGTCGAGACGGCGGCTTTTTAAACAAAACAGCAATCTTTTTTCTGTTCAGCAGAAACATTAAGCAGACTGGTTCGCTTCGTGCTTTCACATTTGTCAGTTTCCCCCATATAATGTGTCACTGCGAGAGCACATTTGACAGAGTTACACAGTGCAAGCGATGGAGACTGAAAAAAAAAACAAAAAAAAACAAGAAAGCAAGAACAAAGACCTCAAAGACAAAGAGAAGCGGAGGAGGAATTTTGTAAAGATGTTTTCAGGTTGACAGGGTCACATGTCAAGCTTTATGAAAAAAATAATAAAAAAGTGTGAGAATCACATCCTATCAGGAGTGTGACACTGCCGGAATAACGGCATTGAAATTCATTGTAGGTGACAGGCAAACAAATGCTCAAGTGTGGTTACAGCTGGGAACAGGTGTGTGTCAAGCTTCAAGCTGGCTCCATTTATTTTCTCATCTGACACAGTACGCTAATAGTGAAACTGGTGGTATATTAAGCTGCTTAAACACTTCATCCATGCAACACCACGCTATATGTATCACAATTAAACATCATAGCAAATTTTATTAAATCTAATTTATCAATAGAGAGCAAGTGATACACCATAAGGAAAATGGTTTATATGGAAATAAAACAAACACTGTGGGGGTTCTCCATCAAATTAAAACAAAATTTTAAAAAAGCAAGAGAAAAAGATGCTAAGGGTGCAACAGTACTGCCATCCAACCTGTTACTGCACAGTTTAATATCTCCCAGCTGCCTTAATTGAATGTAAAGGCAGATCTCAGCAGCCTGACTGCTTCAATTCTTTGACAGCTCAAGGCTCTCTTGGAAACCTCTCGTGATTCACGTCCTTTGCCAGGCTGTTGAATTGCCTTCGCCACTTGCCAGGTTGCTGTTGTGTCTTTATTTTAAAGGGAAGGGCGGGGGGGAGGGGGGTGGGGGCAGAGAGAGCAAGAAGAGAAAGCTGTATTTTTCGAGGCTTATGTGACAGGATAGGGGACGGATGCGAAATCTGATGAACACCTTCCAACTGACAACACGCATGTATGTGCATGAGCCAACTTCCTGAATTCGAGCTTTCATAGAAAAGAACAAGCCAAAAACAGGATTACTCCATGTCTTGGCAAGACTTGGAGCAAAGACTTTGCAGGGGAAAAAAAAAAGAAAAAAATTGGGGGTTAAAATGACTGCAGCAGAATAGTTGCACTCAGTATTGCATTTCTAGTGGTTATGCCATTTGTTAGAGAACTGAAGTAAGGTTTCAAAGAGAATAAGACAGCAGAGAGCACACAATCAATTCATAAAAGACTAATTGTAAAGCAGCATTATATGAAACACTTTTCCGTGATTCAGAGCCTAGTAATTACAGTATATATTTTATATTGCAGTTCTGGACTGAATGATACATGTTCACCTATAATACCCCTTTTCTACCGAGCTGGAGCCAGTGCTGGTTAGGAGCTAGTGCTAGAGCCAGTGCTCAGTTGGTGCTAATCCAAGCACCTCTAACAAACCGGTTGCTCTTCCACTGGCAAGGAGCCACGCGATTACGTCACTGTATAACGTAGTCAGTGCGCGCCTTTGAAGCACTTCCATGATTCACCAGTGAGAGGCAGCAACATGGCGCAAGGCATCTAGCCTGACGGAAAAGAAGAAGATGACAGCTCTACTTTTAATCAACAAATCTTTAACCCTCTGTAAATGCCACGCTAGTCTGCTAATAAACGTTAGCCCCGCTAGCCGGCTAATAAACGTTAGCCCCGCCCCCAGTCCACTGACGTAATCGGTTCTTGCTTTAGACCAGCAAAGAGTTGGTGATCGCTCTGGCTCCCGTTCTGAGGCTCTGGGCTGGAGCTTTGGCGGTGGAAAAGCAAATAACCGGTGCTTAGTCAGGCTCTGGGTCCGAACCAGCACCAGCTCCAGCTCGGTGGAAAAGGGGTACTAATGGCATGAGAAATTGATATGAGAACTTCAATTCAGTGGCTGTAAGGACAATTCTGACAATTGTCTGAAGATCTATATGTCGTTGAAAAGGGGAAGATCCTCCGATGTGTGTGACAGTGTAACATCACCTATAATGAAGGTTATTCTGTCGTCCAGCAGTGTGATTCTTCTCACATCCCCTTGACCCTTTACCTATCTAAGTCTGCTTTGCTTGAGCATATCTTTTTTGGCATAAACATAACTTAATGTCAAGCCATTGACATTTTATTTCTGTCACTGTACGGCTCTGTGAAGA
This sequence comes from Scomber japonicus, assembly GCF_027409825.1. Classification (NCBI taxonomy): domain Eukaryota; kingdom Metazoa; phylum Chordata; class Actinopteri; order Scombriformes; family Scombridae; genus Scomber; species Scomber japonicus. The sequence continues at coordinate 5,706,376 of NC_070590.1, read as the reverse complement.
CAAAGCATTAGCAGCTGAATATCAAAAAAAAAAGTTTTAACCCTTATCGTACTGACTGGGGTACCCATATTATTTTTCTTCATTCTATTATTTCAATTATTTATGACATTGCCAAATCACCCTTGTTTCCTTATAATTGTTTTCTATTTCTGTTTTAATTGGGGCTTCTTTTTTTTTAAATACCAATATTTTGGGGTCTCAGGGGATTCTAGTAAAAAGCACAAAATCCCACCTGTGCAGTTTTAATAGATGGATAGATAGATATTTATAGAGCTCATGTTTACTATAGTGGGGGTAGAGGCACTCTGTCAGTCATTTTGAAGGAGACAGAAAGATTTCATCATGCTCTCTTTCCATAGCTCTAAATTGTCGTTTTACACAGTATACAAATTGAACTGGACTTTTGCTATGTCTGTTTTTTCCTACACTAGTTTATTCTTAAGGACCCCTGTCTACAGTTCATGTATTTTAAATATGATGTCCTTTAAAACAGCACTACTGCAACTGCTGATGATTTCTAACAGCAGGACATGAAGCTCCACATTGTTAGGGTCTTATTTGAATTACATTAGCCCACAACTGGAGCAGAAAGAAACAACAAAGTGTAGGTTTGGTGCAAATCCACTCAGACCACCACTGGTTATTTTAAACCAGAAAATATACATAGGATAATTTAATTCAGCACAAACATTCTCATCTACTCGGTTGTTGTGAGAAGATAATAAAAGGTTATGAATAAAATTGTTTCAAGTGACTAATCAAATATGACTTGCAGTTCCTTCTAGTGGTCCCAAGATACATAAAGGTGCATAAATTAATTAAAGGAAGACCCAAGACCTGATCTGAAAGAGACGTGGTTGCACTCAGACCTCATCCAAAATCCATCGTCTATTTAGTCACTGATGTTTATTCAGTAAATAAAACTAAGGAAAGAAAGCAAACCCTCCACTCTCCACACACACTGATAATTCACAGTTCACACCCGCTGTATTATGTAACAGTGATCAATACTGGATTAAAGCTGCTACAATTAAGTCAATTGACAGAAAATTAATTACCAACCATTTTTGTAATCGTTTTGAGTAGATAGTAGAAATTATGCTGAAGTCTAACCTTAATCCTTGTAAATGTGAATATTTTCTGATTTACCCTAACCCTAAAATACTAGAAACAAAGCATTAACTTGAAGACCTACAGTATAGTTTCTACAATCTCACAAGTGACACTGAGCACTCCTCATTTACTAATCATACACAACTCCAAAGATTTGGAGATTCTGATGCCAGTATTGGAAATGCCTCCGATACTGCAGAAAATGCTGGCATCGGTATCAGCGAGTACTGGAGTCCAGGCACCGATCCAATACCACGTAATATCGGTATCAGTACTTGGTATCCGCCGATACCCACAGCACACAGCCCCTGCAGCATAGCATATCGGAATCGGTATCGGGAGGGAAAAAATGGTATCGGAACATCTCTACTTGCATTTTCACATGCATTGTATTTACATTGCTTTTCCGAAAAACACAATGGTAACAATCCCAGGAGGAGTCTAATACACTGTGCTCCCCTGCTTCACCCAGCATGGATTGAGCCTTCACCGTGTCATAAACTGCTATCGCCATCTTAGTAACGTACCTACACTGATTAAGGAACAACTCATAAATTTCCTCCGCTGTTAGATAACATATTTAATCACCATGGCAGAGCTGAGATATATGAGCTCATCACTGCCTAATTCTGTGTGGTCCAATTTCAAAGTTCAGGAATAAGCACAAGGCTTCACAAGATCTTAAATAGAACATGTCAACTCCCCCTCCTCTTTGCATGTTCATCGTCATGTGTGCATACTAATGAAAATATTAATTAGCTGTCTTGAGATTAGGCTTAAAATATGTATGCGCCTGCCATAGGCTTTAAAAGGTGGCCTTTAAATACATGTTGGCAGCATGCTTAGACCATGCCTGTGATCCCTAACAACACAGGAGCTGTCGGAGCGAGGATGAAAAGGTGTCACCATTTCATGCTACAACCCCAGGCGGGATTAAGACGTCTTCCTTCTGTTGGTTTACGGGTCTGAGGTCTCATCTAGTTTATATCCTGCTTTGCATTCCTGAGTATTTCACCTCCAGACTATCGCTCTGCTTGAGCACACAGTTGGCCATCACTGTCAAGCTAATACTCTTATCCATACCTATTTAAAGAGTTTGGTTTGTTGTTGACATAAACTGCACTTCAGTACCTTACTTTCTTAAATTTTAATGCACTTAAAACAGCATATATGGTCTGCACTAATGAAACAAGTCTTTGTATTCATGAGGCTGTAGTTATTTGTTGATCTGCATAAGACCATGACCGTGTGGGCGACATACAGATCTAAAAAGTTTCCAAAGATAGCCGAGTTGAATCAAGCAGATAAAACTTAAGGAAAGCTAAGGGGAAATTAGAAACTGAAGGGGAAGTTAGGAACACAATCAATAAGCTTAAACTGTTGTTAAATGCACACTATACCAACTGATATTAATAACCAGTGGCTTTCAACTTACTGTAAAAGTAAGATTTAGCAGAAAAATGTACTTAAAGATTAAAAGTAAAAGTACTCATTCCATCCCTCTGACTAAATGAGGACTCTCAAATGGTAAATGGACTGCGTTTATATAGCTTCTAGTCTTCAGACCACTCAAAGCAATTACTTTAAGCTACATGCAACATTCACTCATTCACACACACATTCATACGCTGATGACAGACACTGCCATTCAAGGTGCCAACCTGCTCGGCAGGAGGAGTTTCTAATCATTAACACACCAATGACACAGACATCGGGAGCACTTTGGGGTTCAGTGGAGTTCAGAACACCTCGACATGCAAACTGTACCGCCAATCTCTTGATTAGTGGATGACCAGCTTTACTCTCTGAACCACAGCTGCCCTCCAAAATATTGTACTTTCTACTCCACTACATCTATTTGACATTGTCAAAGATTAAACCGGTGGCTGGCAGCGGTAATCATATTATATATGACATCATTAGATTATTAATAGTGAAGCATCAGTGTGCAAGCAGTATGTTACCGTTATAGCTGTTGGAGGTGGAGCTAGTTTATACTACTTTATATACAGTTAGCTAGTTTAGTCCAGTGGTTCCCAACCTAGGGGTGGGGCCCCTCCAAAGGGTCAGCAGATAAATATGAGGGCTGGTGAGATGATTAATTGGAGAGGAAAGAAAAAAAAAACTAAGTTCTGATACACAAATGTGTTTTCAGTTTTTCTTTTTCTCTAATCTTTGATTTTTGGTGAGATATTGGACCATTTGAACATTTATTGAAATGAAACCATGTCAGAAGTTTAAAGAGAAAAATCACTATTTGGTGAAGCTGTTAACAACCAGACATCTGAAATGTGAGCCGACTTCACACTGCTTTTTGTAAGACGTCAAAAGACAAAAAGGTTGGATACCACTGGTTTCATCTTTAACAATGTTTTGAATATTAAAAGCTTGTTATATTATCTATTGTGTCAAATAATATTAAAATTATAAGCTGTCAAAACATAGTGAAACAGCAAGTGCAGTATTTCACTCTGAAATGTGGTGGAGTGGAAGAAGCATCAGATGGAAACTCTTAAAAAATGTTCCTCAAAATTTAAGGACAATACTGAAATAAATGTACTTTATTACTTTTCACTTCTGTTGTTAACAGCAGTTAAAAAAATATCCCCACCATAAAGCCTCACATAATCCCTTTAATCCTACAGTGTAAATTGTGTATATTTGTATATGATTGCACTGCAGCTGGCAAATAGTGCAGAACTATAATCCAACGCAAAGATTTGTGGGTAGAAAGGACAATAAAGGTCATTTGGAATTTAAGAAAAAAGAAAAAAAGTGAAATGACAGTGTAGCAAAGAGCACTCCAAAGGCAAATGTCTCACAATGTGACCCAGATTATATATATATTTTCCTGTCACTGTCGCAGTCCTCTGGTGGAGAATTTAACAGGACAGATTGTTGCTGTAATAAAATGTTAGCTGCCAATTTAATATATAAAAAGTTCAGTTAATTTCAACATGAATGCAATTAAAATGCTTTCTTCCTCTGCTTTCCATCATTAATATGCAATGGGTCAAACTAGGCTTTGCGGTCATAGCAAGGCCACACCAAATGTTGGGTTTAGACACTGTCTCCTCTTGAGATAATGGTAAGTAGTGAGTCTGCTGCCTTTTTGGAGGCGTTCCGATTGTGTTGCTATAGCAGCCGAGGTCAGATATGTGGTTGACTGGAGTCAGAGGTTTGATATAGTGTTGGATGTAGGCTAAAGGTCCTAAGTGTCATTTAAGAGCCCATTTATGCTCAACGTACGTACGAAAATGTATACGTCCATTTCAAACGATGTTACCGTCACTGCTCACATACTTCCATGCATCCTTTACGTTAGCATGGATGTTAACCAATACATCCACCAGGGGGCAGCACAGAGTCAACAGTTTATGACAACAACAAACTCAAAAACAAACATGGCGACTGTGGAGGAGATATTGATAATGTTCCTCTTGCATAAAAGACAAAAACGATATGTTTAAAGTTTCTAACCAGCCATGGTCAGATATGTGTTTGACCGTTTTCCCTGAATGGGGTAGATGTAACTAGAGTCAGAGGTTTGATATAGTGTTGGATGTAGGGCAAAGGTTCTAAGTGAGTGAATGGGTTTTCGCCCACCCCTCAAAAAATAGCTCCCTCTGTCTCTATCTGGACGAAATTTTGCAGCCGTGTCCCGCCCCTAAACACTTCTTATTGGTTGAAATGTACACGCTGCTTCCTGTTGACAAGCTAGCTAGCTAGCAGAGAGAGAACCTAGAGAACAGAACAGCAAGCATGAACGATATACTCGCAATAAAATCGTCACACTTCATATCAGGACAGTTTTATGCGAGATTACATCGCCGATTCGCTCGCTATATGTCAGGATGCAGTGTAAGCAATGTTTTGTCGATAGACCATTAGACTAAATTCGTTGGATCTGCCCATATTTGGTCACGGCTCAACCTGTAAGTCTATCCCTGGAGGAGAGAAACTTCAGAATTGAAGGGAGCATCAGAACATAACGTGTACTGATCATTCATTCATTTCTCCTTGATCAAGTAAATAAACCTTTTCAATACAAGACACTCCTGTCTACTCTCTCCACTGATGTATGGGCTGCATTTTTAAAATCAAACCGGAATTTATTGCATTCACCATGTAATTGCTATTGCATGTTCATTTCACATTTTTATGTATGAGTAGGTATTGTTTGATAATGTTAACAAAGCCTTGTGTTTCATATTAAACTGATTTTCATCCTGAATCACCCGCCTGGTTTCATGATAATAACTGTTTTTATTTTGTCAATGAGTGCAACTATATGTAGCTAATGTTTGCCAGGAGTGCTGTCGTTCAATAAACACACACAGGGCCGACATAATCTCCAACAGTTGAACCCGAAACCCGATTAAAAAGCATCCTTTCAACAGAAACATCCACACTGTGATAGAAACGGCCTTCATCCAATTTCCGTCATTTTGTTTTGTTGTTGTTGTTTTTTTTTTATGTGTTTTGTTTTTTGTGTGCAGGCTCTGATATCTCCCACCTGGAGTCATGAATTGCAAATATGTTTTAACATAAGCCAGTAAACATAACAGGAAATCCACCAATGTCAGCAGCCCAAGGTAATTAAAAAAAGCAACTGCCAGTCATTACAATGATACAATTAACTGTACAAAAAGAAATAAGTGCATGTTATGAGGGTTTTTTTTAAGGTTGATTTTTTTTTCTTCTAATTAAAACATAAATCATTTTCAATGTGGGAACGTCAATGAGTTAAAGACGCACAGAATTAAATTGAGGCAACATAATTTCATCCTTGGAGTTCAGCCAATATCACCTGAACACATGACGAAACCAGCTGCCAAAGTAAAATGAAAAGAAAAAAAAGAAAGAAAGAAAGATTGGGAGCAAGAGTGAGATTACTAAATTGTATTGCTATAACTGCTCAGTTCATCATTATATTATGTGTAAACCATTTTAGCTCTTAGATAATTGCTTTCAACTGTGCACTGAAAGGCTGATGGTAAAGCTCTATAGTGAAGTTAAAGACCTAATCTTACAAGGGGAGCCAGGTCAAATCTAACCAGAAACACACACAATTCAGTGGAGATTTATTCCTCAAACTCTGCATTTCAAAAATTACTGTCTACTTATTCAGACTTCATGGGAAACTCATTTTTTTGGCAGGAAAGTATGAAGTCATTTGCACTGGATTTAAAAAAGTCTGTGTTTGACTCAAATTTACAGATTACAGGATCCTTTTCCGAAAGGCTCTGGATGATGAGTTTAACTACTGGGCATGAACTTTTCTGAATTTACAGCCAAGACTGTGAAAGCGATGAAGCTTTGAAACGTCTAATTTTCACTGTTTTGTTCATCGTTATCAACTGAGAAAATGGAAAAGCTTGAAAACTAAATAAATATGACTCATTAAAGCGAGAGATGATGAAATACTAAAATCTCATATTAGGTAGGAAATCTGTGCTTTTGCTTTCATTATAGAAATGTTAATTACACATAGATGTTTTAAGACTGGACACACGTACATGAAGTTTAGATTAATGGAGGATGACTTTAATGACTTAAGTGATTCTCTGACTTTTCATTCACTGTAGCAAAACGTCACATTTTCAACGATCCAGTGAAAAGATCTCCACATCTGCTAAATGAGGTTGACATTTTTCGTTCAAAGTGAAATGTCGACAACATATTTAATTGACTGTCATGAAATTTGGTGGGCACATTGACATTCCCAGTTATTACAGAATGAACTGTAATAACTTTGATAATACCCTCACTTTTCTTCTAGCACAGTCATCAAATCATAATTCCTCTTTTTACAATACAAATGGTTAGGGGTTGGGGTTGGGGTTCAGGGGTTGTAGGATGACATTATGGGCACTGGCCTACAGACTGGGTGAGGGTTAGGGGTTAGGGTTTGGGGGTTGGGGTTGGGGTTGGGGTTGAGGGGTTGTGGGATGACATTATGTGCACTGGCCTACAGACTTGGGCCATCCATGTCCCAAATGAAATATGGTTTGGAGTGGTTAGATGGAGGTTATGGCAAATGTGTATTGTGTCTCTGTGGTGAGGGTGTACTGGTCCAGTCTGTCACCTGGAATAATAGAATTTAGGGTTAGGGTTAGGGTTGGTGGTTAGGGCAAGAGTTAGGGTTAGGGTTTTATTTTCTTTTTCCTTTCTTTTGGCTTACCCGGAATAATAGAATTTAGGGTTAGGGCTAGGGTGAGGGTTGGGGGTTAGGGTTTTATTTTCTGTTTCCTTTCTTTTGACTTACTTTAAGAAAATATGTTACAATTCTGATTATGTCAGTAAAGCAAATAAAATAACTATCAATTATTAATCGTATGATACTTGTACACACTATTGTAATAATAATCTCTCTGATCACCAGCTTCGAGCCACCTCAGGATACATTTGTAGGTCCACTGAAACTAAAGAAAAACAAAGACTATATGCTTGTTTATACAGGAGTAAACAGAGAGTTCACGGTGCAAATGATGCACCTGTCGCTTTAACTTAAGCCTCGGACTCCATGGATGGCGCCCTACTTCTCCTGCAGGCGATTGTGCACATACACACACGGCTATATGCTGTCCACGTGAACAGTTGTTCCCTTCCTCATGCCTCAGGCAGTAGGTCTCCTTGGCTGACCTTACGTTGGACTGCCGCAGCTAGTTTGCATCAGACACCTTATGGAGCAGACTGGTTTATGGCTCCAATAGAGCAAAGGTACAATGTGGAGGGAAGGAGGGAGGTATGAGGATCATTAAAGGATAAAATATTTATATGCTGCACAAAAAAAAGACTCCCTATGCCCTGCGTTAAGTACATGCAGCAGTAACAAAATATGCCCTCACATTGAGTTTAGTGTAGTAGTGTACATGACGTAATAACTAAACACCTATTTTCAATGAATGATTAGGCTCAACACTGTTTAGCTCAGGTTATTACAGCTTATCTGCCTACAATATAATGTTTGCTGTGATTTAATCAAGGCTTTGTCTCAAAACTAATGCGGTAGCTAGCTAATCATCTTCACATCAAGTGTACCTTGTTTGAGCCAGAGACATAAGACCTTCAGATAAACATTGTAATGAAATGTAAATAAGGAAGCCTCCGAGCTGCTGCTGCATGTTGTTCTTTGCTAGACTTAACAAGCCCATTTTCTCCACAGTGTTAACATACATCTGGATATCTTATCTGAATGCATTTACCCATGGTAAGCATTCTCGTTATCTCAATCCTGAATTTCCACATCACATCCCGCGTGAGTGTTATAATGTCACCGCACAACACGGGCAGTGAGCCTTCCCAGATCCCCCCCCCCCCCTTCCTCCCTCCTCTCCCCCAATCTCCCACCTACACATAAACCACCACCATATCAAATTCGTATCCCATTTCTTAGAAGATATGGCAGTGTTTTGCAGACAATGTCAGCCCACCCCCCAACCCCCGAGACTCTGACCTAGGTGACAGCTTTTGTGTTCAGGATCAAGTATGAGTCTGACGAGTGTGTCTGCAGGGCTAACTATGATATAGTACCGTGCTGTCAAAGTGTATTGAGGACCAAATTTCTGCATGCTTGCCCGCAAGGGTAATTGGCTGTCGCCTGGTAGGTGTGCTGTTTAAATAAAATAGACCTCATTTATCAAACAGTTTTCTACCATATTTTAAAACAGAGCAGTGTTAATACATGCAACAAAGTCATTTACACTGCAAAACTGAGGAGTAGCTACGCTCATATTTAGCATGGATGCAGGATGGATTTATCTTTTCTTTTTGGTTTTTTAACTTTAAATAAAAGTCTAAGTCTACCAATATGAAAATTCTATTATCTGAAATTGAATCTAATTTTCCATTTGTGTGCACATGTATGAAGAAAAAAAAATCAATTTAAAAACATAAGATTTTCATTTTGATGTTTGAAAATGAATAATTACAGACAAATTGAAAATCCAATTAATGTTTGTAATTTTTTCAGTGTTTTAAATTGGTCGACAATTTGTACTTCACAAATTTTGCATTTGAATTTGAGCCGTGTCCTGATTTCAGTGTATTTTCAATGAAAACTTAAAAAAGGAAATTGCCTTTTTCATGACCAATTTCACAAAAGAAGCCTCAGAATCTTACCATGATATACATTTGTAATATTTCATTTTCATTTCATTTACTATAATAATAATAATACAAGATAATTTTTTCTCTAATTGCCTCATGTTGATTAGATGTACATGCTAATGTTACACGCTGATACTACATAATGTGGCACAGAGAAGCCTCAAAGGAACATGCTTGGCCAATGTTTTCCAATCAGACCTCCTCTCCCCTCCTTTCAAATGCATTCTGGGAGGGAATACACACATTCAGCCTTGTCTCACTTCACAGGCCCATTTTCGATGCACACACTGAGCTGTATGTCTGAATGCCAATGGCCAGCAGGCTGACACCAGCTTTCCAGGCGTCAGATACCCAAGCCGGTGACCCGTCCCAGCTCATAGGTCTTCCATCCAATCTACCTGTCACTTCTGCCAATGACAAGACACGTAGAAATGGATACGAAACACCGCTGCATATTGACAGTGGCAGCTGCAATTCACAGGCAAGGAGAGGCTTATCTCCAGCTAGCAGCTTCCATTTCCTTTACGTGAGAGAAAGGGACACAGCCCGAGACTGAGCTGGAGACAACATGTCCAGACAGAAGTCTATATTCTGTTCTCACCTACTCACCCTCAGTAAGAGTTTAATATTTGGTGACTCTAAATGTGTCCTCTTGCAGCAAGGGGCAAGAGCTGTTAGAAAATGGCTAAAGTAGACAAGGATTCGATTAAACTTTGATTTAGGAAGGTTTACATGTGAACCTTCCTGATGTTTTATTCAAAAATGTGACTGGGAAAAAAAAAAAACACCCGATAAAAACAACTGAGGGTGCAAAAAATCTGGAAAGAGTTTTACAGCTTAGTGCACAGGACAACAACACAAGCCTCAGACAAGCTATAAACAAGTCTCCAGTTTTAACAGATTTATCCAAACCAATTACTTCTGCAACAAGTCCTCCAAATGAAAGGACAAAATACTTGTCCTTGTAACATCTTTCCAAAATGACCCATACAAGTGTTTTATGATCTGACAGCACTATAGTTGGGGGTTTGGAAATGTTAAGGCATAAAAACAACTCAGTTAAGGCTAAAGAAAAATCACAGTTCAGCTTTAATACACTTGGTTAGATTACTTTTTCCCCCCAGTGGTTGAAAGAAGAACTGCATCATTGGAGGTAATTCGTTACCATGGTAATGTTAAAAGAAGCCAAGCCAGGACTACAATCTCCTGTGTTTAAATTACTGGTTTTGGGGCTGTAAAACATTACACAACGAATACCTTTGTTTTTGATTAAATAATCTTATTTCAACAAGACTGGATTTGATTGATTGATTGAAATGGACTTACAAGACACCTCAAATTCATATATGCCAGGATTAAAGTACAATGTACAAGATCACATAACACGCAACTGGATGTTTTTGAATCGACCAACTTCAAGTGCAAGCTGAACAATATCAGCTCTCAACTCTGAGATCTCTGGCTTCTAGATCACCGAGATGTAACATTTGGATTTGTTCAATCCCAACTGGTTGTATAACAGCTTGTGATGAGTACAATTTTGGAAAAGCCCATAATAAAAATAGGAACAATGGCCAAAACAGCAAAAACAAGAATGATGTTATTGAAAAATTTTAAAAATAAAGGAAAAGTCCGTTAAGAAGGATTTATAACTTTGGGGAAAAAATCCTCTCTAAAGCCCAATTTCAGATGGGATTAAATGTTCAGAGGAATGTGGGTCATTGTCCCAGATGGAGGCTGACCAAGAAAAACAACATACAGAATGAAATTTGGTCAAACGCTTAACCTGTGTTGACATTTTCCTAAATAGCGACCTAATACAGATAATATATAATATCCTCTTTCGGTATCATGGGTGGAATAACTGACATACAGCTACAAATGAATGGAAGTACAAAGTGTGAGTCCTGTTTGTTCCTCTTAAACGTTCATAACCTTTATTTAATCTGGCAATCTCATTGGGATCAAGATCTGAGTACAACACCCAACTCCTACTCAAATGTATAAATTGACTATTTTTGTGAGTTTACACCTTAGAGATACATTTGGAGATCATGTTTTAATCAATGGAGGTTGCATATACAAGAATTGCTTGGAGCCAGCCATTTCTGGAAGTACTTTAGATAGAAATGCTCTGACTCTGCTAAACCAACAACACTTTAGCCAGATTAATTAATCAGTTCTTAAATTTGGCTAAACTGCTAGTCGCAATATCAGCATATTTCCAGATCTCAGCAATTACCTTGGTGGGTATTACTTGGTTTCCATTGCCAACACAAACAGCCACAGGAAAAAATAAAACCTAATCTCACTTTTCCAGTCTATTTCAAACTTGAAACCAATGAGTTTGATGAAAATCCTAAACAATGGGACAATGTGAATAAAAGTAATCCACGCTGTGAGAAGGAAGAACATCAGAGAATAGCGCTCATCCATCGTGCCTCCTTTTTCACTTGAGAGGTCTTAACTTAAAACTTAACATGCCAAATTTCAGTACAACAGCTCTTTGTCAACATCCACCACAGGAAAACCACTACAATGCAGCGAGGGAGCTGGAAAAACAATCTACTATTCATCAGCTGATAATTACTTTGAGACACACACTGACAGTACGGACAAAAGACAGAAGGACGGCGGATGAAAAAAAAAAAAAAAAAATCATCATGCATTTATTTGTCCCTCGTTGATTCCTCACAGTGGGTGGCTAATCCTAACTGCTCAATACCGCCATGTTGAAATGGCAACCTTGATTGATGTGCCAGCTCCACATATTTTTCACTCCCACTGACAAATAACGCACAATTCCACTGCATTAGTGAGCGTCTTGTCATCCCCACAACATAATACACCCTGGACCATGGTATTAGTTTCTGATTTATTTATTAATATTTCTTAAGCTGGTGGCAGAGATAAAAAAAAAAAAAAAAAAAAAAGGAGCATGGCATTCAGTAAATATTGTTGAATTAAGGCCTGGGTGGAAGACAAGACTCCTCTTACATCTTCCTTTGCATAATGCAGAGAGGTGGGGTTCTTTGTTTTGTTTTGTTTTGTTTTTCCTCCCAAGATAATCATATTATCTGCTGTGGGTTGCATGTACTTGCCAAGGTTGTGCTCTCAGCTAAATCCACAATTGATCTTTCCTTTCTTTCTTTTTTTTTCTACCCTCCCTTCATTCTTCTTTCAGTCTTTCTCTCTCCCTCCATAAGCCCTCCTTTCCCATCTCAAGCAATCACTCAGGCCTGCAGAGATGGGAGGAAAAAGGAGGGAAGGGAGGTGGATATTTAATCAACTGAGTTAGCTCTGCTGGTGCCGAACAACAACTCCTATCAGAAGTGGGATTTAGCAAGTGATCAGCATGGGGCTACTCTCAGTTTGGGCTATTGATCACACATCCCCCGACTGCAGTGTTGTATTCCTCTAATGAGGCCAATCCACAGATTTAAAAACCTTTAGGTGAGGGTGGATATGTGGGCATGAGCTAATTAAGGGGGAGAATAGAAAATGTCCTCCTTTTTTTTAGATTTCATGTTCTAAACTTTACCCTACTTTCTCTCATGTCACAGAAGATACCTCTGGCTTCAGGGGCAAATTGTTTCAGCCAAATGAGCTCTGCTTTGGACCAATTTAGCAGCAAGTTATCAGTAAGGCATTAGGTTAATTGTAATGCTTGGATGAAAAAAAAAATGAAAAGAGAAATAAAAAGGGTTTGGCAGAAGTTTCGCCAAAGAAGGTTATATTGCCTACAATTTACATCATATCTAGCGACCTAAACCGTAGCTTCTGAGGTGTCTGACAGACTGGAACAGAATCTGGATCTTTTACACCATTTCTCGAGTCAGGGTAAGGCTAATTGAGCACTACACTACAAAAAGATGTCAGGCCACTGTTGTGACAGGACCGGGAAGACAAAAAGGCAACAGCAATTGGCTCCCATGTTAATTGTCTCTTCAAAGAAGGATGGCACATATTTTAGCGCAGTGTCAGACTGCGCTCAACACTTTTTTTTTCTTTTTTTTTTTACCCAATCAAACCTCAGATGTCTTCCCATCTGCCAAGATCAAATGACACAATATCACTCTGAGACAAGAACAGAGCCACAACCCCTGTCTGTATATCAAATATGGAAGTGGGATAAAAGCATGCAGGGCTTTCATCTTAAAAGAAACTTGTTGAAGGGGAGCACCACTGTTAGCAGAAAGTCTACAGCTGTCAGACAGCGACTCCCATCTTTTCCGCCAATGTGTTATAAAATGACAAAAGCTGCAGACCTTAAGCCAAGGCAAATTGTTTTGTTGCAGTGCAACACAGTGACAAGGCACAACCAATGTCTTTATCTGTCAGGACAGAGAGGAGCACAGTTTGGCAGGCTGGTCAGTCATGTGGACTTCCTTTTTGTCACAGTAACAACTCAGCCAGACACAAACAATCCAGTGGACTGGGCATTATACACATTGCTTTAAGGATAACATCAGTACAGCTTTGTTTGTTTGGACTACTGTATTAATGTCTTGGAGATGTCTAAACCAACTGTTGTGTATTGTGTGCCACAGTCAGAAACTAATACCGTCTGTTCTACTACAGGTTTGCTTACCTGCAAGGAAGTTATGGGCTAACATTATTTAGAAAAACCCATTAAAAACAGCTCTATGGCATGCTGTTATCATGGCATGCATAACCCAACATTTTAGAAGAAAGGACCAACTTTAATAGGGATTGTGTTAAAGGTTCAGCACAGTACTGTGTCTTAAATATAGCAGTGACAGTCGCGCAGTCAGTCTGAACGTATGTCAGGTTGGTCAAGAGCAAAGATATCTCTTCAACTACTGGTTAAATTCCCAAAAGGATGATTCCCCAATGATTTGAGCACCCTAACTATATATTTGGTGCCAACTTTTGGTCAAATTTACTTCTTGACAAACACTTAGGCTGCATTCACACTGCAGGAAAATCTGATTCAAATCTGATTCCTTCTCAAATCAGATTTTTAGTCCTGACTGTCCGCACTGTTTTTAGCAAGTGTCTAAATCTGATTTGGCTGTGTTCAGACTCGGCCACATTAATGACCAATCTGACAGGTTGCTGTGACAACATCGTCAGATCGGAGGCGTCATCTCGCGTGTATTGTGTGATGTCATATAATTGGGACAGCGACAGCAACAACAAACCCTCGAGCTTCACTTGAACCGAGCCATCTCCCCAAAGATTAAGAATATGGTTTGTTCTCTGACCATGGATTTATGACTGTTCAGACTTCATAAGAGCCATCTGGTTCCAATCTAGATTGGCTAAAAATCAGATTTTGGCTTGCAGTGTGAACGCAGCCTTAAAGTCCAGGACAATGTATCTTAAGAAACAAAAAAAAATGTGTGGATGAAGGAAAAGCAGCAGCAGCAGTAAATAAATCAGTAGATAAATGCTCATTGTGACATTAAATTGGCGTCTGGCTTGAGAATGTTTAAAAAAAAAAACATCATAAAGTGGCACGGGGCATCCAAAAGGTTGCCAACTCCTGCTTTAGTGCAACTCTCAGGCTGATTATTTTTTCTGGCAACACAACACATACAACAACTAGATTACCATGACATTTACTGACCTCTGTCATACTCCCCAGAGGGGTTTTGTCCATTTTGGTCACTATACAAAGCTTTCATCTAGCCCCCACCCTCAAGCTAAATCAACTTTGTAGACGACTAATGGCTGAGATAAAAATTTAGTGGTGTCCTGCTGGTCTGCAGGGGGATCATGTTGAAGTCTTGGTGCTTCAATGGCCTTCCATCTGGCGCCACCATTAGACTAGAGTTTCCCATGGCTCATAGGACGTGACATTATCTACTAGGACGAGCGTATCACATTCAACCCATATGCATGTGATATTGCATATTGTAATGAGACAGTATGATGACAGTTGCTGAGCATATTCCTGCTCCCCAGAGAAAGGACTCTCTTTAATTTGGCGATTCTGTTATCTACTCTGGTGACATCCTGAGGTCATGTTTCACTTTTTTTAATACAAAAGATACTGGTAAGGATCAAAGAATAGAAAAAAACACTACTTCCATGTGGACCACTGTGAGGGGATTTTAGTCTTCTTTCATTGCTGTTTACTGTTGCAGTGAAGAGAAGGGACATAATGGGAAGGAAAGTCCAGCTCCAGATGCATGATGTTCATTTCATATTCAGCTCAAACAGAATGCAAACAGCTTTTGATACATTATAAACTCATGTTAGTGAAAAAAATTACCATAGTCATCTAATTTAAACTGATTTATTCCGTTGGTCTGTGCAGCTGCTCAAAGCGACGCATGCTGCAGTGAGGTCTCCTACCGTTAGTTACCATCATACAGTGTGACTGACTGCTACAGGAGCGCTTTGCTATTCAAATACCGCCACGTCGCTTAAGTACACGTTACATGTATTACAGCAGAACAAAAGAAGTACAGCAATTTTCTAAATTTCATATCGGGCCATTGTCTTATGTTTAAAAACCTTTTCTTAAAAGGCTCCTGGCTGGCGCTAACTTTTCATATAAAACATAGTTTTCTCATATATTTATTAATTCATGAGGGGAAAAGCAGAGCGGTGTGCAGAGAAGACATCATTATTTAACCACATGGAAAAACCATGGGGGATATCTCTCGTTTTCCAAGTGCAGTAAGACCTTGGGGGATTACCCAATCCACATAATTTCCCCCAACCCTCAAACCTCATGCTTTCCTGATCACATAAAGGATTACATGGCTTTGCAAGAACACATTTAAGTATTAA
Source organism: Scomber japonicus (assembly GCF_027409825.1). Classification (NCBI taxonomy): domain Eukaryota; kingdom Metazoa; phylum Chordata; class Actinopteri; order Scombriformes; family Scombridae; genus Scomber; species Scomber japonicus. The sequence continues at coordinate 5,690,386 of NC_070590.1, read as the reverse complement.
CTCTCCACAAAGCACAAAACTCTCAAGGCCAAATTAAACATCTGCCTCTTCAACTTCGAAGTAACGAAGTCCTGAGCTGTGATTATTATAGATTTATACTCACATTATTGGATCATTTTGAGGTTTTTGTTATGACAGAAAGGCCATTCTGTATTGTTAGGATTCAATGTCAACCTCCATCAGTCCCCAGTGGTAATGGAAACAGTGTGCATGCACAGACACTGGGTTTGTTAATAATCAAGAGACATGCTGTGACACCAGAGAAGCTCAATACTGTAAGACTCTACATTAATGTAAAGAAAGTAGAGTCAGTCTCGCAAACAGTACTGTAGGTTCAAGCAGACAACACATGCTACTACACAACACTATCTACACACCTGTATACACATCCTGAGCACTACTGTAAAAAGGAGGTATACTTAAGCTGTCATGTACTACTCTCTATCTTGCAGCGGCTCACATTAAGTTAGTTTCCATCCTCTAATTTTCCATGCGCATTTTGAATTTGCACATAATAAATGAAATGAAAATGAAAGCTTTTACACTTGGCAGAGGTGAGAGAGGTGGCATATTCATGAAGAGAAGACGTTGTTAAGGATGTCAGAAAGAGGAATAAAAGACATTTGGGGATGTTTTTGCTTCTCCTCGTTCTTGCCGGCATATCAATAAAGAGGAGATAGGATTAACGGTGATGGAAAGGGAATGGGTTTTAAAGAAAATACAAGCAGGTCCCCACCTGCTTTTTCTTCGACTTGTTTTATTTGATAAATTAAAGTATTGCACTATTTTTTTTATATTTTCTTTTGTTCTTTCTTCTATTCTCCATAATGTAGAATACACAGCAGTACTTCCCTACTCAGTGCTAACTCCACTGTCGCCCGAAGAAGCGAGTGGACAGATATGAGACATGCACGTACTGCCTCTGACACATGGTGTCATCAGTTACCTCCCTTCACCTGCCTGCAAGGGGCTTGATTGAAGAGTGAAACACATGGGAGGTTCACCCTGTTCCCTGTGCAGATCCCAATCCTCCCACCAACAAGGTTATAATCCTGCACTGGCTTCCTGCACACACACAATTGTGTTCATTGGATTACAGCTACTGGGAAATAAATCCTAGGTGCCTGTGTTGTGGCAGACACCAACATCACTGTATGTGTGAACTGAAAGGACTAATCAATCCTCAAAGGCCACATTAAGTACAGTGGCAGCAACAATTAAATGCTATGATGTACCAACGCTGGAAGGGGATTTTGCCTATATGCTCAACATTTTGTGGAAAATGCTGATTATAATAAGGTTAACATTTTGTATATTGTCTATTAAACACAAACTGGCTTAGCTATTTTTATTAAACATTGTTCCTCTGTGAGTCACATGGTCGCAATGGCATTATTGTGTTGTCTGAACAGGCGAGGAGTTCTGGTCCTCTGAATGAGGCCAACGCCGACGTAACTGAGAACTGCATTCTATCAAAAGGCCACCAGGGGGCGACCGTTTTGGTGTCAAGAGGACTTCCGTCTCTTTACAAGTCAATGGAGAATTCACCAACTTCTCACTTGATTTCTAACCTCAGTAAACGTTTTCAAAATGTGTTTATGGTCTCAATCGCTAGTTTAAAGCCTTCTTCAATGCAGTATGATGTTCATTTGGGAAATTTTGGCCTCAGTCTGCATTATAAATACATTTTGCTTGGCCTTCAAGACATATTTTTTTTGATTTGGTCATCTCCAATTGTTATACTCTATAAGAAAAGGTAGCTTTGTTGATGAAACTTTGGTAAGCTGCACACAGAGTCACTGTGCCAGCACATATCTGTTTTCCATTTATATTACTCCCCCTAAAATTGACTATTTGTTCATGTTTTTCTTAGTATGTAGTAAGCAAAATAAATTAAATGTGTTCAGTTGTGTATCTGTAGTGCAGTTTTGTTATGTTTTCTTGTTTTTTGGGTGTAGCCAGGCTAGCGGTTTCCCTCTGCAACCAGTCGCATTGTTCCTCACTGTGCTGGTTTTTATTTACAATTCCATCGTTTTATCAGTTCCAACCCGAGCCAGCTTCTACCTGTGGCTTTGATTCATCTGATGTCCCTCTTGGGGTTGGGAGATACAATCAATTCATGCAGTCTATACTCCCTCTCTCATTGTGCTAAGCTCCAAAGTAAAAGCTCACACTGAATGACAAGGTCAGAGCAACGATGCCAAATATCTACTCTGCAGAGACACTCGAGATAGATGTCTCTCACACATGAAATGATTCTGACTGAAATAACATAAATGCTGCAGAGGCTGAGAAAAGCATGAAGAACTGTTTATTTCAAGAGCAGCATCAACTGACATGGGGCTGTCTCTATAATCTACTATGTACCACACACACACACACACATACACACTAACAATTACTCTAATGATGAATTGTGGCAAGACGCCCTTCACTAATTTAAGGAAATCACATGGGGAAAGAAAAAGTTAGTAGAAAAAAGTAATTTTTGGCATTCTACATCTGTCAGTCTGTGTTTTAGCCTGATTAGTGCGCACTAATCGACTCCGCTAATCACACCCTCAGGTGAGAGAGAGAGAGTGAGAAGAGAGAGTAAGAGAAAGACAGACAAGCAATGAGAGAATGGGAAAGAGGTGGAGGGTGATGGAGAACATTGCGAGCTGGAAAATGGTGGAACAGCTGCTGCGGTCTTTTATGTGGAAGCCCGGGAGAGCTGTTCCATTGGGTCTATCTTGTTTGCAGCGCCACAGTTTGCTACCGAAAAAAAACAAAACAATGAAGGCTAGAGTCGTTGCTGTTGCTTTTGCAGCTAACTTATCCCGGCTAATGCATTATTGTGAAGACGTTATCTTTATTATGTAAGGAGAGGAGAGGGGAAACAGAGAGAAATCATCCATCGTCAGCCCGCAGCGCCGCTGACAGTTACTGCTGTAATCGAACATCTGGGTCCAGATGTATAAGTGATATAAATGACAGTGTTCCCACACACATAAACTGGTATTTATTAAAAATAGAACGTGTGGTGAAACGTTTAGCACTCCAAAATACTTCAGATCACACAGCTAGCCGAGTACAACATGATAAGGTGGAAATGAAAAATAAGATGAAAATCTAACAACTAAAGAAATATTGGTCTTGTATTATTTTGTAGTCTTTGTAGAGATCAGTAAAATACCAATAAAGGAATGATTGTGAACTAAAATTTTAGTAATTTTGTTGAGGTGCTAAAGCTTAACTATTCTAATTATTTTTCCTCACATTTGAGACTTAATTTCCTTTTCTTTCTTTTTTTCCCCCCTATTATATCTTTTATTGTGAAGCGCTGCAGTCTGCACCTCTGTCCTTTTGTCTCTTTCAAACATCAAAAAAGATCATTATTATCTTTTCTGATGTTTGGTGGAGATGGAGGTGGGACAAAGTCACTGTTTTGCTAGTCACAAGTAAGCCTTTCATTTCTCAGTTGATATAGCAAATTCATCGAAAACAACAAATGCTTAGTGCCAAAACCAAAACCTCATAAGATACACAAAAAGCAAAATGACAAGACGTGTTGTGTTAAATGAGGCACACCTCGCTTTGAAAATCCCCCAAAAAGAAAATAGATGTGCATTTTCATTCTTTGTGTGTACAGTTTTAGTAATGAACACAGAGGTTTATGCATCTGGCCCCAAGACTTTTTTTTTTTTTGTGGCTTTCATATCGGAGAGAAATAACCACACACAGATATTTGGAGGGAAAAAAAATGAGTCAGTTCTGAGCAACTGTGAACTGGCAGCAGTTTCCCTCTTCCCTCTTCCCACTCAGCATTTTCTAAGTGTTAGTATGTACAACTGCTAAATAACTAATGGCCATGTAGAGTCCCAGAGATGTACGTGGTGCCCAGACTCGGATGAAAGATCAGCGTAAAACATCTTTGTCAACTGTTTCTTGCCTGTGCTCCTTTCTTTATTTCCCCTCACTATTATGAAAACATTTGTTAAATATGTTTTTCGCTGCCTGGCATCCAAGAATTATACCCTCCCTCAGCGGCAAGTGGGAATTGTTTTTTTTGTTTTTTTTTCCCACATGCACGGTTTTGTTTTGTTTTTTCTGCCTGAGTAACTGCTTTGTCTCCGGGTGCTTTTTTATACGCCCACTGAGATGCATTTCTACACACACGTAAACACACTTAAAGGCAAAACAGCTAATGAAATGTACTCCAAGATTTTCCAAAAAAATAAAAAAATAAATATTGCGTCCCATGAGGATACCCACTCACTCCTCCACAGGATGTCTGACATGACCGCTGCCGACTTCCAGACATGACTGCTAAATGAATATCATGTTTCTTTTTATCTAACATAACTGGATCGACAGTCGTGGAGGCATCAGTGATTCACTGCACAGACGGTGCTAGACTTCTTACATCAGGAGGCCACAGGAAGCTAAATCAACAGGATTCTCCTACTGTAGAATGAAATAAACCTAAATCTAACGTGACAGCTCTAAAAATATCTAGGAAGAAAGATTTAACAATAAAATCTCTATTATATTTTAATTGCTTTTCTTAGATGGGGAATTTTAATAAATGTGTATTAAAATCGAAGTCTTATGCTCACATGCTCCAGCTGTTCTATTGGTTTAAACATAGATTATAACTGCAAGCAAATACATATAACTTATAATTATCGCCACTTCATTGATGTTACATTAGTTAATCTTTCACATATATTTGTGAAATTTTAAAAGAAATCCCTACCCAAAAAATATGGATGCTTGTTTTTCCATATTATTTCTTTACAAACTGACTTTCTGGACTTCCTCCACACACGCTCCACTGAGCTCTTCTTGTTTCTGATTGTTTGAGCACAAGCTGACATGGGCCAGTGGGCAAGCTCCCTGCATCCCACAACCTGTGCAGTAATAAAGGTGGTACAAGGCAGCGGTGATGGTGGGATGAGGCTACTGAGTTGTTAGATAGAGGAAGGAGGAGGAGGAGGAGCAGGGAGGCCAGAAGGTTGGTCAGGGACCAGCTGGGAATTGGAAGTGTGGCAAGCTCGGTGAGGTGCGAATGGAGCCTCGGCATCATCTGAGGTTTCCATTGCACTTGACTACTCTTAGCTGAAGCCAACCAAGCATGGAGGAATTTGCAGTTGGAGGGTGGGGAAGGGCAGCTGTGCTCTCTCCCTGCCTCAGCTGGGTCTTCTCAGCAGTTGGAAAACCTCTCCCCCCGCTGCAGCCATGCTCACCACTTTCTATCATCAATCAACTTCAGGAGGATTTCATGTAAGTTTGTGGTTGTATTACTGTCTAGAGTCTGAGAGGTCACTTTTAGTAAAGTACTGAACATAAGGAAAATAACAGCCAATGTCTGATTCTAACTTTTGAAATGTCTACAAATATGGGATGTACTTGGTATTTGCTGGGGGTTTTTTTTGCAAATAACGCTCCATAAATCAATACTTCAACCTGATTTTTGGCCATACACAACAATGGTAATGTTCAGGTCCATCTGTACTAAACCAACACAGTAAACATGGGAAGCATTATACCTGCTAGCATTCTCACTGTGAACATTTCTAAACTCTTATTTTCTGTTTTGTATATGATATTTTGTTGTTTCTATCTTTGAGACAGTGTAATTAAACATATCTGAAGCAGGCGGGAGCTCCGGTCCTCTGAAATGAATCCAACGTGGACGTAACTTAGAACTGCATTCTATCAAAAGGCCACCAGGGGGAAACCGTTTTGGTGTCAAAAGGACTTCCGTCTCTATACAAGTCAATGGAGAATTCACCAACTTCTCACTTGATTTCTAACCTCAGTAAACGTTTTCAAAATGTGTTTATGGTCTCAATCGCTAGTTTAAAGTCTTCTTCAATGCAGTATGATGTTCATTTGGGACATTTTGGCCTCCCTGATTTTATATTTGACGATAAAGCAGGGTATGCATTAGGGCGTGGCTACGTCGTGATTGACAGGTTGATTGACCAATGTCCTCGAGATCCAGCCCTCACAACCATAGCAACCCCCCCGCTCCGCCCATGGCTCCGCCTCACGACCATATAAGTAGAATTCATGTTTTTATTTTTCCCAGCATGCACCTGAAATGTTCAAGATGGTGCTGCCTAGATTCGAAACTATTGGCTTCTGAGCAGCAGTCCACAAACCAATGGGTGATGTCACGGATGTTGCGTCCATTTCTTTTATACAGTCTATGGTCTGAAGGTGTAAAATCAGGTTGAGTGTGTGACAGTGATCACTTAAATATAAATATCTCACATTCTTTTGTTTGTCAGATATGTGACCATGAGCATCGGTGGCCTTGCCAGAGTCACAAATAAGAGACAATTCAGAACGATGTGAAATCCATTGTAAGTTGGAACAAATCACAGCATTCCTCTAAAATTAACCCTGAATCCAAAAGTGAATCAATTCAAAAACACAAATGCAGTAAATTGATTTCAAAAACCTTCCTCTCTAGCTTCAGTTTAGTTATAGCTCAGCTGAACTTTACACTCGCTGACTGAATGCTTTTTTTTTTTATTACCACTTTGCACTTTGGGAATCAAAGCTGACTTCTCAAGTTTACACAGTCTTCTTTGTACGTCTGACTTTAGTACAGATTATTTAACCGGGATAGTTTCATGGCTGTCTGAGCCTTGAGAGTGCTCTAAATGCAAATCAACTAAATTTGTGTATGCAGGAAAGTAGTTTTTACTTCCAGAAAAGAACCCTAGTTGTCCAAAATAACTCCTCCCACGTCGCTACTTCATTGTATTCTTTGGAAGATCTGCCAAATTAAGCAGAAGGCAACTCTGCTAGCGACTGAATCCATATTGTATTTATTTACTGTTAGTCTGATGTCAAAATGTTACATATTACAGCTTTGAGGAATGAGATACTCCATCAGCTTAGTTTTGTCACAATGGTTGAAAGCAGAAAATCTACTCTCCCCTGCTTAGTCAGTCTGGTGCTGTGCTCTGTCTCCAGGAGATAATAAAATATACACTAGCGGACGTTCTGTGTGTGCCTTTGTGTGGGAGGCAGCTGGGAAGAAGTCATCATTAAGTCAGTGAAATCACCAATGAGGTCTACCACAAAAACACTTGCTCTCCACCCGTTTTTTTCAAAGCCAGAGGAATGCGCATTGGTTGGTGGCCCGAAGATCTAAAGTCACAATGCAAGAAAATGATGTTGTCGTAGTCACAGTTCACCCAAAGGAAGAAGTCCAATTTTAAGCAAACAAAGTACAATCTCAGTTCTAAGAAGACCCGGGAGCGTTGTTCGACTGATGCATCGGAAAAACGTTCATTAGCCAAAAAATACCACAAAAAAAAAAAAGATAGAGAGAGAAACTGTTACTAGGACAAACATACACAAACACCATTGCAAAGTTACTTAGATGCAACAGCAGCCATGTTGCTGTCTAAGAATTGCTCAGTAGCTGCTGAAATTATAACTGACATCTGATATCTTTTAAAAATCACACCTCTTAAAACAAGCAACACATTGCTGCCAAGGCTGATACATGTTAATAAATATGTCTTTAAAAAGTTTCAATTATTCTTAAAGAGTAACTGGACCAAAAATAATCTTGATGACACTTTTCATCTCACAAAGCTGTCAACTGTCTTGCGCGAGTCATTTGGATTAGACATGGTCTGTTTTGGAGTCACACTATTTGCAATGCTGGGTTCACACAGGTCTACCACTCACTCATAGGCCTGATCTCTTAAATTAACAACTAACCATGTGTTAAGTTTTATTAAATGTTACACAATAATCCATGGGTGGACGACAAAATGAGCCAACCATACGCAGGCCTCGGGCCCAAGGACCGTGGGGGGTTCTTTGCCTGGCTCCAGACCTTTGACTTACTGCTCACATCTCAGATTTATTCAGCAATTCAAACAGGTTTGGTGTTGTGTTGTGGTGTTGGCTGTTTGCTGTTTACAGAGTCAATCAGACTTCTGTATGCAGGATTATAAATGAGGATGTCATCATGCTGTGCCAGAGCTAGTTACAAAATGACAACAGATGTGAATGAGATCAATCCAGATGTGCAGATCGTTGTAAATCGACTTACAGTACATCTCTTTAAATCTACATATTTATTCTATTTATGTAAAAAATGTCAAGGTCTTCTAAGTGCCCCCGAACATGCTCCACCACCAGAACTCAAATGCAAATGACCACACCTGGTCCGACCCCTGGGAACATATTTGACACCATGTGCACCAGTGGAGGAGCGTGACATCGGTCTAAGCCCCCGACAAGGAGATTTATTTGCTAATCAGAGCATTTCCATGACCACAGTGGTAAACAAACAAACAAAAAGAAAGAAAGAAAAACAAAAGATGCTACGTGTGACCTTTTGAATTGCTCACAGAGGGAGGACAGGGAAAGTTCAGCTGGTGCTTCGTCTAACTGGCAAGTATGAATGTTTTCAGTGGGAAGCTATAGCATCCCTGTGGCTATATGTACCATAGTTGAGGTATAGTTCAGTATAGTTAGATACAGTAATTATAATCATAGCTCCTGTAATGCAGTTAATTTCAGGTGTCACCCTCCAAAATGCAACGATGAGTAAAATCCATCTCACATGGCTTGAAACTGTTTTCATGTCAGCTGGATGTGAAATCATTGATCGAGCATATATATTCTACTAAAATCAGCCTACATTGAAATTATTCAAGAAATTACATAAGCTTTATATTACTAATATAACTTTTAAAAGGTAGGTAGAAGCCTTCACAACTTCTGTGCCCATGGGCCAGTTGTCTCTACCCATGCAATTATCCAGCAGATTCACTTCTTATATTAAACTGGTTTGTAGCTCCCGAAACTTTTAATTAGTTAGTTTTTTCTATTTTTTATCCCTTTTAAATTATTTAACATTTAGCTTTAAAGCTTCTACAGGTTTTTATTTTCACTCGAGATAATGACTGAGGGCTGTGAACACTCAACTTAAATTGTTAGGAAGTGGCAGAAAGAGTCAGTGAAGTGTTTGTCACTTCAACAATGGGACAAAAACCTGACTAGCTGGTTTAATAAGGGCTGAAGAAGATATATATGGGTGTTATATCGATACCAAGTCAAGCTCCAAATCACAACAGAGGTTATCTCAGGACATTTTTCACATAGAACAGGTCTATACCAAACTCTTTCATTTACAGAGACCCAACATTTCCCAATGCAATGAAACTCCGCTTTGATGGACCATCTGCTTTTACCTGTTGGGTTGAGATCATGATATGAGTCTAGACATCGCCTTATATTTTGGGTATCGTTATATCGTCATATGGCATCCTGGTTTCACAGTAACATGATGTAATTTCTCAACTTACCGGACTGTTCTAGCTGTCTGACTATTTGCCTATACGCCTTTCATCATTATATCCATAAAGCATTAGTCTTCCCTGTAATATTGTCACAATATCAATTTTGAGGTATTTGGCCAAAATACTGTTTAGTTTGTCCATATAGGGCATCTCCAGGTTTAATACAACTAAATAAATGTTTGAATATCTTAACCTCCGTATCGTCCTCCTGGGTCAAATTGACCCCGTCTGTTTTGACTGTTCTTTATTTCCTTCCTCCATCCACCTACCTTTCTTCCTTCCTCCCTCCCTTCTTTCTTTCCTTCCCTCCCTTCCTCTTTTCCTTTCTCTCTCCCTCCCTCCCTCCTACCTTCCTTCCTTCATTCTTTCCTTTCCTCCCTTCCTTCTTCCATCCTTCCTTCTTTCCTTCATTCTTCTTCCCTTCCTTCCTCCTTCCCTTCCATCCTTCTTTCCCTTCCTTCCATCCCTCCTTCCTCCCTCCTTCCTCTCTTCTTCCGTGACTCGAGAACAACAGGAGGGTTAAACAACAACTAAAAATTCAAGACCAACCAGAACACTAACACTTTAGACATAGGCTTGTCCCTTCTGTGTGTGGTGTGAAGGTTTTACCTATGTTTGCACTTATACTTGTTTTTCTTGTTAAATTAAGCCTAAAACACCTTAAATTGTGTTACTCTGCCTTCTGCCCTTTAAGTTTCAGTCTCCATTAACCTTAACCCTGAATAGAAATAAGCAGGTAAAGAAATCATTTGAGTGATTGAATGTATTTATAAACGACTGTGATCTTCGTTGCAGGGAAGCCATGCTTCCTAATTAATGTATGTGTTTGGCTATCTCTCGTTTGTTCGAGTGGGGAAAAGTGACAACAACTATTTGTCGAGCCAAGCGGGAGGGCAGAGGCTACGGCAAGGTATGGATGAAAGAAAGAGAGAGCAGATGGGATGATGTCAGGGAGTGCAGAATGAAGCGTACTTTCATCCATCACGGCACGTGTGCATTACACACAAACGCACACACACACACACAAACGCACACACACACACACACACACACACACACACACACACACAGAGCAATCTCACTCATTTCATAGCAGACTTATTGAGGCCACAAAGAACGACGAACACTTCTGCTTACTAGTCAGTGTCACACTAAATTTAAAACTGAGTACAAAGTCTCTGGGAAGCAGCTGCTGACAGAGTGCTGAGCAGTATGTCGAATATGGACTGTCTGCTGGGAGGAAGTGGAAATGAAGACATCAGTTGTTTATTTAAGCGGTCAAAAATGACATTAACGTTCAAGTGACAGAAGCCTCGTCGCAGCTGTAGTAATTATGACTGCGGCAAAGGAGGAAATCAAGTGAACTTATTACTAGATCAACAAAGTCCATGTATGGAGGAGGTTGAGTGTTGGATGGATGGGTAAACAAAACATGGTACTTTAACACCAGAGATAACAGTTTGTTTCCCTTTTCAAACTGCGAACAAATTGTTTTTTAAAACCCATGACTAGGATTGATTATAACCATGACAACGAAGGTCCCTGAGTTTTAGTAGTAGTAAATTGTTGTTTAATTTCAAACTGCAAAGCTATTTTTTCATGCTCATGTTAAAATATATATAAAAAAAAGAGACTTATGTTTAATTCAAACGAACATAGTTTACAGTTTATATCATTTGTTTATTTGATCATTTGTTAGAATGGGTATAAAATCCATATTCTTGTCCACCGACATCTTGTGGACCTGTATATTTTCGTTCTTGTCCTAGTGGTAAAATGTCAGGCACTGCCATGTTTTGCTTCTTGTTTTTTTTGTCTGTATGTGAGAGGAATGGATTTTGATCCTGGCTGGGGAGCATGCACACAAACATCAAGGAGCAAGAGCTCCACCTGTGACCCTGTAGGCTCCAGCTTTGTGTTAGGTTTGTAGTGTGATGTAGGCCTGGCTGCCCCTCTGAATCCCTGCTGGAGATGATGGGGATTAGATGGGAAACTGTCTGAGAATGACTAAATAAACAAAGAAAGCAACAGCAAGGAGGGAAACAAAAGATAGTATGGTCATGACATTGTTTTTTTAACTCTAGAACTGGTTTATAAAGGTTGTAAAAAGATGACAGCAGAAACAGATGATGATAGAAACTTTCAAAGATTGACATGAAAGATAAACAAATGATGACCAAATGTTTCCAAAATGTAACAAAAAGCCCCAAACATACATACATATTTGTAGTATATTATAAAGATATATTTTAAGCAAGCACTGGCAGACGCAAGAAACTAACTCATGAGTGTGTTTTCTACTTTCTGACATAAAGGATTATAATTCCCATACAATCCACTCACCAAATATCTACAAAGAGGGCCAGGAGCCTTATAGAAAATTGGGTGCATAATGCAGCAATTCACTTCTCATTTCTTTTCCCCACATATTGGATGAGGCCAACAGAATGGTAATAGAGTTGATGTCTCCATCCACCGATTCACGCTCATTTGTTATTTATTCATGAGAAAGTAAGCGGGGTGCCCAGCTTAATACACTTTATATCAATCACTCACTCATGCTATTCAAATTTGAGTATAATTTCAGCTGAAAAACTTCTCTGCCCCTCTTCTAAAAGAAACAACTTTATTGGAAACTTGTAAGTCAAAAGAACAATTATTTTTTTCTGCCCAACAAAATAACCTGACAAAGCCAAGAGAGCAGGAGATTCATCCAACACTACTCGGAGGAGAATGAGAAACACAGCTGAGGATGCCTTTACTTTTGGCCATACCAATATACTGTAATCAAAGTAGATGGCTTCAGCTGTCAAGCTTTTTCACCTCCTGCATTTCCCCTTTGATCAATATCTGAGAAGCCATTTAACACAGGGACTGTGTAGGAAATATGCAGCCTTTAAAGCCTTTCTGCTCATTGCACCACACCTGAAACAGAGCCAATTAAAGTTCATGCACCAGGGATACCAAACTATTTCCATACTTCACTATAAAGTTTGGATGTTAGGCCTTCATATAAATTTGACTACAGAGTACTAAAAAGCAAGATTTTTACAATATTAGTAATAACCATAGACTGTATAAAAGAAATGGACGTAACATTCGTGACATCACCCATTGGTTTGTGGACTGCTGCTCGGAAGCCAATAGTTTCAAATCTAGGCAACGCCATCTTGAAAATTGCAGGTGCATGCTGGGAAAAATAAAAACAAGGATTCTACTTATATGGGCATGAGGCGGGGCCATGGGCGGAGCAGGAAGGTTTACGATACATTGTGAGGGCTGGATTTTGAGGAAATTGGTCAATCAACCTGTCAATCACGACGTAGCCACGCCCTAATGCATACCCTGCTTTATTGTCAAATATAAAATTAGGGAGGCCAAAATTTCACAAATGAACATCATACTGCATTGAAGAAGGCTTTAAACTAGAGATTGAGACCATAAACACATTTTGAAAACGTTTACTGAGGTTAGAAATCAAGTGAGAAGTTGGTGAATTCTCCATTGACTTGTATAGAGACAGAAGTCCTTTTGACACCAAAACGGTCGCCCCCTGGTGGCCTTTTGATATTTTGCAGTTCTAAGTTACTTCTGCTTTGGCCTCATTTCAGAGGACCGGAGCTCCCCGCCTGGTAATAACAGTAAAAACAGTAGCGTATACTCACATAATGGGAAATAATAAAGAACCTTAGGCCTTATGTTTGTCATTTTTGGCCTAGACTTCTATTAGTTATGATGGCCATTATACTCTTAAGTCATTGCTAAGCTGCAGGAACATCACTAACGAAGTACAACAATGAAGTAGATACGAAGACTCTATTGATCATGCAGGTCGTAAACAAGCCAAATCACTTTATTTGGAGGTAAAAGCGAGTGCACTCAAAAAGTTAGAGGAACACTGGAAGACTGTGGTAAGTAAGGATGGTCAATGCTAACCTGATGTGTTGTCATGTCTCATCAGCTCTGCTCCCAGATCTCAGATATTATTGTAGTTGTTCAACCTTATTATTTGCCATGTTAGCCATGTATCTTCATTCTGATCGGGTATCATTGATGAACTGACAAAGCTAATTCTGTCAAAGAGAAATCAGGCAGCTAAACCTCCAAAACGCAACTTCCCATCAGTCTGCCATCTTGAAACAGTTAGGGGTGGACTACTTAGCCACTGGTGCGCCTCCCTCCCTCCCAAATCCTCTGTGTTTACTTAACCTTTAGGAAGTCCTCATTAGCCAACTCACTCTAGAGAGCCTATTGGGTTGTCAGGAGGGAGATAAATTAACAGTGGGAGCATTGATTTGACTTATGCCTTGAGCCGGGATCACGTTGGCCGGTCAGTATGCGCAATGTAATTAGTTTATCAGGAAGAAGGGAGTTTTCTTAAGTGATTAATCAGAAGGCTCTTTAACTCTGAAGTTAAAGCATAGAGAGAAAGTGAAAGGGAAGGGGCTCCTGATTGAGGGAGATTGTCCTCAGGTGTCCTCAAGGGGAATAAAAAAAAAGACAGTACTGGTTATTTGTTCAAACACTCAATACATTTAAGGTTGACTTTCTCCAGGCAATGAACCACTTGTAATCATGTGAATGACATTCTCATTTCCTTCAAACAGCCAACATAGGTTTCCTTAACACCTACATACTGTCTGGATACTGTTCAACCCGTTTTGACATTTGACAGCAGTAAAAAACACTCCAAATGTCTTTTACCCTGAAATGTGATGACTTTTCCTTAAATGAAAATATTTTTAATCATTATACTTTTGTATAGGTGCTACAAATGTATGTCCATTGAGGCTGTTCCAGGTCAAATCTGACCCATATCTATTGACATGTCTTTTTGTTAAATGAATAGTTAATAGTTTAATAAGATAGTAGTAGTAATGGTTATACAATAAACCCCACAGTTCCATAAAGTTAATGTAAGTTTCAGTTTCTATAAAGCACATTGAAATCATTATTGCTATGTTATATTTTCATGTCTTAGGTTATGTGATAGTAGGTGTTCTTTCTCCAAAAATGAGTGGTGTAAAACCCAAAAAATACACTCTCTCTGCTCTCTGAAACATTACTCAATGCTTAATCATCCATTTATTGATCAATCAGATCGACTATTGATGCTTTCTAAACAGATATGTGGTTCAAAATGTGGTATATACACTTTTTTTGAGGGGTTTTGAGACTGGGTCAAAACTGACCAAGAACATACTGCAAAGGGTTTAAACATTACCTTAGTATAAAAAGAACTATTAAGGAACTCACTGTTTTGTTTTGTGATGTTTTTTTGGGAGGGGGGGTAATGAGGATGTGATTAAAAGTTCAACAACAACTGACAACTTAATGTGGAACAAGATGCTGAATCTGGATTCCTGATTTAAAAAAAAAAAAGGTGGCACCATCTGAGCCTCTGTTCTTCTGAGCTAACGCTCTGGAGACAAAATAAAACTTTAAAAACCCTTTCTGTGCTCAGAGTGCTTTGGTCATGAAAAATCAGGAGAGTAATATGGTTTATAATTGATAAAGCATCATTAAGCATCACAAACAAAAAGACAAGCCTCAGCAAATGCAGTCTTAATGCCAAAAACGCCTCTGGCTAAAGTGCCTCCTCTTGCACGTTCATATGCAGTGCTAATGGGAGAAGAAGAAAAAAAAAAGAACTTAGCAGAGTATTAAAGATCTGTGAGAGAGAACTGAGAATGAGCTTTAGAAATACGTGAGTTATGAAACAGTGACTTTAATAGCAAAAGCAGAGACGATGAGTGTGACGCCACCAGAGTCTAGAGGTACCCCGTGCCCTCTGTAGGCATATGATTAAAGGACTAACTTTTGTAATACAGTTGCCAACCCAGCTGCTGCAGCACTGCCATGCTGAGTCACAGCATATGGATCAGGCGCAGGGGACAGGGAGGGAGGCCTAGCGTAGATAAGATGGAGGAGAGAGGAGAGACGCACGCTGCTAGGATCTCTCACTTTGGTCCAATAATGGAATCTCATTACTAAAGTGAGAGCTGTCCAGGCAGACCTAATGAAGCCCCACATGGTGAAGGCTGGCCCTCCACGCTGAGACGAGAGAGGAAGGGAAGAACGAGGAGAGCTAGTTGGACTGACGAACCGAGAGTTGCAGGACAGACATCAAATCTTCAGTAGGAGGAGATGTGTCAGAACTCAATAAATACAAGGGAAATATGATAACAGGCAGAGGGCAACGAGGGCACCGAGCAGCAAAGAGATGTGGCTAAAAAGAAAAAATATGAGAATCAATCGGAAGATAAGTGATGCAGCAACTGTCTGTGGAAAACAAAGTGCTTGAGATGACATATGCTAACATCCAGGCTTTACTGCTGACTGACAGTCAAGCGCCTCCAGGTTGCCATCCATCCCCTATCTTTCTCTCTCTGAGCATGTTTCATAGGTCAATATCTGTGTGCTAATTTGCTAGCCAAGCCAACAGGCCACACGGTCCCACTGTCTGTCCCCTGGAGTGCTGTCATCCTGTTGCTGCCCACGCACCAGGCTAGTTTTCTTCCGCGGTGGGGAGGTGCATGCAGCTGCCTGGAGAAAACAGGAACCACTGCCACCCTGGGGACACATCAGGGGATAAAGTGCAATGGCCCCGGCTTTCAGTCGACGGCGCTAAAAATACCATGCAATGCCACTGTACAAGCCTCACGGCGCAATCACTGTCTCTCTTCAGTTGACAGCACCGCTGAGATGGTATATAGAGGACAAAGGGAAGCAGCTGACCGTGGTTTCAGACATATATAAGATCACTTGGGTTGATGGTGTGATGATATAAACCAAATATAACGATATGAGAAGCCTTTGATCATATTTATTGTATCTATTTCAACTGACATCCTGCACAGCTATAAGGGACAAGTGTGAATATTTTACCTCATCATATTTTACATTGCTGTTGACCAACAGACTGATTGGGACAGATTAACCCACTAGAGGGCCCTGGACAAAGGCTTTTCTCACACTCGTGTTGTACAATATAGTCATTAGTTTCTGATTGACTTCAATTGAATGGTATTATTTCAATATTTCAGCAACTTACTCCGTGATAAACTAGTAAGAGAATCTGTGAAATGATGTGTCATAACAAGGGATGTTTAACTTTGAGGTCTGGAGGTGTTCCCTTGACTACCGGAAAGAAACTTAAACCTTTGAGATATTTTGCATCAAGTCTAATTTTAAGACTTTACAACTTCATTTCATAATTCTTAGGGATTTTTTCTGTCTAAAACTGCATGTTAATTGTGCATAGTATTGCTTTTCTAGTTTTATTTTTGAGATCTTTTGAATGTTTTGGCCCCAGTAGTGACCCTGGTATGTATTTTGGTACAAAGACACCACATTCACTCAACCCTTACATACTGTTCAGGGTCAAATTTGACTCATTTTTCCATCCGAGAGCAATAAAAATACTGTTTTCTTTTAGCCTGAAATGTAATGACTTCCCCTAATGTGATCCAGGACATACAAAAAAGGAAATATTTCATATTTTTTTAAAAAACATTTTTGTAGCATGTTTGATGCATATCTATCCAACATTTCAAAACTGTTCATTCTTCACATGTAATATAATTTAATTGAAATAGCTTTGGTCTCCTGTTTTATGTAATGCGAGACCTTTATAGTGTGTTTTATATAGATTTTTTCTCATTAAATAAAAAAAAACACTTTCTGCTCTCTGAAAGCTTAAAGGTTGAATATGTAGAATATTTATTAAAAGCTATATTTAAAAAAAAAAAAATACAGCCACGGGGCGTTTTGAGGGGTACAGAATGAAAGTATTGCTTTTCCATTAAAAAAAATAAATATTTAGTCTGAATTAATATTTTTAAAATTTTTTGACGGTTCGACAATGACGTTCTGACACGTTCTGTGTACATTGTACCAGCCATTTAGCGGCCGGAATTGCGGGTTGCCAGGGTTATCTGTTGTTCCGGCGCAGCTACTGTAGGCTGGCACTGGGTGAAATGGAGTTGTAAACAAGCAGAGCCGTGTTGGACTTCCCAGCGTTTTTTGCTCTCAAGTACAACTTTTCATCACAAAACTTCGAAGGTAAGACAGAATATCTGTTAGTCGCTGTAAATAAGTGGTTATTTACCTTTGTATTCTTTGGCTGCTGGTTCACTGAGTTTTTAGCGCAATAATAGTGGTACTGTTGAACTCGCCAGGGTCTTAGCTTTCATATGAGATGCTATTTGTTTGTGTACCATGAAGTATCACAACGGTAGCAATGGAAATGTGGAGAGTGGGTTGACTTTCTGACGCTATTCGGATTTTGATATTTGATCATTAACCTCTTAACGCACGCTGTTCCGTTCACGGGACGGGACGGATGTTAGGAGGTAGCCACACGTTCTTCTGAATGTTTTAAACACCAACCCTTAAACATATATATTCATGCCGTACATTGTTGGAAAGCTTAGATTGTTCTGATTCATTCAAGACCACTCACGACTTATATGGTTGCTCACAGCCGTAATAGTATTAGCGATTAGCTTGGCTAGCCACTCAGCTAAGTGAGAAAAGCTATAATGCCTACATACCTTCAAAGTCTTCCCTTTATCCACAACGATCATCTTATGACTCAGGACTTTCTGTACAGCTCGCCAAGTATCCATTCTTGTGAAATATGAAATCCGTTTCCATAAAACCGGAATACTTTCCTCAATATGTCCATGTATTTAGTCCAACACGTAATGTAATAACACAAATAACAAACCATATACGGTCCGTTTACGTCTTTTCCTGACCTGCGCGTCCATCTCAGAGTACACGTGACTAGATGTTTACGACCGCGAGCCTCTCCTGCTTCTGACGACACCACACACAAGCCAATTGGTGTTTAGGATTAGGCAGTACATGCAGAGACATTGCTGCTACTCCCACTGGCGTGTTACAATGTAATGTACCTCGGTGGTTTCAAGTCAGTTACAACGAGGGTATGTTCGCTTCCTGTTTTCAAAATAAAAGCACCAACTCTATCGTTATGGTTTTCTTAATAATAAAAGGCAACGGGTGTTTTATTTTGTGAAAATGACCGGAAGTGCGTTACTCGCTACGGCTAACTTGAGTGGCTCCAAATTCGCAGGAACAAAACTTTAAGCAGATGTTATTTGGACAAATTAGCGTCACATTGTGAATCTAAAGGGCTACTTTCTCGCCTGAAAAGGTTAGACATGTGGATAAAGTGGTATATTTACAGAGTTAGAGCAAAAATAAAATCCGGCACCGGACCTGGCAACCCGACTGCTGGAATTACTTTTTGGTTGTTGCGACTACGATCTCGAGACATTAGATGGCGTTGTTCTGCTCATTCTACATATTCTACCTTTAATTAAGGATTAATCTCACATTTTTCTGTGACTGATTAGGTCTTTATAAATGATTTGTGGTTCAAAAGTTTCTTATATAGAGACTAATTATGTGAGGAAATACTGCAACCGATCAGACTATGAACAGTATGTGAGGGTTAAGGAAAGCAGGTTTCAAATCTCTAGTGTAAAAAAAACGTAATGAGAAAATCATAAACATGACAGCATTCTTTGTGAAGGTATCAGGATTGAAGAGGATGAATACTAAAGGTCTATATTCATCCGAAATTGCTTGTCTTCACGACTTTGTGTGTTTACTATAAAAAGACACACAGGTATATGGATGAAGAGTAGGTATGACTTCAGTCGACCAAGGTTTTCTTTGGTTGACTACAGCCCTACCCCAGTCTCATTTGAAAAGCCTAATATAGACCCTTAGCATTCATCCTCTTCAACATGACAGCCTGACAGTTTGAGGATGCACACCCCAGTAACCCAAGTAAAAAAAAAAGGAAGCATAGCCTAAGAGCTGATGCTGCACCTAGTCAATCAATGCAAAGTTTTCATGCCACAAGGGACTGTTATGCTAATACTTTACAAGAAAAGAAAAACAACTTTAATTTTTCCCCATTTATTTAATTAATTGTGAGTCCTTGCCACCATTATATTTGATAAAAACCTAAATTAGCTTATGTCCATCTGTGCTGTGTTTTAATCACACTACTGAGATGGATGAGGCGTTGTCTGTGTCACAATGGCAATGTCCCATATAGCTCCGAATCCACTGCTCTGAATGAGAGGTAATTTTCACCTAGTGTCAGCACTTTTACAAAGCCTAATTGCTTGAGAATAATGGCCACTTTGGCAACAGTTTTCCTCCAGGGCAAATAGTTAAAGGGTTGGTACTGTGTGATTAGCTGAAGCTGTCATTTCCTGGGATCCTATTTCAATCAGGGGGCCCAGTTTGCTTATTGCATTACAAAGACGGACAAACAACACAACAGTCCATTTACTCACTTACTAAACCCACCTGCATTTTCCCATTCTTTCAAGAGTACGACTTTGATTTCTGCTTCAAATTGAAGTGAGGACTTTGTTAACCTCTGATTTGTTTGGCTTGTTTCTATGCATATGTTTGGTGTTGTTTTTGGTTCAAGTCTTCGAGGTTTCGTCCAACATGAAGTGACCTGTTAAAATTCATGTTTTTAAAAATAGAAACACATTTTTTAAAATGTATTCCCATCTACTAAGCGGTTACTTTATTTATGTCATTTTTTATTTATTTTTTACGGCTATGAGTACCTCCTCCATTATGGGGCACTATTGTCCTCCCCTTAAATTTTGAGTGATTTTCAGTATGAGTGTTGGTAATTGTCAGTAGTGTGAATGCATTACATACTCAAAAAAATGGCATAATGAGTATGTAGCATGCAATTAAGACACATCTTTGGTGTTTGGTTTTCCAGCCATACCAGTCAGGGTTTAAACCTGGCCTCTCACAATATGAAACCTTTTACAGTTTCATATTCACAAGTAGAAAACCATTGCCTGACAATTACTCTATGTCACTAATGAAACCAAGCAATTTCCATAGAGAGAGCAGCAAGGAAGCTCTCAGGCCGATTATACAAAATAACAAAACACTTCAAAAAAGGAATGACTTCACATTATTTCCAGACAGATAAAGTCTCAACGTGCCCTGCAGCCCAAGTTTTATGTATTAAAGCAAAGGTCAGTTCTGCTGTTAATACTTGGGGGCACAAGCACCAATAAGCCTTTGCTGAGGAATGCTGTGCATTCTGAGGCTTAGCTCTTTCTTTCTCAAACTCCCATCAGTCTTTTTTTCAGACTTGGTTTCAGATTATGTTTGCCAAATGGCACAGAGCAAAAGGGTTGTGAAGAGACTGGAACAAGCAGCAAGCCAATGAGCCACGTACAGTGTTTTTCTAGGGAGCTGGTAGACCAAATCAGTGTTGAAAGGCCAATAGACTACAACTCACCAGGTTGACATAAAAAAGGACTCCAATGGGATGTCCATGTTGTTCTGTCTCTGTTGTACTGTATGTGAAGGCAATGTAAGGGAAATGTTTGCTAATACTTAGATAGATGGTGTATCAAGGCAATCCATTCATTTCACATCCAGCTGTTTTCCCCCAGAGTCAAAAGTTTCTCTGTGAAAAACAAAATCTTTGCTGGCTGACTATCCAGTTTTAATTTATCACAAATATGAGTTGTACTTATGACTATAACTATATAACTACAACACTTTTTTGGTTACAGCTTGTCCATGAAGAGCCCAAATCCACCACACACCATCAGAGCTGCAACACTGGCTCCAAAATCAAACACTGGTGCAAACTGGTGTCTTAAAGATATTTTTTTCAAGGATATTTAATAGTAGCTCCATAGTTCATTGTCCATTAGTGCTCCTCACATTATATAAAATGTAATTATTCACTGAAACATTGTGTATTGGTATTTAATTGACTTTTATAGCACGCGCCTCTCCAGACAGTCCAACCTTGAAATTGCAGATTTGAAAATGCAGCCTTGAACAAGATGTCCACTTGAGGTGGAAGGCTATGTAAATGAAGGCAGAATTCAGAAAATTGCAATCCCCAACCTTGATTTGTGATCTTGTTGCTGAGACAACTGTACATCCTGTGCATCTGAAACTCTGCACAACACCTGTATGGTGTTTGATTTCCTTTATAGCCTCTAAAAATACATTCTGTGCTGCTCTGACTGTTTTTTTTTTTTTTTTTAGTTCAGTCAAAAGTAGTTTTGATGATTCTTATTGACAGTGAGGTCTGTGGATTATTCAGAGTAACAGGAACACTATTTTGGAAAGACACATTGATTGATTAAAACTGAAATTCATTAAATCTCTGAGCACTGAAGTCCCAGCAGCATATATGTTAAAACCTCAGCAAAACCACTCAAGGTATGAAGGAAGCTTTAAAATATATACATATACATATTTAATTAATTACATTATGTGCATTTTTATTTCGTCATTGTGATATGTTATTTGGTATCTCATTCATATGTCTTTTTAGTTAAACATTATTCCCAGAGACAAGCATCTTACATGTATCTCATGACTTAAAGTCCCTGTTTGATTGGATGACACGCATCACAATTTGAATAAAGAAGCCAGCGACAAAATGAAGAACAATGTCAGTCCTGTGAGTGGCGTGCTCAACCAAAAGGAACATTTTTTTTGTCACGCCACTAAATATTGCATCTGCTTTCAATAAACTCGTTTAAACAATCCGTCTCACATCACTCTTGCCACTTCTGTGCACTCACTCTTGGAGACGCCTGGGCCCAAAATATACTTTAAAATATCTTCAAATGTATTCTGAGAACTTTGAGGATTTTGAAAAGTCAAAACTTAAATGTATAAATCCTTCATGACTGTTCAAAATGTATTTATGGATTTCTTTTTTTTTTTTTTTTTTTTTAGCGTGTGCGCCCATGTATGTATGAATCAACCTCATCTAACTGTACCTTCAACCACCCCCACAGTAATGGTGTGAACGTGTTGCATCCAGAAACAGATGGTCATTACATTTTGCTTGGTGCCTCTTGTTACCTTCTACCCAGCGAGCTACTTTTTAAACACTGAAGTAGGAATATAACACAGTGAAGCTCTCACTATCCTCTATTCTGATCTATGGAAAGTAGAACTGCTCTAACATCTTTGCATCTCATACAGTGTATTTCACTCTGTATAATACTCCAAACTGGTGGCTGTATAAGGTGACTAGCTGATCATTATCTAACCTCTAGCTCAACTTTCTGCTAGAGTTGCTGTTGTAACCGCATTACTGCAACACAGAGGTTGATTATCAAGTTAAACTGGGCTAATATATTAGATTAGACTCTGATGCAGAAACCAAACATGCTGGTCTGTTCCAACCAGGCGGGGAGATCCAGGCCTCTGAAATGAGGTCAATGCGGAAGTAACTTAGAACTGCATTCTATCAAAAGGTCACCAGGGGGCGACCGTTTTGGTGTCAATACAAGTCAATGGAGAATTCACCAACTTCTCACTTGATTTCTAACCTCAGTAAACGTTTTCAAAATGTGTTTATGGTCTCAATCGCTAGTTTAAAGCCTTCTTCAATGCAGTATGATGTTCATTTGTGAAATTTTGGCCTCCCTGATTTTATATTTGACGATAAAGCAGGGTATGCATTAGGGCGTGGCTACGTTGTGATTGACAGGTTGATTGACCAATGTCCTCGAGATCTAGCCCTCGCAACCATAGCAACCTTCCCACTCCGCCCATGGCCCTGCCTCATGCCCATATAAGTAGAATCCGTGTTTTTATTTTTCCCAGCATGCACCTGAAATTTTCAAGATGCCACTGCCTAGATTCGAAACAAATGGGTTCTGAGCAGCAGTCCACAGACCAATGGATGACGTCACGGATGTTACGTCCATTTCTTTTATACAGTCTATGGTTCCATCCAACGAAATGATTTCATTGAAGGATTTAAACATTGTTCTTCGCTGTGGTTAAGGAGTGTCGGACAACTTTGACTGCACTGTATACAATATTCAAAGCTGTGGAGGTTAACTTTTGCAGACTCCTGTTTATTTTAAAATGTAAAAAGTAGTTTTTTTGTGATTCAGTTATCAAGGATGAGCTGAATAATGGATTGTACATGTCAGAGTCCCGCTTCAGAAGAGTAAGAGCTCTCCTTGTGCTAGAATATTTTCTGAAATGTGATTTCATCTCTCAGAAACCTGCTGTTATCAGCTTAAAATAATAAAGAAATCAATAAATAATTTTTTAAAAGCTTTATATTGGCTTTATACAGTAGATCTAACCATTGCTGAAACCAGTTACCTGTTTGGGACACTTATGTGCCATTTATGATCAAGAGGCCATTACCTGGTGATTTCAGAGGCATTTGAGTTCAGATCATTATTTGATCAGTTTAATCAGTTATGCTGGGCTGATGTTTTAAAGATAAGTAAACGGGCACATATGGTAAAACATACGTTAAGTAAGAGGAGTAATCACTAATTTCCCCTGTCAGTCTGCTTGCTCCAGTGGACTATGTCAGTTTACAGCTGTAAATATGAGCTGAAAGCTACAACTCTGAAAGTGAAAACTGGGCCAAAAAATAATAAAATGAAAAGAGGAAGAAAATAGAAAAAGGATGAAAACTTTCACTGCCTATCAAATGGAATTTCATTCACTTTTTTGTGTGGGATCTAAATAATTACATCTATATAGATAAAGTGCAGACAGACAGCTAGATAATATCCAATATTTTCCCTTTACCGTACTTTTCACAGGGTGGGAATATGGGGAAGGGATATGTAGACCTGATGGGAAGTACATGATCAGATAAGCTTCAGTATATGCACTATTCTACACTAAAAGTACATCATATTAGGAGGAAACTGATTAAAATATTGTAGAAAATTCTTGGCACATTTCCATTGAGGACAGTTAATGAAAGCACTGAGGACAAAGTCAGATTTCAAGGCACAGAGCACCCAAAGTAAACCCTAAACTCAACATTCAGCATGATGCTACTGTATGCATTTAATCCTGAGCTGATTAATTATGAAAATGATTGTATGTGGACATGAAAAAGATATCTCTT
This sequence comes from Scomber japonicus, assembly GCF_027409825.1. Lineage (NCBI taxonomy): Eukaryota > Metazoa > Chordata > Actinopteri > Scombriformes > Scombridae > Scomber > Scomber japonicus. The sequence goes on along the minus strand of NC_070590.1, from coordinate 5,666,110 downwards.
CTGAAACCAGGCTAGAGATAAACAAGGCTCCCAATACCCTTATAAACAAGAGAAACAGATTTCTTTCATGTCTTTCATGATACTGAAATAAATGAAAGCCAAATTGTTTTTCTCTTCGGAAAGCTTTGCCACCAAAATTAAATTAACTGAAGAAAAAAAAACTTAGTATTCTAAGTCAGAAAATAAACCAATTTTTAAACTGTTCAGCATCCTCAAAATGAACTATGTATTTGTTCTTGGTTTAATTATTCTCAGACTTGTTCAGTCTGAGATCACACGTGTGAGCTGTTGCTTTCGAGTGCCGCATTAATTCCTGTACTAACCACGCAACAGAAGAGGACTGGTAACACTCACGCAGTATCTTTGTCCCTTAACTTAGTGTCTGACAGGATGTGCTTTAAGCTGACTCATTCCCTTTGTCTTGCTTTTTTTTTTTTGTTTTTTTTTTTTTTTTTGTTTTCACTTGCAATTTAATACACAAGATTACTGATATTACAGGCATGAGAAAACAATTTCATTTGGAGCGAGGACAAGACCATTGATGCACATCAGTGAGAGAAGATAACAGACTGCTGAAAGTAAAATTTCATTTTCAGATTAGAGACAAGCTGTGCAAAGGCCTCTATAAAAAGCTGTCTCGCCAGATGCCTTTTTGGGCAAATCCTTGATTTGATTAGCTTTTAAATGCTGTTTAAAAAGCCTCCACTGTATAGCACACAATTAGGTTTTTCAAATGGTGAACTAGTGATCCCCTCTGCAGCATGATATCCGCAGGCTTATCTCCTAGTTTATTGCATTATTGTGGCAAAATATTACTGTAATTATACAGTAAATAGAAACCATAATTGGAAAAGGGCTCAACCCTTACTGTGAAATCTAAAACCAGTCTTGTAAAACCGTGGAAGGCTGGTGAAGGTGAGCGAGTGTATCATTAGGAATATGAAGGCCTACAGGCAATGCCCAGAGGAAGAGCACAGCCAAGCACAGAGGTACAGTAAGGCAAGAACGCCATTAAAGGGAATACACAAATAGACCCTGGAATGAATGAATGGACTGAGTAATTCTCCAGACAGGCAGCATTAAAGCATGAAACGTGGCTTCGTACTTAAGCTAACTTCATTAAGCTCACAAGAAGATCTGAAGCCATGGGGGGAACTCTCATGAGAGGAGAGGGTCTTCAAATGCATGGGAAACTGTCAGAATTTATCTTTTTGGATATAATAAAAGAGTATTTGGATGCTCTGCTTTTTTCTCCACTGGTCTAAGGTGAGTCACTCATTATGAGGTTTATCTGATTGTCCCAAAAAAGTCAACAACTAGACTCACAGCTCGGTTTCTAAATGCTTTGACTGAGGATGATCTGTTAAAACTGGGTGGAAACAATTAGAGAGTTTAAGCCTCCTGTTGTCCTCGAGTCAAGGAAGGAAGGAAGGAAGGAAGAAGGAAGGAGGGAAGGGAGGAAGGAAGGAGGGAAGGAAGGAGGGAAGGAAGAGAGGAAAGGAAAGAACAGACGGACGGACGGATGGACGGACGGAAGGAAGACTTCAGTATCATATTGTAAGACAACCAAACAGCTTGTCATGTCAAAGTTTTACAATATCCCCAAAAACATATGAATCTAAGTGTTTTATGATCTACGACTCGTCTGGTTAAGTTTAGTGAAAGAAGAAAAGGAGAAGAAACATTTACTATTGCTTGTAGATGGGATGTGTCACATTTTGATGATCCAACCATCCATCTCCAATCCAATCAAATCTCCTCCATACGAGTTTTAGCTACCCTTTATCAAAGAATATGCTAAAGTCAATATTCAGAGAGGTCACTTGTAAGGAAACTTTAAACATACCTTGAATTAGACATTTCAAAAACACAACCAGGACTGGTGATTTCCTGGTGAGGAGATTAACCTGACACTTATTATCTGGTATGGTTCTCCACAATCACCATGCATCACTTTGTATTTGTATTCATTCAGTTTCAACTTTTTTTTTTTTATATAGCAATCCCCCTGAGGATACATCCTTCCATTATTTAAAAATCCATGCTTTCCCTTAGCCATCAACCTTGGATCAGTCAAACCACGAATGTTAAATCTTCAATATGTTTTTATTTTATTTTATCTGCTGAGTTTCAGTGTCTTTAACTGTATTTATTCCCCTGACTGTAAGATAGCCTGTTAAGACTTAGCCCTTCTCAAAAATGAGCAAAATAAGTAAGTGTTGTATATTTCAGTATTTACTGCACAACTCCTCTGTGTGTGTGTGTGTGTGTGTGTGTGTGTGTGTGTGTGTGTGTGTGTGTGTGTGTGTGTGTGTGTTCTCTCCACTCCAAACTCCATCTTCTCATTCAATGTTATAGCACAAACAGATCTAATACTAAGATCTGGCATGTTTACTTTGCAACTCCACAAACAACTGACTTCTAGAGAAACGTCCACAACTCTTACAGTACATAAGTTTCTCTCTCTCTCTCTCTCTCTCTCTCTCTCTTTTTTTTTCTTTCTTTTCTTTTTCCAAGAGAGAATGAGGAACCTGGAATTGGGTGCCTTTTGATGGTTTGTCTGCAGACAGATGAGCCAAATTGGACAGAATCAGTTTAACTCTCACTCTCTTCTCTCAGCATCTGCTAACGGATGCAGCTCTTGTCATCTGTTCCTGCCACAGCCACTTAAAATCGACTGATTAACTTCACCCCACTGGCTGTTACAGCTGAGCTGAAACGGGGAGGCATGGGGCGAGAGCTCTCATAAACTCAAATATTACCTTCACCTTTTTACCTATAAAATAAAAACTTGGCAACTTTTAGAAATCTTTCTGTTTATTTCCCCCCACAAGCACAAGCACTCCATCTCCAGCTCACAGAGAGGAGACAGCCTGATACACTGCCTCACTGGAGATAACAAAGTTAGCTATAAGTGCTTGTCTTCAGTCATGTCAGCTTCCACCCAGACAACCCTCACCTCCCTTTTCTTCTTGCACTGACCAAACAACACATGCAAACACTCACCAATGGGCAAATATCCCCTGTTAGCACTCTACGCTCTCAATGATTTGTTTGTTTCAGAGGAAAAGGTTAGTGCTTGACATAATGCACAAAGTAAAGCATGCTCCTGTTAAGGCTACCTTAATCGTCCTTTTCTTGTAGGAGACTTCTTAATGAATGTAGGCAGAGGAGGAGCGCCATCACTGGCCTGCCTGGAGGCTCCATCACATCAAACGATGCTGAACCCTTGTCAGAATTAAGGGTGCAAGACACTGTCACTCAGCTTTAAAGAGGTGAAGGGCCTGGGTAATGAGAAAGTTGGCTGATGAAAAAAAAAAAAAAAAAAATCCAAACAGCAGAGCCCTCTTCATTATAGGCCTCCACCAGCTGTTTTACATTCACCCCGGCTCCTTCAAATCTATTTGACATGTGAAGGAGAAAATTAATCTGATTCCCAGGCAATGTAAGATTATTCCAAAAACTCTTCCGGGTATAAAGGTGTGGTATTGGTGAGGAACATGCACGCTGGTATGTCAGGAGAAGCCCTCTGTTGCAACTCTACGGAGGAGCACAGAGCAAATTCTCTGGATTTGAAAGATAAGCACCTTTATTGTTGGTGTTAATTGTGTAAAGCATCCATAATCAGATCTCGTATTCATTCTGTCTCAGAGGAAGTTGTCTAGACATATAGAGGGGGGGAAAGGAGGTGCAGTTAAAAGATTGGCAGTGGGAGTAGAGGTTGGGAAAGACTGCAGTATAGGGAAGCTGGACCACTGTACAGAAATAAAGGTCTACACTGTAAAAAATTAATTTGGGTTTTTTGTTGCCTCCATTCATTTTCCTTAGTCAGTCCATCTAAAACAGCGGTGTCAAATTCATTTTCATTCAAGGGCCACAAACTGCCCGATTTGATCTCATGTGGGCCAGACCATTAAAAGGAAGGAAGGAAGGGAGGAAGGGAGGAAGGGAGGAAGGACAAATGGAAGGAAGGTGGGAAGGAAAGAGAAGGAGAAGAAAGGAAAGACAGGTGGAAGGAAGGAAAGAATAAAAGTGAGGAGGGAAGAAAGAAAAGAATGGAATGGTTGGAAAAAAGGACAGGAAGGAAAGATGAAAGGGAGGAAGGAATGAAGGAAGGAAAGATGAAAGGGAGGAAGGAATGAAGGAAGGAAAGATGAAAGGGAGGAAGGAATGAAGGAAGGAAAGATGAAAGGGAGGAAGGAATGAAGGAAGGAAAGGAATACAGGAAGGAAAGATGGAAGGAAGGGAGGAAGGACAGATGGAAGGAAGGAAGGGAGCAAGGAAGGAAGGAAAGATGACAGGGAGGAAGGAAAGAAGGAAGGAAGGAAGGAAAGAAAAAAAAGACAGGAAGGAAAGTGGGCCGAATTGGACCCCTCGGCGGGCCGGTTCTGGCCCACGGGCCACATGTTTGACACCCCTGATCTAAAAGTATCTGAATCATTGCGTCAACTTGAAATATTAAGTTTTAATGTTTTCAACTGCTCAGTTAAATCAGAACAGTCCAGGTAACTTAGATTTTTTTTTTACAGTGTAGTTGCTGTCAATATCACAACTTTGCTTTTCATAATAAAAGTTTAGTTTCTTATTTTATTTACAGTATATTTAATTTTTAAGAGCACTGCACTAAATAATGCACTTCATTTGGCATTCAGTGTAAAAGCAGGTAATTAAAATCCTGTCAAAAATATTTTTAAGTAATGTAATGCTCTATATTTAATTGATATACTAGTTTAATAAAAGCACAGACTAATAACTGGTGTGAAAACATTTGCTCAACATAATAGAGAAATAATAAGTGAGACACAGTTAGCCATTGTACACATCCACTTTGATTGTTAAAGCACTGGTTATTTCTCTCCTGGCCTGTATTTTATCCTCCCATAGAAATTAAAATCAAATTAGACTTATGTAGTGTCTAATTTATACACACCTCTGATGGGTTGCTTGTCAGTCCATTAGGTGCTTCATATTGGAAAAACTACTCTTGCAATTTTTCTGACACCGATTATTAATCAGCGCTTTTATTTTGTAGACATAAAAAAAATAAAAAATAAATAAATGAAAGCATAGATTTGAGGCTTTCAGGCGTTATTGTTCCATAAACACATCTATACTGGACACACTTCATCATTTTTAGCAAGTACTGTTTATTTATCTGGGCTTCTTTTATTCTGACGTATAACCTGAGGGTCTTAGATATGTTTATTCCTTTTCTTATTTTATTTCAAACTGAACCTTCATGTCGTCCTCCCGTCTGTTTTGACTCTTCCTTCCTTCCTTCCTCCCTCCCTCATTTCCTTCCTTCTACCTTTCCTTCCTTCATTTTTTCCCTCTTTCCCCCTTCCTTCCTTCCTTCCTTCCTTCCTCCCTCCCTCCCTCCCTCCATCCCTTTTCCTTCCTTCCTTCCTTCCTTCCTCCCTCCCTCCCTTCCTTCTTCCCTCCTTCCCTTCCTTCCTCCCTCCTTTCCTTCCCCCCTCCTTCCCTTCCTTCCTCCCTCCTTTCCTTCCCTTCCCTTCCCTTCCTTCTTTCTTTCTCCTGTCCTTCTTTCTTTCCCCTGTCCTTCCTTCCTTCCTTTCCTCCCTTCCTTCCTTCCTTCCTTCCTTTCCTCCCTTCCTTCCTCCCTCCTTTCGTCCCCCCCCCCCTTTCCTACCTCCCCCTCCGGTCCCTTCCTTCTACCTTTCCTTCCCTTCTTTCTTTTCCTTCCTCCTCCCTTCCTTGACTTGAGGACAACAGGAGGTTTAAATAAACAGTATAAAACAAACATTTCATCTGTCTCCTTTGGGATGATGCTTCGTCTTAACACAGAGAGAAATGACTCCATGGTGGACAAACCATGAAGTACAGATCTCTGTAATCCCAAAATAATGATATTTTTTACCCTGATCACAAGAAAACAATGTTTGATATTTCCAGATAACACTATAATTAAACCCTTATCTCAGGATGACAGGCTTAAAAAAAAACTGAGGATGTTGAGATGATTAAGAGATTACAAGATAACTTGATATCTGCAAATACCAAGAAAATTAAGTCACGATCTTGAGATAACTTTTGTGAAATAATTAGCAACCATTATCTACGTGTTTGAAGTTAAACAGTGAATCTTGAACTATGTGACATTGTCTAAAAATACACACTTCCTACAGGGGGTCAACAAGTTAATACAATTCATTCATGATTATATTACATGGAGTAGAAAAAAAAATCCAGAGACCTCTACTACTACTACTACTACACTTTGGGACTAAGTGATAAACCAGCAAAGCAGACCTTTTATTGCCCCTGGTCCTTTGGTACAACACTCAACATGAAAGCCATTTTCAATTGGATACAGGTATTGAGGGGACGTTGTTGGTAGTCTCCATCTATTTCTCCATACCTCTGTCAATGGGCAGGATTGTGAAGCGAGGCTGTGTGTCCCTGTGGACAGCTGGGAGCAAAAATTTCCACTGAAGTTTCCTTGGTAACAAAGCTGTTGAGCCTTACAGTACGTTCCTATTTGCACTCTGTAAAGGTGAAGGTAGAGGATTTGGCTTGACAGTGGATAGTCACTTGGGGGCCTTGGCTACGCAAACCAATTTTGACAGATCAACAGTTGAGCCATGAAGGGGGGGAGGCTTGTCTGGCTGAGAAACACTTAAAAAAAAAATTAAAAAAAGGCCAAAACTCTGACTTTTCTTCTTTGGAGAATTTTCACGTATAACTAATTACTAAGCTGGAATTCCAGATGTTGAGTTTTATTGTGAAAACATAACTTGGCTTTCAAAAGTGATATACATCCTCTCCATTTACAATTTCAAGTGTCTCATATTTGTATGTGTTTGACATCTGATCAAATGTGAGCCGGATCACCAGAGTTGTATGGTAGATGTAGTTCTTTAGGTGCCAAAGAACTACATCTGTAAAAGGCAATAGGTGGAGGACAGGTTGCCAGTCCATTGCAGGTCTAATAATAATAATAATAATAATAATAATAAAATAAAATAATAATAACAATTTAAAAATAATATAAAAATAATAAAATAATAATAATAATAATAATAATAAATAAATAATAAATAATATTAATAATAATAATATAAAAAATAAATAATAATAATAATAATAATGATAATAGATTGTATTCATTGTCACCTTGCAAAGTACTCAAGGACACCTTACAAGACACGCATAAAACAACAGTACATCAAATATAATAATAGTGTATAAATATAGTGCATAATATAAAACAAAAGGAAACATTATGTGTGATAAACACAAATAGAAACATATATAGTGATATGTATAAGCACATGGAGATGGGATCTCAAGGGCACAGCAGCAAAACATCAGGCTTGAACAGCTGTCATAACATCAATATGGAAAGACTTAAAAAAAGAGGCGCCTCTACATGTATATTCTAAAAAAAGATATCCCTCACTTTTAATATTCATGACAAGATATGAATCTACATTACAAAAACACCCACACAATGTAAAGGATTACTATGTAACAGATAACGGATCACGAGCACATTGGATTCATCCCATAGAGTTTTAATTGAAATGTCTTCTCTATGCATTTACTGTAAAACACACATTAACATATAATATATCTAGATACAGTATGAATGTTAATGTGAGGTAGAACTGGGGTCTTAAATAGTGACGCCTAAAGCTTTATATGCTTCTGTTTGATCTCCAGTCATTTTGACCATGATCCAGAACCCAAAGAGGCTGTGATTAGCATATCACTCACCACTCTGCACTTGGCTCTGTTCACAACAAAGCTTTAGAGCTTTAAAAAAAAAAAAAGGGGGGGGGGGGAAATGGGCAAGGACTTAACTGTCCCATAGCACACATGACCGTACTGTATCTGCAAGCCTTTGATAAGTTGTTGATAGTGATCTGTATTGGCAACTTGTAGGAGGAGATAAGTCATGCTGATGATGCACTTTCTACAAATTGGCTATAGAGGTCAAAGCAGGGCTGTACCTGACTCACAAGTTTACAAGTTGAGTTGGTTTCAGCTGTTCAATACAAATGTTTGACTTTTTTTTCTTTTTCTTTTTTTCTCCATATAGACAATCTGGGAATCCATTAGCATGTGCTTGAATGATGGTTTGGACCACATTAGCATATAGCCGTTCTTCCTTCCTCCCTCCCTCCTTCCTTTACTTCCTCTCTTTCTTTCCTACCCCCTCCCTTCCTCCCTCCCTTCCTTCCTTTCTGTTGCCTGGGTAACAGCTAATGGGGATCCAAATAAACTAAACTAAACTCCCTCCTTTCCTCTGTCCTTCTTTCCTCCGTCCTTCTTTCCTCCCTCCCTTTCCTTCCTCTTTTCTTTCCTCCCTCCCACCTTCTTTCCTCCCTCCCACCTTCCTTCTTTCCTCCATCCTTCCTTTCCTTTCCTTTCCCCTTTCCTTTCCTTTCCTCCTTCCTCCCTCCTTTCCTCCTTCCTCCCTCCCTTCCTTCCTTGACTCGAGGACAACAGGAGGGTTAAGATTGGAATTATTTTTAGACAAAATACAAATGTTTGACTTTTTTTCCCCATATAGACAATCTGGGAATCCATTAGCATGTGCTTCAATGATGGTTTGGACTACATTAGCATATAGCCAAATGCAACAGAGTTTGTGGGAACATATTTCTGAGGCTTTAAAAGTCAATAGAAGACAGCTGTGTATGATGCATGATTTGAACTGCAGCCTATTTAAAATGCTGGCATGTATAATGTCAGTGTACCATATGGATTTACTGGAATAATGAGACTGGCAGCTCTCATGGATTTCTAATTCAATCAAGCTTCGTATTGCCTTTGCATTTATTTATTTATCTTATTTAGATATAAAAACTGATAAATACATTTAAAGAGGAATAAATTAAAAAATCTAAGTATTTAACCTTTGTGTCGTCCTCCTGGGTCAAATTGACCCTGTTTGTTTTGACTCTTCCTTCCTTCCTCCCTCCCTCCTTTACTTTCTCCCTTTGTTTCCTCCCCCCTACCATCCTCTCTTCCTTCTTCCATCTGTGCTTCTTTCCTCCCTTCCCCTTTTCCTTTCTCCCTCCCTCCTTCCTTCTTTCTTTCCTCCCTCCCTCCCTCCCACCTTCTTTCCTCCATCCTTCCTATTCTCTCTTCCTTCCTTTACTTCCTCCCCCTACCTTCCTCTCTCCTCCCTTCCCCCTTCCTCGTCCTTCCTCCCTTCCTCATTCATTCATTCCTTCTTTCCTCCATCCTTCCTTCCTTCTTTCCTCCATCCTTCCTTTCCTTCCTTCCTCCATCCTTCCTTTCCTTCCTTCCTCCATCAATCCTTCCTTTCTTTCCTTCTTTCATTTCCTTTCCTCTCTCCTTTCCTTCCCTCCTCCCTTCTTTCCTTCCATCCCTCCCTCCTTTCCTCCATCCTTCCCTTCCTCCCTTCCTTCTTTCATTTCCTTTCCTCCCTCCTTTCCTTCCTCCCTTCTTTCCTTCCCTCCTCTCTCCCTCCTTTCCTCTCTTCTTCCTCCCTTCCATCCTTCCCTTAAACACAACAGGAGGGTTAAGATTGGAATTATTTTGAAATACAATAAAAATAATACTTCTGAAATGTTTTAATAAATTCACAACATTAGTTTATCTTAAATAATAACACAGTCTCTAATGGGATAGGATTATTAGGCTAGTGTATTTAGCTTTAAACCTGAATAATAATTTCAGTTGACTGACAGATGATTGGACTCATTGACTCTCAGAGGAAACCTGAGGCCTTAGATCAATAAATACACTATTACTTCTCTGTTAAAACACATAAACACAACTCAGGAGCTAAATGAGCAGATATGTGCTCCTCTTGATCTTAATCTATTTTCTTTTTTTCTAATCTGTCAGTGTGTAAGAACCAACATGGCCTTGCTACAGACGTTCACCCTCCCCTGAGAGGACTAAATGTTGTCTTTACTAATCAAGATGTTTGGGAAGGAGCATGCAGAGGAACACAGTGGAAATGGAGCCATCAGTGTAGCTCCCCCGGGCTGCACTACGCAAGCCAACCGTAGAGGAAATCACAAGACTGGGGGCGAAACACCGGGATCCAAATGGCTACTTTGACTGAAGTGGTTTTACAGTAAATTGGTTTTGCATTCGTGTTTTGATCAGGGACTTACAGCTGGCTCGGTGTGAAGACCCTCACCTGTCCCATTAATGGAGAAAGCAAGTGTAACGACAGGATATTGAGTCTGACATTATGGAACATGGTGAGGAGAAGTATGTTGGGTTTAAAGACTTGAATACACACATACTTTGATTTATAGATAATGATGGAAGTATGATATTGTCCTTAAAATGAATATCAATCAAAGATGGCAATAAAAAATATAGTAATTATATTATTACACAATATTAACCCTCCTGTTGTCCTCCCAGGTCAAATTGACCCCATCTCTATTTTGACTGTTCCTTCTTCCCTTCCTTCTTTCCTTCCTCTTTCTTTAATTTTTCTTTTGTTCTTCCCCTTCTCTCCCCACTTCCTTCCTTCCTTATTTCCTCCCTCCTTCCTTCCTTACTCCTTTCCTTCCTTCCTTCCTTACTCCCTACCTTCCTTCCTCCCTTCCTTCCTCCCTCCTTACTCCTATCCTTCCTTCCTTCCTTCCTTCCTCCTTTCTTTCCTTCCTCCTCATCTTCCTTCCTTCGCTCCTTCCTCCCTCCCTCCTTACTCCTCTCCTTCCTTCCTCCTTACTCCTATCCTTCCTTCCTTCCTCCCTCCTTACTCCTATCCTTCCTTCCTTCCTCCCACCTTCCTTCCTCCCTCCTTACTCCTATCCTTCCTTCCTTCCTCCCTCCTTACTTCTATCCTTCCTTCCTTCCTCCCTCCTTACTTCTATCCTTCCTTCCTCTCTTCCTCCTTCCTCCCTTCCTCCTTACTCCTTTCCTTCTCTCCTTACTTCCTCCCTCCCTCCCTCCATCCTTACTCCTTTCCTTTCCTTCCTTCCTTCCTCCCTTAACCTGAGGACAACAGGAGTGTTAACTTATTACAGAGTACATCTCAATATTATTCACTCACAATGTGTCTTGTTAACTTTTCCGTCTGATGCAACCCCGGTGCTTCACGGCACCCAGGTGGCATTTTAATACAGCAGCACGTTATCTGGTTGAACTTAATAAATAATGAAATGTGCATACGTGCATGCACGCACGAAGCATTACTTGGATGGAGAAGAGCGATAAGAGCGGAGCAGAGCAGTGAATCTGGGTCAGGGATTTGACTCTGGCCCCGCTTCTTCTCAATGAAATTCAAGTGTGTATGTGGTGATGCAGGCTGTGTGGGAGGAGGCATGACGTCTTAATTCCCTGATCTCAACATTAGGGAGATATCCAAAACAGAGATCTAAAAAGTCAGTCAGATAATCCTGGGAGGAATTGGACTGGGAGACCCCTTTACTAACCAGATTGCTATTTTCAGTCATTATTTGAGCATTCTTCTAAAACACTCTTGTTGGCGGCACTTCTGTTAATAGCAATCAAAGGCAGATGGTGGGAGTTTTAAATTCTGTTTGAACCTTATGTAAGGTGATGTGTATCAGGAGAATTCATCATGAGGTTGAAACTCCTTTTGCATGTATAGGAAAAAAAAAATAGGGTAAACATATAAACGATAAACAGGATTTTTACAAGACAAGTCAACAGCTTCGTAGAATATAGCTTTCATTTTTTGATTTTCATTTCACTCTTCCTTCTCTTTAGGATTTTTTAAAAAGTAGCAGCACAAAAACTTGCAACAGAATGAAAGGGCAGCAGGTTAATTATGTGTGGGAGGTCTATTCAGAAGCAATGTCATTAAAGGTGTTTTTCATTTGGAGGATGGAATAACCTTGTTGTAAAATCCAAATGATGGGGTCAAGGGTGGAAGTCGGTTAGCTAGTTTGTTTGTATGAAATTTCTGTTGTTCAAAACTGAAAGAGAGAATAAAGCATTTCAAAAGACAAATTGAGCTCCGTTCAACCAATAACGACAATGCCTGTGCTTCCTCTTTTTATTGTTGGTAATATTGACAGAGATAATGTTGCTGGTGAAAGCAGATTCTTCCCTGAGTAATTACTAATTGTGTATCTGGAAACACGTGACATCATGCCATCATTTATTTGTCTCTGGTGTGTGATGCTCTCTCTCTCTCTCTCTCTCTCTCCTTCCTCCCGTTATCTCCCTGAGGAATGCAAAGAACCACTGATCCATTTCCTTCAGAAAACAAAAATCACTGGTGCCACTCCATCTATTGTCATTGAGCAAACATGCATGTGTTAGTATAGAGGTATAGAGAATATTGCTCGGTGAGGTTCCTGGTATTTACATCACAGGAACTGGAGATGAAAGTCTGAAGTGGAAAAGTGGAAAAGGTTAGGTTGCATTTCTCTATCTAAATAAATAGACTGCTTTCAGTGGCAAATTGACTTCAAATGGGAATGCTTGAGTGATATCATACTGTGTGTTTATTTTACTTTATTATTATACAGGCAGCAGCCATAATAGAGTTGGAATGCTTTGGCTGAACCCATTTGTTGATTGACTTCAAGAGATGCTTCGATCCTGAGTTCAGGAAAGCAGACTCACATAAAGAGGAGAACAAATGATTCAAAACAGCAATTTTAGGTGGATGGAAAATTTCAGTGATTTAATATATTTCAAACCTAATAGCCAACTAATAACATAATAACCTTACATCTGCAAAAGGACAAATATCATTGACAATAAAGTAAACAATAAAATACGTGGGTAAAATGTGCTGTGTATGTGTGTGTAGCCTCAATGGTGATTAGGGCTGCTCCATTATGGAAAAAATCATAACCACGATTATTTAGGTCAAAATCGAAATCATGATTATTAAAACTTTTTTTGTTAACTTTACAAACATACTGCATTTATTGGACATGTCTTGTCCGTTCAGTTTAATTAATTTTCTCTCCAAGCAGCAGCGTTTTATCTGCTGCTTAACGCAACACACAGCAGAAAATGTGCAGAGATATTAGAGCTGAGCGAGTTACCATGACGACAGTTCACACATCACTTCCTGGTTTTTAATAATTAGTCAGTAAACTCAGCATCGCCTGACGCAGGCTGGAAACTCTGCACTTTTATTTACAGTTAAAACATTTCACCGTGTGTTTCAGCTTCTGTCAAGCTAACGGAGCTGCGGCGGCTTCCGGTGGCTTCCTGTCTAAGCTTTTCAAAATAAAACCTTTGTTATTGAGCGCTATCTCATTATTATTATTAAAAATCGTTTCCCCTTGTTTGTATTAGTTTTTTATTTTTAGTAGATCGTTTGGCCCCTAAATTGTAATCACGATGAAATTCCGATTAATTGAGCAGCAAAAAGTGGTTAGTGTGCATCAAATACTTTTAATCAACTATATGTTCCCACACTTGTTTAGGTCACACACACTTGATCAATATAACACAATTAATTGAACCATTACTCCCTCAAAATAGATCCACATGTGGCGGTGTTTAGCTCAGTGGGTAGAGCACCCGCCCCATGTGTTGAGGCTACAGTCCTCACTGCAGGCGCTACCGGTATCCTGCATGTCATTGCCCCCCTCTCTGCCTCCCATTTCCTGTCTCTCTCTACTAACCTATACAACATACTATATAAAGGCAAAAAGCCCCAAAAATATACTTTTTTTTTTTTTTTTTTTAAATAGATCCACATGATTTTAGACTTTAGACAACGTTTGCACAGCAAGTAAAAGATGCATCAGAAGCCTCTGGGGCCAATTTGGCAGTAAGACTATAGAAACTACCAAAAGGAATAACATGGCTAATGAAAATACTACATAAAGTGTCGGCTGCTTTTCTTGAATAATACTGTATGTATATAAATGCAAAGAGGTTGCTCAACAATCTAATCAAGCATCTCTGCTGTGTGGTAAATATGAAGATTCTGTGGAGCAATAACCAACATATACGGAGGATAGCACATTAAATACGTGGATATGATGATTTCTCACTGTGACACAAAAACATCTCTAACTCCTTCAAATTAATTTAGCAGACCTCTAGTAAAGAACACAAGTAGCACTAATCCATAAACCATTCTCTGCTTAGCAACCTTATAGAAACAAGGGACAAATAAATAATAGTTTAGAGAATGATATATTATAACATGTACAGTATAGCCATTATATTATGTGCATATTTTAATTTTATGAATGGAAATGCGAAAAAGAGAACAACAAAGCCTCTGTTACAGTTATTGCAGTCCATGATGTTACAGGAGCTAAATTACAGCACCATGGACAGCGACAGCAAGTCTGTTCTTTGTCTATATTTTATACGGCCGAGATGTATTACACCTGATAAAGTGTAATAGGGTGTATTATGAATAAATAATGTCTAGCTTCAAGACTTGCAGCAGCCTAACTGTAAAGATCTTACAGTTCCTTCCACAACAGCCTCAATGTGTTTTAATCACAGCAAAACTCAATTATTTCACAAGACCTATAAAGTTGCTTTTATTTTGAAAGTGCATATCTATCATTTTGATATAATATGTTTAATATCCAATGGCAACTGTGTGAAATCTATTATGAGAAACAAACCTAAGATTGAGATTGAGGGGGGAGCATTTGAAAAGTTTTGATTAAAAGAGACTTAATTTTTTAAACTTAGTGCTGTGGATGTCGGTGTATAAGTAGGTAGAGAGGGAGTGATGTTAGGTACTGGGAGAAAGTAGGTAGAGAGAGGTAGAGAGAGATAGAGAGAGAGAGAGAAAGAAAAAAAAGGCATCTCTGCAAGTTAGACAACCTAATTAAAACAATGTTGATTACTTTGTCAAATGATGGCAATTTTAAGGCTGAAAGAGGACTCAGAATGAAGGGAGATACAAAAAGCTTGGAACTCTGCCCATTTTCATTATTGTGTTAGTTCTACATGAGAAATTAAAACTAAAACTCACTCCCTGGGTTAATTATTTTAAAAATAATGGAACATAACTATGATACTCATCACTATCCTGTTTCTATGTGTAGCCTTAGGGTTAAAAAAATAGACTCTTGGGACTCTTATCTTGGTCCATATATTCCTTGGTTGGTTGAAATCTTGAAAAACTGACCCTGCATCACATCAATTTTGATAATTGACTAATCAAGTTATGTATCAAGCAAAACTGCTGAACATTAGCTGCTTCCTGCTTCTTCAATAATGAGGATTTGCTGATTTTCTCTGTTTAATTTAATATATTTGGGGAATATTCTAAATAATAGGTTTCTAGCTACTGGGAATTATGCATTTTCGCAATTTTCTGGCATTTTATACACAAAATATTATCCTGAAAAGTCAAAAACTAATCTACAATGACAATAATTATTAGTTTCAGTCATAAAATATATCATTTTGTTGACTTCCTGGTGCTACTGTTATAATACACACAATGCTGAGTCCATGATATCTAATCACACTGTTAAATATAGATGGCTGCTACAACTATTATTATTATTTTTTAACACATTATAGGTGCTAATCTGTCAATCACAGTGTGGTAAAGATGTAATCAGAGCCAAATGGATAAATATTGCATCATTAAAATGGAAAGAAAACACTCATTACACTCAATAAACAAATCATTACAAGAAAACAATGCAATAAAGCAGACCATCTGATCGGCCAGGATAACCTTGGAGATACATGTATAGCAGCTACCTGGGGAAGAGGGGGCCAACTCAGTGTGAGAGTCCTCCCCCGCCCCCCTCAACCCCCTACCCCCTACCCCCTACCCCTCCAGCATTTTCAGAGCATGTCAAAGACCCTGAGAGGTTAATTATTTGGTGCATGATCTGTTTATTTATTTAACTCAGACCACGTTCTCTCACCGCTCTTATCTATTCCTTCGCAGCATGTTAGGAAGTGGACTGAATCCTAATAAACGAGATTCCTTTGCAAGCTCTGAGCCTCGCCAATAAAAACTAATGCAGCAAGGTTTGGGAATGAGATATCAACCAAACACAGGCGTCTTCCCCATCACACCCATCTTTAACTGTCACTGTATGAAACTTTAGCAAAAATTCAGAGAGCTGATCTGAGATTGTTCTTTAGCAACTACAAACTCAGCTTTTAGCTTTTGGTAAATATCTAAAAAGTGATGTTTGTGAATGTAAATTGAGAGGAGTGTGAAAAGCCTGCAGAGGCTCGAGGTAACTGGTGAGCATTAGCTGCAGATAATAAATCCTGTTTTCCTTTCACCATCACATACATTCACAGAAAATGCTTTAACTTAACCCTGCTCTTGTCCTCAGGTCAAGAAAGGAAGGAAGGAAGGAAGGAAGGAAGGGAGGAAGGAAAGGAGTAAGGAGGGAGGAAGGAAGGATGGAAGGAAGGAAGGAAAGGAAGAAGGAAGGAAGCCTTTGGCACTGTGATGTAAAATGACATAGTTCTGATAAATATACATTCCAGCAGCTCTTTTGTCTTAGGCACTAAAGCTGTAAAAACATTAAAATGTAGGTGTCGGTGACCTAATGGGTAAAACTGTAATAGATGTGATTTGAAAGTGATGAGAATACCCACAGAAGTTATAAACAATGCAATTTCTGGTGCCAAGAAAGACTAAAGACTAAATTTTCCGGTGCCAGGAAAGACTAAAGGGAAAACACAAGCATAATGTAATGAAACCATCCTATAGTTATCGTTTGTCATTTCATGAAAGCCCAATATCCCTTGGAATTACACTCATATTAGATGATTTTGCAGCACACAAATTACCACTGCACGGAGTAGCGTCGGCCGGAAAGTAAGGGTGAATGTCAGGCTGGTGAATGAGTGTGTAGCACATCTAATTTTCTTGCTGGAGACTGGAGTTTGCATTCCGTCACAGACCAACAATTACCGTATAATGCTGTCCTAAGACACTGAGCACAGTTATATCATTACCTGGTTTTTCTTTACTTCCACAAAGTCACACTACAACCTGTAGCCAATCATTTTTGGTCCATAAGAAAATGTCTAGATGTGATGTTCATGATCTTAAAAAGGTGCAGTGTGTAAGATTTATTGGCATCTAAAGGTGAGCTCGTGCAAAAGTTGTAAAAAGTATGAAATGCCCTCTCTAGATCCAGTGCTTGGTTTGTCCATTCTGGGCTACTGTAGATAGCAGTGGTGGTGCAACCAGGCTGGGAGTTCCGGTTCTCTGAAATGAATCCAACGCGGAAGTAACTTAGAACTGCATTCTATCAAAAGGCCACCAGGGGGCGACCGTCTCTATACAAGTCAATGGAGAATTCACCAACTTCTCACTTGATTTCTAACCTCAGTAAACGTTTTCAAAATGTGTTTATGGTCTCAATCACTAGTTTAAAGCCTTCTTCAATGCAGTATGATGTTCATTTGGGACATTTTGGCCTCCCTGATTTTATATTTGACGATAAAGCAGGGTATGCATTAGGGCGTGGCTACGTCCTGATTGACAGGTTGATTGCCCAATGTCCTCGAGATCCAGCCCTCGCAACCATAGCAACCTCCCCTCTCCGCCCATGGCTCTGCCCATGTCCCGCCTCATGCCCATATAAGTAGAATCCGTGTTTTTATTTTTAAGAGAACCAGCTTCCTACATAGATATAAAGGGTTCATCCTTGGGTACTGAAAAAATACAACAATTCTCATTTTCCTGGGATTACACACTAATTAAAAACATACATATGATTATATTCAATTTTTGCTAAACCAGTTCCTGTAGATGCCACTAAATTGTACACACTGCACCTTTAAGTTGAAAGTAGAACATTCATGTTTTTATTGTCTTGACTCCTATGTATTGATATATCACCCAACGCTCGAGTCAAATCAAAAACACCTTCCCTTCCAAACAGCTAGGACATATTTAACAAGTTGAAGGTGGCTGTGTGTTAGAAGAAATGAGGCTGAGTAAACAAGCTTTGAAGAAAAAAGTTCAGCTAGCTAATCAGTGCACACTGCCATGAGCAAAGCCAGTTGTAGCTCTTTTTGATTGTAGAAACATCATTTTTTCCTGTGAGAAAATGTCATGGTTTGTTTAATCTGCAGTATATTTCTATACTAATCAGCTGCTGTGGTACTTGATTGAAATGGAAGTCTGCTTACTCCTCACACCACACTGAATATACTTCAGCAGACCAAACAGAAGACGCATATTTAGCATATGCAGCTGTAGCTTTTCATCTACAGTATCCTGCCGTTCTGCTCATCTGCCATACAGAGTAGTGCTTCAACTGATATTAATTGTCAATCCATAGTCTATACGTAGTCGGAACTCAGCGGAACAGCATGGATTCTCATTATATGTAATATAAAATGACAATAAAGCTTTCTATTATGTGTAATGTCTAATTGGAGACAAACTACAAGTCATATACAGACAGTGTGTCCCCTAATAAGTATTCTGAGCAGCAATGACCAGACCAGCACCTAAGTGTGAATGTCCAAAGTGACATTTACTCACTGTTAAATGTGCTGCAGCTGAGCAGCTAATTAGCATCCTAGCCTGCTAACTGACATTAGCGCTACACTTCTCCCAGGTGAATGCTCGTTTGGTGGCTCGTTCAACAAGCTAAGCTGCAGGACAAGACGTGTTCATGTTTGTAAGTCATCATGAAGTTCAGACCATGTGGACACAGGCCTCATGCTGCAATTTAAAAACTGTATTTAAACATCGGACATCTTGATTGTTGTTTTCATACAGGAGCATGGCACGGGCAAAAGTTCCTTGCTTTAAGTGTTTTACAGAATAAATGGAAAGCCATTTTTTACACGCCCACCACCCATGACTCAAAACCCTGATGCTATCCTAACCGTGAGTTTTGTGATCCGTTGCGCCCCTAATAGGAGACACACTGACCAGTATCGACACATTCTCCCCCCGAGCTGCTTCAATCTCATGTAGCCCTCCGACCCCGATTCTGTTAACCTCCGCATGCCCTCCAACGTTGTTCATCCATGTGAGGAGATACTCACTGCTTTTCCTAGCTGATGCATTATAAATCAATTATGTTCTGCTATGGAACCAATCTCTCTAATCTTTTCTCTTCAACATCCATTGAAATCATAATTATGACTGGCCTAATTCATCTTAGCTTCATGTGGAGTGGTGCCGTCCCTGACAATATCACAGTCCTCCGGTCAGAGTGTCAAGTGGCTCACATGGAGGCAAAAATACACCTTTTACTGATATGACTTTTTTGGGGGCTTTTTTAAGTCAAGAATGAACTTGGATACAACAAGGCTCATTCTTATATTTTCATGGATGAAGTTATAACCACTACTCTACTATTCAGAGTGGTATACTATGCAATCTCCATTCTTGTTTATTTATTGTACTAATGCACTTTGTAGTCACGTTCATCTTTATTCTTTATCCTTGCACTAAATGTCACCTGATTTATATTGTTTGATGTGCTGTTGTTGTGTTATATGTGCCTTGTAAAGTGTCCTTGAGTGCTTTGAAAGGCGCCTTTAAATAAAATGCATTATTATTATTATCATTACTACTGAGCTAACATGGCTGGTACAACTATCCTTACATTGCTCTCTTGGCCTTTGATGGTACTGCAGAAACAGACTACACCTGCTTATCTTAGACCAGGACACCTACTGTGAAAATGTATTTCACAGAAAAAGAGAAACATCCCTTTTCATCAATGTGTTTATCTAATGGAAAAAGTCATGGAAAATGGAAGTAAAAGGCATTTTTTGAAATAAATAAGCTGTAAAGACAACTGGGAATAGCTGCAGAGTTGAACTTGACGCTTTTTTTTCTATGGGAGGCACAAACCACAGGAAAATGTATTATATTTGATCTGCAAAGTCCTTAAGTGTTAAGAGAGTTGTAGTTAACGCCATCATTTATAAAGACGAGCACTGGGGAGCCATTAGGCTTGTCTTGTATTTGACTTTGTGAGTAGCGGGACGTTTAACAACGCATGGGAGCCTGAGCAGGTGCCAGAGTGATTATTCCACTGCCCTTTTAACCACAAGCCACATTTCTCATGTTAACATACACACACAGGCAGACAGGCATGAGCAGCAGAAAGAGAAAGAGAGAGAGAGAGAGAAAGAGAGAGAGAGAGGCGACAGACCAACCCACCCACATTCAGGCGATGTGATAAGATATTCTGCATGACAGCTGTGGGTACAGAAAGGAAAAAAGAGATGTCTAGGGATTGGCTAAATCCAGTCTGCTATAGGCACAGAACACATAATAAATCCTATTGGCTTTAAAAAGCATCACGCTCTCCTTCATCTCCCACAACCTTCTCCAACTGAGTAACATTGAAAGAATTCCAAAACCTGTAGCCTGCAGCTACTTCAACTCTAATTTTTGACTCAACCCCTGTAGCAGAAACTAAAGGCACTTTGGTCAAAGTACTGTCGCCGGAGGTTAAGTTAAAACATTGCTTGTTACAGCAGTGTAACGCTTCATGCTACCTCACAAGGTCTTCACAGCTAAAAATTCTCCCACTGGTGTATTTACACTTTAAGTAAATATTCAGAGCTTCCAATTCCCTGACCTAGTGTACCTTATCTACTTCACCTTATAGATGAGGTTATAACATCCTTGAATATTCTGTTTATTCATAGGTGAAATACATATATACACATATTTTAAAGTGATGATATTTAGTGCAATTAAAATATACTAAAATACTGATATATAGCTCTGACAATGGATTTCAAATTAACCCTCCTGTTGTCCTTGAGTCAAGGAAGGGAGGAAGAAGGAATGAAGGGAGGGAGGAAGGAAGAAAGGGAGGAAGAAGGAAGGAAGGGAGGGAGGGAGGAAGGGAGGGAGGAAGGAAGGAAGGGAGGAAGGAAGGAAGAAAAGGAGGGAGGAAGGAAGGAGGGAAGGAAGAAGGGGAGGAAGGAAAGAAGGAAGGAAGGAGGGAAAGAAAAAGGGGAGGAAGGAACGAAGGAAGAGAGGACGACACAAGGGTTAAGTGTTTACACACACACATAAGAAAAAAGACAAAATGCAAAATGACATCATCATAGTGACTGCTCTCAAAAGCTGGTGCAGAGAGTCGGTAAATCTGACTTTACTGTCTCCTCAGTTACCTCACAATGCAAAGAAGTGATGCAAGGGCAGAGGAACTGAAGAAACATGTATTTGAATAGAGGAAACATGTGAAACGAGCCGCCCTTTAGCTGTCAAAGATCATCTCCGGTGTTGTCAGTAACCCAGAACGTAACATGGCTGTGTCCACTGAAAGCCTTTTAAAGGACAAGTGTGTACAATTTGTGGAGATCTACTGGTAGAAATGGACTGTAATAACCCTTTTTCAAGTATGTTTTCATGTTGGATCGTCATGTTTCTGCAGTAAAGGACAGGAAGGGAAAAACCAAACCAAGAGTAGGATGATGGGAAGCGTATTTCACTGCCAGATGCAACTAAATTCTCTGCACTGCTCCTTTAAAAGCACTGCCTCTGTGAACATCCAGCTCTTCCGCAGCCAGATTCTGTTTATTTTTCATTAACTTTCCTGTCCTCTCTTTCAACTGGATCTCTCACTTTGTTTTTCTTTCCTGTCTCATGCTCCTGCAGAGAGACCCTAAAGGAGTAATCATCCTAAAAAAAAAAAAAAAAAAAAAAAAAAAAAAAAACACAGCACATCAACACTGGCTGGTTTACTTTTACAGTGAGAAATAGTGTATAAATAAATACTGTGTATACAAGACCAAATATGTAGTTTGGCTTTATGTACACTGATGCCATGGTTGGCAATTTTTCAGAGTAATTCATACGTGAAATTTAGGAGTTAATGTCAATTTCATAAATTGTGAATAAATACAAGCATTTATAATTAACAAGTGAACGTCACGCTTCAGAGACAAGAGCATAAAAAACCCAGCAGGCCTGTACAGAGAAGCAGAGCAGCGAGTAGAGGCGGGAGGGAGACACTCAGCTCATACATCGACACAAATGTCTGCGACTGACTCCAGATATTGTAATGCAGCTGCCTTTCCATTGACAGTAAGGGTTTCTAATGAATGAGATTCTCAATACAACTTGTAGGCTTGTTAGTTTGTCACACACAAAAGCTCCACTAAACTAAATGGACTCTACAACTCACCCTGAGTAGATGATGCAACTTTCTGAAACACACGATCCAACAATCATACCCACTTTCCGCCGTTATTGGCCAGGTGTGCGGAGGCTTCTCTCTGCAGCTCTCTGTTTTCATTCATTACAAACAATTCGATTCATTTTTCACATTATGACTACAAAGACACAGAATTCTTGGAGAAGTATTACAGAGGCACAGGTGTGTGTGTGTGTGTGTGGGGGGGGGGGGGGGTTGCCAGGAGGAGGTTATGAGGCAAGGTTTTTTTGCCTTAGGATAACAGCATTTGACATGACATTAACACATCAGTGTGACGGGTTGTGTCCATCCGCTAAAAGACCTACCTCAAGGTTAGATATTCTTGTGTTGGTACATGTCTAAAACCTCAGTGCTGGCAAGTGGAAATTATGGCTTGTTTCATAATGGCAGACTAAATCAATTTACACCTCACTGACATGTAAAAAGGGAAATGAGACTCAAACTTCCTTCTGATTTGGACTGCTGTTATCAAAAAGAAAGCTTGACTATAAAAAGGTGTAGCAGGTCATCATTGCATTGCATTCTGGTCTATTAAATCTACCATACTGATGTGAGTTGGTTGGGCTTTCTCATCTCCCAAGGACTTCTGTCTGTTGAATATGAGTGCAACATTTTGAGAAAGAAGTATGCTTATTTTTTCTTTTTTTTTTTTTAGATTCAAAGAGACTACCAACAAAAAACAGATATTTATTATTCACTTTCTGCAACTGCTTTCTGCAAAATCTGCAATGTTTGTACAATGTCTGCAGTTTTCTCCTTCAAGATGTATCTGGCTGCACTACAAATGTCTTCATTCCATCTGTACTTAGATATCAGCTGAATAAGAAAAAAAAAGCATACTGTACACCATCAAAGTCTGAAATGGCCTAGAAATGCAAGGCTGTTTCTTGACAGATCTGTGTAGTGTTTCAGTGTGTTTGTGCCATAAAGGAGGCTTATAGCAGCTGTCTTTATAAGTCGCTTCCATTAAATAGACTAGATCCATCAGGCAATCTATTGAATTTCCCTTGGGACAAAACTGATTCTGAAATCCCATTTAAGTCGGTGATAGCTTCATACCAAAATCAGATGTACACTGGCTCCCTTGAGACTTGCACTGTACTACTTCATCTGCCTTTACCAGCCCTCTCATTGGTTAAGTATCCCTCTATCAGTGATTTAGGGGTGGAGGGGTGGTGGGGACTTTATCTAAATGGCAGCCACTTTTCTTGATAGGCTTGTTTGATTGATAAAAAATAATTTAACCAGAGAGATGAGAGCCAATAAGTAAAACTAGCAGGGAGCTGTGGCAGGGAGCTGTGGCAGGGAGCTGTGGCAGGGAGCGAGGCGAAAGCACAATTGTTTTTTAATCTGGTGGTGATGAGCGAGGTCACCGGCCATGATTAAAGTGTAGGGAGCCCATCATAGCTGCGCAGCTGCTTGGGTTTTCTGTTTGCACCTTGATGAGATGAAGGGCTAGGAGCATGCCGAATGGAGTGCCATGCCGCACCTTAATCCCTGATTTACTGCCTTTGGCACTCATTGATTGAAAAGAGCAGCACATCGTGGTTGATCTGCCTAACAAGGAATGGGTAAAGCGAAGATTAAAGAGTGTGTGTTTGTGTGTGAAGTCTGTGAAGTGAGCCGCCACCTACACACCCAAGTCATCTAAGTCACTGAAGTTGTGAAGCAGACAACCATGCTGATAGGAAGAATGAAGGGAAAAGAAGCCTGTGCTGAGAAAAGAGACTGAGTAAACACACCATTGGTTTATGCTATGCAACATGTTCCCCACTGAGCTGCTGTTTACACATACTGTATAATGACTGCGATACGGACATGCACATTTCCAAAGAGGCTCACCCACGTACAGAGAAGGCACATACTCACGCACACACATCCCAATTAGGCAGGCAAGCTTGAGATAGGCATGCTTTAAAAGCTCACAATCAGAGAAGACTGACTTAATTAACTAAAATGACTCCTACATACTGTATCTCTGATGGCATTTCATCTTTTCTAAGCTCCCGCCGGCTGCACCGAGCATATGAGCTCACCAGGGACCTTGCAACAACTTGCAACACCAACACATCAACTTCACCAGAGTCGTGATGAGCTATAGTTGCTAAGCTTCATTTTCCTCTAAAAAATGATCCACGTTATTGAAAAATTGAAAAAAAAACCTGTTTAATAAAAAAAGGGGGAAAAAAACACAATGCCCCCATGTGAGTAATTCATAATTGCCTGTTCAGAATTTCAAATGAAGACACCACCACAGGCTACACTACCACAAAAAGGGGTAACCTGAGAGCTTAGAAAGACCCAGAGCTATGGAGATAGGCTCGGTCCCAAATGCTAATTGGTATCCCCGAAACTGATTCCTGTGGTTTGGATCTGATTAGAAGATAAAGAATCTTTGGTCTTCTGTTGCTTCGCTCACTCATTTTGTCTGAATTTCTTCAACAATTGCACACAGACACACACACACACACACACACACACACACACACACACACACACACACACAATCTATTTCTAACGATGACAATAAAAGAAACCATGACTCGGTTTCAACTCGGTAATTTGCTCCTAAATGAAAATGTAACCAGCTTACTGACAGACACGACAGAGCTGAACTGGTGGCGGTATGACACCCAGCAGACATGTACCTTAGCACAGTTACACATTATAAACAAGCACAGAAAATAGTAAGACTAGATTGGACTTGCATGTTTTCCACTGGAACTGAAATGTGCCAAAAAATAAATGAGCGAAAAGTCAAAAGCTCCAATAAATTGTTTTTGTGGGAAACATGAAGACTAAGAACAACACTAATCATCTGAATACACTCGTCTTTACTGTACTGTACTGAAATGCTGTGTCAAGACTGTGAGGTGAATGAATATACTTGTTTAAAATCTCTCCATAGTTTCTGTGAGCTGTAATATTCTCAGATAAACTACAATGAAATGCACAAAGAGTGAGAGATCCACTAAAATATTTAAATTGGACCTTAAAATCAAGAAGAAAGCCCTGAAACTCCTATGGTGCACTGTGAATAAAATATGATTTCCCAGTATACTTCCTGAAAAGGCTTTGCATGCTTTGCAGAACCAAGAACCGTTAAAGACGGCATTGTTTTTATGACATCATACAATAGCAATGTTTGTGATTACATAAAATAAGAAACTTTCCTTTTGTAGTTTGGTTAAGAGTACAACAAAACAGTGGGGGAACAAATCTGACTGTTCAGATATACTTCACACAATTGCTTTTAATCATGTAGTTTTTTAAGAAAAGCTGTTTTTCAGAATTAGGGCAACAATAGTAGTCAAAATACTGGTTCATCTGCCCAAGTGGGAGTAAAAACTATCCATCTATTTTGGCTGTTACAATTGTTTAACTCCCCAGGATATGGTAAATGATATATTTCTAGATATAAAGTACCACATTTGCACTTGGGTGTATCAAAGAACTCAAGTCTAAATACAACCAAGAATCATAAGATATGGGTTACAATCCAGTTTTTAAAAGGTATGTTTCTCAGGCAGGGAGTTGTGGTCCTCTGAAATGAGGCCAACGTGGAAGAAACTTAGAACTGCATTCTATCAAAAGGCCACCAGGGGGTGACCGTCTCTATACAAGTCAATGGAGAATTCACCAACTTCTCACTTGATTTCTAACCTCAGTAAATGTTTTCAAAATGTGTTTATGGTCTCAATCGCTAGTTTAAAGCCTTCTTCAATGCAGTATGATGTTCATTTGTGACATTTTGGCCTCCCTGATTTTATATTTGACGATAAAGCAGGGTATGCATTAGGGCGTGGCTACGTCCTGATTGACAGGTTGATTGCCCAATGTCCTCAAGATCCAGCCCTCGTAACCTGTCACAACATCCACCCATGGCCCCGCCTCATGCCCATATAAGTAGAATCTATGTTTTTATTTTACCCAGCATGCACCTGAAATTTTCAAGATGGTGCTGCCTAGATTCGAAACTATTGACTTCCGAGCAGCAATCCACAAACCAATGGGTGACGTCACGGATGTTACATCCATTTCTTTTATACAGTCTATGGTATTTGTGCCAAACATTAAAAAACACTGCATCTGTCTCACAAAGGTCCATATGTAATCTTTGCTCCTCCTCAGTAAGCAGTCTCAGTGGAAGAAACCTCTACTGGGTTCACCTCCTGTGGTAACAGTAGCTTAAGTGATGCTGTAATTACACTTAACTTACACTGGTATTTGCTGTCTTTCTATTGTACAAAAGTATTGTGATCAGATCTCAATATGCAAATTAGGTAGGCTGAGCTGGCAGAGTTGTCAACAAACAGGGTACATCTCACATCAAGGGAGGAGAAGCGGGGGAAATCTCGAGGGACTGCTGCAACATGGCAGGCGGAGGATCACCTGAAAGACGACGACAGCTCAACAACATCCCTATAGGCTGCTTTTAGGTTTCTTTTCTATAAGCTAAAATCACTAAGAAGATAAATAGGGTCACTGGAGGGCTCAGTGAAATTACTGCTATATCAGTAAGAGGTTAAAGGTGTCAGTCTTAAATTAGCAGTGACCAGAGGGCCTTGGTTTGATCCACAAGTATAAAAAATATGTTTGAATAAGACCTTTAACATCTGTGTCTCCAGGTACTTCATCTAACTGGAAGCATGTAACCAAACCAGAAGGAGTGAAGATAGATCATTCTGCTTATCGCTTATTTTCTTATGAACATTTATTGTTGTAGTGATTTCCCACTGCGCTTCACATATGATCAGCAAATAAGGCTAACAAATTAAAATTTTATGTTAATCCCCTTCTTTGATTTATTTCATATTTGATGATCATATTTCTATTTCACACTAAGAAGGAAATGATGACAATTGAGCATTCCTGTTAAATTTTAAATCATCTACTGTAAAAAACAAAAGCCGTTATCCCTGAACTCATTAATTATTCTTTAAAAGGCATGAAAAAATTAATAGGGAATAGTAAAACAGAAACCACAGAGGGGCTGCGACTCAAATGTGATCACATTCACTTGTGTTTGTGCTCGTATCTGGTAAACCAGCAAGCACTTTGGAAGAGGGACGTATAGTGCACTTACTACAGAACCTCTAGATGAACCTGCAGGGTTCATCAGGAGGTTCATGTTTTATATTTTATTTTCAAGTCATAACTTGCTCTCCCATCCAGTCCTTAGTTGAACCTCTAAGGACTGGATGGAGGGCAAGTTATGACTGCAAAATGGCTTCGGAAATTTGGAGGTCTACACTGAGTTTGTGTGTGTGTCTTGCTTGGAGATGGAAATCTGGCCGGTTCAAAGACTGAATGCAGAGATATTGCTTTATGGCAGGAAAGATGTGCAAACTTCATTACAAATGTTTTATATTTATCATTATTGTTATTATGCTTAGTTCTAGCACCACCACTTTGGTCCACTGCAGCCATGACTTTGAAATTCCTGACTTTCCATCCGATCTTGATTCTGATCTTGTAAGCGATTTTTTTTTATATGCACACACAATAAAAAAATAATAATTGCATGAATGGAGTACGGTTTAATTTCCATGAAGCAGTAACGGGCACAACATCTACAATCACAGCATATGCAAATAAAGAATTCCAGTCCTAATTACACTTTAAGATACTTAACCTTAAAGTTACTACAAAGAGCTTGTGACTGGTTATGAAACAGTCTCATGAGGTCTCCGATATCTCGTCCTTGAGCAAACAAGACAATCAGCAAAAAGACTGGTTAGTTATTTTAAATGCCTGCCACTGCGTCAGATCCCTGAAAACATTTGTGGCATGCAGAAAGGAAGATCTTTTTTTTTTCTTTTACATTACATGCAGCATTATAGCATCAGGGAATACAAACACATTTATAGGTGGAGGGGGGCATGGAGGGAGGACATATCTCTTTGTTTGATAATGTTAAAAGTAAGGTTAGGCTTGTTATCGGCTTCCTTGCTCTTTTTTTTTTGTTGAAAAGACAAGATGAAATGAGAGAGAGCGCGAACGGGCTAAAGACAAGAAAGAGAGCGAGCAAGCTAGAGTCTCTAATGATGAGAGAAAGCGGTGGTGTAGCGAGAACAAATGAGTGAATCTGAGAAACTGCCTGGTGTATGAATGGTACTAACACCAAGTTTACTTTGTTTCACCTTCATTATATTACAATTATTAATTACACATAACCACAAATTAAAAAAATGGGAAGTGAATATTGAATTCTGTAAAAACACTACTGCTTTCGGCCACACACAGGATCCTTGTTTTAACCAACAAAGTTTTAAAATCATGTCTTTTTTCTAACCTTTCAACCCAAGTGTCAACATAACATGTCCTTTTTTTGCTCTGCTCAAAAAGCCTTGATATGGTAGGGGAGTGTATTCTTCATATTTATGTCCACATTGTGTGATCTGTGAGGCTTTTTGCTGGTTGTGCTGAAGAAACCTATAGAAAAAGGTCAGAGAGCGGCTGCTGCACTAAACTTCTGAACCTCTCTCAGATTTGGTGAAGTGGAAGATAAGTGGATATCTTGACATTTCTGTACTTTTCCATTGCCTCTTGTATCTAAAAACAGCATGCCATAGGGTGAGAATTCCCACAGAAATGCAACTGATATTTACACTGCTGTCAGTCACTTCTCTCTTGCATCTAAGGAGGGCTATTTTTACTGAGCTCGTATAGCAGACAGTTGTATACATCTGGGACGTAAGCAAAGCAAATGTTTCAAACTATTTTCCATCATTTAATCTGCCATACTTTTAATAGATTAAGATTTTAGGATGTTTAGGGCAGTGCTGTGGTGTCTCAAAAGATAGATGTACCACTCCCTTCCAATATTTTGTAGACACTTTCAATTTGTAGCTTTTACTTGGAATTGAGATCTGAATACTTCCTCCATTTCTTATCAACAGTGGTTCTCCCTGCTTAGAGATTTGTATACACTTTATATCTGCACATACACATCACTACATCACTGGTTTAGGTTTTAATTTTCTTTCCATAGACAGAGACAAAATGCTTTCCTTGAAAATGTGGCCTCTCAAGCAAACTCAGGGGAATCAGTTATCTATATGACATAATCGTTGGAAACATTGTGCGACTACAGTATACCAGGCGAGATGCAATATTATGGAGTAGATCACAGTGTACTGCAGAATTTGCAGAGACTTCAATCCTCAGCTTTGTCTTCTGCCACCGTGGAACTATTTAATGCACAATCTCTCACCGATAAATCCCTCCTCATACATGACCACATCTTGAACAAGGGGCTTGATTTCACGTGCCTAACTGAAACCTGCCTTAAACCAGGGACTACTGTGCTTAATGAGGCCTGCCCTCCTGGCTGTAGTTACATCGAAAAAGCCAACACCTCTGGCTCTGGTAGTGGTTTAGCAATCATAGACAGAGCTGAACTGAAACTGTGTCCCATGCTAACGTCTGATCTCTCTTCTATTGAAAGCCTTGCTCTAAATTCTAAACTCTATACTCCATGGCAATGTTTCTCATCTACTCGCCCCTCACGCCCTCCCCTAAAACCAAACATATCTTTCCTGCCTGAGGTACACAACCTCCTCACCTCACTCTGCTCCATTTTTGGTGTCATTTTTCCAGTGGAGGTCATGAGTCTGATTAAATGTCTTGGCCTGAAGCAGCATGCTGATATCCCAACTCACACCAAGGGGGCAACACACTTGACCTGGTCATCACTGACTCTGCCCCCACCAATAACCTACAGGTCTCTGATCTGGATGTGTCAGACCAGAAGGTGGTCTCAATGGATTTGACATTGCAGTCACCCTCCACTAAACCTAAGTGTCAAATGCATTTTCAGAACTGCAAAAGCATTGACCGAGCAATCATGAGTATGAACCTCCAGCACATCACCTGTCCAGCTTCTGAATCAGTGGATGAACTAGTGGGACTCTACAATACACCTTTGAGCAGTGACTTGATATTCATGCCCCAGTCAAGATGTGTGAGGTCAAGTTTTCATGCTCTGCTTCCTGGTTTAGAAGAACAGGAATGGCGTTTCAGTTGCTCTGGGCTCGATGTCCATAAACTGGCCTTCAATATGTTCGGTCACATTTCTACTCCAACCAAATTGATAACAATTCCAACATAAATCATCTCCTAATGATACAGTTATCTTCCTCAATTGAAGCTTTATTCAACAACATCTGCTCTCTGATGTCCAGTTCATCCTCGCTGCCCCCTCTTGTCACTGAACCTTCATCTGGGAGCTGGTTTCAGTCCTATCTTTGTAGTAGGATTGAGTGTTTCCCAATGGGAGCATGCAGGTCTAGATTGATCCCTGTCACATATGATGCTCCACAAGGTTCAGTTATTTCCCCTTATCCTGTTTAGTCTCTACATGCTCCCCATTGTACGTGGCTTCAGCAGACATGTGATGTCTTTTCATTGCTATGCTGACGACACTCAACTATATATCAAAACTGCCCCAAGCCCTTCTGCAGCCATGTCACACCCCATTTTATGAAGATAAAGGCTTCAATAAGCACACATTTTCTCCAGTTAAATAGCAGTAAAACTAAACTCTGCATCTGAAAGCAGCACAGACCCTAATCCATTTTAAAAAGGCCTAAAATCATGTCTATTCAAGAGAGCTTTTTCATCCAAACTCAATTATTTCTATTTCTTTATGTTCTGTGTTCTATGTTATTAATAGTGTAGCACTTAAGAGTTTCACTATGAATGAAAAGTGCAGTGTAAATTAAATTTGTTATCATTTATTTATATTATTCAGCTGTGAATTTGTCCATTTGTTAGGGGGGAGAGTTTCTTATTCTGACAGCAAAAGAGGTAGAAAGAAAGCAGATCATTTACCACTCTTAACCACAACTCAAGGGCCATCTGTTTCAAGGATTAAAATAGATTTTGTCCCATTTACATCTTACATTAAATACCAGTGAGTCTAGCTCTCTTGCATGAGGATTTTTTTTTGGGGGGGCGGACAAATAAAGCTGTCGGACAGTTTGCCTCAATAGATAAGTCAGAACTTACCACAGTGGGGATTTACAGATGCAAATGGCTTTTAGAGCTCAGACCATCTAATCTGACAGCACAATCAGGAGATGAACGTTTGGCAGTCAGACCAATGCTGCCAACCTGGCCAATGAAAACTACACTAGCTCCATTGGCTTCATACAGACACTGAGACTGATACTACATGATTGATTTGAGGAAATGGTAATCCATGTTGGCTCTTAAATACAAATACAAAAGCAAAATGATAAGAGTGCATGTCACATAGCTGCAATATCTCTAGTTTGATTAAGTAAGCAATTATTATTGTTGCATGTCATACCCATCTATCTCTACCCTTGTTTTCTGTCTGCTTCTTCACTGCCCACTGTGCAATAAAGGCAAAAATAAGATATAATATGATGCTAATAACAGTATATAAAACTTCAGACACACATTATTGTTCAAAGCAGAGTATTTTTATGACTTAAAACATGTCTGGAGGAGGTCTTTATAAGACTGAAATGGTGTCTTATACAATTTAACCATGATTATACCATTATCAAATGATTTAGGACACAATTAAACTGCCATTTGATACTGTGCATTGATACTCCGGGGATCTGCAGTCAGCTTAGAAATCTCCAGATGTCCAAGCATTCACAATAAGTAATAAATAAAATGATAATGAACTTGTATTTTTAAAAAAGGAGATTGCATGGCTTGACCACTTGACACAAGCAGCCTGGTCCTTTGACTACATTTTACAATTGTTCATATTTCCTACTCTGATTTTTGACCTCACTAAAAACTACAAGAAGCTCAGTTTTGAGAGGAAGATTTAGAGCTATTAAGATAAAAAATGTCATGCTTTGTTTAGATTTGAAGGAGAATATTTTCATGTCAAGCATCTACAAGTATATTCAGGTTTTAAAGAAGCTTTCACATTCACATGTCTAGGAAAAATTCCTCAAGCAATATTTATTTTAAATAAACAGAAAGAGATCAAGTGGACATGAGCTGCAGTAAACCTTATTAATTAACACACGAGCAAGCTGGTATTTTGCTTGGTATTTTATTGCTGCTGTGCTTTTATTATGTCGGAGTGAATGATGCGTTTTATATACTCTATCTGGATTTAATGCCTTATGTGCTTCTGCTTTGCATGTTTCAATTGGTGTCTAATAATGGAGCACATTGTTGTCTTATTGTGTCCATATTTCTATTAACATTAATATTCTCTTCATTGTTTTGCACCTATTGTGTTTTTTGTCATGCTTTAATTAGTATCCGACAATGTATTGCAGGATACATTTTAATAACATCAACATCATTTCCTTCTCTTTCTATTATTGCTACACATGCTTATAAATAAAAAATAACAGTAATTTGTCATTTTAAACGTTTTTTTCTTTTTGTGAGTGACTTTTTAACACCTGAATGATGAAAAATAGCCTCTTATCTTTCATCAGTGGTTAGTCAGCAGTGCAACAGTGTGTCTGAAAACACTCCACCACCAAATTGAAAGGGGGACCTCTGTATATTTAATAGAAATGGAGTTCATTCCTGCTCTGTTGTCAGATTTCTTGGGTTTCTTTTGGCCACTAAAGGCAGACAAGAACTCTACGTAAACACAGTAATATATTATCAACTGATACAGTTGCTATGAGCAAAGTGTTACATATTAAGCAGACACTGAGCATGATTTTAGCTTGCAGAGTTAGAGAGTTAAGGCCCATTTATGCTCAACGTTAAATACGGATATGGACGGAGCCTTCTCTGCGTTCATTTCGTCCGTATTTCTGCACGTTTCCATAAAGCTTACAAATACGGACCAAACGGAGCAGTACCACCGGAAACCATGGGGGGGCAGTGTTGCTGTCACTACTTGATACGTAGCTCGAGTGAGACATGAAGAAGAAATAACAATGGTGGAACTTTTTGAGGAAAGGTCTTGCGAGTTGGTTAGAAACTTTAAACATATTGTTTTTGTCTTTTATGCAAGAGGAACATTATCAATATCTCCTCCACAGTCGCCATGTTTGTTTTTGAGTTTGTTGTTGTCATAAACTTTTGACTCTGTGATGCCCCCTGGTGGATGTATTGGTTAACATCCATGCTAACGTAAAGGACGCATAGAAGTATGTGGGCAGTGGCGGTAACATCGTTTGAAACGGACGTATACATTTTCGTACGTCCGTTGAGCATAAATGGGCCTTTAGTCACCACAAGATGCTTAAACATTGTTTGAATTGAGGGTGACGACACCAGAGTCTTATGATAATTATCTGTTGGTCTGTCACTATCAGCATCCTCTTTAATAATACTACTCAGTGATTTGATTCCACTTTATAGTATTAGCCATCATGTTAACAGACTACTTATGGAAGTTTGATCAGATGTCATTACTGATCATCACTGATGCCAATCAAAGGTCCAGAAAGTAGACCACGCTTTCATTATTTCTATAGTTCTATATATTCATCATACTGTATGTCAAAATGTTGTTTTTTTTTTACCTACCACCGATCTGATAGTGTCTTCCTTGCACCAAAGCTAAGGCTGAGTGCCAGTGCTTCAAACTGCAGCGCTTCACACAGCCACATTAAACATACAAAATCAAAAGAAAGATACACAGGACTCAATCTGAGCTGCGGAGCTGCCACGTAGGTTGTTAAAATGTCAAGGAAAAGGAAAAGAGACATTTTGACACACGAATGAGTGATGAAACAAAGGGTTCAAGTGAATTTAGGCAGATCTGTCACTGTCATTTTTCCTTGGCATTTTGTGAAATGGCTGTAAGCAGTCTGTGTTATATTGAAACTACTGGAGGGTTTGTTTACTCTGCTGCCTTCTTTTTGCCTCACCTGTTGTTTATTTAATTTGCTTATAAGTGTTAAATGTTTTTTTTTCTTAGCACAATTACTTGAATCTGTAACTTAGAGCCGTGAATAAGAACTAGTACTGAGAATGTTTTTCCATTTGTAGAGTTTTGTGAATAGATACCAAGGTTGAAACGCCTGGCTCAACACTTCCAGCCACCAAATGTCCACACTTCTTTAAAAAAATGACACATTGCTGGGTAGCTGCTATAAAAGATGTGTGATGTTTTCTGTCAAATGCAAAGTGGAGGGCTTGAAATGGAAAGATGTCTGTCCTCTTCTGCAGCACAATGATGCAGTGCACTTAGGATAATTACGTTCCACTGACTGTCTCCCCCATGGATACATCAATTGTGACTGTGCATATTTCTATACAGAAATTACATGCAAGGGAGCGCTCACAGGGCAGCTGCCTTTTGAAGCGGCAATCATGTAAGCATAGGTTTAGTTTATATTTGGTCCAATTTCATTTGTATTTGTTTTAACGGATAAGAGGAGCAATATAACAAACCATGAACAGAGCAAAAATCAACAATAGAGCTTCATTGTTGTTTGGAAACGTACAGTATTACAACACATCAGTCAAACATGGCCACTGTAGTTTATATATAGTCAGCTTCTGATGCCATAATTATACATACAGCTCACAGATATTTCACTAAATTACTTTACTTTTCCTAAATAGTACTACCAAATATTTTTCTTCACAGGAAATTAGCTTAGTGTTGTGTGTAAGTAATGAGAGTAGAGCCTGACTTATATATCAATCAGCCAATAGTATATATTATTATGTAATTATGTTATGATTTAACTTTATTTGTATAGTTTTTGTTCTATTAGTTTCAGTGGTGTGCACAAGGGGGGGGGCACGTGCTAAGGTGCCCTCCTGGTTGGCAAAACACACTAAACTTCCCTCCTGGGAGCCAAAATGCCCGCTATGGTGCCCTACTGGGAGCCAAAATGCGTGCTAAGGTGCCCTCCTGGTTGGCAAAACACACTAAACTGCCCTCTTGGGTGGCAAAAACATGCTGTATGTGCCCTTTTTTTCCCTTTTTGCCCCTGCCCTTCAAAAAGTCTGTGCACGCCACTGATTAGTTTAATTATTTAGATTTAGACTTATCGAAAAATTAAGTTTATTGTTTAACTGTAAATATCCTGTCTCCA
This sequence comes from Scomber japonicus, assembly GCF_027409825.1. NCBI lineage: Eukaryota > Metazoa > Chordata > Actinopteri > Scombriformes > Scombridae > Scomber > Scomber japonicus. Next base: position 5,631,027 of record NC_070590.1, on the reverse strand, counting down.
TTACACATTTTAGTCACAAGTGTTTGATATTGGAGGACTTGTTGCAAAAAAAATGTGTTTATGTATGTATTAAGAATATCAGTCATTATATTAATGTCTTAATATTTCTAGTATCCATTGGTCTGTAACTGAGACAGACCACTTCATCACTGCTCTTGTTATTCATTTGTTGACAATAAGAAAAATATAGAATAATACCATACTTATCTTTAAATGTGACTATATTACATAGTATTGAGTACAAAAAAAAGAGTGAAACCATTGAGAAAATATTAAGTTTGTTGCAATTTGTATTGGAGAAATGCAGTCATGCTTCCCAATTACAGGCTATCAGCCACCTTTCAAAGCGCCTCATTTATTTGAGTTTTGGTAACCTGTCAACTCAGGAAATTAGAGATTTTGGCAATGCAGAATATCAGAATAGGTCCAAATTTCTGGAGGCTGGAATGGATGTGTCAGTGCTGTCAACCATCATTTGCTGCCATTGGTGTTCATGCAACATAAGAGACCAGACTGAAAATGTATCTTCATTTATATCATGCTCCTCTTTCAGAACACAAGTATATGCTACCTCTAAACATTTAAGATCCACTTCTGCAGCTTCATGGAAGACCATCATGACCTGAATATCGTTATTTGGTTGGCATGCATCCAAAGGCCATTGTTTACACCATTTCAGACTATACAAACAAAGGTAGTAAGACAGTTAAAATTGTGACTATACCACTCTAAACAAGCTGAGCATGTTTTTTGTAACAGTGCATGGCAAATGCCAGAGGCTATGTTTCAGTGAAGTGGTATTTCTGTATTTTGCAAATTTTTTCTTGTTTTTTTTCCCTTGTCTCGCCTCGTGTTTGGACTTTTCGGTGACATGCTGAGAGCTCGATTGTGCCAGATTGAAGACAGAAAGACAGTGAAGGAGAAAGAGAGGCGTCAAATCAAGTTGCAATGTGTAACTTGGTGTAAAGAATGACACATTTCTGCTAGTGGTGCCAACTGCTGATCTGTGACTTCCAGCTTGAAGACCAGTTCATTTACCAATCTATTCTGGGATTGGTTAGCACAGATGCACCCACACTGAACCTACTACCCCCTTAAATATGTGTAATCTTGGTTGTTTGTATAAGTACTAGAATAGCATCTTGCTTAGTTCAAAAACAGCTTGTGGCTTTTTTTTCTCAAGTTTAGCACTGGACTACAAATCATTTACTTTGCTCTGTTTGTTTAAGTGGAGATTGATTTGAATGGGAAGCAATGTCTAGCATGTTAGCAAACCATAACCTTATTTTCAAATATCTAAAACACAGTATAGCATGGTTTGCTAAATGGTTAGCTAAAAAATAAAGGCAGTGGACTTGGAAATACTAGGTAATCTAACCTTTTCTGGAGCTTTCAACCATATCTCATGGTGTTCAGGAACATATGGAGTTTGTGTAGTCAGAGTCAAAGAGATTGGCTCAGTTGCAATCATGTGACCTGCATGTGGAGGTTTGGTTGTGTGATAAGAGGAGGTGGGTGCATTATGGGAAAAGATTGTAACCCACCAACTGTAACGACTTTTATGAGACACTGAGATGTGGTTGAAACCTCCATGAAAGCAAGTAAGTGAGCTTGAGTTAAGCTTATTTATTCAAACAGCTAATATGAGCAGTAAAAACACTCCATTACACATTTACTTTTGCAGGACCTTTCCTAATATGACTCTGAATATGCAAAAATGGAAATAAATTGCATAATTTTTAATTTTTTGTGCAGGCAAATTTAACCTGTTTATTTAGAAAATTAAAATATATTATCCTCGACCAAATAGTCTTTTTTCCTAAGTACATAGAGTAGAGCTTCATTATGGATTAATCAAGCATTTATTAATGACTGATTGGGGGGATTTATGAATGTTACTTGGTGTAGAGACTTATTATAAATCAGATTATAAACAGTATGTAAGGGTTAAAGAAACAACTCCATAAAGCTCAATGAAAGATTGCAAATTCAAAAAAACCCAGCCACCTTGCACCACCTGCACAAGATAAGGGCAGACTACACTTTGCATCACTGATCCAACAAAACCATTCCTGGTGTGAACGCACTTTCACTTTTAGACCTTCCTTCATGTCTTCGACAATCTCCTGTTTGTCTATGTATGACTTCCTGGGTGCAGTGGTTGTGTGTGGGATGAGGCAGAATTCACTCCATTGTGTTCATACTGCTGACTTTGCTAGAAACCGGAGCTGGAAGCATTTCTGTTATGGGCACATTGGCTCAATGCATCACCTTAATCACTCTTGCCTCACATTTCAGCTGCATGAAACCTTCACCGAGGCTGACAGCAACAGGGTGCACGCTTCGCCAACCCCTCCTCCATCACCACTACCAACAGAGAGCAAAGAAAGTGCTTACCTAGGAGAACGGAGAAAGAGAGAAGGGAGAGAGGAAAAGAGGGTTATTCAAATAGCAGCATAACAGTACATTTCACTCAGCAACCTAACATGTTTTTCACTTTGCTTCTCACTACTTTTACAAATCGGACTATAAACGTTATATGTTCATGTTCAAGGTCTGACATCTAAACCCCTACATGCATACACAACAATAAAAAATTCAGATCAAAATAAAAAAAATCATAAGAAAAATATCAACAAATCCATATCAAGCTTCAAATCATTTCTTCATTGAATGGTTGTGAACAAAGTAAATACCAATATGGGAATGCAATCAATAGGGAAATGCAAGATTTCATGAAAGTGATGGGACTTCCCTTTGATATTATAATCAGCATCAACAACCCGCAAGTAATTTGAGCGCTCAATCCACTTTGCTCAATCTATTGTGTCAGAGTTGGCAAAGCGGTAGATTTCAAGGGAACGGTAATGCATTTCCTGACTGCCAATGGAGCTCAATTTATGTATGTTTCATTTTCTGAATCCCAACTGTCTTCTCTAGTAGTATCTAATTAACAGAGTCAAGGACTTAAAATACTGTTTATTGTAAGGTGTGCACAGAGATAAAATATCAATAAAACCTCCGAAACGTCACAAGACCAAATCATAAACACAAACAGCCACCACTTAACGTCGCACCAAGAAAATGAATCTCATTATTCAGCCTCTCCGGGCTACAGTTTATCCTCTGCAGCATCTTAAAAAGGAGCAACAATAGTCAGAAATTATGCAGAAATGTATGAAACATGAGACATATTTGTATCAAGTCAGTTTATATTAAACCTAATACAATATAAATGTATGTATTTTAACAGATGCTGGGTGCATCTTAGAAATATTCATATTATTATCACCGTTATTAAGGATTACATCCATCAACTGTATAAAAGAAATGGACGTAACAGGCGTGACGTCACCCATTGGTTTGTGGACTGCTGCTTGGAAGCCAATAGTTTCGAATCGAGGCAGTGCCATCTTGAAAATTTCAGGTGCATGCTTGGAAAAATAAAAACACGGATTCTACTTATATGGGCATGAGGCGGGGCCATGGCCGGAGCGGGGGGGGTTGCTATGGTTGCCAGGGCTAGATCTCGAGGACATTGGGCAATCAACCTGTCAATCAGGACGTAGCCACGCCCTAATGCATACCCTGCTTTATTGTCAAATATAAAATCAGGGAGGCCAAAATTTCACAAATGAACATCATACTGCATTGAAGAAGGCTTTAAACTAGCGATTGAGACCATAAACACATTTTGAAAACGTTTACTGAGGTTAGAAATCAAGTGAGAATTTGGTGAATTCTCCATTGACTTGTATGGAGCCGGAAGTCCTTTTGACACCAAAACGGTCGCCCCCTGGTGGCCTTTTGATGGAATGCAGTTCTAAGTTACTTCCGCGTTGGCCTCATTTCAGAGGACCGGAACTGGTTACATTACGTCTTAAAAAAAGCTGTAATGGGAGACCAGAGTAGATTCGATATTGGAAACAAAAAAATCCCAAACCACCAACAACAACAACAACAACAACAACAACAAAAGCTACATTCCTGCAGTTGCATGAATAATAGAGGTCCTCTCCTGATATAAATAAGTTATGTCAGTTATGTGTTTAAACATCCATAATTTAAATGTATCACATGGTCTAAAACAAACCAACACAAAACCATTTTCATATTGAGTACTGTTTGGCATCATCAGGTTGGTGGTCATGTGGTCATTGTAGTATTAAATATATACAGAGACAAATCCAATATACCTGAACTACCACTACTTGTTTGACTATCGATTTTTTTAAGGTCATATTTGTTGTTCTTTCACTGTGCAAACAAGTTCATAACAAATATTAACTCCAACTGACATTAGGTCAATGTTTTGAACAACTCCGGTCTATAAATCTAACAGACTGTAGCTTTCATGGATTTGAACCTGTGATCCTGATATTTGTGTTTTTCCCGAGGCTTCGTTTTTCAAAACCAACACATTACTTTAAAGATGGAGTAAAGAGCAACGGCTTCCAACAAACTGTGCTATAAAAGTACTGTACTGTCGTTGTAACTCTAAAAATCTTTACAAATGCCAAGAGAAATATGGCAGAGATGGTATGGACAGCAGGCGTTAAGATTCAGATGAACACAGATTAGGTTGCAGGGTATTGTGCACAGAATGGTATGCCACTTAATCTTCACAGATCAATATGTTCATTTCACATTTGTGCAGTGTGCTTTTACTAACTTGGACAAATGTGTTCATAACATTAGGCCAACAATGACAGAAACATTCATCTTAATAGGATGATATTTTTGGAGGAGAAATCGTTGAAAAAGTGATCATTATGGTCTGAGGTCCACGACATCTACCTCTTGACTGCTTCTCTTTTTGCTGGCAAATAAAGTATTTTAGACTCCAGTACTGTCTAATGCATAGCTCCTTAATGGAAAATAAGATTAAATTGAAGCAGAGGCTGTAAGGTGTGGTGATGTTGGGCCAATCAACAGCTAAAGTACTGTGTCACTGTCTCAAGTGATATTAACTAATAAAGAGGTTGGTTTAAAATAACTGAGATGTGATACTCCCATTTGTGATTAGCTTTGTGTGTGCTTGCTTCTCAAAAATTGGCAATAAATGAGACGATTGCAATCATCTGCTAATGTTGGCTTTATTAGCTTCTAGCGGAGAGAGTCGCACTAAAGTGCTTTGAGAAGATACGAGTTGCATTCACACCTTTATGATATAATGTTTCTAAAATTGTGGAGTTGCTTTGGAGTCCTGTTAAATATCCAACATCCTTTTGGGGAATCTTAAAACTCCTTATAATCAGGTTATGCCAGTTTTAATCAACACTGAAAAACTTCTCTGCAATTTACATTTCATTATATACATATGTGTATTTGAAAGTGATTAGAAAAAATAAAGTATCTGCTAAAAATATGTCATGAGAATATTAAAAGCCAATTGACAAGAAGTAGCTCAATTCGCCCAAGAGGGGCACCAATATAGAAAGTGATGGAAGTTGGGGTTAATATGTTTTAGTCAGCAGATTCACAAAAGCTCCAGATCTTTCTCCTGAATCAAGATTGATGGCAAGTGTAGACATCACTGGGACTGAAGCTACGGGCTCATGGGAGAAAGAATATCTGAGCATGACTAAAGACCAGAGTGAGGCCTACTGGGAAAAATACTGAAAGGTTTGGAAGCAAGGTGCTAGCCTCTAGCTAACTTTAAGAATCAGTAATGAGTCATTGCTCCTGGGATGTTTTACTTTTTTTCTTTATTCCATTCTGAAGCTTGCCCCAAGAATCAATGAAAAATAGGGTAGTCTCAATGAATAAACTGAATTACTGTAAGAGGAAAGGCTCATCTTTATAAATCAACTGCACCAAGGTAACATGATCACAATGTTGTCTTTATGTATCGGCAGCTCGAAGCTCTGAACTTGGTGGAGAGCTTAAAAGAAAATAAAATTGACAGATCAAGAAGAGACGATAGGACAGATGGGTGACAGAAGGCAGATGGAGGGCTGTTCAGATAAGACAGCCAGGAAAACAAAGTACCAAAGACACAATACAAAGAGAGGATGGAAGCTTGAGATGAAGTTTGGATTGGTAGATGGAAACTTAACAAGGAGACAGTCAGATGAGTGTTAAAGAAAAGAAAAGAAGTTAAGAATGTACAGATGTAGAATTAGATGAATGTATGATCTTGGTTAAAACCTAATTACCCTAAACTGGCTTTAAAACAGCTTTCTTCACTGTGAGAGGCTTTTATGTGATGCAGCTATGGAAATAGTAATTAAATTATTTCTGCATTAACATCATCCCATCATCGCAATTTACATGTTTCTCTGCTCAGTCAGTCCTTTCTCCTTTGCCTCCATGATCTCTACTCAGTTAGTGATGCTGATTCATATGAGACTAAACCTTATCAGATGAGCTGTTTTCGGTGAAATATCATTTGCGGGGGCAATTTTTACTCAACAGATTATTGACATGTGAGATTTCCACAGGATTAATTATGCAGACGACCTCTACAATTTTATCGAATCAACAGCGGATCCCTGGCAGCACTAGTCCTATGCATATCAGTCTTTGGGGAAAACCCTGAATGATATTGCCTTCAGGGGAAAAAAATGAACATGTCCGGCTGAATGCTTGTCTTTCAAAGAAACAATATCCCAAGGATTTGGATGACAGGAACACCAGTCCTGATTAGACCTGACAGGAAGCTACCCAATTAAAGATCACTTCAATCTGCCCTTTTCACTGCCCACACCTTATAGTCTGCTTCCTCAAAGCGGGGACGTTTCAGTCACAAATGATTTGCAAGAGCGGACCCTGTTAAGAAAAATGACTTGGGAGATTTATTTCTAAACTGTAAGCAAGCCATTAAGGGTTGAACCCCTTCTAAAACCAGCAAACGACTGTCCAAATGTTAATTTGCTGAGCAGCCTGCAGATGATGCAGAACATGGCTTTCACCTTCTCCTGCCATACATAATTCATGCTATTGACTGGTGAGGCAATGCCACTTTCATGCACCAAGCTCACAAAGTGGTGCCACTTTCACACACGGACATAAGCCAATGAATCCACACCAACTGTGCAGTAACGCTTAGCACACAATTGTGGTTGGCGTGAAATGTCCAGACAAGATACAGGCTTGCATTTCCACATTTCTGATACTGGCACAGATGCCCTTGTACTGTTTTACAGAGACAAGTGCATACATGCTGTCACAATGGACCAACAACATAAAAGAATATTCCACGATATATATATATATATGAAAATAACCAAATAGACAGAGTTGTGCTCTTAATCTCTGAATATTGATCACCAGGCATGACAGGTCACACACTGCAGTATGTTTACAGCAGCATATAACTGAACACTGCCATTGCCTGTAAAGAATTATTCATGGTCTAACGCATCAGTCCCACAGGGAACATTAAATATAAATTTCTGTGTGCTGCTCAGTCTGACCCACTTAGGAGGATCCAGAAACTGCTGCCACAGAAGCAGCTTTTGGCTCCTCCTCACTACCAAAAGGACTGCTGCCACTACAAAGCCTCCCTTTGATTAACCTTACTGCCAAAAGGCGACTAACATATGACATTTCTCTGGTAGGAGTAAGACTAGCAACAAAACCCTGAGAAAAGAAGTAGCCAGCAAAAAGTACAAAGTGTGGAAAACAGAGCGTCTAAAAGTCCATAGTTGCATTTCAACACAGATTTTCTGTGTTGAACGCGTTCCCAAGTTCGGATCTAACCAGATGGCCATCATCACAGGAGTGAAATTTAGCTCTGGATCATGAAGAGGAGTGATAGGTCTTGGAAACGATGCCCATTGTAAACATTTGCGATTCTGTCTTAGGAAGCCAAGACACAAATGAATATTTAATCTAGTGGCATGATAATATGACACATTTAAGATAGAGAGCAGTGCCTTCTGTGAACGGATGAGGAGTCGTCTTATATTTCCTTGCTGTAAGTTGAATGAAAATAGCTTAAGAACAGTGCCAAAAAGGAAAAAAATATACTGACAGAACATGACAGAAGAGTTGGACAAGAAAAACTGTTGTTTGACAATCACATTCTAATTTTAACTCATTATCCGAATCTGAACTGAACTACATTCCCCAAGCTCTGAACAATGTTCTTTCAAAACTTACTGATATGGGAACCTAAATTTGAATTCTGTTATAGCTCACTAAAAAGCAGGGACACTATGTTGTCTTATTACCATATGTTCTTGATCACCTTGATCTTATTTATAGCTCCTAAGTGATTCAACCTATGTCAGCAAACCAAGGTACTTCATCATCCCTAAACCATAACTCCCATGCAATGAATACACCACAGCATGTCCTTATTCCTACTATCAGGAAGCAGGAAAAGGCCTATTCACTAAACTTGCCATGATGTAGGGACAAGGTCAATCACAAGTCCTCCCACTCATTTGTCGACAAGCCCTGCACAAGATACTGGCACACAGACAACCACGGAGGGAACATGACCAGGTGATAACACCATAAACAACATTCCTGAGGGACAGCTTGTTAATTGAAAGGCTCATTAAAGCAGAATGTAAATGATTTGTTCGGCATGTCAGCGATGTCCTTTTTGAGTTCAATTTCTTTTTTGGAGGCAGCCATGACATTTTGGGATTGTCCTTATCTGCGTCTGCAGTGCCTCAAGAGAACTTAAAAATCACTCACCTGACACCTTGCCTGGTACTCCTCATGTCAGTATCTCCCTCTCTCCCTCTCTCATCACTTTCTCCTCACTCTGTGCTCTTCACTTCTCACTCTGAGAGCAAATCTTAAGACAAGCAGTTTGATGTTCAAAGCAAAAGGGCTTGAAAGCTTTCCACCAACCACCCAGACTGAAGACCCCCTCCCCTTCAAAGGAAAACATAAATTGGCTCAAGAAAAATTATTCACACTGGACACAAACATGGACAGACTTTCCCTTTCGGATGTCGAAAACTCAATGCAAATAATACAGTATGCCTGGAACTGTAGAGCCTCCACTTGTCGGGATGAAGACAACTTCTTTGGAAGGGGAAAGATTAATCATTGCACATAACCTCCTTTTCAACCTCCTAGCCTGTAAGAGTTTATTAATTTTTACTTTGTACTTGTCAAACTGAACTCAGAATTGGAAAGGCGGCCTGAAAACGAATTTCACTAGTGTTATCACCTCTCTCCAACTCCATGCTAGCATCAAACCCTCATTTTATGAATATGGAACAGTTCATGCTTTGCCGAAAAACAAACAGTATGTAATAAGCAGTTTCATTCCTGGTTCCTATTACTTACATCTGTTTTGTCTCTAAATCAAGCAAAACTTGTCCATCAGATTCTGCTACAATTTACAACAATTTTAATCATGAAATTATATTCAATGTCTTGAAAATGAATAACCTTACAGTGAAGTTTATCCTTAGACTGAACAGCAAATTATACACTCCTAAACTCAAAAAGGAGACACTGTAATGCATGGCACTGGGTTCAAAAGTGATTATTATAAAGTCTCTAATCACCCTCCTCCTGTGGAGCTTTGTTACCATGACAATTCTATGAAGAAACAAGATTAAAGCCTGAAGCCTACTTGTGCCCTATAAGCTACAGTGCTCATTACAGCACATAAAAAAACAATAGTCCTGGATGTAGCAAACAGCACACTGACCATTTTCAATCAGGAATGGGAATTGCAGCAATTGCATTTTGAGATTTCTTGTTTACCAGTAGGAATCTGGCGCAGTGGTAGTCGAGAGAAGAAAAGGTTATGAAGTTTACCAAAATGAAATTGGATTCATTATCTTGCCAGTAGTTTTCAAAATGCTGTATCTTCCACCCCTGTGTCAAAGTATACTGTAGACTAATCCAATAAACTAGTGTAGGTAGAAGTGAACAAGCTCTCATTATTGCGGTGGGATTGAGTTCTGCTCAACAAGATTGCGTATTTAGAACTTTACTTTTTGACCACTGATATAGCATTTGCCCTGAAATACATCTGTCCATAGATCCTGTAGAACCTGCAACATGATGAAATATAACCTTCAAAGTGTTGTTGAAACAGTTAGAAGCTGGTACATGCACTAGATTTCATTTCATCTTCAGGAGATCACCATGTGCTGTCTGAAACACACTCTCTGAATGTTTTTCTGCTCACAAAAAAAAGATATTTTTTTCCAATTTAATGTTTCTTTGTTTTTTAATCAAAGTGTGTATTTAGCTGGATTTATGAGATCACGCCAAAATGCATCTTGTAATCATCAAGTTATAGATTTTCTGGACCACTGATGGTTCATTCCAATAAGCGTTAAGACTGTGATACAACAGTGATGGACAGATGGTTCAGCCAATCACCTGCCAAGTACTTCTTGTGCCTGCTCTTTTACAAACAGTTTCCATGGACGACGGTCTGTCTAACAAACCATCTGACACATCAGGTCAAGTGTGTATCTCAGCTAAGTACAATCCAAGAAATATTCAAGTCCAAGTGCAATGTTAGAGCTTCCAATGTTTCCAGTACTTAATGAACTTGATGATGAGTAATTGCATATACGTAAATACGAGCATTCACCAAAATTAAATAGATAGAGAAAATTCATCAATAGACTATTAACATGCAGCTATTGTGAGCTATAACACCAACTGTTTTTTTCTTCTTCTACCAGGCAAGCTAAATACTACAGAACTCTATAAAAAAAATGAAGTGAAGCTTTGTTGCACACACGCCAGAGTGAATAATCACCAAGTGGATGTCAATACCCAGCATCATAGCGAAGCAAAAGCAAATCTAGGTGTGAATCTCACATTAGCTGCCACTGTCACAATTTGTAAGAAAGATAAAATCTGCACACAAAGAGAAGAAATATGGTTGTGTGGTAAAGCTCAAAGCCTTCAAAGCTCTCTCTGATTGCTCCTCCAATTACTACGCTATAGTGCTGGAATATCACTGCCATCAACTGTAATTCACCATTTATACTGTACATCATGCAATTTTACATTATGGACGTGACATATTATTTATTATAAGCTATTATTATTTTGCAGTTCTTGCTCAAGATTGCACTGTGTAATAATGGTAACAGTAGTAATAGTATCTTATAATAGATCAGACTGCAGCAATATACACTTCTATATAGACCATCTGGTGATAATGCACCAAGGTATGTCCACATTGAATTAAAATGTTGCATACTGTCAGTGGAAATACAGTAAATTGCATGAACTGTACTGTGATTGCTCTTATTTTACACATTTCAAATTCAATTCATTTTAGAGTGGCAGATCACATTCCCCCCTGCATTTTCTCTCCATGCTTGCAAACTACAGTCAAAACTTAGAAGGACTAATACACCCTTTACATTTGTAGTTGTTGTGGGGACTTGCTTTAATGAATGTAGATATATATTCTATCATGGGAGTAGCCAAATAATCCATTTTAAATTCTCACATTTAATTGGAGTGACAAATAAATGAGGTGCCAGGGAGACAAAACAACCACAGTGACAGAGCTTCAGGTAAATATCAGAATTCAGCCTGGAGCCTGGTACTTGTCTAGTGGACTGACATTTACATTAGAATTAGCTTGACGGTCATCAGGAGAAAGGAATTTATGATGTAATATCCATAGCTGCTCAGAAGCCAATTAGTTTGAATCTAGGCAGCGCCATCTTGAAAATTTCAGGTGCATGCTGGGAAAAATAAAAACACAGATTCTATTTATATGGGTATGAGGTGGGTCCATGGGTGGGGGCATGGGCGGAGGGGGGAGGTTGCGATAGGTTGCGAGGGCTGGATCTCGAGGACATTGGGCAATCAACCTGTCAATCACGACATAGCCACGCCCTAATGCATACCCTGCTTTATCGTCAAATATAAAATCAGGGATAAACACATTTTGAAAACATTTACTGAGGTTAGAAATCAAGTGAGAAGTTGGTGAATTCTCCATTGACTTGTATAGAGACGGAAGTCCTTTTGACACCAAAACGGTCGCCCCCTGGTGGCCTTTTGATAGAATGCAGTTCTAAGTTACTTCCGCATTTGCCTCATTTCAGAGGACCGGAACTCCCTGCCTGGTAATATCCTTCCTTCTTCACATTTCATGTCTCTCAGAAAGTTCAATGTCTGAGTTACTCGCTCCACAAGCAGCCATACACTGTAAGTTACAGAGTAAGTTTGAGACAGCAGGGGGGGAAAAAAACCCAACATCGTCATCATGATCTAAATATAATGTCCATTGTTCTATACCTGAGGGCTGGCAGTTTCGGAGAACGTGCTCTGGAAATAGTAATACTAGCCAGAGCAGACTCAGCCATCGTTCATATCTGTTGCACTGTAATTGTTTCGCTCTGATACTGAACAGCTGCATAGAGACCTTCTCATGTCTTGAGACAACACAGATACATTTATCCAGACGCCGTGGAGGCGTGAGTGCGCGTGGGCAGCATGCCATTAGCCATATCAAAAACATTTTGTTCTCTGCTCAAATTGTTTTTCATCAAACCCCATCGATTGCCGGCTTTCTTCCTGTCACCACGGCCCTCGGTGTATACAGTTTGTATGCCTGCAGCTCCACAGAAAGCAGGGAATTCTCAACATCGTGGGGGATTTGTCTTAGACCTGTTCTGTCACTCTCTCCCTCTCTCTTTTTTCTCCTTGTCCTCTGCCAGCTCCATATTCTTACGTGTGAGGCAGCACTGAAGGTGGGGGGTCAAGAGGTACAGGAAGTGTGGGTGTGCTAATCTCCCCTCGGTCAGCTCTGGAGCTGGACCTCCATCAGCTCACCATGGTATTTGACATAATAGATGGGTGAGGAGATAAAAGAAGACAACCCCCCCCCCACCCTGCAAAACTCCTGACAAATGGTAGAATTTCCTCGAGTGCAGCTCTATACTCTGTAATGGTTTAGGGATGATGAAGGGGGGTCGGGCACCTGTGGAGAAAAACGGTTATTGCATCTAATCCGAATGACAGCAACGGACCCTTTGTCACATCAGGGAATTGTCCGTTTCACTTTGATTTCGCTCAGTGTGACCACTTCAAAAGATCTTGAAACAATTGGAGGCTGGAATGCTTCCTTTTAATTCACTTATGGGCTCTTTGTGCTGAAAGGGGGTCAAGAAGAGTCAAGCGCGGTACATGGTGGGATCATCTGACTTTTACAGACAGAAATATAGTTCCCAGCAGTGATTTCCAGCATTTCCCTTGATATTATCATCAGTGGGAATCATTTCCACTTCGAAATACTACTTTTTTTAAGCTTGAGGTCAGGTGAACTAAATTAATAAAAATATGAAGTTCACCCAGTTTGACTGTTAGGTTGCATTTGCACAAAACACTTAATGGACAGCAGCAGGCAGGAAAACTTTTGGCTTCCAAATTGAGTCTCCGAGGCAGCGCTTCCTCCACGGCTGCATACAAATCTGTTTCTTTTGCTTGGATTGGCAGATGCTAACCACTAACCATTGGGTTAAAACTGCAGCCAGATGCCATTTTGTGGTTTGGAAATGTAGCCCATGGATGTATTAGAAGAGCTGGACAGCGGACCAAAAATGGCGCCCATTCAGTCCAATAAGAATTGCTCGGCTGGCACATACACCAAAACAAGGTTCTAGCTTCCAGATTTGCTTCTCTGTTTTGCGGCCCACTGAATATACTCAGTAGTGTTTCCCATGCCTGCGAGTTCCCGCTCGGTCCATAGATTTTACACATTGATGATACTTTGTGGTGATAAATCACTTTATGTGGCTTGAGGACAGTTTTGCAAATATAAAACCTCCATGGATCAAAAATTCATAATGCAAAGAGTCATAATTGATCTTGTTTGCAGTTTGAGGTGGCCTGGCAACAGTTTTACAGACGTCTCTTTTACAATGGTGGTCTATTGGGAAACTGCCTTTTTGGGCTACAGGGGGATTCTCTGCTGCAATACCGCGAGTGGCCACTAGGCTGAGCGCAGCGTCCTATCCAGCTCTTGTTATACACCCAATATGTAACCACTGTATCTGACTCCACCCCTATATATGATGTTTTACTGATAACTTTAAGGTAATTTGATATAAGTAGAAGGTGGGTTCAGCTCTGTGTGTCACTGTGTGTACAAGTAAACTGGATGTACTATTGAGATTAGCTTTTATACTCTCAAAACAAACATGCACTAACACATTATTTAAACATTTTAACGAAGAAGCTAAAAGAAAAATTAGAACCTAAAAACTAAAACCATGGCTTTACAAACTGACAACTTCTAATTGCCTGCGTCTCATAGAAACATAACAGTCGTGTCATCCAGTAGATTCACACGTCCAAATGCTGCTGTCAGCTCCGCTCTGCTGTTGAGCTGTACTGAAATAAATCAAAGGCAGGATGATAAAAAGTTTTTTGTTTTTTTTGTTTTCCTCTCCCTGTTCAGCCACATCTGGTCAGGTGCTGAATCACTGAAACATCACCGGAGGACTGTGGTGATGAAATCCAACAGCAATACAAATAAAACAGAAAGTGTGGCTTTGAAATACTCATTTCTTATCAGCACTTTTTACCTTTGATCCCACTTTCTCAGGTGATTGTTTATTTGGGTTTTGTTCCCTCAGTCTCTAAATTGCTTAAATTCCCTGATTTTTAATTCTAGTTCACAGTCAGTGGAAAGGGACAAGTGAGGCTTTGTGCTGCCGAGAGCTTAAGAATTTAACGTCTGATGGAAACTGCTGCTTATTGGCGTTACAGGGCCTTTGCTGGCTACTAATTCGAGAAGAATAGAGAGTGATGGAGACACTGCTTTAAAACCCAAATTCCCTGTTGAGATGTTGCATGTGATCCGTCACTAAGAAACAATGATGTCTCACAGGTAAGCCTATTTCCCTGAAGCATACACATCACAGAGCAGGAGAACACAAACACATACTGACATACAGTCTTACATTGTACAGTCAGAGTTTCAACAGAGGACAAAAGAATATATATAGCTCCCATTATAAGATCACAGTAATTATTAGAGGTGTCCTAAAATGTCTTTTCATACAGTGCCATTAATAAGCTGTCTTGCAAACTGCAAACAAAGATCAGGTAGGAAGGAGGAAGTGGGCAAAGACAGATACTCAAGGGACACAAAGTAAAGATAAGAGAGAAGCAGTCAGTGTTTGAGATAGAAAAAGAGAATCAACAGATAAACAGATAAAAGCTGAGACTGTGTTGTCAACACATAAAAGAGAATGATAGAAGTGGAGATGCAGGGTGGAGTTGGTAAACTGACAGCTGACAGCATAAACATGGGTGATATGTATCACTGCTTATGTAACTCTGATATATGCTTAAGGAGAAATGTCGCAGGAGAGTTTGGGTTTCATGTATTTTTGCAGCACCGCCAATAAGATAACAGCCTGTGTGTCAGATGGGTAATTAGCCTGTCAGCACCAGAGCTGGGGCAGGTCCAAGTCAAGTCTCAAGTCAATCGAGACAAGTCTCCAGTTAACTGAGACGAGTCCAAGTCATTCCTCGAGTCAATCAAGACAAGTTGTGGATAACACAAGTCTGCATCAAGAAGTCAAAAGTAGCCATTTCCATTACAGAGTATTAAAGTGACAGCATTTCACTTATACTCAAAGCTAGAATTGGTTGTTGCATGCAACAGTAAGCATACAGGGGAACAAAATGTGTTCTTTCATAGCTATGGTGTACACAAGAACACACAAAATAACATTAAACAGTATTCAAAGCATTGAAAATCCAGGTTAAGTCTTAAAAGCTCAATTTTGTGGCTGAAGACCCAAAAAAAACATCCTTGATTGACAACGTTGGCTCTGCACATTGGACAGGAGTTTGTCTTTATTCTTCTAAAAATGGGACAGTTGTCCATCATCTGTCTCCCATTTTGAGGTTATTGCCAGAGGGGCTCTTACAAATCAACTCATTACACCAATTGTATTAAAATCCAGAGGAGACATTCAGCACTGGCCGAAAAGAAGAAAAATGGTTTGCTATATTATTTATTATTTTCAAATGATGTTATGATCTATATCTAAGATGTATTTTTCATCATAAGGAATCGACTCCTTGACAAGGAAATTCAACCCTAAAGATTCCACCATTAATTTCATACTGACTTTCTACATTGAAGGGAATGAGAAGGTTTTTTATGTGTTAATGGTGAATGGGAAGCTGCCCACTAACCAATAATGATGCTCCACGATGATGATGATGATGATAACGTGCTTTTTCAACTTTTTTCAGTGTTTATATACCAGCTGAAACTTCAACAGCCTACAGTGCATTGACTTTACCTCCAGTGCTTCATTGCCTACTGACAGTTCGATTGCTTTCAACTCTTAACACTTCAACGGACCTTTCATCTGCCGTCCGTATCTACTGTACATGCAACTGACGCTTTCACCCGGAGACACTTTTTATATTTGTGCGCACAGACTTCAAGCTATCTCCACTGGTTCAACTTCAACTAACATTTCAATTGCTTTTATCTCCTACTCTTGAAAAATTGCAGTTCAACTGTTTTCATTTTTCTCGCGCTTCAACTGACAGTTCAGCCGCTCACAGGCGCTCAACGCATCACGTGAAATCAACTCCCGTTGCTTTCACGGCTCAAACATCTACATATATTTCATCTGCTTTCATCTCTGACAGGTCAACTGCTTTCAGCTCTCGCTCTTCAACTGTTAGTTTTCAGCACTTACCACTTAGCTAACCTATAAACTGACAGCTTACATACAAACTGACAATTGAAGTGCATACACAGCTCAAACGTAAAGCTGCAATTTCAAACGCTTTCGGCTCTTACCTCGACTGAGACTTCAAACTCTCAAACAATATTTCACATGCAAAGAATGACTTTGTTGTTGTTAACATTAGCCACTTACTGTAATAGCATCTTATGACCATAGAAGAACATTATATTTGGGTCCATCTGTGTTTGTTTTCTTTAAATTTTAGAAAACGTGACAAAACTTCAAGTTGTATTTTGAAAGTGTTGCATGCAACCGAAATGATATATCTCTTCATTCATCCAATGATTTTCTGCATTAGTCTTCTTACATTAATATAACAGGGTTCATAAAAGACATCTCCAAATACTTGGCCAGTGCTGCTGTGCAATATCAATCAGCTCACATTTTATCTGTTAACATCAGAGCAACCAGGAGCCAGTTTGAAGGTGGTAATTTACCCCATTTGACACAGCTGCTGCAAACTTGTTAGGCATCTTAATTAAAAGCCTGATTTGTTTAGCAATAAAGGCAATTTGAAGAGCAATTTAAAGACATAGTTAAGAAGATGAGCAGTGAGCAGCTGATTTCACAGCATCTAAACAAGATATTTTCCTGCGGTATATAAACTAATCAAATATTCAGCTATTTGAAGCTGGCCTTACAGAGGGGATGTGAGGAGAGCAGCAAACAGGCCAAGAGTCATTTGAAAGAGCAGACAGAGATTACACAAGCACCAGCTGTCAAGAATGCCGGTGAATCAGAGCACAGAGCAAAATAAAAGCTGCAGAATGTGACAACAGGACTACACTTGATGGACACATGTTGACAGGCAGCGTCGCCAGCGATGAGCAGGAGGGGTAACCCACAGTCCTTTGGCTCTTTGGCCAAAAACATCCAAATTGGCTGATCTGCCAAGGCTTGGTATGTCCATCCAGACGGCTGGAATCATGAGCAAAACAACTTTATCCTTTCAAAACCAACCACTAGGCTGCTATAGTTCATTTTCAGCAGGTAGCCAAAGTCAACTTGTAGCTGGAATAACCTCCACTGAAGCACACGGGCCAACATAACAGCAGCCATCACGATTCAGGTAGGAAGGAAATTCACCTTAACACCCCTCTTGCAATCAAAACAGGTAATTAGAATATGTGTTTTTAAAATTAAGTTGAACAGCAACTGCAACAAACACATAAAATGTATGAATGCAATAAAATTAATTCTTAGAAAGTAATTATATTTCAGTTGTACAGTAAGTTGTTGTCATTGCATCATCTAAATGCAAATGTAATTATCATAACACATTTGTGGTGAATCAATGAATTAATCAATTTTAATCAACTAAAAGAAAAGCCTGTAATTTTTGCACAATCCAGCCTCAGTGCAGGGCAGACACACCAATCAGACACACGGACAGATTGTATTAACATCAAATCATGTTAATTCTCCCAAAAAAAGAAGAAAAAAAAGAGAGAAAAAATCATTTCATAACAAAATGTGTGATTTTTTTAAGGTTATCTCAATGTGCTGGAAGTTATCACCAGTATAAGGAATAATTAAGCCCATGTCATTGGACACCCATGCTAGAACATTTTGGGGGAAAAAGGTTGAGGGTGAAAATCTGCCATTAACCAAATGGACTTGGCTGGCTGAAGGAGCGATTGCCTAATGTGTGGTGTACTTAGTATGGAAGGACTTGTGCCAATTTCAGAGCTTCAGAGCCAGTTCCAGAGACACAGCAAGGGTCCTGAAGAAGCTTCATTTATTCTCAGCAGGGCAACAGAAGGGAACAGAGTTCCGCCAGAGATACAAATGGTGTATCCATGTGATGTGACGGCAAGCGCTTCAACCAAAGGTCAGATTCCCCAATTTCATTTCTTCATCTCTTTGTTGTTCGCTTCCTTTACAGCGGCGGCTTCAGCACACATCAGAAATACAGAATCATTCCTGTATCATTTTCTGCATTATACACAACACAGATAGATATTTTGTTTCATGTGGATGCCTAATTTGTCGGAATGAAGGCAGGGAATAAAATCCAGTCCTTTCATCTCTTGCTTGTTATCTTTTTCATTATAATCAGTGTGCTAATGAATCCAACCAAAGAGCATGGTAATGGTACCTCATTTTAGTGAATGAAACACCCACCATGAAAACCTTTAAAAACAGAGAATTTGGCTTCAGGGGACATTCGGGAAAGGTTGAGTTTCCTCAAACTACAGACTGTAACAATGCTTACTACTTATCCACAGCCACACAAACTCACTGGCAGGTTTTTATATGTTAGCTTAGGTAGCAAAGGCGGATTAGCCTAGATTAACTTAATTAAGGCATCCAAATTCATATAGTGCTGTTTCATATTAATATTGTCATGGATAAGTAGTTTTGTTTTTGGTTTATTTCAGTTCCTCCAATTGGCGGCTTTCCTTGTATGTGCAGATTCTGAATTATAACACTCCACAGAACAATTATATTGGTCTTTTTACACACCTTAACTCATTTAGTCACAATCATGCATACTAAAAGAGAAACTACATGCATTTTGTTTTCATGGCTCTACGATACGATTGAACGTACGATTGTTCTGGCCTGAGATCTCAGAATGATGCAACATCAATGGAAACAGGTCCAGAAATGCAAACAGGCAGACCATCAAAGAGGTGGTAACTAAGCTAGCAGTTTAGCCAGTTGAAATACTGTTTCATTTGCTCACTTGTAATGTCACTATACTCCCTTACATGGCACAAGAGTTTGCATTACAGTGAGAGCTGTGGGTCTGAAATGTAAAATGTGTTTACAGTAGAGTAAATAATAATTTGATCATTCAACCTTTGTTTCAACTTGAAGATGCAAGTTTAACAGATTTAAATATTAATTTATCCCTACTTCCATTAGAATAATAAATCAGACTCCATCCATCCATCCATCCATATATCTATGCATCCCTCTATCTATTCCTCTACCTACCTATCCACCCATCTATCCACCCATCCATCCATCTACCTATCCATCCATCCATCCATCCATCTACCTATCCATCTATCCATCCATCCAAGATAAGTTTGACCAAACTGGGAGATTGTTTAAAACTTTCGTCATCTGTCTATTTTGGGTTTCTTGCCCCAATCAGAACTACTACTATATGGAAAGAAGACCAGAGCTCTAGTTTTTCTTTATATGGTGTAGACTTCAACACCAACGGTAGACATTATTATCTCACATCGCTTTTCGATTTGGTTATTTTTACAATACAGTATGTATAATAGTTGTGTGGTCATTGATTTATTTTCTGTGTGTGGTGTTTTAATATGCTGGTAGGAAGCTCTGGCCTCTAGAAGGGCTTTATTTTTTATAACAACATAACTTATTGATACCAGACCATCCTACCAGCACATGAATACAGCACTTCAGAGGCCTTTCAAAAACAGGATACCTTACACAATAATATAACTCTGACATACATATACAATGAAAAAAATAAGGAGAATAATGTTTTCAATGGAAATGTTGGGGAAGTGCAGGTATTTAATAAAGTGTTCTTCTTTTTTTTTTATTACACACTTGTCCTTTCCGTCCTATCTTTTGTGAACTGCCCAGCTTGTGTGCATTAGGGAAGGCCACCTGATGCTTTACAATCAGCAATAACAACACAGAAAACTACCTTTATAATTACCTGTGAAATGTGTTCAGCTTGGGCTTTCACATCATTATTAGACGAGTAATTCAAACCCCTGTTAAGGTTCTTTACATCCCATTATGCCTTTAAGGTGATACTGTGACTTTGACCTTCTATCTCTTTTAAAAGGTTCAAATCTGAACTAAAGCACAGCTTCCATTTGTGCTTAAGAACAATCACTGCTTGTTTGTTTCAGGTACTATTAATGTTTTTGATTTTCAGCTTTGGGGTAGCTCTTATAAATACAGTTTGCATCTCATGAATCCTCAAACTGAGAACCCTTTACTGCGGTGGAGATAATGTAGATGTTCAAATCATTGGCAAGATATTTATAACATAACAGATTGGCAGCAGGTAGGCTAGCCAGACCATCTGATTTGGCTCTCTAAAACAAACCCATGCTGCTAATCCGGAAACCCTCTGACCAAATTAAAACGTGAGTGAATGAGGCAAAAATATGTAAATCTATGGATTAGGTCCAATTGTCTAAGCACATTTAAAGATATCATAAAGGAAGCGTTAATCTATGAATATAGGTCTCCTTTTTCATATGTGGGAAATCATTGGCTTTGTACAAAGGTTTAATTTAATTTAAGTGAAACAGGTAACAGGTAGACTGGATGCTGAACTTGTAAAATTGTATTTCTTTGGATCTTACTGTAGCATTTCAGATGTGAAATAGTAGAAACACCCTGCCAACCTCAATGAGACAATGTTTTCATTGTCAGAGAAATGCAATTGATTCGCTTCAGAGGGAGAAGATACAAGATGTAATTTTAAGAAAGGTAAGACTATTATAGGGGTCAAAGAATTGGCAAAGTGTAGAGCCAAAATACTAAACACTCTGCAGTTTCTCTCTTTGATAAAAAAAAATCAGAGTATCTCTAACAGAAATGACTTATTTATATAAATATGAATGGCCTGCAACTGAACTGCTACACTGTTTCTCTGTACATATACAGTAGAGAAGCTAATATACACTGACCCGCCTACTAGTGAAGTGTTATTCCAGCACATACAACAGGCACTTGATCATATTGACATCTGGGGAATTTGGAGGCCAAAGTAATACCTGTAAGTCTTTGTCATGTTCCTCAAACCATGCCTTCGACATGTTCTGCAGTGTGGCAGGGGGAATTATCCCACTAAACGAGGGAATACTGTTGCCATAAAGGTTTGTACTTAGTCTTCAACAATGCTTAGATATATGATGGTAGACATATCAAAGTAGCTTCCACATGAACGCCTCCTGGCATTCTGGTTGCATCTCTTCCCCAGGTAAAGGATTTAAACGCACCCGGTTTAAAGAAAACGTGATTCTTCAGACTAGCCCACCTTCTTCCATCACTCCATGGTTCAAGTTTCTACAATCACATGCCCATTGTAGGCACTTTCAGGCAAGGCAGCCCCCCTTTGCAGCAAGCTGTGATGCACTGTGTGTTCTGACAGCTGTCCATCATAGCTAGCATTAGCTTTTTCAGCAATTTGAACTACAGTAGCCCTTTCTGAGGAATCAGACCAAGAGGCTAGCCTTCACTCCCGACCACATCAACGAGCCTTGGGTGTCCATGACCGTGTTGCAGATTCATTTCCTTGGACCACTTTTGGTAGGTACTGACCACTGCATACTGGGAAGACACCAAAAGAGTTGCTTTTTTGGAGATGCTCTAAAACCATCGTCTAGCCATCACAATTTGGCCCTTGTCATAGCCTCATGCTTGCCCAAATTTCCTGCTTCCAACACATCAACTTCAAGAACTGACTGTTCACTTGCTGTCTAATATATTCCACCCCTTAACAGCTGCCATTTTAACTACATAATCAATGTAATTCACTTAACTAGTCAGTGGTTTTAATGTTTTGGCTAATCTGTATATTCACTGATGAAAGCCAAATTCCATTGAAGGAAATATAAAAAAATTAGCAGGATGATGGTAATCTACAGTAAGTTAAGGGGACATGCTGGTTAGCAAAGCACATTACAAATCAATACATGGCAATGTTAAATATCCAGGATGAGGATTTTACCTAGGAGGACTTTTTGGGTGTTGTGTAGTGATTCAAAAAAATTAAAAAAAAGGAGGTATTAAATAGAATTAGAAATTTTAGGGCAAGCCATGACATGTAAGTCCATAAAGATATATATAGCACACACGCACATGTCACTTCCTTTTATTGGGTATCTTAAAAGCCAAATGTGACTGTTGACTCTTCATGTCCCTGTCTGCTCAAGCACACTTTGACAAATGAGTGTTGGGGCCAAAAGAAGAAAGGCAGCAGAGTCAGCTTAGCTCTCACGAAGAATTCGAGGTAAACAAATCCTCTTGTGGCTGGGATTTAAAGCAAAGCCGGTGCTTTTCTGCTCCTGGTTGCACTAACTCAGACTGTGAAATTAGCTGAAACAAATTAATGCTATGAAGGGAAACAAGGGGTTGCTGAACAAAATGCAGTCTCAGTCAAAAGATGTTTGGCCGAGCTCATTCTTGGCACATTCCCTCGGAGGCACAGCCCGTACAAGCTTGATATTAGTCCCTAAAAAAAAAAAACCCGATGAGACCAAAAGAATTTTAAATCAAATGCTGTAAATGGAGAAGGGAGCACAGATGTGAGCAGAGCAGTGTAAGAAAAGCTGCTGATGAAGAAATGTCTGGCCATCCACATAAATGAAAAGGCTAATGATGACACTCAATAAAACTGTCAATATCTGCGCCAAAATACAGACATTACTGTACAGTAAATTGATTGGCTTTTGATTTATATGAAAGCAAACATTGGATTTACTTGCTTTTCATGCCTCTTAGAAGAGTGGGGGTAACATCTGCAATATTGGCTATAACCTCCAGCAGTATGTATTCTTGCCCTATTGCCTGACCTTTAAGAAGCTCCTATAAATTAGCTAGCCCACAGTTATTCAACACAGGCATTAAAGAGTAATGCCCTCGCTCTAGCTCTGAAGCATCCCTGCTGGGGAAACTGCAGGCAATGTCGACTCTCTTGGGTTGCATTTTATTAACCGGCAGTGACTTCCTGAGCACCTCATCTCACTCATCTTGTAAATGGGATCTGAAAGATCTGGACAAGGGAAAGCACTCTGGTAAAAAGTCAATACAGTTCAATGTGATACTGAAACAGCTTTGAAAACCTAATAAAAACGAGAAGAAAAATACTATCTCTGTAGGAGTACTGTACTTTCCAAACATGCCACAATAACCTATACCTAATGTTAATTATATGGCTATAAATATGCCTCATCTACGCTATTAAAACACATACAAATTATAGTTGGCGGTGTTACAGGTCACAGCCTTTTAAAAGATCTAATAGGCCAATTATCTGCTATCTGGATCAATCTAATGGAGAATCTCAGCATGTGAACTAAACCAAAAAAGAGTTGGCGTGCTTTTACATCACTGGACCATTGTTTCCCGTCAAAGAAGTTTCTCTCTTGAGATATTAAACATTTGTCACCCATTATTTCTGTGATTTGTGCAGTTTCTCACACAACTCCCCCTCAACTCCTGTCACCATGGCTCTGTAATACTGTTGACCTGTTTCTGTTGCCTGCAGACACATCTCACACTGATCCATAATGGACCTGGGTGGCATTGAAGTGGACTGCATTCAGATGGGCTTTTGCATTGGTTTAAGTGCAACGACTTCAGTCTTGCCGTAGATTAAATGCACTAAAAGAAAAAAAGGTGGCACATTAAATCAATGAGAAAATCCTGTTATAAGTCAACAGCCTGCATTTTGGATTATTCTTGAAATAAAGGGGTGAAATATTTTACGTAAGGGCACTCACACTTAATTCACCTTTTAAGTTAGCATTCAAATTTAGTCGCATCTAGCAAACTGGACTCAGCAGAAGTGGAACATAATATTCATAAATATGTTTTAAACCCAATAAACTGGTGCTTTAAGTTTGTGTGAGCAGAAGTACATTAAAAAGTATTAACGTTCTTGAGTATTTAAAAGTTATTTCTTTGCGTAGGTGGTGGTAGAAAAACTGAGCTGCAAATAGAGTACAAGCAATCTACTTAACTTGCTAGATTAATTTATTGAGCATTTGTTGAAAGACAGAACAAAAAGTTTTTTGTGCGGCAGCTGTTTTGACATCATCGTCAGAAACTTGCAGCAATACATCAGGAGCTGATAATTGAACATTTCTGAATCTAAAGTAAACAGGCATGTTAGTCCATCAGACATCATCTGCGACCCCCTGCCATCTCTCCCAGCGTGACTTCCATCTTCGCTGTAATTAGCTCATTTTGGAATGACATGACAGCAAACAGCAAATATGAAATGAAAAATTATAAAACAGAAGAGGGAAAAAAGTTAATTCATATTAAGTCAAGCCTCACTTTGCCAGTTATAAACATCTGCCAGTATGTTTGTGCTATAAGAGACACGCAAATTTAATCTGCACATCACCACGACAACAAGTACGTTAATAACACTCACAATAGTAAAAAGGACTGAAATAATTACTTAAAAATGTGCAAAAAACATTCTGTAAGTCATTTTCTTATTTGCTATTATTGGAAAAGACAACATAATTATTTTCTTTGAAAAGGCTTTTGTGTTGAAAAATTGACAGCAACTATGACATTGAGAAAGTAAAAATTGTCCCAAACTTATATCCAAAGTAAATTAGATTTCCATTCAGTTCTTTATATGCTTCAGTTGTGAGGGCCCAAGCAAAAAAAACAAAACATTGCTTCAAGTTATGAGGGCCCTGATCTACCGAGCCCACTTCAGGGCAAGGGCGACTACAGCCCACTTATGAAATACTTTCCACAACACAAGAGGTGACTCAGACACATGCTACAAAAGACAGCTCCTCTCACATGGGTTACCTCTGCTACTCATTCAACATCCTCATTCAGCTATACTCAAACTTTTTCTCTTCTTTATAGAGAAGGTCATCATACACATTTCACATTAGGTCAGGACCCCAGAACATTGCTAGTAAGAATGAAACTTCCCACATTCATCGACACATCATATGGCGCTTTTCCACTACACAGTTCCAGGACGGCTCGCCTCGCCTCTGCTCGGCTCGGCTCTAGGAAGGAACGACCTTTTCCATTACAAAAAGGTACCTACTCAACGTGGGCGGGGTCGTCATAGCAACGCTCCGCGAAACTGCTGTAACTTCGTTTTATAAGCGACACAAACACATAAAGAATGGAGGACATGGAGGCGATGGTGTACTTGCTGCTGTATGTGGCTTTCTGTCACACACAAAGCAAGAAAATTGAGCCATATGGCTGTAACACTGTTGCCGGTATTTAAAAATGCCGGGTTTGATTCTTGTGTGGGACGGCTCATGACTCTTCCAGCGACAACTCTTCTGACCAATCAGTGGCCAGCAGTCTGTTAACGTCACATTTTAGTATCGGCTCGGCTCGCTTGGAACCTCAGCAGAGCAGGTACTAAAAAAGTACAAGGTACCAGGTACTATCACTAGTGGAAATGCAAAAAAAAGCGAGGTGAGTCGAGTCGTGCTGGAACTGTGTAGTGGAAAAGCGCCAATAGAGACAGAAACATCCTCATTCAGCTATACTCAAACTTTTTTTTTCGTTATAGAGAAGGTCATCATACACATTTTACATTAGGTCAGGACCCCAGAACATTGCTAGTAAGAATGAAACTTCACACATTCATTGACAACATCATGGAGACAGAAATGGCATAGTTTGCTTGTAACCAATGTCATAAAAAGATGTGACTGCCAGATGGAGGCACTGATCCAAAAACATATTGGTCAAGTAAAAGCATATGTAGGCTTAGGGTTAGGGTTAGGGTTTAGGGTTAGGGTTTAGTGCTGAACTGCTTGACAACGAGTTCATTTTTCTCTCTGCAGTCCTTTGTAAATACTGTTTTTTCTCTTCCTGACACATTAGCACCTCAGAACAATGCAAGTATGAACGAAACTTCCCACTTTCATCGACACAACAGAGACAGAAATGACATAGTTTGCCTGTAACCAGTGTCATAAAAAGATGTGACTGCCAGATGGAGGCAATGATCCAAAAAAATATTGGTCAGGTAAAAGCATATGTAGGTTTAGTGACAATGAGTTCATTTTTCTCTCTGCAGTCCTTTAGTAAATACTGTTTTTCCTCTTCCTGACACATTAGCAATACTATCTTCTCTAGGAGACGGTGACTGTACCTCTCACATTGATTTGCTATTTAGGAAGACAGTTCATGCTACCGATTAAAATAGCAAGCAATCTTTTTTGCACCTGTCAAAATGGCAACTGAGTGGACAATGTATTGCAATCTTCTCTGCATTGTTGCTGTATAGTACAGTTTTAAGGGTTGAATCCACCCATTGATTAGCAATCTGGTGAAGGAAAGGAGGAGAAGTCTCAATGAAATCAACTGCTGGGGCGACTGGTTGGGATCGAAACTTAAGGATTGTTGGTTCTCCATTGTACATGGTTTGTCACCATTGCTCTGATATTTATTTATACTCATGTGGTCAGGTAGAGACTCTCCTTGCTTCCAAACCCTGTCTTATAATTTTTTGATATAGCACATTAAATTAATCTGGGCTCCAAATCTATAATTATTTTATTTTCTGTATTATACAATCTGGGACTATTCCAATTCCTGCCTGAAATCCAGATTTAAAAGGTCAGCCGAGTCAGATTGCTGCCCCTCTTGCAGATAATTGGTCTAGATTTCCTATGTGACAAGCAGAAACAACTAGTCACACCAAGAGCTGAATCCGCCTAGCAGCTGAGTGCTGGCTCCACTGCTCGCTGTCTCCTGCTGTGAAACACCTTTGAGAGAGTGATTAAGACCAAAAAAAAAATAGCACAAGTGCTGCAACAGTCAGGCGTAATGTCTGGCACAAACCTGACATTATTGCCCCGTCTGTTTTCCAGCACTCCGCTCTTTATCCTACCGAATTGCTCGCCTTAAGTGCCTTACCCATCAATCATCTTTATGCTCCGAGAGGAAGATTTATTAGACCAGGAAGATGGCTGGAGATGAGATTCATCACTGACTAAAATAATGGTTGAAAACAGGCACACATAGGTTGTACACATGATAGCTTGTTAGTATGCAGTCATTACTGAGCTGTGAGTAAATGTGTCCTCAGATAGTGAGTAAAACACGTTGCCAGTGACAGTATGCATGATGGCCCAACATGGAAAAACAGGGCGAAATGGATTTGCATTGACATGTAGTGCAACTGACATGTCTTGTTCTGCCTCACCGTCTCACACAGCTGACTGCATTATGAATTTGCCCATGGAACGTCTCAAAGACAAGAGATGTCTAGACGGGAAAAAGAACGTACAGTTGGGGGAAAAATGTGATGAATTTAAAAGATACTCTTCCTGTCTTGAAGTGACTGTAGAGCCTATACAGTAGCCTCAAATGAGCTCCTTGACAGCCCACTTTCATACTAAAAGAGCAGCACTGTGGTGAAACATGGCTTGAGGCTGCACTTAAAAAATCTAGCGATATTTCTTTGTGAAACATGGAAAGCTCAATATGTCCAACAAAGCTCTCGCTTTAAATCCTCTCTCAGTGTGAGAGATAAGCATGATGCAGCTTTTAGAGATGACAGTGAAATGTATTATGCTTTAACAAGAGAAAGAATGAGGTGGCCGAGGTCGACATGTGCCGCTTCATCCGTTTGGTAACAGATTTGTGTTTCTGCTCTACATACTGTGGATACATACATTTTTTATACCAGGTTTGGACTAGGAAGGATGGACTATGGGAGAAAGTCACATGATGCATCACAGACTGAAAATAAAGGCACTTGTCATGATGGACATTTTTAGCTTTCCTGTGAGAAATGAAAGATAAATATAATAAATATATGAATGTGGTAGAAAAAAAGACAGCTAAGCTTTATTATGACTTCATTTGTTTTCAATAGTAAGGTTGACCTTTACATTGCTGTGTCGGTGCGGTTGGGGTTGGAGGGTTTACAACAATAACAAAAACTACTAAGAGAGAGAAATAAAATTATTTCCCCATCGAGACAAAAGAAATACAGTCAAGTACGGCATAATTTAAAGTCTTACCATGGAACAAAAACCATCTCATCTACACTTCCATTCTGCCACTCATGTAATTCAAATATCCAATGTTTATTCCATTTTATAATATGTGGTAATAACTTTACTTGTATAGCTTCACATTGGCAAAGGAGACAGTAATCCAATTAAACAGTTAATTGTCAAATACAATAAAATAAGCTTCAAATAATATAATACTATGGCGCAATAAAGCGGAAGTTATTGATGTGTTTTAACAATGCTAGCAATGTAGCTTGGAGGAAGGCAATGACAGTTGGTCAGTGTGTCCATGAAAGTTGATAAAGACATTGATGTTCAATAACTTGCAATAACTTTGGTGATCATGACTTTTTAAATGGCACCATCATCTAGCAAACGTTTCAGTTTGTCCAATACTCCAAATGTTAGCATGCTAATTAGCTAAATTAAGATAGTATAAGTAGTATATCTTAGTATTATCTGCTACATACAACATAGTGAGACTGTCATTGTGATTGTGTAATTCCTACCAAATCTGACACTACCACTTTTAAATTTACTCCACAAAGACTCACTGTCCAAAAAATGTTAGCATTGGCTAAATTAAGATGTTAGTATTATCTGCTACATACAACATAGTGAGACTGTCATTGTGAGTGTAATGTGCTTTATAATTCCTACCAAACCCGACACTACCACTTTTAAATTTACTCCACAAAGACTGCTAAACACCATAACCTTTTTATCCATTCAACACTTTGTCTTTACGATGACCATGACAGCCTCACAAAGCCACTGTTGTTGCTGTACACTCTGTATCCTGTTAGCTGACATCTAAGAGAAAAAAAACAGAAGTATCACCGCATATTGTGAATGGTTGGTCATTAAACAGTTTAGGAGCAATTAACGCAAATGAGATGTCACGCTCTGTTACAAATCTAGACCTAGGAACTGTGAGAAGAGCTTTTTCCAATGACCTATGCGTGCACCCTTGTACATAAGAGCTTAATGGCTTGGAAATATTACTTGGGGCCAACTCATGTGATGCCTTATAAGTGATCAATAGAATCTTAAGACACAGGAGCCAAATGAGGAATAGTAAAAAATTCAATGTTTTCTTATTTCCATTTATTTTTGAAAATTGTTCTGCATGTTTCTGTTAGCTTTACAATTTATTTTTAAAAGACCTTTCAAATTTCATTTTGACTAATATAATGAAAAACACCAAATTCAATCATTTTCAGATGCAGTTGTTTTTTGAATAATGGAGCTGAACATCACACAAAGTGAACATTAAAAAGTAATATCCTGACTCCGACTTCTCGGGATTCCTACTGCGAAGTGTGGCCGATCCCAATTCCCTCTGGGGGTGCATCTCAATTGCTTCACTGTGGCTTCTTGTCCCTTCTTATTTCCCCTCATCTCATCAGAGGGAAACTGAAGGAAAGTTGTCATCATGAAATTTCACAATTCACTTCCAGGGAAATGTAATGTTTTTTCATTGCACTTTACAAAATGAATGTGCGACCAAATTCAGTGCGGAAGCCGTAATTTCAGTAAATTCTGATTAACATCATAAAGAGATTCTATTTTAGTCCTTTTTGTTTGTTTCTGTTTCCTTTGCCAGTTTTCTTCCCACGTTGAGAGCAAATTAGGTGTAGAACTTTCAAAGCAAATATGATTGGTCTGCCTCTAATCTAATCATTTTTCCATTCTGTGCCACATACCGGTTATAACCTGACTCCAGCAGCCTGAACACTGTGGGCCTTATTATTATCATTATTATTATTATTATTATTATTATGAGTGTGTGATTATTAATTACCCCCCCCCCATCTAAGGAATTTAAAGTGAAGTGTGGGCTGATGCTACCGTTTGCCGAGCGGTGATTGTGTTTCAAAGTCCATCAGTCACTCTCAGCTACATTTTCACATTTCCCCAAAATGGGAGCTGTCTCCTGAGGCCGGTGAAGGGGGAAATGGGCCTAAGACCTATTTACTGAGCCATAATCCTATCAATAATGAAGCAGCCTTGACATCTTAGTGAACGTTTTCCCTCACTCTGCTTCGGGATGAGAGCTTTTCGATGTTAAGAGTTCACCTCTGACCCCTTTTCTGTTTGTTACGCTTCCCCCTCTCAGTGCTGGAAAGATCTGCTGTCTTGTTACTGTGTTCTGTGGAAGGGAATCTCCTCCATGTTTCATCAGGTCTGCAATGCAGGTTTTCAATTCCAGTGACGAATAACCAAAAGCTGACTTCACTGATTAAGACACATTCAATCACAGAAAGACAGCTTTAATCAGGGAAATCAGCTGCTGCTGTGTGTTAAGAGTTAAACTGGAAGCTGCATACTTTCGAAGAGAACTTTAACCAAAAATGGATTTGAGTTGTCTCTTTATAGAGCAAATCAAACCACAAAGAAAGAACAGCATGGGGAAAAAAATCATAAGGAAATGTTCAAATCAAAAGAGAACAGAAGTGTATCTGCCAAGATTAACATTAATATGTCATAGCAGCTTATTCCCCCTTTAAATTTGAATCAGATTTGTGCAGATTTTATGTCTACATGGATCACCTTTTCTTTCTAAACTGCCACAGCGAAGGAGCAGTCATCAAAGAGCTTAGTCAAAAGCACACACACACACACTCCCAATGACTTAGTTCGCCCTCCACAGTGCCTCTTTGAAATGTGCCACCGTGCTCCCTAACAAAGGTAATAATGTCTCTCTTCTACTGGTATCTGGGTCGAATGAGATCAATCAGTCTTTGGGCAAAGAATCAGTGAGTGTATCGCTCTTTTGTCACCGGTGTAGAGACATAGATGGCGGCAGGCATGAGACTGATGTAAATCAAAAGACTTTCAGTGCACCCAGGGAGACAAGGTTCAGACACTATCAGTCCTGGCCATCAGTGACCCTCAATCGCCGAACAATGAGTCATTAGAGGCTTTAATAGACTGACGGGCGGATGAACTGGGAAAGGTGTGTGTGTGTTTTAGTGCAACCCCTGTCTTCCAGAAATGACTCCTCACTAAATTGTTTTCCCATTTGCATTGCAGTAAAACTTAAAACATGTTCTACAAATGTCTTACAATTCACTGACAAAGAAACAGTGTGTATTTAACAGCCACTGCCAGCTGTCTAAAGTTGAAGTAACCTCATAACATAGAGGGAATATACAAGTAGAAACAAAAGTTGAGCTATTAAAATAAAAATGTAATAGAAATTATGTATTGAACAAGGGCTAGAATAGATTATACTCAGACATAAGTGTAGGGTCTCCTGGCAGAGGCACCTTTGACCTTTTTTTATAAAATGTGTTTAATAGAGAAAATTCATTTTTAGCACGGTCCAAAATGGGTAGATTTGGCAAAGAGTCATTATGAATAGTATTTTGTTATGATGATACTATATGCTAGAAATCCAGTATTACTAGATAGTTTTGAACAAGAGGAAATATATATATGTATGGATTTGGAGCTTGTCAGTGGGTCTGTCTCATACTTTCCTACTACTCGTACTAACTGACGTTATTTGAAGTATGTAGTGTGTTTCAACTGCATAGTATGTGATAAATGAGAAGTTCCTAGATTTACTAGATTTTCCAGAAATGCAGAGTATGCATCAAAAGCTGACCACTCACACTCACATTACCCAAGATGCAATGCAACTTCTGAAAAAAAACGGTGGTTTCAAGTTAGCTACAGTGAGGGTATGTTTGCTTCCTGTTTTCAAAATAAAAGCACCAATTCTATCGTTATGGTTTTCTTAATAATAAAAGGCAACAGGTGTTTTATTTTATGAAAATGACAGGAAGTGCGTTACTCGCTACGGCTAACTCCGAATTCTCTTTAAAACTTTAAACAGGTGTTATTTGGACAAATTAGTGTCACATTGTGGATCTAAAGGGCTACTTTACTTTCTTCCTAAAAAGGTTATAAATGTGGATAAAGTGGTATATTTACAGAATTAGAGCTAAAATGAAATCAGCTTCAGCCTGATGATTTCAGCTCAGGTAGGAACGAAATGCATTGTGGGTTATCGTGTAGTTTACTACAGTGTAAACGGTCTGCTTACTATCTGGTCCTTTAGTGCGTAGTATGTAGTATAGAAGTATGTAGTGGTTTCGAACACAGCCAGTGAGTTTTGGTAGGAAATTGACTCCATATGTTTGCTGCCTGCATTTTAGAGTCATCACATTTGAAAAAAAAGGTTTGTGTGGTCGTTTTTGTGATATGTTTGCAAACCCTGCATTATGTTGCCTTACAAACATATTAGTCCTTCCAAATTAGTTACATGTAAACCTAATTTCTAGGAGACAGGCCTCCTTTGTGTGTACTGGATAATGGTGAAATGTAGCATCATTTTGACAAATGGGAAGCAGTGAACCATGTTTGTCATTCTCTCTGTGTGCAACAATAAAAGCTGATGCATATTTTGTCTGTTGTGTGTAAAAGGGAAGTAATGGGTTATTTGCCTGTGTGGATTCTGTGAGTGGAGTTCACATCCAGCTCAAAGCAGAGCAGAATGGGCATGGTGAATGTTGTAGTGATTCAGTGTTATTTGATTGATGAACTTCAAGGACGGAGAGGATCCAGGTGTAGAATGGAGGCGATGCAGGTTTACTGGTAATCTCAAATTTGAAGCCCTGTCTGAGTGTTAAATGATTTAAAGGTAATGTTGTAATAACATGATTTATGGTTTCTTTTTCGACTTTTTTTATGTGGGCAAAAAAGATCAAGCTCTTCCTTTCAGAAGAGGTGCAAGGAAAGGTATTTCTTTGTTTTTGTGAACTGACTTCTGATACTCAGTTGAAAGCCAAAACCTAATGGAAATATCCAATTTATTTAATAAGAAAATACACTCCATATTGACTTTTCTAAACAATACTATGAATTATTTTCCTTAAAAGAAACTGCTAAAGTTAATCGAAATTACTATAGAAGCTAATTCTATCACATTTCTTTTGTGGCCTTATTAAGTTTTATGAAATCCATCTTTGGGATTCCAGCAAAACACACATTAAAATTGACTCTCTTATTATCAAGCTATTATTAATTTATATTAGGCATAGTCTGTAAAATAAACTGCTAGCATGCTATTATCTTGGAGGCACTTGGGCACGAAAACAAAGATGAACTTGCCGCTAATGTTTTTCACCTGTTTGTTTCGACAGCGTTCGCTAGCCGAGGGTTCAGATAAATGAGCTTCCACTGCAACAGCCTTTAACTTTGGCAGTACTCTATTAGACAGTGGGAAAAAAAGGGCCCTAAGTGGGAGCTTAGTCACCATCACATTCTGACTCCACCACAGCCATTTAGCACTTAGCATACACCCTCTATTGCTAGTGGCCTGACAGACTGTCAATACAACCAGACATGTGCTAATAGCCGTGGAAAAGGCTTCCAACAAACAACATGTGGTTCAAATGAAATCTTGAAGTACTGCATATGTTTGTCTGAACCAATCAATAGATGCAATGTGTTTCCTAAAACTACTGTGGGAAAAAGTTAAATTAGGTTTGAGTGACAGTTTGTGTTTACGCTTCAGACAGGATGTGAACTTATGCATGTGGATAATAATTTGTTGATGCTTTGGTAATCAAAAATGTCGACACATTCAGTTTGCTGGTGAAAGTAATAGAAGGGTGAGTGAGTAAAACCAAGAAACTTCCATTAAAAAGTCAGACACCAAAGCCCAGAGGAATTATTTAGTAGATAGCCTGTCACCATGTAACAGCTATAGCTTCCACCAAACCCACTTTATAAAGACAGAGCAAACACTGTGCTGCTTACCCAGGCCAAACCATTGTGTATCTAGTTGTGTTTGTTGCTGAGACTCCACAAAGAAATCCACTTTTTACTTCAGCAGTCTCATTTGGTGTACATCAGATATCCTCTTCCTCTTTCACTTGGGTAAACAATGGCAGGAAGATGGAGCTGGTGAGACTCAAGTCCCTGGTGGATGGTGCAGTTCAGTGCCATATGAAAGTTTAATCAAAGCAGCGGGAGGCAGTAGTTAGTCTCTCAGGAGAGAGGCACAGAGCCACTAACCAGGAAGGCTTTGGCAAGAGGTCTCATATCAAATTTAGAAGTCATTAGGATTGCTAATAACAAGCACCGGCCAATGCCATGAGCCTGGCTTGTGAGAACACAGTAAATGAAATGCTCCTCCTCATCTGAAGTCCCACAGGAGAGGCCAGAGAGAGGCCAGACCTCGCAGAGATTTCCATAAGCATTTTTTAATAAAATCCAGCGTGATGAAAGATAAACAACCGAGAGGCAGGATGGAATGATATTTAATAACTGCAGACTTCTTGCCTCCCCAGGTATCTATCGTCCCTCGATGGACCGTTGTATCAATACAGACTGCCAAGTGTTTAATCTAAAGTGATAAGCCCAATTAAAACCGGTGAACAACATCACGGCTTGTGAAACAGGATCTTTGCTAAGGAATAAAATCAATGCCTTGGTGAAGCTTTGTGGTACAATAACCACTCAGAAGCCAAGACAGGTTGTTAAATGATGTAAGAGTGACTTCGTGCAAGGTCAGTTGTGATCTTGTGGTAGTTTCAACCCTCCTTTGCCCGTTTATCGCCGATCCTTTATTTCAGGAGTATATCAATACTGCTGCCAAGGGGGGTATGAAATGTGTGGTACAGTTTGTTACATTTGCCACCGGTGTGCTATAAATGAAAGTACACCAAGACAAACGGCCAATTTGGCAGCAGTGAAATATCCAGCCCATCTCTCAGTGTCGGAGGTGAACTACCACATTGCCCTCTGTCCCGACTTTTTGAAAAACACTGGTCTGACTTTTCTCCATCGCTCTCCATTGCTGTGGTCAACATTTTACAGACCAAGCAACTAACCTATTCATAGAGAAAATAATCGACAGCTTCACCAATGATAATAATGAGTGAGTTGCAAACCTAAATTCCTTCTAGTGTCATTTTTTACTATGATGTTCTCCATGCACTAGACAGGGTTTCATTGCTGAGCTGCAGTGGCAGGATAGTAACACAAAGGAATTTCATGCTAAAAAGATTACCACTGGAAGGCACCCACATGATTTGGCCATCTCATATTAGCTTTGGCTGAAGTTGAGAATGCATTTTTTGCACAGACAAAGACTGTTTGGACCCCGAACTGTTTCAATAGGCATGTGAGGACTGATTAACATTTGAAAAAAGTCTGAACATGTACTACGTTTGCATGGATCTGGGAAAGCAGCCATATAATCTGGCGAAACTGCTGCCTTTTTTAAATGCTTCGAGCCTCGTCAGACTCAGTCCTAGCTTTGCATCCTTTAATTAAAAAAATCATTACCATTTTTAAAGAGTGTGTACATAAAAACCAACCCAACCACATGCATGTAGCTGCATTGTTAATTACCTTGATCAGTAGTACATAGAGGTCATAGAAAGCACAGTGAGTACTGCACGTTCCTGATCTGTCTGTTGGCTAAAGAGAAGGTTTTAGATTTCTAATTTCATTCGAGCTGCACGTCAATGAAACCAAATCCCGAAGAGAAGAAGAAAGCTTGTAGTGTGCCTTATCAAGTTGTCAGTACACCAGCTGTAAACTGGATGTCAACAGAGCAAAAGAAAAGTCTGTACTCGCAGAATGAGCGTGATGATGATGGCGGGTGTGGGGGCGACGGGCTTGAGGGAATGTGGTTGAGCGTGAAGTGATGGATGATGCAATTGTGAATTCACCTCATTAGTTAAATAGTCCCTGGCTTCTCATGTGTTATTTAACCACGGCATAATTCGAGCAAAAAAAGTTTCTCTAACGCCACGGCCACGTGCAATTAAACCCGACTGTTAACATTGAGTGCTGCATACTCATCACTACAGCCTGAATGAACATCTGAAATCCCCCCAGTTCTGTAATTACATTATCAAAATATTCCTCACAACTATTACAATCCCCCCGTTTAAAGCCAGCCATTCAGATTATTCTCAAATAATCACCTGATTTACATAAACTGGATCATTATAGAGCGTTTGGAGCAGGAGGTAACCCAACTAAATAACAAACAGTGTTTAAAATTCCCTCTGGAGACTTCACATACATACTTAATGATAAGGCCCATTTAACAGGTGCACCCAGGGAGGTGTCCATAAAATGCACATAATGCCTATGTGATTGGCCTATATGTTGGGTCCTACTAGTTGATGAAAGCAATTCTAATTGTGGAATAGTAGCTAAGTAATGTTCAAGGCTGCACTTATATAGAAGCTTCTGTTGTCTTAAAATCCATTATGAGTCTACAAAGCGCAGTTGATTAGAATAAAAAAACAAAAACATGGTAATGCTACTTAAAAAACCTTAAAAAAAATACAAATTATCCTCAAAAGAACCTCCATTTGAATTTCTATCGCTATATACCATGAGATTGGTACATTGTTTTTAAAAGGCCAAATTTGACACCATTTTCCATTCAAATGTCTGTTTCTCCGATGGTTTGACAGCGGTTTAGAGAGCTTTGTTCCCATTTAACACCAGTATGAAGAGAAAATGACTGGTCTTGTACTGTTCGATGGCATAATATGGAAACCAAGCCAAGTTGGCAAACCTTAAAATTGATGTGACACTAACTGGGAATCCACATAGGAAGAGAGACCTGAGTGGGGCATAAGCGTTGTGTCATGCAATCCAACACTGACTCCGTCTTGTGTAAGCAGCCTTCTGTCAGCAGCACAGCGGCCGGCTAACACACAGCATAAATTTACTCAACCAAAACGCTTTTCATGTCGACTCCACGGGATGAAATCGACAGTATTTGTATTTATTGATTCATCAATTTTATTTTCCCGCCCACCGCATAGCGAGTGAGAGAGGAGGGGAAACTGCTCATAGTGAAACCAGCAAGCTCACAAACCGATTGGGAGTCTGGATCGATCAATATAAAAACACGTTTAGTAAGTTCAAAACCGGTATACAGCGGGATGTTTGTGTGATTTAAACAGCTGTCTGTGAAGATTACACTTCACTAAACATGACAGAAATGGACTTGAAGTATAAAAATATAAAATGAAAACAAGTGAAGGGTTTCAGAGTCGAGTGTGGATTGATGCATTTAATAAGATGGAAGCGTTTCTGTTCCGTGAGACGCGTGAGTGACGGACGCCAAAAATATGTTCTATGTGGATTGGCCATACAGTCCTGAAATACACACATACACACCAAGCTACACGGCCTCAGGGTCAGTTAACACAGGGATGATGAATGTCCATATATTGACATTTTGCATGAAATATTGATAAATGGCACTTATGTCCAATCTTGAGCTTTTTGAAAGCTGGTGAAGTCAAACCATTCTGTGGTCTGTGATAAAGGATTTTATTTTATCATCTTAAAAATCCAAAAACAGGAGCCATAATTAGGTGGCAGACATATTGGACATTATTGAATTGTTATACTATTAAATATTGAGAAATGGAACTCATGTCCAATCTTGAGCTGGTGAAGACAAACCATTCTGTGATATGTGGTAAAGGATTTTATTTTATTACTTTAAAAATCCAAAGACAGGAGCCATAATGATCGATCATAAAGGATCGTCCAATGTCAGTTTGTGTTTGTTCCACCACTGTCGTTTTACCTGTATGTTTGTATTGCATGTTTTTTTAATTTATTTTTTTTTATATGTTATTGTATGTTATTTATGTAACATTTGTCCCTGTCCCCAAGATAAATTTCTCCCTAGGGAGACCAATAAAGTAACCTAACCTATAATTGGGTTGCATACACAATGGACATTATTTTATTGTTATACTATGTTCACATGTGTTGCCCTAAGTTGCTGGGTTTGACATGTTCTTACACATTCGGTGATGTATAACAAAATCAAGTAGGTATTTTAAATTTTGTGCATCTTGAAAACCAGTTTTTACATAATGTTATTCATATTTCAACCATTCAAATCTGTCAAGTGTTAAATAATCCAAGATCAACGTTGATGCCACAGAGCTTTACATTACTCAACCTATCGTCCAAAAATCACTTCCTGTGTAATCTGAGTGATCACCATAGGCTTAAATCACCCAACAATAACAGCTGTCAGATGTCAGGGACATGACAGGAACAGGAAACAGTATTCTTTTCACACCCATGTAAACAAATAAATACATTATGAGCCTTCCTCAAACACACTGCAGCCAATAAAAACTGCCCATCCACTCATTGCATTGCCAAGATTATTACACTGTATTGCATTGCTTCTGCATCACACCATTGCACTGTTTTAAAAGATTCTTTGATACAAGGAACCCTTTGAGAAATATTCTGTTTGGCAGTCTGCTCAATTGACCTTTCATGTTATTATTGTGGCCCCATAGTAATGCATAACCATAACCATAAATACAAAGAATCACTTGTTAATAATAAAAAAGCTTCCATTCTCCTGCGCCATGTTTCTTTCACAATTTCAATTTAATGCCTTCTGCTCATCTTTCAGATCCAGACATCCGATCCACTTAGCCGTAAAGTTTATTCTAATTCCTCCATCCCATGGAGAGGGCTAAGAGTCCCACCTTGCCTGGTGGAGCTCTGAGATAATATCACAGGTGGCTCAAGCAGCAGGGAAGGCCCAAATCTCTATTATCAGCCTAAGGGGGAGATGCAGTGGAAGGAGGAGGAAGAGGAGACGGCAATATGGTGAGTTTAGTTTCACCTGGCCTCACAGTTTGACCTCTGGACCATGTGTCAACTCCTCCAGAAGAGCTTAAAAATAATTAACGAGCAAAAGTCCTCTGAATGGGAAGTAGCTTCAAATAATGTCATGCATGTTAAGTGATCGGAAGGGTAGTACACACATTTGATGCAGTGATACAAGAGATTATTGCAAGACTTGGTTAAATACTATGTAAAACTACCATTATAGAGAAGCAACCTTAAGCTAACACAAGCTGGTAGTTTGTATGTATTTGTAAGTGATGCTCAAAATAAAGGTGTAAACCAATTTAGTAGCATTTAAAAAATAAAGATTGCAGCCTGCTGATGAAAAAGTCTGTAAAGCTTGAACCTTGAAGATCAAACATGAATAAAGTTGAGGTCAGAGCAAAACTCCTTCCGTAAAAAGAGAAAAATTAAAGTCCGACTTCAGGTTATGTATGTCATCTATTAGTTGCATTTTCACTTTGTTGCAGGGTCAGTTGAACTCGAGCATCAATTATGAAAAAAAATGTAGGGCACAACTGTCAGGTATCAGGTGTGAAGACACATTACAAATACTGCTATACAAGTACGAATGCTTTTGAATGCCTATTAGCCATATTTGAGCATTTCTAGCCAATAAAAGCAGTAGAGTAAAAGCTAATAATTAATGAATTGATGTACAATGGTGCTGTTGTTGGTAGCTCCAGCTGTACTGATGAATCCTTGGAAATGTATTGTACAGTATCCCAGATTTGAGTATTTACAGTATATTGGTCGTCTCATGCTGTTTAAAAAAACACACATACTGTATGAAATGAACTATTTATCCAAATTGCTAGTGCATCGACCCACAATCTGCCTGCATCAGTCAACAGTCTGTCTGCAGGATGCCAGAAACTGGGAAGATTTCATATTGCAAATGGAGAAAAATAACTATCATATGAAAAAGCGTGACAGCATATGCCATAACAGACAAACTCCATTGATGAAGTAAAATCAGCAGTCGTAAGATGAAACAAACAATATGGCGACAACACTGATATGACTGATATGCAACCTGTTTCCTCACACCTTTGCTGCAATGTCTGTAAATGCTGTTTCTTCACAACTGGATGATATTCTTCTTTTTTTTTTTGGGAGAGAGTTCAGGGAGGTGAACCATACATAATGCCCAGCACTTTCCACTCTGGCATGGCCACAGAGAGCAGACGGGACGTACTCAGGTACTCAGGTTGTGGGCAGGTAGATGTTGGACCATGATCAAGAAAAAAAAATGGAGTCTCAGCTATTTGGCTCATTAGTTCTCTAGCTAACTTTATCTCCTCCATTTACATATGCATGGATTTATCACCTTAACCCTAAACCTATACAATAGCTCTTTTTACTATAATATATTATCCTGTGACATATATTGAGAATATGATTACATAATTAAATTAAGATTTCTAAAGTTTTTTTTTCTTTAATTAGAATGGTACCCGTCCATCAAATGACAAAGTTAATGCTTTCCTCTTCTCACTGGATGGTTTTCAATGTAATGAAGTTTTTTAGCTTGTTACAGACATTCCATGCATTGTGCTCTAGAAGACCGTGGAAGTAATAAAAGGCAGCAGCGGATTAAACCAGTGGTCTGTTAAAAAAAAAAAAAAAAAAAGCAGGATTGGACGCGAGACGGACAAAAGTGTGAAGGAAAAAAAAAAAAGAAAGCGAGAGAGAAAGGAGCGGATGAGAGAACAGAAGGCCTGAGAGAAAAACTACAGAAAGAAAAGAGGAGGGGAAATGTCTCTTTTTCCCGCTGACCCGCTTCCTCTGCTCCACCGCCCTCCACGCCCCCTTCCCCTCTGGGCAGCCAGGTGGCCGGGCTGGGCACAGACGGCCCTCCTTCCCTTCTCCATGCTGGCCCTGCTGGCCCTACCAAACAACCAAGCAGCAGTAGTGGGAGGACACCAGCCAGACGCGGTACAAAGGGAGGATGGACAAGCAGTGTCTGAAGGCCTGGCACATACTCACCTTCCACAGAACGCACAAAGAGAACAGAGGCTGCCTGGCAAGCTTCGAGGAGGATTTTTCCAAAGCAACTGTTCTAAAGAAAATTACACTAGTGTGCATCTGTGGGGCGTTTGATATGACGGAGGCATGTGTGGGGATTTTTTGATTCTGAAACCATGTCCATCTGCACAGTTTATATTATATTATATTATCCACCAATTTACATAACCACATCATCAGGGCTGAGGAAGTGAAAGAAAAAAAAATGGACTGGAGGTGCCAACATTTTCTACAATGAAGCAAAGTAACTGTTTTTTGGAGCGAGGGAGGAACGATTAAAAAGGACTCAGACCTGAATTTCAACAGCCACATTAACCTCTTCTGTACAAAATGACAAGACTCAAATTAAAATGGCTGTAGCTTCTGAACCACTGTGATTACATGCGAGGCTGTCTTGAAGGTTTTTGGCAGAAAAGAAAACTCCCTAAAGTTTGTTGTGAAAGTGTCAGAAACACTGTAGGTGATACAGAGACAGAGCGGTGAGCCTTTTGAAGCAGAAAAATTGAAGATTTTTGTCCGCCTAAAATAAAAAAAAATATATATTTTTCTCTATAAATGACTTTGGCTTTATCTGTAGAGGTAATGGCCAGTATGGGGTTGAAAGCACACTATCAGTGAACACCTGCCTCATATTTGAAGAAGATAGCAGAGTAAAGTATGACCATTTACACTGGTTTTTTCATGAGAAGGTCCAGGCCGAGCTACAAAAAAGGACATTTGGGGACTCAAAATGGAGACTTCATGAAAGCTTTAAAAGTTATGGATCTGGGCGATTCAATAAGTGTGACACATCTCTTCATTTTGACACAGGACATAGTTTGATAGTAGAATGCTCACCTGTCTGGGCCTGAGCTAGGACCCAGACAACACCCCAAAGGAAGCACTTTTCCAATTTCGGTGCAAACTACTGGTATGTCTAAAATACCTTTAATTGAACGCTATTTTTAAACAGGAAGTCACCTTGGTTATGGTGTTGAAGTTTGTCTCCCTCTCAAATAGTGTTCTCCTCGGACTGCTTATATCAAACAACACATTTCTACAGTATGTGAATGTACAAAACATGTAACCACTGTAAGCTTTACAAGATATATATATCGTTATTATTTAATTTATTTATGTTTTTGTCTTCATTATTAATGTTTAGTCGCTTCAGGGTGTTTGTGATTATAGATACAGTTGTGTATACTTAGTGCTTAGGTTATAGTTATGGTTAGGCGTAGCAGAGATAGCTGGTAAAGGTTAAGGTAAGGTTGGGTCAGGTTAAAGGGATTAAAGGGTATTTTTTAAACTACACCCTATCTTCTTCTATCTAAGTGATGAGAGGGGACAGCGGT
Organism: Scomber japonicus; assembly: GCF_027409825.1. NCBI lineage: Eukaryota > Metazoa > Chordata > Actinopteri > Scombriformes > Scombridae > Scomber > Scomber japonicus. Next base: position 5,588,613 of record NC_070590.1, on the reverse strand, counting down.
TTCTGAAACTGGTCAAGTATTGAGCAAGTACCCTGCAGCTGACAGCCAGGAAATGGCAACAGTGTAATCCAACGGGGCAATAGCACCTCATCAATGTACATCCACTATAATAGCTTGTTTTGCCACCGTCAGGCTCAGATTATTATTATCAGTGTCTGACCACATTATTGAAAGAACCAAACTGTCCAAGTCTTGCTAAGCTTCTTCTGTCATGGCTAAATATTCAGTCAGACTCATAGGTATGTACATCATGGAGCCAAGTGTGGAAGTCTTGACTCTGTGATGGCGTTTGGTAAAAGGGGTTAAAGGTCAAAATCAAAGCTCATCCTCTTTGGTCCATGAATATTTAAAGTTAATGTCATAGCAGTCTGGTACTGTAAGTAATTGTTGAGACTCAATCTTGCTCATTGTTAAGGTAAAGCGAGTATTGGAGAAACACTATTTCTACATACAGTAGTGCATTAATGGTAGAGCATCAGCAGCAGCTTCAGTCCTCCATCAGTGTAGACACAGCGTGTGTTCAAGCACAGTAGTGAATGTAGGTCAACAGCATTTAGGCTGCGTTCACAGCACAAGACACAATCACTGTAGTTGTGTGTGTGAAACAGAATAAAACAGTCTGGAGGTAAATATGCTTCATGTCGCGCTAACATGCAGCCGTGTGCTACGTGAAATGACAGTGATTAAATAGAAGCATATCTGCTCCATCAGACATGCATTAGATGGCGTGCCACCTGTGTAGACGAGCTGGAGGATGATTTACAGAAATAACTATTCTTATGTCAACATGTTTCTTTGGTTGCCTTTAAGTATGTCGACTGCACCTTGTTGCAGTTTCTACAGCTTCTGTGTGAACTGGAAATGACACTGGTGGGACACTTCACTTCCTAATGGTCACTTAACCCTCCTGTTGTCCTCAGGTCAAGGAAGGACAGAAGGAAGGAAGGAAAGGAGTAAGGAGGAAAAGAGGAAGGAAGGAAGGAAGGAAAGAAGGAAAGAAGGAAGGAAGGAAGGAAGGAAGGAAGGAAGGGAGTAAGGAGGGAGGGAGGGAGGGAGGGAGGGAGGAAGGAAGGAAGGAAGGAAGGAAGGAAGGAAGGAAAGAAAGGAGTAAGGAGTAAGGAAGGAAGGAAGGGAGTAAGGAGGGAGGGAGGACGGAAGGAAGGAAGGAAGGAATGAAGGAAGGAAAGGAGGAAAGAAAGGAGGAAGCAAGGAAGGATGGAAGGAGGAGGAAGCAAAGAAAGAGGGGAGGAGGGGAAGAAAGAAAGAAAAAATAAAGAAGAGGGAGGAAGGAAGGAAGGAAGGAAGGAGCAGTCAAAAGAGACGGGGTCAATTTGACCCGGGAGGACGACAGGAAGGTTAAAAAATTAAAAATTCCTTTCCCAAACAGAAATGAAATGAAAGATGTCAGATTGGATGAATGAAGGTTAACAAAACGGCTAAAACAGAAGTCTGTGTTTATGTTCCTGCTTAAAGCCTCACTCTGTGATTATGTAATGACTGCTTATGCAGATACAGTACATTTCCAGGATGCTGTATCTCCATGTAAACATCATACTGCTGGTGTATGGGAGAACTAGAGGCCACTGCTTTCTTGTAGGAATATTGTACAGCAATCAATCCACCGCCCACTGCCTGCACCGACAACTTGAGGACTACTGCAGGAGATGTCTCGGTCAATACAGCTTACTTAGGTTGAAATCATATTTTTCAGCTTCAACAGGGTAACAGTGTACCCAAGGCTACCATCTGTACTTCCATGGCAGATGTCTCAGCCACTCCATCATCTGGGAGTCCTTGGACCTTTAGGGGCCAACGCTGTCTCTGTATCACTGAGTGAACACAGCAACCCATTGAGCCAGAATACTGAGGACGAATGGGAGGATGAAACTAAGAGGTCATCTGTGTGAAAGTGGACAAAGCCCCATTCACTCGTACTGTGAAAATGCAAAAGAAATATGAAGATGAATGGATTGAAAAATGAATTCTGGACCTTTTGTTTCTCTGCCAAAAATGAGTATGTTCTATGTAATGTGACGCCATTACAATGGACACTGTTTCACACTGTGACATGAATGGGCTGTGATGTGGACAGCCGTCACTGACAAGAGAGAAAAAAAAAAAACTAGAAGGGAGCTGCCACTGATGTAGCGCTGCCCGCCTCATGCACAAAGTCCCCAGAAGCAGCATTTAACCTTCGCAGGCCTTGGCTAATTTGCTGCGCCTCACCCAGCACACTATCTCCCAATAAAAGCTGCAGACTGAAGCGGAGAAGAATGGCTCTGCAGCACAGCCACTCTACAGCAGACACAGTAAGGCAACTCCAGCAATCTGAGAAACCACTGTTCAAAAGCAAAAAACAATTGCAACCTCATTGCATCAGTTGGATGTCGAGTCCACGGGAGCGTTACTGAAAAATTCGTCATCCCCAAAGCCAACAAGGTCCTCAAAAGTTAAAACCCAAACAATGCTCTATGAAGTGATTGATCTTTGCAGCATAAACACCGTTCTCCCCTTTTTTTTTTTTTTTTTTTTTTATTATTGAAAGAAAAAAAAAAAAAAGGAGCCAAACTCATTGTAATTCAAGAGACACCGAAACCACTGGGTTCCCTCTTCTCCCCATTTAGTGCACTGACTTAGCTAAAACACATTTCACTGGATTAATCTGGTCCGCCTGGAAGGTGAAGATAAAACGTACTTCAGGCCAATATCAGCAGGAAGGACAAAGAGGGAAGGGATAATCACATGGAGCAAAACTGTATCAGAGACATTGTAATGATAATTATTTATCGTCCCCTGTCAAGGTTAGGGATTCTCCCCGAGTTGAAGAAACTTTTCGACCTCAAATAGAACGATCACATTTCCTGCTTGTTCCTTTTTTCCCTCCTGTGCTTAATGAGTATCTGACTTGGACTTGGAAAAGGTACGTAGGGGAAAAAAAAAGACAAAAAAACCTCAACAAGGTCAACAACGTACTTTGTCAACAACCTAAATGAATAAAAGGTCGAGATAAAGAACAATGATTAATTGGTTCTGTGCATCAATGCTAGACAAGGACAAACCTACAACCTACTAATCAGTCCACAGCAGGAGCCCCGACTGGAAAAGACAGCTTTTTAGCACACAGACGACACGTTGCCTCCCTCTTAAATACCACTGTTGTCCCTTTCACTGCTTCTGTCGGCCGCGTCCCAAACCGCTCACAGCTGACACCATTTAGCCCTCTCAGTCACAATTTACACCAACCTGAACACATATTTCATGCCTGGAAGGAGTTAAGGGGACATTAAAATGATGCATGCAAGCTTACAAGAACCCCCTTTTTCCTTTTTCCCCATTCGTGTTTAGGGGTGAGCGGGAGCTGGCTTCATTTCCTCTGACAGTCAGAGGGAAGCAGAGCAGAGGGGAGAAAAAAAAAAAGGAGGAGGAGGAATATTTTTAACCGGCACTGGTACCGATGAATCACCGAGGCACTCAGTATCTCCAGGGGGTTTTCTGTGACGGGTGGGGTTAGAGGTGCTTGTTTCAGGATGTAGGAAGAGGCAGACCAAACCACACTTACCTAGAAAGACAAAGAGAGAGAGAAAAAAAAGGTAAGTCATGTGACATATGTGATGATATTAAACATTTTTAAAACAGAACCAGCCAAAAAACACACGAAAGAGGAAAACCATACTTTTCTGACACTTATGCATGATGGGTTTTTTTATTCTAATCAAGGCAGAAATTAATTTAGATTATAATGCAACACAAGTAGTTCCAATGAGGCATAAAAGTCTGCTTACATTCACTGAAAAAGAAGGTAGCTGTTGACTATTTGGAGCTTGAAAGAGTGCAATCAGAGAACGGGACCTACAGGATAGTTTTCACAGCTCACTGCTTAACAAGAACGAGCCACTGTTGAACTTTTGCCGTCTTCAAAACCCCGGCAATCAACTGCTGCTCAAATGCTCGCTGTTCTTTGTTGTGGTTCCAGCACTAATTTAGTAGTGAGATGTTTATTTCCTGGCAGTCTGACACAAACCCTAAACACCTGTTGCATTCAGAGTAGTGGAGGTGTGACATTTTGGAGAGCCAGTGAGAACAAAGGGGTTTGACTCAGCAGTAGATTTGAGGACAAGCTGCTCACTAAGTCTAACAATGGCAATATATAAAAAGCAAGGAAAGAAGAATAGTAGAGCTGCAACTAACATTAACTACTAACTACTCCTTTATATTATGGATTCATTTGTTCATTTGACCCTCCTGTTGTCCTCAAGTCGAGGAAGGGAGGGAGGAAGAAGGAAGGAAAGGAGAGAGGAAGGAAAGGAGTGAGGGAAAGAAGGAAGGAAGGAAGGAAGGAAAGGAAAGGAGGGAGGAAAGTAGGGACGAAGGATAGGACAGAGGGAGGAAGGAAGAAGGAAGGAAAGGAGAGAGGAAGGAAAGGAGTGAGGGAAGGAAGGAAGGAAGGAAAGGAAAGGAAAGGAAAGGAGGGAGGAAAGTAGGGACGAAGGATACGACAGAGGGAGGAAGGAAAGGAGGGAGGAAAGTAGGGACGAAGGATAGGACAGAGGGAGGAAGGAAGAAGGAAGGAAGGAAGGAAAGGAGGGAGGAAAGGAAGGAAGGAAGGAAGGAAGGAAGGAAGGAAGGAAATCTAATTTTCAGGACACAGAAACCAATCACTCCAATTATCACTTGAACCTGGAGAGTTATGTCACTGCACTATCATGGTCACAAGAAAATCACAGCTGAAAAGTCTCTCTTAAAACAGATATATTAACCTTGATTTCAGAATAAAAGTGACACCTTAAAAGCTAAATTACACTATTCACCCCCCACTTCAGCTTTATACTCCTGTAGGGAACGTAGGGGTCTTCACCAGTGCTGTAGATGTACAGTACAGTCTGTACTAGAATGATGTTTTTTTCTATTCCATCACATCAGATTTGAAATTAAATGATGAAAATGAGCTTAATGTTGACCTTTTATTTTGAAGGTGTTTTTATGCTTCTGTGGGGTGAACAGCGTTGGTATTGTAATGGGATGTCATCGCCCTGCTGCACTTTAAAATCAATGACTGGTAGGCTGTGTACAGTAACACTTACACACTGTACTCATGTAAATATAGCATGTGTTTAATGGACTGAATGGCTGTTTGGTTTTTATTATTCTGTTTCCTCTCGATGGGAATAAATAGACGGGGTCACACATTCACGTGCAACACTAACGTTCATGTGTGGGTTAGACACTTGTGAATCTAGAAATAGAAGTACATCTGTTCCAAGAGAGATATAAAACACTGAATGTGGACCATGAGGTATGAACAAATGATTAAAAATGACTTTTATTTTGCTAACAATATGTTGACATTCTTCCATCGCCCATCTCTTCACTACCACGATGTTACTGCACACTTTTAATATTTAAAGTGCATGACTGAACAAAACAGCCGACATGGACGACATGATGATGCAATGAACGTTTTTTTTATTGTTTATTGAAACAAGATGCTTCAAGACGCTTTACGCCATCATAGTCTGTTTAGAAATATCCATATAAGAAAACCTATCTGCTGGCAAAGAGACAAAGAAAAATATAAATGAAAAAGAAAAAGGAAAAACAGTTGCCACAGCTGATATTTTGTGATGGCTCTTGTCGCCTGTATGTGTGTGTGTGTATGTGTGTGTGAGAGAGACAGTGTGAGTTTCTGTGTGTGTGTGTGTTTGTCTTGGAGTGGAACAAAAATAAGAACAGACAACAGAGGCGAAGCTGTGGTGAAAAACACCACATCCTAATCCTCCTGTCTCAGCTAGCTCCTCTGACAGAAATACTATCTATCTAATTCAAGCGAGCGTAAAACATGGTTAATCGGTTGTGTGGCCATCTATCATGCTGGCAGCCACATGACTGGTGGGTTTGAGACTGCAGAGAGACTTAACCCAAGAGAAGGTTGGGATATGCCAGAACAAATTGGCAGGACATGCACCAGTACACACCGCTGGATACTTCTCATGTGTGTGTGTGTATGCTACCCTCATATTTAAAATTTCACACCTGATTTTGAGAAAAGTTAATCAGAATGTTTTTTGTACTTGTCTTGGATAGTAATGTAAACCTGACCACATCTTATATAGTGAGTTATGGGAATTCCCCTCCTTATTTCATTTAACCTCTTATAGCACCAAGTCTGCATTACGGTTAGGGTTTGGGTCTGGGGACAATTAAGTTCATGTCCCCCAAACAGCTTTTTATTTTATTTTGAAAGGATAACAGTGCTGTCAGGTGGAAATCGTGTAACTCTATATTTTGTGTTTGACAGTGACCATAATTATTAACATCAAGAGAATGGGTCAAACCTTGTGACATATTTCTTTATTTTATTTTGAAAGGGTTAGGTAGGGCCCTATGAAATCTGTTTTATTTTTTCCCAAATTACCTTTTACTCTTATTTTACTAAGAGAAACAGTGTGGTTTTGCAAAACACACGAAAAGAGCATTTCTGTCAAATTATGTCAAATTCTGCGATATTCTGCTTTTTATTTTATTTTGAAAGGGTTAGGGTTGGAAATCTTTTAACTCTATATTTTTAGTCTATATTGTGTTTTGGACATACAAGGTTTCTGGCAGTGACCATAATTATTAACATCAAGACAATGGGTGACATTTCTGTAGAACCAGACAAAAACATTAGCCCCATCATTTGAGGGTTAGGGTCAGGGTTCGATTGCCTAGATTGGCCGTATCTTAGATCCAGCAATGAGTAGCACAAGAGAACACTTCTCTAATAAGTAGTGTTTAGTGTTTAGTGTTTAGTGTGTCTCTTGCATGAGGACACACATACTGTATATATGCAGGTGATACGATACACAGTCATACAAATTGTTTCACACTATCCCGATGATCCACAGGTGGCTTTAATGTGCAACAATACACCAATAAAGTCAAGTAGGGAAGAAAACGGCCGCAAGCAAGAAGACAAGAATGTTAAAAATGCAGGATTTTAAATACTTAAAAAAAAGGGGGGGGGGATGCATGCCTCACTTGTGTTAGACCTCAAGGATACATACCGAGCATTGTAATCATTTATTTTGTTTGTTCACAAGAAAACTCCATAGGACAACCTGACCCAAACAACCTCAACCAATTATCGATCTTGTTTTCCATCTACCCGCGGGTGAAGATATCTGATAAGGGTTCCTCTTCTAAACGCCTCTTTTTTTTCCATCTGCTTAAAACTGTGAAGAAGCGACAGGGGCATGCTGGGAACAAATATATCTCACCTGGACTTGAAACACTTTATTTAAGAAGTGGACATCATGAATTATGTGAGGTTTGTCTGACAAGGCAAGACAAACACTTCAGCTCTCCCTTCAGGCCAAAACAGCACCGTTCTTTAAAGCTTTAACAGCAGCCCACCATTAAATGTATGATTGATGGACTGACAAGTAGATCAGGTTCAAAAATATCACTCCCAATGTCAATGCTAGGGGGCAAAACACTTTTTTTTTTAAATTGGGGCGAAAACACATTCTTTCAAATAAGATGTTACGCTGATGTCTCCCTCAACACTGTGAACTGGCTTTGAACTGGAACCTCAAATGTCATAATCATCTAAATCTGACCTTGTCACACTTTAACCTTGTTACCGTCCCTCCGGCTCTGCAGACACCTTGAGCCACATGTGAAACTATATTCAGTGTTTGGCTGCTGCTGCTGTCCCCCCCGCCCGCCTCCCTTTCCGAAAACGCCTCCAGGCTGTACAAACATCCAAAGATATCAGACACATTTAATACTGATGGTTTCATATTCGGTTTAGTGGATGTGAAACGACAGCGTCCGTTCCATTTTTGTAAATTCATAGCGACGCCTTTCATTTTTTTGCTGGTATTGTATTGACAATAATAAACTGCAGCATTGTCCACTATTATCCTCTTATTTCAAGATGGAATGACATCTCTCACTTTGTATTGAGATTACATGAAACTGAAGACGGACTATGCTGCTTGAAAAACTGTCAAAATAAAGGGGGTCTCATATATATGCAAATGTGTAATAAACACAATCTGCCGAGGTGAGAGCATGGTTTAAATACACCAGAAAGGGCAGAGGATGGGTGGGTGGTTGGGTGGATGGATGGCTGGCTAGATGGATGGCTGGCTGGATGGGTGGGTGGATGGATGGATGGTTGGATGGGTAGAATCCCTAAACAGCCCCCTCTCTGCAGGGATGCAGCTGTTGGCAGGGAACTCGCCGCCTGTCTCCGCCTACTCTCTACCACGTTGCCCCAGTCAATCGGAAGGCCAATCACTGAAAGGCACTTATTTATTTAACAGATGGGAGGATACCCTTGCCAAAGTTTTGGAGTGATGCCCCCGTGACCTCTTATAGCTCCCTGAGAGGAAGCCCGTCTGCCGACTCCTGCTGCGGCCCCTCTTCCCAGGGTCACATGGGGTTAGTTAGCGGTGGACACAGGGAGACAAATCACTGGCACAGGGTCTGGAAGATGCTGAAGCTGATTGTGAACAGCCAGTCATTTGTACTACATCTGTGGCATCTAAGCTACCAAATAGCTCTGCAATGCATTCTCATCTCAGACTTGAAAGCATCTCCTCGATTGCACAATGTGACCATGTTCTACGGAGCAATTTAGTTTTTTACCAAAAGAAAAAAAGGACTATGCTTGGGTTTTTGCATCTAAAATATTTTCCACTGCTGTAGCTCTTCAGATTGAACAATCATTTCAGGCCACACTGAAAACTTTTTTCCCCCCCTCATCTCCTTCCTTTTCCTTCTTTTGAGATACCCAACAATCTTAAGCTTTTTATTACAAATGACCTTAGACATTGTAATTACAGTTTTTTTTTCTTTTCGGTACTTTTAAGGTGAGATATTTGTGACAGACTGGCATTTACAGCCTGAGCCACAATCTCAACACGGCCGATATAAAATGCCCCCCGTACCTGAAATTAATCTTTCATGCTATTGCAAACAAATGCTGCACTGCCTTCTTCCTTGTATTCGCTGGTATACATCATTAGCCTACAAGTAAACAGAGACATTTTAGACGCAATGCAAGCAACATTTAATGGAGTTACAAAGCTCTTGCATTATTAACAGAAATGCCAGACAGCCAGACAGTAAATGCTAAGTACTCAAGCTATTTACTTATTCGCCCAGCCACTTAAAATATTGACACCCCAACTCGATTTAAAAATCATTAAAATAAAGCCAAAGCTGTGCATACTCAGAACAAAAAGAAAAGAAAAAAAAAAGGTAAGAATTTTACCTTTCGGAGAAGTAAATCTAGCACACCTAACCAGAAGGAATCACTAACACTTTGGAAAATGATTGATGACGGAGCTTTCCATCCATCAGTGGTGCCAACTGTGTTTAATGGAGCCATTTTTATGCATGTGGATTTTGTCCTGTTTATGCATAATATTGCCTCCTGCTTAGTATAAAAAGCCAGCTCATATGGGCTCACTTGTTCTGCTCGATGGGAGAAGTTAGACTTATTCAAAATGCATTTTACAAAAAGACAAAGCTAGATTTTATGCCACAATTTAAAAGCTGCAGTGGAATCTAAGATATTATAGCTACTTTCTACACACAAAAAATACAAATACGCTGTGGTATTAGAGCAGAGGTGTCACTCATTTTCATTCAAGGGCCACATACAGGATCATTAAAGAGATGGAAGGAAAGAAGGAAGGAAGGAAATAAGGAAATAAGAAGGGAAGGAAGGAAAGAAAGACAGGAGGAAGGAGGGAAGAAAGGTAGGAAAGAGAGATAGTGAAGGACAGACAGACAGAAGGAAGCAAGGAAAGAAGGAAGAAAGGGCAGATGGAATGATGGAAGGAAGGACAGATGGAAGGAAGGACAGAAGGAAGAAAGGAAGAAAGGAAGGAAGGACAGATTGAAGGAAGGACATAAGGAAGAATGGAAGGAAGGACAGAAGGAAGTAAGGAAGGAAGGACAGATTGAAGGAAGGACAGAAGGAAGTAAGGAAGGAAGGACAGAAGGAAGAATGGAAGGAAGGACAGATGGAAGGAAGGACAGAAGGAAGGAACGAACGAACGAAGAAAGGAAAAAAGGAAGGACATATGGAAGGAAGGAAAAGAGCACTGGATGGCAAGTGGGCGGGATTTACCCCTCGGCGGGCTGCATCTGGCCCGTGGGCCGCATGTTTGACACCCCTGTATTAGAGGTTGCATTTCACTTAACATTGTTTCACACTACTCATGAGACGTCTGCTGCTGACCTCTAGACAACGCTTTTAAAACCATCCCACAATGACTGAAATACCCACACTGTAAGTTAAAGACTTCCTGTTAGAAACTATCATGAGGTAGCCTGAGACAAAAAGCTTGAGTCTAAACTGCTACGACTTCTGAACACTCAATTCCAGTGACAGTATCTCTAATCATCTTTTGTGGCAACTTTTTTTTTTTTTAATTATAAAATTTAATCCCTTTAAAATTAATTAAATTTGAATACTTAAATTGCTCTCAAACTTTGTCCCCACTGAGCACTAATACACTCTCAGACAGTGAGCTAATCAAATTAAAGCTAACCAATGCTTCTGTGTCTAACAGGGTCCTGACTGACAGTCTGTTGTACTGACAAGGCATCAAAGCTCTTGTTTCTCCACCAGGTGAACTCGCCTAAAAACCCTGGGACCACTATGATTTTTTTTTTTCCTTTTATCTAAATGGTTATGACTTAACAAGGCACACTGACACAGAAATGCTGCCAATTAATATGTCACTAGAATTATGTAGTAGTATTATGGGTTAAAGGTGTGAGAATTGGCCACCATTTTTTTTAACCTAAAATAAACCAGACCTAGTATGGTAAGTACTCAACCAGACCTAGTATGGTAAGTATTCAACCAGACCTAGTATGGTAAGTATTCAACCAGACCTAGTATGGTAAGTATTCAACCAGACCTAGTATGGTAAGTATCCAACCAGACCTAGTATGGTAAGTATCCAACCAGACCTAGTATGGTAAGTATTCAACCAGACCTAGTATGGTAAGTATCCAACCAGACCTAGTATGGTAAGTATTCAACCAGACCTAGTATGGTAAGTATTCAACCAGGCCTAGTATTGTAAGTATCCAACCAGACCTAATATGGTAAGTATCCAACCAGACCTAGTATGGTAAGTATTCAACTGAAGACGACCAATACTGAAACAAAGAGATTCAACATGTGAAATATAAATATTCAACCTATCCGAGGTTTGCAGAAACATAGAAGACCAATGTTTTTTTTATGCTGATTTAGTTTGTTCATATTTGGACATTTCACAGTATCCCTTCACAATTAGTATCTATACATAAATCCTTAATTTTTTTGGTTTTCATGCTTTTTATTGGAGAAAATATTCACAATCACACTATATAATGGTCCAACATTACATAACACAGGAGAATATTCAGTTAATTATATTGAATGTGAATAAATAGTTATTTTGAATGGTGTTTTTTGAATTTGTGAGTCAAACACTCAACAAAAATGTCTATCAGCTCCAAAAAAAACAGTTGAAATATTTCCTTTTTTGTATATTCTGGATCATATAAAGCTATGTCATCAAATTTCTGTCTAAAAGAAACATTTTTATGGAGTTGTTTTATCTCTTAAATGTAAAAATGGGTCCAAACAGACACTGAACAGTATGTAAGGGTTAAACAATGAACCTCTAACTTCATGATTGCAACCCTTTACAAAAGTGAAGTATCAAGGTCTACTGTACTGTACTGGATCTTTAGACTTTTAGCATACCAAGCATATTTTGTCCTTGCCATGTGTGCAGTGAAAAGTGACAGCGTTGTTTGCGTCGTGTGTGTCACAGGCCAAGGTTTACAAGTTTTATTAGTCAAATCTTCCTCAAAAAGTTCCTCCCTTTATGCCATGAAACAGCTGTTACACTGCGATGGGCTGAGAAAATATGCAGGGTAACCCACAGTCCTAGTAACAGTGTGTCTCATAAACCTCATGGCCTAGAATAAAACTGCTGATTAATAGCTTGTGAGTATTAAAAAGCACGATCAGGTTTGAGGGTGCCAACTGTGCTTCTGGCCCCAGTGTGTATTGAAATGCAAGGCACTGCTGAGCAGCGTGTAAAGAAGAGGAAGCAAAGCTGCGGCGTAGTAAAAACATCTTGTGCACACCGTTAATGAAATAGCACCTACTGTAAAATATTATCTGTACTGTAAAACGCTCAGATATGAATTTAAAAAAAAAAAATCTGACTAATGCAAATATGTAACAAAAGATATGGGAAGCTGAGCAGTAGTAAAAGAAAGCCCAGTGGGTTTTTTTTTTTTTCACTGGGGGAACTATCTAGGCATGAACAGTAATACCCTCCATTAAATTTTATTAAGTCAATTACCTCGAAAAGGCTGACTTCTTGTAGTGACACTGCTCTAACCTTTGTAGCTATACATGAGATTTCATTATCTCGACAGGAGAATGTGTAAATGTGTAGTAACTGAGTTTGGGTTGGGTTTTTTTTTTCTTTTTTTTTTGCCCCCCAGAGTTGTGATGGAAATGATCATTAAGGCAAAAATGAATGTGTTGAATTGTGTTCAGATTCTACCTAAATTGGGGTTGAAATTGACAACTTATGCATTACATTTTTCCTCTTGCTTCAACTTGCAACCAGTGTTATTTGTTGCTCAGTGACTAAAAGTAAGTACTTCCTGCTTGAGTGACTGTTTATTAGTGAAAAACAGCTGTCAAGCCAGTTAAAAGTGGGCCTCTGAACAACTTCCACTGTGGTTAGAATAGCCCCAAAACTACTCCAACAATGAAAATCAACTCTTTGTAGAGTCTACAAAAATCGACGTGTTTGAACTGAGGCCATTCAGTATCAAAACCCATCCACATTTTTATTGGCAGTCGCAGTTTTGGGAGGGCTCTTAGAAATGAACACGGCAGCCTGAGGCATGGATCGAGGGCTGAGAAACTCCCAATCCACAAACAGAAGTGGAGTCACCTCCAGGAGAAGTCTCCCAGGACCGGAGACGGGAGGTTATGAAAAGGTCCCCAGATTTAACAGAAAGTGCCACCGGTGATAAAGTATGCTGCCAAAAGGGAAGAAGAATTTCCAACTTGGTGCGCCCATGCTGTATCCATGGGGAGTAAATGAAAACAAGGTTAATGCATTCGGCTCTTATTACCCATGCTGGAAGAGAGGCCATCAGCTGTGTCGAGAGGCAGAAAGGCAAGAAATCAAAACAGCAAGTGATATGCGGGCTGGTATGCAATACAAGATTGTCCTGCCAAAGAAATCTGTTAGGCTTGCTCCTTGGTAATGACTTATAAAGCACGGCGGAACAACTTTGTTTCTACGTCGTGTTCACCTGGGCGGAAAGGTCTGCGCCACTATGTTCTTATGGGATCCTACAGTGGGTGAATTGACTGCTATATTACCTTCGTGGCCCTCGAAGTCGCTGTAGGAAAAATGTCCCAACGAGAGAAAGAACAAAATGTTTTCAGACTCCCTGGTGGTTAGTCAAGCATGGGCGATTGTTTCCAGATTACAAGAGTGCCAAGGAGCCCTATGTGACCTACAGTATAATGGGATGGGTCTTTAATCTCCTGTTTTGTTCCCCAGATAGTGTTGTCTTAATAAGTGGCGTGTCTGTGTGTGGATGTAATACCCTCTCTAATAAGACTTAAGCTCCCTTCTCTTTGGATGCCAGCTCTGGTGCCTCGCAGTGTGAGGTCAGGCTGTTCTGCCTCCCAGCTCTCATACACCCAGATGGGCCGCTATGACCAATTGGTCTGGTGTCAGTCATATTGACCTGACAACACCGAGCTTAAACAGTGGGCAATGGGAGTCCTGCCGGCCAGCAGGGGGTCTATGGATTCAGTATGGCACCATAATCTCTCAAAAAGGACTCCTGGCTGCTGTCTAATGTCTCTATTCGTCATATGGGGCCCCTTAAACTTTAAATCCATAGACAGACAGTAATAACTGAGCAAAAGCAACCCAACAGCCGTGACCTCTACGGACACAGAGTGAGACAGCAGAGCTTTGAGGATGCACTACACGAGATTTGATAGAAAATCTATTAATACAAGTCTAGAAATAAAAGTTCTGGTTGTCAGTTAATGTATCTGTCATGTTAGTCTATCACAGATATCAGTATCAACTTTACAGTATATGCACCTGAATATATTAAAGTTATATAGGCAGCATTCATGTATATTTGATCCGTACTTTTTATTTATAGTCATTTATAATTATTAAGTTCCCAATGACATTCACTGTTTCACTGCAATGACGTCATTTTATACAAGTGTCTAATGTCTCTATTAGTCATTTGGGGCCCCTGAACTTTAAATAATTGATCCGTTTTCTTAAAGTTTAATATATACATGAGTTTTTTCATATGTACTTTTTATTTATAGTAATTTATAATTATTAAGTTCCCAGTGTCATTTTATACAATAATAAAATATGATGCCTTCATAATATCTTTGTCACAAAGTGTTTGATGACCACATTTAAGGGCTCAAAAGGTGTTTTTATATATATTTTGTATTATGTAAGATTATTAGCTTATATATCGATATCTGAATTTATTAACGGTATTGGTAATGGCCCCAAAAATCCAGAATTGGTTGACCTAAGTTGTCAATAAGTGGGATACTGCGAGGGCTGCATGATACAACTTTTGGTGAAATTGTGATCACAATTATTAAAGATATTCAAAGATATTAAATTCACAGATGACAAAAAACAGAAAAGCAGCAAATCCTCACTAAAATATGTCTTTTAATCAACTAATTGATTGACCGACAAAAGGCTTTACCCACTTTACACTCACTGATATATCATGATTTGAAAATTAAGAAACTTGTAGGGGCTTGTAGAATATTAAAGAATAATAAATTAGCTTTTCATTCAACACAAGCCAATAAACATATTTTAATATACAACATACAGTGTATATGGAGCTGTGACATATCAACAGAAACCTTAGGATGCCTCCAATCTGAATTTGAACTGAATTTACTTCACTTTAAAAAAATAAAAACAGCACTCTTCTTTCCGTTTAGGCCGTCAACACATAAAACTGCAGAGTCCAGCAATAAAGATTAGAAAAAAACAAACGATAAACGATTGCAGAGGGGAATGACCTCTTTACTAGTGCCAGCAATTATTACCTGGCCCATTTAGCACAATCTGCACAAATCAGTGAAAGTGAATTCATACCCTAAGGCTGCTCTTTCTATAAAACTCCATATCCCCCTTCAACCACCAACACCAACACCACCTTCTCACCCTAGATGCACCTTGAAGCCTGGGAACAAAGCCCATTATTGCTCCTCTGAACGCAGATGCTGTGACAGGTAAATGTTGTCTCTGAAGAAAATGTCCCATGATGACAACATTCACTGCGGGGCGACTATTATCCCTGATTCATCATTCTCATATACTGCGGTGGTTTGCGTATTTCTTGCCTGCAGCTTATCAGCAGCAGCCATTCTCTCTTTGCCTTGTGTGCTCCTCTTTCTACTCCCCCCCCCTCCTCCCCTCTCCCCCCCTCCTCCCCCTCTCCTGCCTTTTTCCTCCCTCTGTCCTGCTTCAGCAAAATCCCACCAGCCAAATGCTTTACCCCAGAAATCTAATGGAAGTGATTTGACTTCCGATTAATAGGGCTGACAGAGGCAAAACGCCGGGGCAGTGCACTACTGTGCCTATTATGCTAAACACAAGCCGCATGGAAAGAAAAACCCGCGGGGCTTTAGACTGTTTGGTAACAGCAGCTGGTGAGGTAAACACAAAACACATTTCTGAGGAGTGACACAAAAATGTGATATCAATATTTCATACTTTGTAACACCAGCGTGACACTTCCAATTAAATCATGCATTGCAATATAATGAAAGCCAGGATATTATTGGTTTCAGTCTTGACACCTATTATTTCCCTTGCTTTGACACTGCAGCAGGTTCAATTTTGATGAATGAAACTTAATGTGATAATTGTGCTTCAGGTAGGCATCTTCCAGTGAGACAAGGGTATAATTCAGTGCTCTGGTGCTAAATTGAAGGTGTTTGATGTGGCTTAAGACCCCAGCTAATTAGACTGACAATATAACACCTGAGTGAAAAAATAGTAGTATTTGTCCACTGCTTGTCATTCTGTGGCCGCAAACATTTTTTTTAATACCAAAAGTTAATAATTCTCCACTTGATTTATAGACAAACTGTCTCTGCATCTGCCCCCACATAAAGCTTGGTCCCTACATTGTTCTGCTCACACTATATAAATATTATATTGTGTTATCCCAGAATCAGGACACGGCTTCCTAGGGGACGTTCTATAAATACAGCCTGACAGGGTACACGGCTTTTAGGGTCCTCTGTGAGTTCACTTGGCTTACTAGGAGTAAAAGCCTCTGTGTTTCTGCAGCTCTGAAGGATGATCTGTGTGCGCCAGCCTCACTGTGATTTGATCTCACTCAGAGGAGGGCTTTTTTTTTTCCTTCTTTTTTTTCCATTTAAAAGTGCCAGCATGTCCAAAGTCTGTGAGGAGTGTGAGATGGGAGATGGGAGATGGGAGATGGGAGAATAGGGTGAAGTCCTTCCATGAGGGAGCTTGCCACGAGACAATTAGACGGGTTCTCCAGAGAGAAGGGATCTCGCGATAGCAAAAGGAAATGAAATACAAAGCAAAGGCTCACAATTCTGCCCAAACCATAAGGGGCCATTTATGCTCAACGGACGTACGAAAATGTATCCGTCCTTTTCAAATGATGTTACCGTCACTGCTCACATACTTCAATGCATCCTTTACGTTGGCATGGATGTTAACCAATACATCCACCAGGGGGCAGCACAGAGTCAAAAGTTTATGACAACAAACAACTCAAAAACAAACATGGCGACTGTGGAGGAGATATTGATAATGTTCCTCTTGCATAAAAGACAAAAACGATATGTTTAAAGTTTCTAACCAACTCGCACAACCTTTCCTCAAAAAGTTCCTCCATTGTTATTTCTTCTTCGTGTCTCACTAGAGCTACGTATCAAGCAGTGACAGCAACATTGCCCCCCATGGTTTCTGGTGGTACTGCTCCGTTTGGTCCGTATCCGTAAGCTTTATGGAAACGTGCAGAAATACGGACGAAATGAACGCAGAGCACGGACAGAAGGCTCCGTCTGTATCTGTATTTAACGTTAAGCATGAATGGGCCTCAAGACGATGGCAGAGAACAGGAAGTGAATGAGCCCAACGATTATGAAGGGTTTTGTCAGTGCCTGAAATTAACAGTCTGCCAGCTAAGCATATTCTTTTACCAGCCACAATAATAAATCGGCTTCCTGTGTCACATATACCTTCGTTGCACTTCATTCCATTGAGATAATAAAGGGGATATGTTAGCCAGGGCAACATTTTAAAAAGGAAAATCAATAGTTAGTCCAATCAAGTTTATTTGTAAAGCACATTAAAAAGCAAGCAGTTGAGCAAAGTGCTGGATTGAGCTTTCCATGCGTAACTACAGTCATTGTGATTGGACTCTGAGGGTGTCTAACACTGTACAGGGACAAAGATGAGTCATTTCCTCTGAGACATAATGCCAGATATTTGATTACATGACTGTTTTGTTATGAAGGTTTTCCCGCCAGTGTGGGAGATAGCCTTCTGAGATTTATTCATCATTATTTAAACCATTTCTAATCTAGCCCTCCACCAAACCATCTCTGACCTATACCAATACCTCATTCTAACATTTGATTAATAGAGCTTAGAGACCACCAGCCAACCAACTAGTGCCCACCACATTAACCTTTGTGTCGTCTGTTTTGACTGTTCCTTCTTTCCTCCCTCCTTCCTTCGTTCTTCTCCTCCTTCCCTATTTCTTTGCTCCCTCCCTTCCTTCATCCTTACTCATTTCCTTCCTTCCTTCTCTCTTTACTTCCTTCCTTCTCTCTTTACTTCCTTCCTCTTATCCTCCTTACTCATTTCCTTCCTTCCTTCTTTTCTTTCATTCTTCCCCTCCTTCCCTCTTTCATTGCTCCCTCCTCCTTCCATACTCATTTCCTTCCTTCCTTCCCTCTTCACTCCCTTCCTTCCTCCCTCCCTCATCCCTTCCTCCTGTCCATCCTTGACCTGAGGACAACAGGAAGTTTAACCTACCAAAAGAAAAGTTGATGCCCTATAGCGACAAAGTGAAAAAAATCAGAATGACTAAAATCATACTAGTGAATAAAAGCTACACAATGCCATGTTTTTAACCAACACCATCTGTGTAATCTGAATAGTAATAGTAAAAACTGGACAGCATCCCCAGCAATGTGCCGAATGTGCCAGATGACAACACCACAGATCAAAATGACACTTGTGAAATTCTGATGAGCGAGTCAACACAGCATCACAGGGTGCTGCTCCCTCAGCTAGCTCACACACACACACACACACTCTCACTTCACATCATTTTTATTCATTGAACGAGCACGCATGCCAAATCCCTCTTAAAGTTCAAGTAACCAAAACAATTCAAATGCCACGCTTTTTTGGAGTCTTAGTCAAGCAAGGACCCTTTCTATTACCACCGTGAATGGGAGCGATGTCACTTTTGCCTCCCTGCACCAGCCAAACTGGGAGAAAATTCTTGTATGCTCCATATGCCCAGTATTAGCATAATCAGAAACAAAACAGTTACTGGCACAAAATCACAGCTCGCTGCTTACCCCCTCAAATCATTTAATTACAAGGCCCCAGTCGAGTATATATTTAAGCCATCATTATCTGCCGAGTGCAATTGTTGTTGAGAGAATCTGCCGTGGCTCATAAAATAGAATTAAAAAAGAATTGTCAAAATTCCCCTCCTTTTACTCAAACCTGTTCTGGGGCCCATTTCATTTCCAAGTAACGCTAAAGCATGCATACAAGGTGATGAAAAACCAATCTCAACAGGGAAGCCTGTAATAAGTTTGCAGACACACACACACACACACACACACACACACACACTCATACAGCAGCTCTCCATTATCTACTCATGCATCTATCCTCAGCAACCACAGAGACACTGAAATAAAGGTATGGAAAACAATTTCTACAGAATGACTACGTGCATGAAGTGTGCTCATGAGTCAATACAGAAGACGAAGAAAAATCCTTAGAGTTAAATCAGGTAGGTGTAAGATCTGGTTCTCTCCTGGTGTTCTTTCCTCCCTCCTGACCTCAGACCTGAAACGCATTATCTTTGAAGATTCTGAAGTAGAGTGTGTACGGTGGCGGATCTGGACGAACTTCAATCAAATATTTCCTTGTGTTGCACCAAAGCAGCACTCGCGCTCTGACCCGAATCGTCTCACAAGACAAGCCTGTGTACCAATGCGAGCTCACTGTACAGGTCAGTGAAGGTATCATTGCAGCACCTTTGATTATGCTGAAACTTTTTAGGACCACAACTCTAAAATACTTTCCCCCGCAGAGGCTTAAATCCAAATGTTCACAACTGTGTACACACTGCAAAAATGTGATTTAATCATTACAAATATACGATATCCACAAACACAAACTACTCAAATTGCATAACTCTAATATCTATAAACATTGGATTTGGGTTGTTCGCAGCTCATCAAACTTGTATAATTAATTGTGTTAACAATGCAAAGAAACCTGAAGACATCATTATTGCAGAGAGATGGGGGAGGAAGTGTGAGGCAGTAAGGAGATGGTTTCTGCTCAGATGCCAATAGTTTCCAATCTAGGCAGCGCCATCTTGAAAATTTCAGGTGCATGCTGGAAAACATAAAAACACGGATTCTACTTATATGGACATGAGGCAGGACCATGAGCAGAGCGGGTAGGTTGTGATAGGTTGCGAGGGCTGGATCTCGAGGACATTGGGCAATCAACCTGTCAATCACGATGTAGCCACGCCCTAATGCATACCCTGCTTTATCGTCAAATATAAAATCAGGGAGGCCAAAATGTTCCAAATGAACATCATACTGCATTGAAGAAGGCTTTAAACTAGCGATTGAGACCATAAACACATTTTGAAAACGTTTACTGAGGTTAGAAATCAAGTGAGAAGTTGGTGAATTCTCCATTGACTTGTATAGAGACGGTCGCCCCCTGGTGGCCTTTCGATAGAATGCAGTTCTAAGGTACTTCCGCAATGGCCTCATTTCAGAGGACCTGAACTCCCCGCCTGATTAGGTGCTCTAACGTCACACTTTTTGCCCTCACTTCACTACCATTAGACAAGGTTTATTCAACACAGGCAGACAGACAGAGGCCTTTCCAATAACAACAGAAGATAATAACCCAAGAATAAACAGTAAAATTTCAGTTCCCTTGCTTCCAAACACTGCACTGCAGCATTTGAAGTACTTGCTGTCTTTATACTGCAGTCATGCAAATGCAAGGCAAACAGCAAGAGTTCATTACATACTGTACATAGAGGAAACATGTAAAGTATTTATGTACAGCTGTGTGGCAAATGTGACGGGTGCACTGTGGAGCCTGATAGCAAATAACACCAATAGGGTTTCGCACACTGGAGTCAAGCTGCCTAGGACAATTTGGGTTACCCTTTCATATAGAGCATGGGGAAAATATGTGCTGCTTCTCTGATGCTAAATTTATCATCACGAGATACGTTTTCCTTTGTATTCCCATTTTGAAATAGATAAATGACATCAATTATATATAACAAGGAAGTCAATTGGTTATGAGTACAGAAAAAAAAACATGTATAGGTTTCCATGTCAAGGCAATGATGTCAACATGAAGTGAAATGTTAATTACTAGGAAGTGGTGGTTGCAGAATATGTGAAGGTTATCAAGGGACGGATTATGAATTTCTGATCAAACTCTTTCTTGGCAACATCAGTATGCTGGTCTCCAAGCAGCAACGCACTTCTCTTAACATGCACATACGGGGGGGGGGGGGGGGGGGGGGGGGGGGGCACATGGAACAATTCATTAATGCATTAACTACTGTTTTAGTGCTTCATTCATATTTAAAACAGGATTTTTACACTTTAGAGCAAGGGTGTCAAACATATGGACCCCGGGCTAGAACAAGCCTTCCAAGGTATCCAATTCGGTCCACTGGATAACTTTGAAAATTGCAGAAAAGTTATTCCAGTTTTTAAATAAAACACATTGCATTTCTTACTTATTTATCACGATTCACAGTCAAGGCATCTGATCTGCTCCTGGACGTCCAATTTGATTTAATTGACATGCGTGATTCAGATCTGAAGGTACATTTTTTCTCCTTGGGGTGGTTTAGACATATTTTATCAGTATCTCATAGCAAGGAATCCCAAGGTGGTTTATTATAGTAACGTTATGATATGTAGTATATATTATTTATAGGTTATTATGCAATGGTTTTACTGGTCTGGCCCACTCAAGATCAAATTGGGTTGTATATGGCCCCTGAACTAAAATGAGTTTGACACTCCTGCTTTAGATGTTGTTTGTTATACATGGGGAAAGCAAATGCATGCCCCGCTCCAAGGCTAAGAAATGAAATACCATTCAAATGGCATAAAAAGGTTATTGAATGTACAAACTACAAGGTTTGACAGGCAACAGGCACAAATAAGGCCACTGCAGCAACAACCGCTATGAATATATGATGAAAGATGTTAATTCACAGAGTAGATTAGACATGAAAGCTGTTTGTAAATGAATCAGTTGGTACATCACAGACACTTTGCACACCAGTCTTAAAAGGTCTGACAAATGTACCATTGGGCATGTTAATTGACTACAGGAACCAAATCAAGCTTTGTACATTGCATAGTGTCATCCTGCTTTTAACTGCAGTCTAACACCATTAACAGCACAATTACTGCACTGTTTGCCGTTTGCGAGCATGTGGCTAAAATGTACTCATCAAAAATAATAAAATAAGTGGCAGATTTTGGTGCAAATTATTTTTTTTTTTAGTGCTCTTATCACACTGGACAACCGGCTGCAAGTGTCTGGATCGGGAAAACGCTGCATTTCATGGAATACTGAACTTATTTTTCAGGGAACAAGGGGAGTTTAATTATTTTTAATGCATGAACGAAAATGTTACATAATGATCTGTATTAGAGAGAAGCTTTATGATGATTAAGATTTATTATTTCGGCTGGTAATGAATGGAAATACTGTAAGCAGTTTTGGCTCTAGACTCTCTCTCTCTACTATGTCACTGTACTGTGCAGGGAGGAACTTGTCCAGTGGCATATATTGTAAACGGGACTGGATACAGGTGCTCTAGATTATATCACACTTCAGCACACTTTTTTCAAAGGGTGAGCTGTAAAAAAAAAAAAAAAAAAAGGAAGGAAAAAAAAAAAGCTTTTGTACGTGTCTCACTGAGCTGAGGGGGAATTTGGATGCTGATCGGTTACCTGAAAGCCAACACTGCTAGTGCCAGCTCTTGCAGACTGAATCAGAAGCGAGGATAGTTTTATTCAAAGCACATCTTTTGGAGTTAGACTTTCCTGAACATGTTTGAATCATTTATTCAGATGCACGATGTCTTAATAAGAGGCTCCTTATTCATTCCTGATGACACACGGTCCGATGGTTTATATTTGTGGGTTTTTAGATGTTACTGCACATTTTCCACCTCGGAACAGTCCTGCTGTGAGCGGGGGAATTAGGGCCATTTTCCTGGCTGCGAACCACAGCATACCTTCAGCCTGGTGGAGCTTATTAATTAATCACATAACCATGTTCCATAACCTGGGGATTATTGCAAGCATGGGTCTCATAACCATCTGTGCACTTCTTAAACCTATGGGCAGTCTGACTCCGAGGTTGAAAACATCAAACTGAGCTAAAGGTAATCTGCATTCAGTGTTTTTTAAGCCGGGCCCTACATCAATGCACTGACTTGCACAATAAGTTCTGTTTACATTATATAGCATGCTGTGGTGCAGTTGTAGTGCTGACCATAATACTTGCTGCACCTGCATTTGTAAGTACTGGATATTAGCTCATTTTTGCTCACATATTGGGAGTTAATCTAAAGTTATAATATACTAACAATGAATCCATGAACTCAATGTAAAGGTGCATTTGATGGTTACGGGATAGAACATTAAATAAAGAGGTTTTACATTAATGCCTTAAATCACAGCATTGGTTTTGCCACTATTGAAAGCTTTTTTTTTAAACTTTAGTTAATTGAGCAGCATGCTGTGGTGCAGTTGCAGTGCTGACCATAATACTTGCGCTGTGCCTGCATTTGTAAGTACTGTATATTAGCTCATTTTTGCTCACATATTGGAAGTTAATCTAAAGGGTTAGGGGGTTAGGGTTAGGGTTAGGGTTAGGGTTATAATATACTAACAGTGAATCCATGAACTTAATGCAAAGATGCATTTGATGTTTATGGGATAGAACATTGTATATACATAAAAAGAGGTTTTACATGAATACCTTAAATCACAGTATTGAGAGTTTTTTTTAAACTTTTCAGCAGACAGTTAATTGAGCAGTTAACTGAATCAATTAAATATGATATATCCAAATACTTGGACTACTAGTTAGATGAATGACCTATAGTAAATGTTCCTAAAAAGCAAAAATGACTCTACTCTGAGTCCTGCAAAACCAAATCATCAGTCTACTAAGTTATTTTTTACACTGCAGAGAGTTGAATTGAAAACCAATGGCTGCCTTTATAATGTTAAATCAGAAATTTTGGTACCAGATTGCACACTTTGGAAAATGGCCAGAAAACATGCTAAGTGTACCTCATTATCATCGTCATCATCATCATCATCATCACCATCACCACCATCATCAACCTCCTCCTAGTAGTTTAAAAGCTAAAACTTGCCAACACACTGATATGATCTTTTAAACATGCAAAGAAAAGGCTGCTTCCATATCAGCTTCAATTTTGATTAATATCTCCCCACCAAACTCAACTCTACTGTGGGGGATTTCTTTGAATTTTTTACCCCCCCCCCCCCCCCCCCCAAAAAAAAAAACTGAATCACCACACTGACTTTTTCATCCGAGCCCCCGGAGTGAATCACATCTGCTTAAAAACGAGCTGATTTGCATCTGTAGTGTAAAGTTAGCTACCTTATGTTGAAATGTGGAGATGCTTGTATTTATATATCTCATATTCACTTACAACACCATAGCAGCAAATTTCATCCCAGTATATGTGAAGAATATTCTGGAGAGTGAACATGTTTTCACTGTTTTTTAAAAAAAGAAGAGGGGGAGAAAAAAAAGCATATTCCAAATTAGCTCCATAATTTCTGTGGGCTCAGTAATACTTTTGAGCTTGTCTTTTTCACATCATCAAGTGCCCTTGGGGAACCAATTAAAAGTAATATGAATGATATTGCTTTTCCCCACTGCACACACAATACCTCTTCACAGGCCATCTGGTTTTATGGATTAATCTAAGAATGCGAGAAATGAAAAGGAGGTTTAATCTGGGTGCTGTTATTAAAAGCAGAAGCCTTCCAACACCACTGCAACTCTCTGAAACATCATGTCATCTAACTTAATGCATGTCAACAGCATCAAACTAAATGTTACAGCGATTCAAGTGAGCGTCGCACGGCCCGCACTCGACTTGAACGCATCGCAATATAGGGGAAGTGCTTTTATGTTCATCATTGTGCGATTGCAAGAGGAGGTTCAACAGAGGTCAGCTTGCCTCCACCAACTCTCCAAATTCCATTGCCTAGAAAATGAAATTTAATTAATCCATTAAGCAATTGTGAAATTCAATTTGGGAATCTCGAAAATTAAATAAAGAAAAAAGCATCTTTGAAGCCACAAGCATTACGGCGGTAGGATGACGGATTAGGGTCCCATTACTCAAGATTTGTTATTCAATAAATCATTAATGGGCTCTATGAATAGCAGAGGTGATGGACAAGAGTTAGAGAGAGCAGGAGGCAGTGTTGCTGACGCATCAAAAATCTGTGTGAGCACAAGCCGGGGCAAGCTCATATATACTCCACAATACAATGCATAATGTATGGCTTTTTGTGTGTGTGTTGAGGTGCTGCATGATCATAGCTTTATGACAGCTTTCAGCACGGTAGTGGCCACTTTCAATAACTCACTGGACCCTTTAATCAAGATCTTTGGATAATTGCTCCTTACAAGATGAATCATCATTTTACATTCATCTTGACTTAAATACAAAAAAAAAAAAAAAAAAAGTATACGATCCTCAAAAAATGTACAGTAAGACCTTGCTGGTAGCCCCCTAGAGGATGCACCACAGTCTAAAGTAGAGCAATACTGCAGAGAAAAAAAAAAGAAAAAAGAAAAAAGCAAACTGACAATCCATCATAAAATAGAGACACAGGATGATAATATTGCTGCTCAACTGCTGGGTAGTTTATCAGTCGTGGGACTAAAAATATCCACCCCCCCTTTGTAGGATTCATATGCTCAGTACATTACATTGCCAATTATTTTCACATTTCTGTTGTGGAACTGGAGGTCACAGGTTATCAAAATCATTAGACATCATCCTCTGGTGAGCATTTACATCCACAGAAAATATATTAGCAAATCATTCAAATGTCTGGCTTGTGGTCTAACAGTGAGGGACAAACCCATCTATAATGACATAAAATGTAAAAACAATGTAGAAACTGAGCTTGAAGCTATATCTATATTCTACTGTACTGTATGTGTTGTGTGGGTTTTTTTCTCTCTCTCTCTAGTAAGGAGTGGCACACATTACCTCAGAAGCAAAATGAATAAATGTGCTACTATATCTCTTCTCTCCATCACTCTGCCTTTTAGGCTTGATGATGCATCGCTGTGGGAGTCTAGTTGTCACCGTGGCAACTAGCATCGTACAGGCAACAACCTTAGGCAGAAAGCCCAGCAGTGCAGTGTAGTGTAGTGCAGTGTCCCCCCTCCCCCCTCCCCTCCTCTTCTTCTCTTCCAGTAACATTTATCGGTGTTCAGCGACCCTCACAAGACTCTCTACTGTGTCCTGTAACACTCCGCTCAAAAAAAATGATAAAACTGTTAAATACATAAATACATCAATAAAAAGAAATCTTAATAAGCTGTCCGAAAAAATCTGAGATCGGGGCCAAAAGTACAAATTTGCAAAAGGTAGGCAGAAGTTGAAAGATAGCCACGTCAACACATTGAACACGGATGGGTGAGTGACCCAGAGGAACATATCTGATCACCTGTGAAATTGGGCCACAGAGTTAAAAAAAAAAAAAAAAACACCAGAAAAACATGTGAGAGTCATCACATTTTTATCTGTAAAAAAAAAAAAAAAAGGCTTACTAGTTATGTGGAGTGAATCTAAGGGTACACTCACCACCACAACCATGTTTCAGAGTGTATTACTTGAATTATGATGTGTTTATTTCACATACTTTCATTTCATTGAAAAAGAAAATTACAGTGTTAAAATTGCTGATGTTTGGGATCCGAGAACATCATCACTAAAAATCCAAACAGCCCGACCAGAATCAGTCTAGACGACCAGACAGCTTTTATATAAATGTATTCAGAGGAGAAAACAAGAGATGAAAAGGTACATCTATTGATGAAACTAGGCTTTATATCAGATCGGCCGATATTTAGCATTTTATACACTTTGTGAGATCGGTTGTAATGTCTTAATTCGCCGATCCGATCAATGTCGTCATGTTGAAACTTTTTGCTGATGCTCCCGTTGCATAGATTACAGATGGCTTGTGTTTTATCTGTCTCATTTACTCTGAAGAAGTTCCACACCACCGACATGTTTGTTTGAATCTGACAGCTAGTTTTGAGCCCTGTTACGATGCGACGGACAATAAAGTTTTTTGAATCTTGAATCATTAGCCGTCGGATTCAAACAAACGTGGGTGTTGTGGGCAGACCGATAAAACACACTAAAGAACCTCGTGGGGAAACCTCTGCAAAATGTTTCAACACCAAAAATGTACCTGGATAGGGAACACGAGGAGGAGCATGCAGAGTTTAAGAAACGGAGTGTGGACAAAGAAGACGTGATCGGATCGGCGATCGGTTTATTTAAACTCACTGATCGGTGATCGGCGTAAAGCCTAGATGAAACTGTCAATTGTCCCTAACCCTAACCCTGTTTTACCTCAAGAAAGTTGCTTTAATTATTTGGCTACGCTGTAATACATAGTTTAAAACCTGTATGATCACATGACTTGACTTTTCTTTTCTTGCCTTATAAAAAAATGTGTTGTAGTCATGCCACCATGTTCCCAGATGTTCCCAGATCTCAGCAATGACTTTGGAGAATACAATGTGATCATATCAGATAGAAAACGATGGCCAAAACTATGAAAGTTAAGACTATAGATCTATCTATCTATCTATCTATCTATCTACCTAACCTGTATGATCACCTGACTTGTCTTTTCTTGCCTTTATAAAAAATGTGTTGTAGTCCTCCATGCCACCATGTTCCCAGATGTTCCCAGATCTCAGCAATGACTTTTGTGAATACAATGTGATCCTATCAGATTGAAAACTATGACCAAAGCTATGAAAGTTAAGACTATAGTTGTATAAAACTATCCATCTATGATCATCTAACACTTGAAATGAAGAATAACACCTAGCTATTGGTGTATGATTGAGGAGATATCTGTGTAGCTGGTCCCTGCTGGCCTGAAAACACTGTTCTAGGACTTATATCCATGTTAAACACCACACTGATATAATTCTTTGAACCAGGGCTTCTCATAAGGGTCATTCCATGAGCTTCATCGCCCCGTTAATAAAAAGCTGAACTGACATGCTGAGAATATGCATTACCGCACTTTGGGAATGAGCCGTTTCACTTAAAGACAACGAGGAGCCAAAAAGAGCAGTTCAATTTCCTGCCTTCATTAATCTAATCTGAGACCCAGATATGATTTGATGCTCTCTCACATTAAAGTCATACCTTTTCCCCCCTTTTTTTTTAATGTCCACGCGCATGCTAACAGGGGCATTAGGCGTCATAGAGGGGAAGCCAAGGCATTAGAAAAGTAAGCTCTATTTGGCAGGATGCAAAAAAAAAAAAAAAAAGTATCCTTCATTTCAGGCTGGCATCAGATTGAGCCTTCAGACACACTCACTCTCTTTCTCCATCCTTTGTATGAAAATGCCTCTGCAGCAGCACTCCTTCACTCTCTTCTTCCCTCTCTCTCTCTCTCTCTCTCTCTCTCTCTTTCTCTCTCTCTCTTTCTCTTTCTCTCCCTCTCTCTCTTTCTCCATCCTTCTCTCCTTTCTCCCTGCAGCCTTCCAGACAGATAAATGGGAGGGAGTCAGACTGAATGAGGTTTTCTCGAATGATCCTACTTCCACACCAGCAAACCAATTACCATGACTAAGATAAACCCCTCCAGCACCCCATACAACCCCCCCCCCCCCTTCCCTTCCCTTCCCTCCCCTCCCCCCTCCCTCTCTTTCCAAGCAGAGAGAGAGTCAGCCATTGTTGTGGCTCTGCATTTCTGCCATGGCCCCTAGGGGTAAAAAAAAAGTCAAAAGTCAGCCTGTAGTCACTTTTCTGCCTCTCCATCATGACACTAAAGGCACACATAAGCACAGACTGCAAAAAAAACATAAAACGGCATTTGCTCAAAAAAAAAAAAAGAAAAAGAAAAACTGACATTTTCCATCCAGCCACTTCATTAGCATTTTTCTCTCTTTATCTTAAAACTGAAAAATGTCATGACCGTGCCTGTGGGCTATAAGTCGCAGTGCTGTATGATGAGTAGGTCTTGTTTTGGTGCCAAACTTGGGGGCAGGGACCAAAGCAGCCTTTGATTTATTCCTCTTGCTGTGCTTCTGCTAACTTCATGATTAATGCCTCATTGAAGGTACATTTTCTGTCTCTACACAATCTTACAAAAGGAATGTGATTGCATAACGGTAAAGATGGATTTGGTTATTTTTATTTCGACACTAAAATACCTTCCATAATAATATGAATGTTTCATCTTTTTTTTTTCTCCCATGTGATGCCTTACGTAGGACTTATGGATGCACGCCAAATGATTTCATTGTTTACATGAGGCATCATCATCATCATCTTCACTTCATTCAGACATTGAAGATTCTTCTATTTTTTTTTCACACAACTTTCAAACTTTGTGAAATTACTGAGATGTGGAAATAAACAGTTTTGACATCAATATTGTATCATTTATTATTATTTAGAGTCTAGATCAACGGTGTCAAATATGGGGCCAGTGGGCCAGAAGCGGCCCGCCGAGGAGTGCAATCCGGCCCACCTTCCTTCCCGTGTTCTTTTCCTTCCTTCTTTCCATCTGTCCTTTCTACCTTCCTTTTTATCTTACTTCGTTCCTTCCTTCCTTTTTTCTTCCTTTACATGTTTCTTATATGTGCCACCCTTCCTGAGACTGTGCCCCAGCCTGGGCCCCCCATCAAATATTTCTAGAGCCGGCCCTGCATGATCATGATTCATTTTGGAAGCCCCTTTCATGAAATCCTTTTGAGATATCTTGTATGCAAAGAGAAGTTTCACCGGGAATAGGCCCACAGATGTCAATATACCTGCCCCCCCCCCCCCCCTTATCAAAAATAATGCATAATGAACAAAGAAAACTCACACATGTGGTATAAAATTACCACTAGCGTAGCTTCAGTGGCACAACATAAGTGAAAACTGTGCCATGTTAGCTATGAAGAGACCATAATTGTAGCCCTTAAGCGAAGGGCAGATCCATTTAAAAACACATGGACCTTGCTGACAATGACTGCTTATTGTAGTGCAGCCAGTGAAAGGTGCCCGCGCCTCTTGGCAGGGTTACAGCTGCTTACAGTACTGCTACACCCCCCCCCCGTGCTCAAGGTTAAACTGACCGGGAGACTCTATGTGGGCTGGCGGGCACATGGCCACACGGTGTTAGCAAAACATGAGGCCTGATAAATGAACTCATCCATCTTTGTTGAGGCCTGCCACGTATAGTTTGTCCTGAACAATGCTACTGAACAGCAATAATTAAGGCGGCCTGAAAAAGAGGTTTCAGTGATAGTTTTAATTAACGAGAATGATGGATGATTAAAGGTGGAGGTATGATTAAACTCAGCTCTGAGCGAGAGACTTTAAAGACAAGGGCAATAAATATTACATTTGAAAGAGAGCAATTCAATAAATTCAGACCTTGAAGAAAGACCAGACAACCTCAAATGCAAACAAGAGGCCAAATAAATGATGACTGTTTCATTCCGAGAGACCTGATGTTTAATATTTGGAACATTAAGTGAAGCCAGGACAGCATAACAAGTTTTACTTTTATATATTTAGCCATTAATCTGATTGTTTATGTTCATAATCTCTACAGACATGATTATAATGACGTCTATGAGGACAAGAATCATGAGTTTTAAAACGTGTGTGTTCTCAGCTTCCTACTTTATCATAAGTTATGTTTTTTGTTGGCTTTGTTCTAAAAAACAAGAGTTCTTCCATTTATTTAAAGACTGATACCGATATATCTGTGATAGGCCAATATCTGCCGATAATATCCATTGATATCTCCCCCAGATATGACTTAAAGTCTGTGTAAAGTAAGAATAAATATGTGTTCTGAGTTTGACATACCACAGAAAAGTGTGTTGTTAACCAACCTGCCAAATTTGAATGATTAAAAGAAATCGCCAAATATATGAAATCAGGCTTCAAAGTTGTGTAAAAATCAGCCTCTTTCTCTGCTACCAAACGCTGTGGGTGTGGCCGCCGAGTACGCTGAAACCCCGCCCCCTACCAAGTGTCACCTGTCAATCAAAGTCACCACCTCTACCAGAAACATGGACGTTACGTCTGAGACAGCGCTCTGTTTCGCTCTATGGCTCTGGTCTGAGAGCTTTCTGCCGCTAACTCAGTGGCTAGCTCAGCGGCTAACTCGGCAGCTAGCTCAGCGGCTAACTCAGCTAACTGGCTAACTGTAGTAGTAGTAGTAGTAGAAGAATGGTTGAAATGCTTTTTACACCTTTTTTAGAAATACATTTAAGACCTATTTAATGTGTTTAGAAGCAAATGTTTGAATTCACTTTACACAGTCTTTAAGCTGAGAGACCTTAATGTATCCACGTATACATACATTTTATCCACTGTAAAAAAAAGTGTTGGAAAGTATTAAAAGTAAGGCTAACTGAAGGGTCAAGTGCTTTTAGAGTAAGAGCGTCCTGAGGTAACAAATAACTAATGAACACAGGAACAACAACATGCACCTATGGAGCTGACTGGTTTACAAGCAAGACAGCAATACTTATGATAAGGGGTCAAGTCTTCTAATGATGTCACCCTGGAGATTATTGCTATCCTTATTATTCTTGTTATTTGATGATCCAAACAGTAAATAAGATAAGACCAGTGCTGGGGAAAGCAAAAGTGAAGATAAGAGCTGGCTGATATTCCTGGGTCAAAGGTCACTGGCAACAAAAAAAAAGTTGTGTGGTGTTGCGAGGAGTTTGACAAGTGGAGTAATTGATCACGAGGGAGCCCCCCACTTCCCCCTCCCCCCTTCTTATTACTCCTTCTCATCCCACGCTGCCAACTGAGGAAGCTGCTGTGCAATCCAGAAAAGGTGGAATCAGCAAGATTTCTGTGTAATGCCGCCAGTGTTCTTTGTATTTACACTCCTGTTTTTCTCTCTCTCTCTCTCTCCCTCCCTCTCTCTTTTTTCTCCACCCCTCCCCAAAAAAAAAAAAAAAAAAAAAAAAACTAAACCTGCTGTGAAATGGTGTAATCCAGATACCGTGACAATGCTTTTTGTCTGTGAACCACCAGAGGCATCACTTATTTTTCAGCGGAGAGAAAAAAAGTTGGCACGTTTGATGAGCTCAAAGTATTTTTTTTTTCATGTGCAGGGAAATAAGAAAGAAAAAGTAACACAGCTGCTTATGCTGTCTAGTGTAAATCTGCTACCTGGGGGCTTTGTTTCATATCACCTAGGGGGGCTGTAGAGCTCTGCAGCCTGCCTCCCTGCCTCTCTGACACTTGAAATATTCATTAACAAAATGATTTAGTTGTCACCTGCCTCGCCTGCTTTACATTTTAGTTTACCACCATAGTTAAAGAAGTGTGACAAAATCCAATCAAAAAAAGCACGGACTTATTATTATTATCCACAACACTTAATAAAATGTAACAACCTTGATAGGTAGCGTGAGATGAATAAAGTTTTTAAAGACTTCAATAAAGAAGATTTCTTGACTAAA
Organism: Scomber japonicus; assembly: GCF_027409825.1. Taxonomy (NCBI): domain Eukaryota; kingdom Metazoa; phylum Chordata; class Actinopteri; order Scombriformes; family Scombridae; genus Scomber; species Scomber japonicus. The sequence continues at coordinate 5,556,433 of NC_070590.1, read as the reverse complement.
TTCAAGGCTGGTTGAGTCAAGGCTATATGAGATGAATTGATGCTGTTCCCCTTTACTAATTTGATACAGTAACTCAATGTAGAAGCAGTCTGGTGGTAACCTTGAAGAAAAAAAAGGGGAAACAGTTTTTACCAATTTTCAAAAAAAATAAAAAAATAAAAGTAGTGTTATTCAATTTCTTGGTCAAATTGAGATCTGCTACAGTTTACCAATGCAATCTTAACACCTTGTTATTTTAACAAAAGGCACGACCGCCTTAACACCTTTTTTTTTTTTTTTTTTTTTGTTAGTCAAATCATCCAACGCCTCCCGAGAGGTTTGACAATCCTGATGGGAGAGAGGTGGAACCAGATGAAGCATGAAAAACAGTCGGGCCTTTTCAAAAAGCCCCAGCTCAGCTTCAGGGAGTGGGGAGTGGGTGTGTTTAGTTGGCTGTTAGCATAAGCTTCCTATCATGTCCTTTTTGAAAAGCAAAACATTGTAGAGAACCTGCCAACAAAACACACACTAGCTGCTGCATGCTGCACAATTACATTACACAGCTGTTGAATAATAGCCAGGTTTTGTGCAATTAAGTAAAGGTCAGGCATAACAATTAACACCCATGTATTAGCTCTATTAACTGGCTACCACCAACGGCTACACTGGCAAGCTTTTAAGCAATAACAAAAACACAAATAATTACAGTTCATAGGTTTATAAAAATATAATTCTATAGTATCAAAATGTTGAGTGGTAAATAAATGGAAACAACATACATAAAACGCTTAAGTTACATCTTTGAGAATAGCTTCAGTGCTTCTTGGTATAGATCAGGGGTGTCAAACATGCGGCCCGCGGGCTAGATACGGTCCGCCGAGGGGTGCACTCCGGCCCACTTGCCATCCAGTGCTCTTTTCCTTCCGTCCATCTGTCCTTTCTTCCTTTCTTCCTTCTGTCCTTCCTTTCTTCCTTCTGACCTTCCTTCCTTTCTTCCTTCAATCTGTCCTTCCTTCAATCTGTCCTTCCTTCCATTCTTCCTTCTGTCCTTCCTTCCTTACTTCCTTCTGTCCTTCCTTCCTTAATTCCTTCTGTCCTTCCTTCCATCTATCCTTCCTTCCATCTGTCCTTCCTTCCATCTGTCCTTCCATTCTTCCTTCTGTCCTTCTTTCCATCTGTTCTTCCTTCCATCTGCCCTTCCTTCTCTTTCCTACCTTTCTTCCCTCCTTCCTCCTTCCTCCTTCCTCCTTCCTCCTGTCTTTCCTTCCTTCCCTTCTTATTTCCTTATTTCCTTCCTTCCTTCCTTCCTTCTTTCCTTCCATCTCTTTAATGATCCGGCCCACATGAGATCAAATTGGTCTGTATGTGGCCCTTGAATGAAAATGAGTTTGACACCTCTGGCATAGATTCACCAAGTTTATGGAAAAGTGGAACATATTTCTTCTTCTATTAAATGTTGATTGTTTGAAAGCAGTGTTTAAGAACCAGCGTTTAGAACAACATACTTTTGGGCCAAAATCAATTAACCCTTTGATGCATGGTGTCCGCTACAGTAGATGGATATTTAGAAGTCATTTTGAACCATTTAAAGTTGTAGCCAGGTGGCAAACCCCCAAAAGTGTTCTCTGAAATTATATCTGATTATTATTTTTGGCTCTCTCTGTCATTTTGAAATATTGCATCATAAATTCATAATGGCATATAGAGGAGATGCAGCAATTAGCTCGATAGCTGGTTAATGTTTTTATTCTAGGAGCAAAAGAAGGTAAAGAGAATACATTTTTCAAATAGTTTAGTTTAGTTTAGTTTATTTGCATATAAAAAGAATAATTAACAAAAATGAAATGTGCATGAGAAGCCAATAAAACCCATCAGGGCTTGTCAGGTGACCCCCCTACCTAAAAAAAGGATGTTATACATATTTTTGTCAAGTTTTAAATATTTTTCTTAAAATTACTGGCATGATTTCTCACTTGTTTAAGAGTAAAAACAGACATTAAATAATTTACTCTATGATTTAATAATTCATGCATGAAAGGGTTAAAATAGATCCATGTGGAGTTGCTGCTGAGAACTGAAATGTTGCATGTTTTACATTTAATTGGGTTAAGATGTGGTGACTGAAGACTATACGAAAATTCAGTGACCCCCTCCCCCCCCCCCCACTCCCTCCCATGACCTGAATGGTAGCATACTGTTCCTACACCCATTTATTCAGGTGTGTCCTTTATCACCAGTCTGTAATAGTCAACTATTCTGTCCTACATTACGCTCCTGTCAGCTGATGACAGTTTCAATGAGCCCACTGTCACACACACACACACACACACACACACTCCTCAGCAGTGACATCAGCAGCACACTCTAGCCAACATGGTCCAAGGTGAAAGTCATTGCAGCATCGTGACTCAGTCTCTGCTGGCATCGGTGCGCAACTAGGGCACAAATACTCTTCAGTCAATGACTCCCGTGGCTCCGTTTTTATCATCACACAACTGCCACTCTTTGTCGCATTCCCAAAAAGCTGTGGACTCATACAAGTATTCTGTCTGCTCTGACAACATGTTAGAAAATGTTAGGTAATCCATAATGTCCTCTGCTCCTTGTCCAAAATGTCAGTCTCAACTGTGACAGCTGAGTGTGTCTGGCACCGGGGGCATCACAACAACTCAGGGTGAGGAAAAATAAATAAATAAATAAAAACAGCATATTTTCTGGGAGTAGAGTTTGTGAAGGGTGAGGAGAGGTCAGTTCCTCACAACAAAGAAGTAAATGAGAAGAAACTGAGAATAAGAGAAGATTAAACTGCATCCATCTTCCATAGAAGTCAGTTCATTTTACCTTCCAAAACAGACGATGACTAACAATATCCCTTTCATACAGTGGAAACTAAATCCGAGCAACACCTCCACTTAGAGCTTAACAACTGCTAAAATCAAACCAGCTTTAGAGCTCAAGTAGCACAAGAAAAGTCTGCTTCTGTGTTTGAGTAAGTATGCCTGTGTTGTAGAAACCCCCAATTTCATTGGGTAATGTATCCCATCAATCCCTGTCAGAAGCAAATGCACAGTAATACATTTTGTATTGGATGTGGTCACTCTATTAGCCCCTTCAGCTTTACATAACCCAGCCATGCTTTGATCTGCAATGATGTGTTAGGGCAGACATGCATGAGTGACTGCTCCAGCATGAGTCCTGAACAAAATGGCAGGAATGGAATAGCGGATGGATTTAACAGCCTGGTCTTATTGCACACATCTCCTTTTATTGTCATGAAAATCCACTTTGATTCCTTTTTCTATGATAGAATACCGACATTAGCTTACAAGGGGGTATAAGTTTGCAAAAAAAATATTCACATCCGTGTCTTATAAAGCTGCAGGGCGCCTGCTTCCTATTTCCCAGGCATCAGTTGTTTATTAGTGTAACCACAAAATGTGTGAATCTTTTTTTTTTTCCTTTTGTGTTGCGTCTGTTCACCACCTGGAACCTCCCAGATTTAATCTATGGTCTTCGGATGAAAAAAAAAAATATCATCTTGACTTTGATTTCTGATGTCAAGGTTAATTTACTCACCATGCGAAGGACTACTTAGCCTGAGAAAACAGTTGAATTATGTCTGAAGGAGCATTGTCAAGTGTAATAAAATGATTCAAGTGACATTACTTGAGTAATCTGGGCTTTGGCTTGGAGACAACTAATTTTCCTTATAACAGAGAGCTGGTATTATAAGCTGAGGGCACGGAGTTTGAAAGGTATGGGTGTGTTTACCCAGCGGGGGTGAAGGGGTTTTAATGATAGACGTTATCAAGCACTATTATAAGAAGTGTAAGATCCAAACTAGGAAGCAAAAGTCAGGTCATTCAATATTAATTCTGAGATTGTTAAAGTACTCCTTACACTCTATGTGTGGTCCAATTAACTGTGAGCTCATTTGTGATTCATAAATCACACAGTAAGATTGGATACCATATGTGTATGCTTCCTGAATAGACCTTATGAAATGTCTTTTGCCATAAAAAGCTGATTTATGCATGTTTAACAAAAAAAGCACATTTTCTTCATTAAAAAAATGATTCAAAGTTTATCACCTCTGAGCTCTGCAGAAGATTTAAACTACTGTATGTTGGATCATTGTCTTGTGTTTTTTTGCCTACATAACCATGGCGATCAACCTCATTTCCAGCAGGAGCATACAGGAGGTTTTTATATCATTCTGTAGCTCCCTGGTAGTGTTGAATATGTTTTTTTTTAAATCAAGTGGAAACTACATGTATGTGTGCGCTAATCTATTCTCATCAAGAGGCGGTGGAAACCAAAACAGAGCTTAAAGTAGGTTAAATGCCGGGTGGCCAGAAACACGCCAATGTTGTCACCATTACAATTTTACAATGTGATAATACAATGTATCTGTGTATCAGCCATAGACTGTATAAAAGAAATGGACGTGACATCCGTGACGTCACCCATTGGTTTGTGGACTGCTGCTCAGAAGCCAATAGTTTCGAATCTGGGCAGCGCCATCTTGAACATTTCAGGTGCATGTTGGGAAAAACAAACACACAGATTCTACTTATATGGGCATGAGGTGGAGAGGGGAGGTTGCTATGGTTGCGAGGGCTGGATCTCGAGGACATTGGGCAATCAACCTGTCAATTACAACGTAGCCACGCCCTAATGCATACCCTGCTTTATCGTCAAATATAAAATCAGGGAGGCCAAAATTTCACAAATGAACATCATACTGCATTGAAGAAGGCTTTAAACTAGTGATTGAGACCATAAACACATTTTGAAAACGTTTACTGAGGTTAGAAATCAAGTGAGAAGTTGGTGAATTCTCCATTGACTTGTATAGAGACGGTCGCCCCCTGGTGGCCTTTTGATAGAATGCAGTTCTAAGTTACTTCCACGTTGGCCTCATTTCAGAGGACCGGAACTCCCTGCCTGGTATCAGCGTGTTGTACTGCCCCCAAGTGGCCAAAAAAAACACACTCACTCATCACAACTTTAAAATTAAAGCTTTATCTTCCCTTTTCAAATACAAAACGTATATCTAACTGCCACTGCAGCTGAATAAATACATCAGAATACCGTTCATCTTGTTATTATCTCCGTAATTCTCGTTCCCACTCTTCCTCTGCTTCCGGATGTCCTCTGTCGCTTGTGGCTCTGATGCTTTTGCATTTTAACAGCAGTGCCACTTTATCTCGCGCCTTTTGTGCAATTTTGCTGGCTCCATTACCTTTTCTCAACAAGCCCATTGTTTGCCAATGTGCTAATGTCTGAATTCGAGTTGTTCATCTATTGTTGCTGTGCTGTGTCGCTAAATGAATATGCCTCACTGACAATGCAGCACATTATGCATATTTGGTCTTCTCAATTTAAGGATAACAGCTCTTTGCCATTCTCATGCAGACTTGTGATACAAGGATACTTTTCATTGTCCTTGGCTGTCACAGAACACTGGCTCTTCCTATCAACGATCACTACAAGACATCCTCTACCCTCTCTAAAAAATGTAAAAAGCTGATTCAAATCACCATTAAGAGAAGGACGCATACATTCATGGCTCTTTCAGGCTTTTTCTAAACCTCTACAAGAATTAGCAATATATTACTCCCCTCACACCCCAACACCCCAACCCCTTTCCTGAAAATAACATCACTGCTCACTGAATCACTGCCATATCTTTTCTTCTTTGTTCCTTCAGCTCAGTTTGACACGCTCTGGGCAACTTTCACATCTGCCTTTGTGATTTGGTTGAGTCCCAGCCAAACTGAAGATGCATTATGAACAATGCCCTATAACTTTCATCACCTTTTTTTTTTTTTTAAGGCTTTCAGATGTTTGACTACTCACTGGAATAGAGAAGAAGACAGATTCATTATTGAAATAAGAAAATAGTCTGTGTGACTGGTTTTAACTTAACTGCCAAGAAGATGATTCATTCAACACTATATAGCAATGTTTTAGACTTTAAGACAGAAACAGAATGTAATGATAATAAATTAATTTAACATTTAAAAGTTTTGAAGTGCATAAAACTTACTAATTAATTGATGATACATTTGTGTGGGATTGTGGGATTAAAATAAAACTATACCGTGTCCATGGCGATGAAAGGATTTATTGACAATGTACAATATCATGAGTTTCCTTCTTAAAAGTGTGTCTTTGTATTTTTTTTTTCTTCTTTATTCAGCAAGCCAACCCAAAGCCTAAAGTGAGAGCTGACTGACGCTATAGTTCTGCAAAGTGTGATCCCACTAAAAACGAGAAAGAACAAGCACTTTGCCTTTTTTCTTTTTTGCACCATTTATCCACTGCCAACTATATGACAGTCCCATTCTCCTGTCCTCACTGCCAGCTGTGTGAATTTGATTGTGTTTAATTCCACTTAATTTTGCGGTGCACAGTTAGCTGGCAGTTATGGCACAGAAGTATAAAAATTTCATGGTGGTGAAGTGCTCAAAGCAGTTTTATTACTACGGTAGCAGTAAAAAAGAGCAGACTTGCATTCTTGGCACTGCCCTCTGAGATGATAATCTTCATTATATGCTAGGTTTACCAGCACAGAAAGGCACTGCTCATTTAAATGCATCTGCATGTGTAAAGGATTTTGCATTCTTAAAGAAGACAAGGTTATTATGTTCACAAAGGGAATTGCACACTTAATGTAAACAATACCACCATGGAGATAGAGCAAGAAGCGCTTTCAGGGGAAAAGGAAAGAAAAAAAAAATACAGACACCTGAGTCTTCTAAAACACACACACACACACACACACACACACACACACACACACACACACACACACATATATACACACACAAACCATTTTCTCATGCCTACATCAATTGAGTAAAACACACAAACTGTTGCTGGGATACAATTCCTGCCCATCTTCACGGTCACAATCGTACAATTCAGATCATAATGTCTCTTCACAGTTTGTGGTTTGTTGGTTGCTTATTCTTTACAGTGAAAGCAAAGACCATCTAAATACACTAAGACCACTTTTTTTGAGTTAGTAGCCGATATGCTGTCACCTTATAATGTAGTTTTGGTCTGATTGTCAGCTGTTTTGCAAAGAAATCAAGTAAATTGGCCATCTATATCAGAAAGGTATATTTTTAATTGAAGAAATAATCCAGAATATTTTTGATCAATAGTAAGGGAATCAACATTTTCCATTGTTGGCATTCATGTGTCAGCAGCACTTAGGGTTAGGGTTAATGTAACTTCAGAACAAGGTAAAGGTTTGTTAAGCTTTGGTGATATCCAGACTAATGGATGTACACTCTGTTGCCAGATCATCATTTGTTGGGTATAAGGCAAAAAAGTGCATTTTTTAAAAGTTCTGTTCATCAACCATTCATTTCTGGGTGATATTTGTCCGTGAATACATGAATACTTGTTAGGCAATAAAAGAAACTTGCAATCTCAGCAATCTATCATAGCACGGGGGACTGGTCTATAGTATCGGAATCAACATTTTCCATTGTGGGCATACATGTCTCAGCAGCATTTAGGGTTAGGGTTCATATAACTTCAGAACAAGGTAAAGGTTTGTCATTCTTTTACAGCTTTGGTGATACCCAGACTAATGGATATCACCAAAACTGTTGCCAGATTAGTTCTTAATCTACTCTCATTGATATAAAAAGAGTAAATATTAGAAAAACTACGATACTACAACCTCCAAAATGAATCAACCCATACATCACTACATCAGGTTAACATCAGTCATTTGTTGGGTATAAGGCAAACAAGTGCATTTTTTAACAGTTCTGTTCATCAACCATTCATTTCTGGGTGATATTTGTCCGTGAATACATGAATACTTGTTAGGCAAAAAAGAAACTTGCAATCTCAGCAATTAATCATAGCACGGGGGGACTGGGCCACTGCTGCAGGTTATATCACAACTCTTCACACAGTCCCATTGTAATCGTCTAGATGCCGGGTCATCAAAAGTCGCCGACTAATGATCAAGCTCGCAGTTGGCGGGCCTCAGTGGCTTGGCAGTCCTTGACCGATTTCCTTCTTATGTTGATTTACCCAATAAACTGCTGCTCTCTGCCATTTCACATGCCGACATGAGGGCAATTAGAGTTGTGCAGCGGGGAACCTTTGCTTCTCATTAACTTAAGCTAGGAAATTTAAAAGTGGAGAGGAATAGGAATAGAAAAAGCACAAGGTACTTTTTTTTTCTTCTTCTTTATGGACAAACTCTACTGTCCTACTCTATTACAGCAGAGTCATGTCCCTTACTATATAGGATGCCAATCAATAGGCTATTGGTTTGGCCCAAGTGATGTTATTGCTTTAGTTGCACTCCCTGGACTTGGATGAAGATGATAAATTCAGGGGGACTGGAGGGTGTCAGGGTAATTAAGTCAGTTAAAGTAAGCTCAAGTGACGACTCCAATGCTAAACAGGCAAAAGCAAACGACCTGAAATAACCCTCACACTAGTGGCTTTGTCCGGTAAGTCTCAGCGAGCGCTCTCAGGAAGTCGTCTCTGTGCATAACTTTTCCCCCCGCAGTGTTACGGTAATGCCTTGGTACGAGATCTAGCAGCACCTCAGGCACAGCGAAAAAAAAAAAGTGAAGCACTGATTCCAGCTGCTTGCCTGGGCCTCCAGACACGGGGGAATATTTATCCTGACAAAGAGTGAGTGATTGAGGCACGCACGTACTAATCCCTCAATGCAATGAAATGTCTTTCCCCATGGCAGAATATTCTCATGCACTCTGCTAAGTTTCCACTAATCCACGCATATTCTGACTAAAATATGCCTTTGAGAAAATGGCTAGTTTGGATATTAAAAAACAGAGCAGAGCCATCTCCTTTTATTTATTTATTTATTTATTTTGTCTCTCTTTTTGGAGGGCGTACAAGATGGTTCTCTTGTTTTTTTGCATGTTTCATACAATTGATGCAAAATCGAGCATCATGTAAAAACGCTGATTTTGAAAAAATAATAATAGGCAACCACTAAAGAAATGCTGAATAATTCAAAAATGGAGAAAAAAAAAGACGCTTTTATGAACCGAGTAACAGAGAGCAACGGAGAGAAGATGAGTTTGACTTCAGGCGGCAGATGTTCATCCTGTGTCGTACACGCTTGTCACTGTTCATTGAGGTTCATCTGGTGCCAACTTTGTCAAACGGAAGGAACGGTTTCATTATTTATTCAAGTGAAGGAAAAAAAAAAAGCATTGGCCAATCCAAGAAATATACGTAAATATCACTTCCTGTCATGAATCTACTTATCCATCCATTCATTTTTAACACTTTTTTAACCCGTTTTAACCTGTCGTCCTCCCGGGTCAAATTGACCCCATCTCTTTTGACTGTTCTTCCTTGCTTCCTCCCTTCTCTCCTAAATTCCTTCTTTCCTCCTTAGTCCTTTCCTTCCTTCCTTCCTCCCTTCCTCTCTCCCTCCCTCCTTTCCTTCCTTTCTCCTTACTTCCCTTACTTCCCTCCCTTCCTTCCTCTCTCCTTACTCCTTTCCTTCATTTTTTCCTTCCTTCCTCTCTCCTTTCCTTTCTTCCTTTCTCCCTCCCTCCCTCCCTCCTCCTCTCCTTCCTTCCTCCTGTCCTCTCTCCCTCCTTACTCCTTTCCTTCCTTCCTTACTCACTTCCTTCTCTCCTTCCCCTTTTCCTCCTTTCCTTCCTTCTATCCTTCCTTGCTTACTTCCTTCTCTCCTTCCTCTTTTCCTTCCTTCTATCCTTCCTTGACCTGAGGACAACTGGAGGGTTAAAGACCAATATTCTGATTATTTAGCTATTCTTAGAGCCTTTAGTTATAGTTTGCCTTGTGACTGGTGCTACAGTAAAAGACCACAGGGACAATAAAAACCAGACAGTTTTCACTTTGGGGAGCATAAATGTGCTCAGCAAATTTCATGGCAATCTGCTGATTAGATTGAGGTATTTCTTGTGTTCAAGGGCATACAGCACACAGTGATTATCTCAGCATTCTTTAACCAAGATTAAGCTGAGCAGATGACTAGTTACAGTTTCGGTACATATGTGAGATTACATGGAGAAATTGCTTTAGCACTCAGGTGATTTAGTATTAGATTTTTTTCTAAGAGAGCTTGCAAAAGACAAGATAAAAGTGATGCAGCAATATGAAATCCCCACAACCCCCCCCCCCCCAAAAACTACATTTCCCACAATGCAACACCAGTAGACCATCTCCAACTCTTCTCAGATCCAAAAAAGGACATCCAGGGCCACAAAAGCTATTATAAAACTGTTTTCACAGACTGAATAATAATAATACTCATGACACCCACACTGACCTTTGTGTGTGAAATTGGTGGAGTTTCCCTTTAAAGAGTGGTTAATTCAAAGCTTGTTATGGCAGCTGCTTCTTTGGTTTAGGTTGCATAACATCTCATCTATGATACTTGGGATAGTGCAGCATACCAGAAGTAAATAACCAAGCAAATACATTTTACTCCTTGAGGATTGTAATCCATCTGTGGAGGATCAACAGTGGGAAGTACAGTAATCCTCTAAGGGACCAAAATTATGGTCAAAATACATCTTCCACTGCCTGGGAACTACTTCCTAAAGTAGTCTTAGCCTTTAACCAGGGTCATGTTTATGGTGCTCTAAATAGAAACACACTCTGCCTTTTCCCTTGCGTTTATTTTAGAGAACTATTCCCAATATGTTGCTGACGGCTTGAAATGAAATATTAATTCCACGAGTAGGAATGCAGCCTTTTTTTTTTTTTTTTTTGCCCTGACATTTTAATTTTACATTCCTTTTCTGCACTACTCGGTATGTTCATGGCGGGACACTAAACACTGTGGAAGCTTTAAGGGGACATTAAGTAGCACCTTGTGTTCTTGTTTGGAGTCCTTGAGTATTTATGCAGCACTATGGTAATACTAGTAATACATGTGCATTGGAAATGTAGGCTACTTAAAAAAAGGTGCAGAGTCAATATATTACAAACTATGTATACTGTACTTAACCCTCCTGTTGTCTTCAGGTCAAGTAAGGACAGAAGGAAGTAAAAGAGGAAGGCGGAAAAGAGGAAGGATAGAAGGAAGGAAAGGAGGAAAAGAGGAAAGAGAGAAGGAAGGAAGGAGTGAGTGAGTGAGTGAGTGAGTGAGTGAGTGAGTGAGTGAGGAAGGAAGGAAAGGAGGGAGGGAGGGAGGGAGGAAGGGAGGAAGGGAGGAAGGGAGGAAGGAAAGGAGCAAGGAAGGATAGAAGGAAGGAAAGGAGTAAGGAGGGAGGGAGGGACGAGGGAGGGAGAGAGGGAGGAAAGAAGGAAGGAAGGAAGGAAAGGAGTAAGGATAGAGGGAGGAAAGAAGGAAGGAAGGAAGGAAGGAAGGAAGATACAGGGGTTAACATAAGTGATCTTTTCTCAAGCACAGCATCATTTTAAATGTTCTTTAGGTATGAACATTAAACTCAGATATAACCTCAGCCAGCATTTATTTTACTGCAACTAAAAACCAACACAGTATAGTAGCAGTAAAATAGTGTCATAAAAAACTTGTTGCTGGCTTCAGCACCTCAAATATTAGAGATGTGCTTCTATTTTTTCTATTTGATATCACTGGGAATGGAACATATTGGACTATTGATCAGCTGTACTCATATCTGACAGTCACCTTTGATTCTGGGTAACAATGAATGACCTTTATTCTCACTATTCTGACCTTTTATAGACTAATTACTTGATCCATTGCACAAAAGGAATATTCAGAAGATTAATATATGTTATAAATAATCTTCAGTTGGAGCCCTAATTGACAGTCCATATTGGTTTTATATCATATTTAAGTGTATGAAAAGCAGCCTGATGGATTGGAAAACATTTTTTAAAAGAACCTCTAAAAACACCACCATGTTCGGTCTGCTTTGGGAAATGGTCCGCAGTACAGAAGTTTTAGTTAACAGACTACAACATTTAAAAATACTGATCGTTACTAACTGAGAGGGACAGGCTCATTGATGCCCTCAGATGAATAACATGCATCAAAAAACATCAGCAAACTTTCAGAAACTACAAGAATGTGTTTTACCTCGTGGTGATGTGGAGTCCCACACGTCAATCATTTCATCATAATTTCTACCCCGACGCAAAAAAAACCCCACTGCTTCAACCTTCAACCAAAGAGAAGGAGGGAGGGAGGGAGGCAGGGAGGGAGGACAGACAGAAAGAAGGAAGGGAGGAAAGAAGAAAGGGAGGGAGGAAGGAAGGATGGAAGGGAGGAAGAAGGAATTCAAGGAGGAAGGAAAGGAGGGAGAAAGGAGGGAAGGGAGGAAAGAAGGAAGCTAGGGAGGAAGGAAGGATGGAAGGGAGGGAGGAGATAGGAATTGAAGGAAGGATAGAAGGGAGGAAGAAGGAATTAAAGGAGGAAGGAAAGGAGGGAAGGGAGGAAGAAGGAAGGTTAAGGAGGAAGAAGGAAGGAAAGGAGGGATGAAAGAATTAAGGGAGGAAAGGAAGGAAAAAGGTAGGAGGGAGGGAGGAAAGAAGGAGGGAGGGAGGTAGAAGGAATTGAAGGAAGGGAGGAAGAAAGAAGGAAAGGAGGAAGAAGGAAGGAAAGGAGGGGTGAAAGAAGTAAGGGAGGAAAGAAGGAAGGAAGGAAAGGAGGAAGAAGGAAGGAAAGGAGGGATGAAAGTAGTAAGGGAGGAAAAAGGACACACACACACACACACACAGAGGGAGTCTCTGGAGTCACCTCAGAGAAGCTACAGGTGGTAGATGATAAGGACAGCCTGAACGTCAAACATCTGTCAGTCCGTCTCTGACTTTGCCGCATCCATTAATGTCATCTCACATCATTCTTCCTCCTAACTGACACTTATGAAACATGCCATCAGCCCACGTTGCACTCAGGTGAAACGTCAATCATTTCATCATAATTATCCCCTCGCACCACCACCAAGAAAACCTTTGCAAAAAAAAAAGAACCCCACTGTTTCAACCTTCGTGGCTGGAAGACAAGAAGCAGCACGATACAGCTGAGAGTCATCGTCATCGTCACAGGGCACACGGCTCCGGGCTGGAGGCTCCGGGCTGCAGGCTGCAGGCTGTCGCGTGTCTCGGCTTGTAGGTGAAGGAAATCTGTCAGTGAGCAACATAATACCTGACTACTGGACAAGCTACTGTTACAACACAACTATTAAACAGCTGACTTCCATGCTTCAAATCACAGAATCCTACATGTTGGAAGTTATGTGTCTTTTAAAACTACAAGAAGTGAAATCAAAAAAAGGAAGGAAGGAAGGAAGGAAGGAGGAAAAGGGGAAGGAGAGAAGGAAGGAAGGAAGGGAGGAAGGAAGGAAAGGAAGGAAAGGAGTAAGGGGGGGAGGAAGGAAGGAAAAGGAGAAGGAGAGAAGGAAGGAAGGAAGGAAGGAAGGAAGTAAGGAGGAAGGAGAGAAGGAAGGGAGGAAGGAAGGAAAGGAAGGAAAGGAGTAAGGGGGGGGGGGAAGGAAGGAGGAAAAGGAGAAGGAGAGAAGGAAGGAAGGGAGGAAGGAGGAAAAGGAGAAGGAGAGAAGGAAGGAAGGGAGGAAGGAAGGGAGGAAGGAAGGAGGAAGGAGAGAAGGAAGGAGGAAGGAGAGAAGGAAGGAAGGAAGGAAGGAAAGGAGTAAGTAGGAAGGGATGGAGAGAGGGAGGGAGGGATGGAGGAAGGAAGGAAGGAAGGAAGGCAGGAAGAAAGGCAGGAAGGAAGGCAGGAAGGAGCAAGGAGGGAGGGAGGGAAGGAGGAACGAAGGAAGGAAGGAACGAAGGAAGGAAGGAAGGAAGGAAAGGAGTAAGGAGAGAGGAAAGAAGGAAGAATGGAAAGGAGTAAGGAGAGAGGGAGGAACAAAGGAAGAAAGGAAGGAAATGAGTAAGGAGGGAGGGAGGGAGGAAGGAAAGGAGTAGGTTGTTTCTTCCACCTGTGACATTTCTGCTGTCACTTGAACATTGAACAAATGTCACATGACTGTCTCCTCTCAGAAAGCGTGTCCTAGTTACTCTGCATGACGCATCACTGTCAGTCTTCATTGGAACTACTTTCTGTCAGAAAGAAGAAAAATAGTCCCTTTGAAAAGTGTTGACAGAAAAGGTCTGTGGATGATCTGTAGTGATAACACAGATACTACAAGACATGATGATTTTTTATCTCTTTTTTTTTTAAGATTGCTATGAAATAAATTTAAAAAGCCAGACCTCAAAGATTTTCAAAGCATCGACAAATAAAACCAACATGATCTGGCTTCATTTTTTATTTTTTGTTGGTAATTTGGGTGAACTGACCCTTTAAAACGAGCATTTTTCTTTACTCCTTTCCTTCCTTCCTTCTCTCCTTCCCATCCTTGCTTCCTTCCTTCTCTCCTTCCCATCCTTCCTTCTCTCCTTCCCATCCTCCCTTCTCTCCTTCCCATCCTTCCTTGCTTCCTTCCCTCCCTTCCTCCCTACTTCTTTCCTTCTCCCCTTCTCCCTTCTTTCCTTCTCTCCTTCTCCTTTTCCTCCTTTCCTTCCTTCTATCCTTCCTTGCTTCTCTCCTTCCTTCCTTCTCTCCTTCTATCCTTCCTTCTATCCTACCTTGACCTGAGGACAACAGGAGGGTTAAGTACAGTATACATGGTTTTGTAATATATTGACTTTTTAAGATGAACAGTATGACTGATATGGATTAAGAAATATCAGTTTTAGAAGAGCTGTCATCCAGTAAACGTAAAAATCACAAAAATATAGAAGTTTTTAACCATTTTTGTTACTGAAGGAAACGAGCAAGAGGTTAAATGTGGTGGATACTTTCCACAGTGACTAAAAAAAAGGTAAGGTATGAGGTTATATGAGCAGGGTTGGAAATTAACGAGGGGCTCGAGGCAAAATAAAATGCCCCTAAAGGCTTAAAGTGGAAGGATTTGAACAGTGATTTTGCTCATGCTCCCAAATTCAGGGTGAAGCCACGAACCGTGTGCAGTGATGGGTAGCATCAGGATTTTGTCTTTATCTGATCCACAATAGTTTTTATAGAACAGTGAAGTTACTATATACGCTTTATAATTACCAAAAATATCAAATAAATTATATTGAAGTTTGGAAAGAACATCATCATTAGTCTGAATCAGTCACTTAGCATGTCCTCTGTCCTCCTTTTAGTCTTTTAATGGAAGAGAAAACTGATTTTTTTTTTTTTTTTTATAATTGAATCCACATTTTGGCAAAATCTACAATATTGTAGAGTTTACAGCAGTGAATCATCAACAATTAAGAGACAAATAATCACACAGTAGTTCAGATTATAACTCACTGAATATTATTAAATCATTTAAAATGTTCAAGGTTTGTCTGCTCCATTCAAAAGAGTCATACAATTTAGAAATGAGGTATTTCCCATCATTTTGAGGTTATTGTTTTATTGTTATTGTGAATAATGAAAATAAAAAAAATGTTAATCACAAAAGAAAAAGAGGGAAAGAAAGGTTAAGGTTAATTCTTTCTAGCCTAGGTTTGAGTTACAATGGACAAAGTGAAGCTGAGCATGTATAAAAAGAAGTAGTTGAGAAATAATCTTTAATAATAATATAATAATAATAATGATGATGGCAATATCTACTGAAACCAAAATCAAACTTAAAATCATTTAATGTTCAAGGTTTGGCTGTTCCATTCAATTGTTTTAAGAAAAGAGTCATACAATTTAGACATAAGGTATTTCCCATCATTTGAAAAAAAAAAAAAAAAAAAAAAAAAAAGCCCTCAAAATGAACCAAAATGTCACTGAAGCACTTTTGATCATGGCTAAAAAAAAAAAAAAAAAGGTAATTCTTTCTAGCCTAGGTTTGAGTTACAATGGACAAAGTGTCGCATGTATAAAAAGAAGTAGTTGAGAAATAATAATAATAATAATAATAATAATAATAATAATAATAGCAATATCCACTGAAACCAACCCTTCCTGTCTAGTTAGGATGAAAAGATCCCAGACTTGACAGTCCTGACCTGCATCTCTCTTTGTATAAACATCTCATGTATTAACATTGTACATGACTAAATACTGAATGAGCCGCCACTCAACTACGATGCCTCAGATGAATATTTATGGAAGTGGGTTTCAGCAGCAGCAGCAGCAGCAGCAGCAGCACACTGGAGACTTTCTGCCTGCTGAATGTTAAAGTAACTGTGAAACAACTTAAAGCCGTTTGATAAGGCCACCAGCTATTTCACTACTCATCGCCAAAAACTTATATTGTTATTGACATTTAAACCCGTATGAATTCACACATGGCCGAGTTAAAAGAAGACTTACAAGATACATTAGGTTGTTGATGTGGTGATGGAAGCTGTTTGATGCTAGTTTAATTTCTACAGGGGGGCGAAGTCTTCTTGTTCTTTTGTGTCTTTAACCCTCCTATTGTCCTCGAGTGGAGGGAGGAAGGAGGGAAGGGAGGAAGGGAGGAAGAAGGAAGGAAAGGAGGAAGGAAAGGAGGGAGGGAGGGAGGGAGGGAGGAAGAAGGAAGGAAAGGAGGAAGGAAAGGAGGAAAAAGGAAGAAAAGGAGGAAGGAAGGAAGGAAGGAAGGAAAGGAAAGGAAAGGAAAGGAGGAAGAAGGAAGAAAAGGAGGGATGAAAGAAGTAAGGGAGGAAAAAGGAGGGAAAGGAGGGAGGGAGGAAGCGAGGAAGGAAGAAGGAAGGAAAAGAGGAAGGAAGGAAAGGAGGGAAGAAAGAAGGGAGGAAAGGAAAGAAAGAAGGGAGGAAAGGAAAGAAGGAAGGGAGGAAGGAAAGAAGGAACAGTCATAACAGACGGGGTCAATTTGACCCGTGAGGAGGACAGGAAGGTTAAAAAGGGAAAGACTGTCTTTTAGTCTTTTAGTCCAAATCATACAGATGTCATTATCTAACATGTAGAAACTGGCATTAAAAATAAAAGACATGCTGAAGTCGTCATTTAGCATGGTTGATTAGAACGGAGGTATGTAACTATGGACACATCCAATGGTTGAGTCTCGTCTTGTTCTCTCTAGCAACCGATGTTGGGCTTAAGGAAATGTAATTTCGTGCTCTTTATACACATTAATCAAGTAATCACATAACTATGCAAAGGGTTCAAGTTTAAACCAGTTTAAACCAGTTCACTCTGAATGGCCCATTAAAACCAAGGTAACTCTTTCTATCCACAGCTTTGATCTCTAACAAGACTTTACAGACTAACTTTTAATATGATGTCTTTCTTCAATTCATTTCTTCTCTTTACTCTAATTAATTAAATGTACATTGATAAACTATGAGACATTATGGCTCAACAATCAACAGCTGATCATAAGAACATCACAGAGGAAAAATATGCTCACTTCCCTCTCAGTCTGTGTACTCGAGCCAGACCAATATATCGATCAGCTGATATCAACGGCCAATATTGACCTATCACATACATATATCGTTATCGGCATGTATATTGTCTGATATGTGCCGATATTTTTTAAAGTCATATAAGCACCATTTAATGTATATTTGATAATTTTTCTTAATTCAAGCTGAATATATACATATATTTTTTGTGTGTTTTTTGTTATTTAGTTTATAGTTATTAAATTCCTAGTGAAGTTTATTGTTTCAATGCACTGATCTCATTTTATATAATAAAAGTTTATTGTCAAATGGTAATACATAGTGTTTTTAACCCTCCTGATGTCCTCAAGTCAAGGAAGGAAAGGAGGAAGGAAGGAAAGGAGGGAGGAAGGGAGGGAGGGAGGGAGGGAGGGAGGGAGGGAGGATGGAAGGGAGGATGGAAGGGAGGAAGGAAGGAATGATTTGAAGGTGAATAATTTTAGTCAGGCGCCTTTCAGTTGAGTCTGTTTTGAGTCAGGCAGTTTACAGGGCAGCTATGTTTACGTTGCTGGGGTCCTTAAAGAGTCAGCGTGTTGAACAATGTGTATACTGACCTGCTGCTGAAAGGTTTCATATAAAGAAGTTGGACAAAGCTCACGATACCATCTGACGTATTATACAGTCAGCAGAATGATGATGAAATGTGGCCAAATGCAGTATGCAATATTAGATAATATTTTAGATGTGTTGCTATGGTTACAATGTTATTAGAATCTCATTAATGGAAAATGTGTCGTCGTTTCTATAAATAGATTATCGGAAGCATTATGTGAGAAATCAAACAACATTGGACACTATAGACCTCAATAAATGACACTTTTTTTTGTCATTTGAAAATGTAATTTATTTTTCCTATTCTCCACTTCTCCTTGATTTCATGGGCCACATAAGCAATACATAATTACAAGTAAGGGTAATTTTCCCAGTCACGGTCTGAGGCCCACTGATATCCTTCAAACTCATAAATGTCTGAATTATAACAGAACCAAATGTACCATAAAATACTCATTCCAAAGTAAACTCCAAACTAAGCATCCACCACAAATTACTTACAGTGGTGCTTGAAAGTTTGTGAAGCCCTTTAAAATTTATTTCTGACTGAATGTGACACAGAATCAGATTTACATAAATGTCCTTAAAGTAGATAAAAAGACATCAATTAAACACATGAGACAAAAGCTTGACCCTGTCCGTTTTGTCTGTTTTGACTCTTCCTTCCTTCCTTCCTTCCCTCCTTCCTCCTTTCCTTCCATCTTCCTCCCTTCCATCCATACTTCCTTCCTTCCATCCCTCCTTCCTCCTTTCCTTCCATCCCTCCTTCCTCCTTTCCTTCCATCTTCCTCACTTCCATCCTTCCTTCTTCCTCCCTTCTTTCCTCTGTCCTTCTTTCCTTCCTTCCTTCCTCCCTCCCTCCTACTGTACCTTCCTCTCTTCCTTCTTTTCTTTCCACCCCCCCCCCCTCCTTTCCTTCCTCCTTTCCTTCCTTCTTCCTTCCTTCCTTCTTCCTCCCTTCCTTCCTTGACTTGAGGACAACAGGAGGGTTAAAGTAGATAATGAGACATCAAACAAATGAGACAAAAGCTTTACACAAGGATTCACTCACTCACACTAATATGTAAGATTGGACACTTTTCCTGAATACATAAATGAATTAATTTAATATTTTGATTCCTTAAAATACTTAATTCATTGTATTTCCTGTAGTCTGTAAAACCAACTGACAAGGTGTCATACAGTACGGCCCATACTGATATTTTATGGGCAAAACACTGGATAATGTGAAGTAGGACAATCATGCTGAAGCTCAACATCAGTTATGGCACTGACCTTTTCCAATAATTGCAGCAAAGAAGAGCGAGTCATTTCATTAGGCCGGCAATATCAAACGCTTTGGATATTTTACACTCAGTAGTGTGATTTGTGAATGATTGCTCTGTTTCTGCAAATGGAAAGGTCAGCGCTAAGGCCGAGCTCTTTTTGGAAATAAAGTGCTTGGCCAAGCAAACGAAACAAGACAAGCAATCAGAATGTTAATAGTAGAGTGAAGCACTGCAGCCGGCACTGAGACAGTCTGAGTATCTCGGGGGGGTTAGCGGTGGGGTCGGCCACCCCTGAGCTCGAACTGCAGCGGTGGAAGAAGAAGAGTAAGATGACGAGAGCGGACATTACTGGCCTCTGGTATAACCTTGGCTTCATATTGTAGTGGACATATCCTTTAAAACCTTTCCTGTTCAATAATAACTGAAGGAAAAATAACAATGGGGGGCAAAAGGACAGTTGGCAATATCTATACAATCTGACTGTGGTTGTAGCTCCACTTAATATTTTGCTTTTATTCCTCCTGGTTGGATGCTGAAGTGCTGTCCTCTATTTGAACTATAATGCTTTCTGCTTGGGCTGAACAATAAAGTCAAGCTACTTATGGAGGACTGCAGTATCACAATCAATGCAGCAGTCAAAATAAATATAATATAAACACAAATAAGCAGTAGAAGTTCTTTAAAATTTAAAAAAAGTCTAAAATATTCTGACTTGTGGGGAAGGAGATGTGATTTCAGCTAAATTTGGTTACCAAAATAAAAGTAATACTTCAGACAGGCAAGCCAGTCAAGGAAATTGTGTGTTGTGTATTTTCTTATTACAACCCTGAAGTATAGAAAAAGTGCAATAACTATTTTTTGACCAATTTAAAAAAAAAAAGCGTAAACTGCAGTCAAGTCATTTTGGATTTATTCTTACCAGATTTTCAGATGTTGGAAGTCTATGTTTTAGTCTGTCTGTTTGTTTGTTTGTATGTTTCTGAATAAAACATTACAATGTAACTGAAAAGCAAAAAGCATGGCATCTGCTCAGCGTCGCCTAAAGGGAAGTCATTTGAAAGTTGCTAACAACAGTATTTGGTGTTGTGGGGAGAGGGGGAAGGGGGGGGGGGGGGACTTGTGCTGCTGGTGTGAAAAACTGTCCCAAGCCAATTGTGACAAGCCTACAAGAGACAACGCAGTAGACATGTGATTCCCATATAAAGATGTACAGTATGCTGCTGTGTTATAGCACTCATGATTCCAGTTGTGTGAATCTGTAATTGTGCAGAAGACCAAAAATATCAAACCAGAGAGAATCAAAATCACCCAGAAAAATTCGCTTTGCAAAGAGAGAAACTACAACATACTAATCCTACTAGGCTTTACACCGTCAGGATTTTTGGGGCCGATCACTGATCACTGATTAATGAGTTTAAATAAACTGATCACCAGAAATACTAAAACTTGTTCAGCAGCTAATGTTTGCCATCCAGGATTCAAACAAACATGTCGGTGGTGTGGAACTTCTTCAGAGTAAATGAGACAGATAAAACTCCTTTCTTCCTTCCTTCCTTCCTTCTTCCTTTCCTTCTCCTTTCCTTTTTCCACCCTTCCGTCCTTCCTTCCTCCCTTCCTCCCTTCCTTCTCTTTCTTTCCTCCTCCTACCTTTTTCTTTCCCTTCTCTTTCCTTCCTTCCTTGCCTCCTTCATCCCTCCCTCCTTCCCTTCCTTCCCTCTTCCTCTCTTCCTCCCTTCCTTCCCTCCCTCCCTTCCTCCCTTCCCTCCTTCCTTCCTTCCTCCCTCCGATAAAACACAAGCCATCTGCAATCTATGCAACGGGAGCATCTGCAAAAAGTTTCAACATGACGACATTGATCAGATCAGCGAATTAAGACATTACAGCCGATCTCACTAATTGTATAAAAAGCTAAATATCGGCCGATCCGATATAGCCGATATAATCCCACAGATACTAACTCCAGTGTGCTCCACCCTAGTCGACCCTTCTGAAGTGGGAAGCACTCAGAAACATGGCTTTCAGAAACCAGTCAGTCAGTCTTATACATGATTCTCCACCTTCCTCCTGCATGCTGAGGAACTTCATTGACTGTTGCTCAAAATAGCCTTCACAGTATTTCTCCCAAATGTCACCAAAACAGCTCAAACAGTGACAGCAATGGATTTCTAAAAAGGGCTTTTGTCACTGTGATTACAGCTACAGGGCAACAGCAGGTTGTACGTCTGTGAGTCAGATTTTTTAGCACTAACTACAATCTTTTAAACTCCGAGGTGTGAATGTTACAGCATATCCCTCGAGGAGTCTTTCACAGACCACTTTGCTCAGTCATAAATAAGCCACTGCATCTGCACATGGAGTTTCAATCCAAAAAGTTTTTTTTTTTTTTTTTTTTTGCAATTAGTGTCAGTGTAGAAAAAGCCTTACTGTGTAATATGATCTTAGCAGAGTACCACCAAGAGCTAGGATTATGCTTACAACAGATAATATGAGAAATGCACTTTACAGTTCAGCTTCATTTGATTTTCCATAAGTTTGACTAACCTTGGGCTTTCAAACCTGTCTGATCTCCTGACTCTTCCTGTTCCTTATCCTGTAACACTTTGTTTTCCCCTTTAGTGATGCATCAATATCAATTAACTTAATGAATATATAATTTTTCTTCTATTAACCCTTTACATCAGGGTCAAATATGACCTATTTATATATCTGAGAGCTGTAAAAACACTATATATGTATTTCTTATAGGTTGACTTTTGTTAATGTGACCCAGAGTATACAAACAAGGAAATAAAATGCATCTTTTATTTTTTTTGTGTGTGCAGCAAATACACTTTTTTGTATATGTAAATGTACTAATTTGACCTCCATGCATTAAAAAAAATTAAAAAATCTGCCTTAAAACCGGTTGTCTTTTTTTTCTGAATGAGACTATAACTTTAGTGATGCATCAATATCAATTAACTTAATGAATATATTATTTTTCTTCTATTAACCCTTTACATCAGGGTCAAATATGACCTATTTATATATCTGAGAGCTGGAAAAACACTATATATATATATATTTCTTATCGGTTGAGTATACAGAAAAGGAAATAAAATATATCTTTTTGCAGCAAATACACTTTTTTGTATATGTAAATGTACTAATTTGGCCTCCATGTATTAAAAGAAATATATATAATCAGCCTTAAAACCAGTTGTCTTTTTTTTTTTTTACATGATGAATCAAACATTTATGAATGACTGACGGGTGATTTCTGAATGAGACTGAGTCAGAATATAAACAGTATGTGAGGGTTAAACTATGAAAGTACTCAAATTGTAGTAAACCCGAAAAAAACATTAAAGTCTAATTTGGATGATTTCCTAAAATTACATGAATCATCTAAAATAAGAAGCTATTCTAAAAAGGCCTGACAGCTCATTCCCCCATCATGTTTGCCATAAGCAATGACTGAGTGTGACAGCTCAAACTGAGCTTGATGCCTGTTGAATGAGTACAGTAGAGCAATTTTTTTTTTTTTTTTTTTTTTTTCATGAATGGCGGCCCACTTTAAAGCAGTGGTTTGGAAAATCCGCTGACCCTTGAGTTTCCTGCCTCTGGCAACAGTGCCCAGGAGCCAGACATCCCCTGTGCTCAGACTTTAACAAAGAGCTGGGATGACGGCTGGAACTGGAGCATACTAAGAAACAATGCACAAGCTACGACCCCACAGACCTTTGAACTCCTCCTCCTCTTTCCTTCTCCCCGAGCGTACTTCTCGCCTCAATTTTTTTTTTTTTTTGCCGAGTGCCGTGATTTCTCCCACAGCATGAATGAGGCGCATTCTTCTCCATTAAGAGCCAATTATCAACTTACTGTAACATCCTGTCATGAGTTTAAACCGGGTTTGTTGCTTCTATGTTCTTTGAACTGTACATTCTTATCGATGTCCTTATCCACAAAAAACTGGATAATTAACTACCATTATTTTCTTACAAATATATTTCTAGATGTCAGAGACAGCATTTTGTTCGTGATTTTAAAAAAAAACAAAAAAGCATATTACATTTTTTTTATTTTTTATGAGTATATTTTTTGGCGCTTTTTGCCTTTAATGGACAGACAAGTAGAGAGAGACAGGAAACTGGAGACAGAGAGGGGGAATGACACGCAGGATAGGAGCGCTCGGTGCGGGATTCGAGCCGGGGTCGCCTGCAGTGAGGACTGTAGCCTCAACACATGGGGTGGGTGCTCTACCCACTACCCACTGAGCTAAACACCACCACCATTTTTTTTTTTTTTTTTAAGATGTTGTTGGCATAGTTGCCTTTATTTTAGCAGTAGACCGACAGGAAACATAGGATAGAGAGAGGGGGGGGGGGGGGGGCGTGACATGTGACATGCAGCAAATGACCATCCGAACCGGGATCAGCTGGGTTTCTATGGCATGCTCTCTAACCACTCGACCACCTGCGCTCCATTTAAGCTCTCTTAAGTACCATCATGAATGCGGACATATCAGTACTTTAAAAAACCCCAAGAGTAATTATGACTTGAATGATGACACCAGATGTCTTTAAAGTCAGTATTAATGTTCTCTTTGAAAAACTGGATTAATCTGACATGGTGAATATCAACATCAACATCATCATCATCATCATCATCATCATCATCATCATCATCATCCTCTAAAAAGGAAAAGGTGTCGGGTAGTGGGTTACATACTCTTATAGAATCATACTTAACGAAATCGGGGCAATGCTTCACAAATGTATGATAAGTAATGAAATGCCTCTTCCTCTTCCAAAAGCACCCATGTTTTGCTGATCTGAGTTTACCCTTTTAAAAGTGCTTCACTGACAGAAAATTTCATATCTGGCTATTTGCTCTATGAATGTACGCTAATGCCTAATGACATTCTCCTAATTATAGCTTATTGTTTCCCCCAAATCATACTCTCAAAAATTTAATCTTCTTCTGCACTTTTGGCAGCGTAAGACTGGGCCATAAAAACACCCAATTACAAACCATTTACTTCAGTTTATGTTGACAGGGGATATTACAAGGTGATTTATGACTTTCAATCACACACAATTGTATAATCCTGTTTCCGGTGAAAACATCTTAATTGTGTTTACAACTGCACTGAACCTTTGCAAAGATGGTGAGATTACACAGTTACACATGACAGGATTACAACAAGAAACAAGGGAGAATTACCGTTGTCATACTTCAGACATATAATAACTTGAAGGTGTTGCTTTCAAAGCTACCATGAGCCCCCTTGGCCCCGGTCTTAATTGATTACTGTAATGCTTCAAGTTGAATACACAGAAAGCGATCTGATCTACCTCCAGTGTTGCATTCATGAAGATACATTCACCCTTTCTCTTTCTTTGATGCTACGGTGAAAAGGACTTTATGAATGGTCGATATCTGAAATCAACCTTTTAACTCACTGGTAGATTAAAACAATCCTAACAAGCCAAGCATATTTTTTACCCTCCAAAGTAATAAATTGCCCATTTTTTGTCACATATGAGAGCCCAGGTTGGTCTTTGGGGGGCGTTCTTTCACCTTAGACCAGAGGTGTCAAACTCATCTTCATTCAAGGGCCACATACTGACCAATTTGATCTCATGTGGGCTGGACCAATAAAAAGATGGAAGCGAGGAAGGAAACAAGAATGGAAAGAAGGGAAAAGTGATAGGAAGGAAAGACAAAAGGAAGGAAGGACGGAAGGGAGGAAGGAAGGAAGAAAGGATTAGGAAGGAGGGAAGGAAAGACAAAAGCAAGGAAGGAAGGAAGGAAAAGGTATTAGGAAGGAAAGGAAGAAAGGAAAGGAGACAAGAAAGGAAGGAAGCAAGGAAGGAAGGAAGGAAAGGAAGAAAGGAAAAGATGAAGGAAAGATGAAAGGAAGGATGGAGGGAAGGAAACAAAGAAGGAAAGAAGACAAGAAAGCAAAGAAGCAAGGAAGGCAGGAAGGAAAGGAAGAAAGGAAAAGAAAATGAAGGAAAGGTGGAAGGAAGGAAGGTAGGATGAAAGGAAACAAAGAAGGAAAGACGTAAGAAAGGGAGGAAGGAAAGAAGGACAGATGACAGGAGGGTATAGGAAGGAAAAGAAGACAGGAAGGAAAGTGGGCCGGATTGGACGCCTTGGCGGGCCAGTTCTGGCTCACGGGCCACATGTTTGACACCCCTGCCTTAGACCATCTCAAACACCCTGACAGTTGTCCACACTGTAAAGGGAACAACATGCATAATTTTCCCCAAGCTATCATGGCAGATATTTTATGACATGACTATTCATGGTAGGATCATTTACCACCCAGTGTGGCAGAAAGCCTTCCAAGACTCACTTGCCAAATAAAAAAAAAGATCTACCTGTATTTGGCGCTAGGTGGGTGTTAATTTCAGACACTGCCAGTAATATTGAGCTGTTTGGCAAATTAAAGATTGATTTCAAAGCTTTCAAAAGAAGGCTTTGTTTCACTTAAATACGCTGTGAAGATGAACCTGTAAAACACTGAATACATTCACCAGAGAGCCTTGCAAAAGCTGCCATGAGCAATCGCATCAGAATCGCTGGCTCAGCTACAAAACAAAAAAAAAAAAAAAAAAGGTACGACACAAAAACTTTTACAAAAGGACCATGAAAAAGCTTTTAGTGACTGTCAAAGCTCTGGTGGACTCTCTTTGTTTCCAGTGTGGACATGGAGAGTCTGACAGCAGCAGCGGCTCATGGCTGGTTAGCGCTGAGTATCACCTCTACAATCCTATTCATGCTACGTTGAGCGGAGGTCAGTCAGTGTCCCCAATACCGCCCGTGTCACGCTCTACATACCCACAATGCCATGCCCCCCTGTACAATCATCATGTCCAGTCCTCTGCTGCATTTTTTATGTATGCTAGGATGGAGGGAGCTAGCATAATTTGGGTGTGTAGTTACTCTTTAATGGTTTCTGCCATTGCCTGGGGATCAGTTTGTAGTGTAAGAGTCGGGAAGACGAAGCTAAGTGTGTAGATTGATATCTTGATAAGTGTTTTCTCATTGATTGCAGTGTAGCAGTGTGTAGCGATCAGGATGAGTCGGCACTTCCAAATCTGAGGCCATAGTGTTCTGCTGGAAAAAGATGGACTGCTCCCTGTGGGTTGGGACTGAGCTGCGTTGGGCTGAAGCATCCCAAGGTCTTGAGTAAGAATATGATGGGGTATGAGGTTGCCAGGCGGATTGTTGCAGCATCAGCAGTCGTACAGGCATTAAACCCAGACTGTTGTGGGGTACAAAGCACTGAGCCAGAAGTGAAATCTCTCAATTTACCAATCAGTCTCCACTCCAACCCTCACCTGTGGTCTCAAGCTTTGGGTAGTGACTGAAAAAATGAGATCACGGATACAAGCTGCCAAAATGAGTTCCGTCCACAGGGTGTCTGGCCTCAGCCTTGGAGACAGGGTGAGCAGCTCGGACATCCGTAGGGGAGCTTGGAATAGAGCCGCTACCTTCTTTGCATCCAAAAGGAGGCAGATGAGGCAGTCTGGGCATCTGATTAAGAAGCCTCCTGGATGCCTCTCACTGGAGGTATTCCAGGCACCTCCCGACTGCCAGGAGACCCTGGGGCAGACCCAGAACAAGCTGGAGGGACTTAATATCTTCTCTGGCATGGGAACGCCTTGGGGTCTCCAGGAGGAGCTGGAGGGCGTTTCCTTGGGTGAAGAATGTCTGGGTTGTCTTACTCAATCTGATGCCATGACCTGGTTCTGGATAACCACTGGAAAATGGATGGATGGATGGATGGATGGAAGTATGCAGCGAAAGCCCACAGCATAAGGAATTGATCATTTGGTTTTACTTGTTTTTTAGTGAAGGCTACAAAATTGGGCTCAGTTGGTAATTCCTACAGTAGATTTGTGATTTTTATAGGCTTGATTGGTCAATTAGAGACCATTATTGTTTGCCAAAGTGATATTATCCTTCCAAAATAAAGTCTTATAAAGTCAAGCAAATAATTCACAATCCCATCGGATCATCACAACTAGTATTGGTCATTGTGGATCGGCATACAATTGCACAATCACCCACAATCAACAGCAAAATGGATCTACTGTGATTAACATATATGCAATTTCTTAAATGTACTAAAACATACAATCTAATATGATCACTTAAATATGCTGGAAATTAAAAATACCCCCAGTTTCTGGTCTCTGCATGGAAGCCAAGCTGCTTAACCGTAAAGTCATCGGCTGGCAGAAGGCCCAGCGCTCAAAACCCACAGATCGGTTTATCATCGACACAATTGAGCAGGAACTGAATTCAGACTGCACCAAAAGTAGAAGCTGGATAATTTAGGGAACATCTATCCTCAAGTGATCTGACCCCTTAAAAAAAAAAAAGTTGGGACAGACTGAGAGGGAAACAGAAGCTAAGTTTTGTTACTGCTGCTGTTTTCAGTGCATCACTAACAATGTGTTAATAATGAATGTGAATAAAGGCAAGGTCAATGGAATGAATTAACCAACAGAAAGTTTGGGCAAAAACTTAAAGGCAACTACACCTCTAAATTTGACAGGCGGTGCAGAATTTGAAATGTCAGTGTGTAAGGAAGGTGATCCCAAAGCCTTTTGAAGGCAAGTCATTTTTTATTGCACATTTTAATATCACATCACCCCCATCCTGAAATCTCTTCACTGGCTCCTTGTACTCAGAATTGAGTACAAGGTCTCCTCTCCTCACCCACTAGTGCATTCACGGACATGCCCCCCCTATACCTCAAGGAACTCCTCACCTCCCAGACCTCCTCACGCACCCTCTGTTCTGAAAACAACAAACAAACACCACCACCAAGCTCCGCATCATGGGTGATCGGGCCTTTTCCTCTGCAGCTCCGAGGCTGTGGAACGCCTTCCCTGAAAACCTGAGGGGCCCCACAGACTGCAGATGTCTTTAAATGAGATCTAAAAACCTATCTTTTTACAAAAGCATGTCTTTTATAGGTTTTCCTTTTCACCTTTTTTTCTCATTTTCTGCTCTGTAGCACTTTGAGAGTGCTGAAATGTAAAGTGCAATACAAATAAAATCTATCCATCTATCCATCCATCTATCTATTCATCCATCCATCCATCCATCCATCCATCCATCCATCCATCCATCCATCCATCCATCCATAAAACAATAGTACAAGTATTCGCTGGTCCATTCACATGAAAGTACTTTTCTATTACTGTACTGGCCAGATTAGACCATTACATTTTAGATGTCATGCGGTTTTAAGTGACCCTGCTGTATAGCCACCATCAGGTTATGGGGAAGTCCTCCTAGGTGATCTGTATAATGCCTTACGTGGATCTATAGGGGGCTATGCAAAAAAAAAAGAAGATATTTAAAAGTTAGGAATTACAAGTATTTGCTGGTCAATTCAAACTATGTCATACAGTTTTAAGTGACCTCACTGACCTGGAAAAATGCTCCTGTATATATATCTGTGAAAAAATTTGCATAATGCCTTTTGTGGATCTATAGGGGGGCTATGCAACATGTTTTTAAATGTATATCGTGAGTCTGACAGTGTTATGATTGCAATGCTCAAGTGGTGGAGTAGTGTTTTAAGGTTAAGAAACCCTTCAGTACTAAATAAAAGAAACCAGTGTGGAGTGTTGGTAAGAAATCTATCATTTAGTGTGTTGAACATTGCATCCTTTGGGAGAAAGTAACAACTATAGTCATACTTTTTATTATTGTACAACCTTCCAATACACTGAGTTACTTCAGAGTTACACTTTACTGTTACCTAATGTAGTCATCGGGTGTTCAGATTGAAATGAAAACCTATTGAGAAATTCAGCAAGACTAGAAAATGAATAGTTTTTTAAAAATCCTGTTATTTTCAGTCAATGCATCAACTAGCAGGTAGCTAGTGTTCTTTCAGTGCTGACACAGAAGTCAGAGACCTCTTATTACTTTTCTTTCACACTTACATATTAATTGCTACCAGAAGTTTCTACAGTAGTTTTGTAGCATATACAAGAGAAGCAGAAATCCATTAGCAGGTCAGCAGTTACAAACAGACAGAAGTGAGCGTGCTTTCTTCCACTGGACTAATAACATGGCTGGTCCTGAGGATTCACATTTCCAAAAAGCCTAATTTGAAAGCACTCAATCAGCTGGGCCAAATAAGGCAGATTTTTAATAAGGGCTTTTCTCATTGGACTGGTAATGGATTTATAACAACTGTCACATGAATTAGGCTGATATTATACTCATATAAAGGGGTGCAGCACATTTCCCTTTAAGATTTGAAGAAGTCAGCTTCCAGTAGTGCTATCACTGAAGATAGGTTGTTAACCCACATCATTCAGGCTGTTTCCTCACCAGGCTGTAATTGTTTGAAGAGGTGCAAACAAGTGATTTTTTTGCTCTACATAAAATAAAAATGTGTTTTTTTTTAAACTTCCTGGGACACAAAATTATATTATGAGGAGCAACCTCTTCACTCTGTGTATTGATACAATTTATGGGCTGCACTTTCAAAACTGAAGTGGTACTGAGTCATGTTCCTCAGGGGGGCAGAAAAAAAATGATAATTTTCCATTATAGTGATGCATCACTTTAAACTTGTTTTCATAGTGCACTCTGTGTTTACAACCAGAACCAGAGTACTAGATATCATTAACAATGAAACACACATAGGTACAGTAGGCTTTTCAACATGGCTTATAGCTCATGTGGGAAGAGCTGAAATTAAGAATCATTTTACTAATCTATAAAAATCAATACATTAAAATTGCATTATGTGCAAAATGGGTAATAAAACTACACTTCTTCTATGTTTCTAGGGAGGATGGAAGGAAGGAAAGGAGGGAGGATGGAAGGAAGAAGGAAGGAAAGGAGGGAAGGAGGGAAGGAAGGAAGGAAGGAAGGAAGGAAGGAAGGAAGGAAGGAAGGAAGGAAGGAAGGAAGGAAGGAAGGAAGGAAGGAAGGAAGGAAGGGAGGAAGGGAGGGAGGAAAGAAGAAGGAAGGAAGGGTCAAAACAGAAGGGGTCAATTTGACCAGGGAGGACGCCATCCTCCCTCCTTTCCTTCCTTCTTTCCATCCTTCCTCCTTCCTTCCTTCTTCCTTCCATCCTCCCTCCTTTCCTTCCTTCTTCCTTCCATTTGTTTCCAAAGAAACATGCA
This sequence comes from Scomber japonicus, assembly GCF_027409825.1. Lineage (NCBI taxonomy): Eukaryota > Metazoa > Chordata > Actinopteri > Scombriformes > Scombridae > Scomber > Scomber japonicus. The sequence continues at coordinate 5,526,117 of NC_070590.1, read as the reverse complement.
TTAACCCACATGCAAACATCTTATATGCTCCCCCGCGCTAACACAATAAAATCTCTCATGATATTTGGACCTCTTTTTGTCGTGTTGCCTGTTTGTCATGGTTCCCAGGTGTGGGAGTCATCATCACATATCTAATATATCTGTGCCCATTATCATGCAAACCATTCTGCCCATTATGTTCAACACACTTGTTCATTTGATATTCAGCATCCTACTTTCCCCACTCCACTGAACCACACCATGTCGCCTGCTTTGGCAATACAACTCTCATTAGAGGATCAGATGACCACGATGATAAAAAGAGACTGAAATCTGAGGAGGATGTTTACATGTACATCTGCTCGCATTAACAATTTTATGTGTGCTTTAGTTAATTAAGATTAGTAATCATCTGGTAATGACCAGACTATATTATTTATTTAGTAAAGGTTTAATGTTAAGAAACATCAGCTGTTACACACAATGTCTGGTCTGTCTGTTACATATAAAGTCCTCAAAAGCCAAAACTCCCCTGGGCTTTTTTCTCATTCCACTTCACTGGACCGAGACTGGAATGAGTTGCATAAGACTCCAACTGGACGAATTAATCTGTTCCTGTTTTTGAAGCTGCCATCAGAGACATTAATCCAGATGCATGCTGTTGCTCTCCAGTTTAATAACTACCCTGACAGTCACCGTGCTGTTGCACTGCTTGTTTTATTCCCCTCAAACTAGGTCTCGCTTGTGTTTGCTGGTGCCGTTGTCAGTCATTCACACGATGCCTGTTGTTCCTCGGCTGTAACACGCCAAGTCATTTGCTTTAGTTATTCTCTGCTGCTTGTTTTAGATAGGACTGTTACAGATCAGTGCTATAAAAAAAAAAAAAAAAAAGATTGATGATTGCCCTTCTCAGCTTACCTACATTAATAAATATAACTAAAGTTTCTCAGTCTTTTAATATTCTTATAAAGTTGTTATACCATAATGCATCAGGAGGAAGTCTTACAAAATATTACCCTCATTTGTGTGCGAGACAAGGACGGCTAACAGTGAAAACACATTGTTGCCAGGGGCAACAAGCCGCAGTTCATCTCTAGATGGTCAGATTAGGTTTTTCACCTTGACCCGTGCTGTTCTTGTTCCTCACTAAACGCCTTTGTTGATGGATGAGTGAATGAAGCTGCTGGATCAGAGAGAAAATAAGCTCAAAGTTGGTAAAGCTGTGGGTGTTTTTGTGCACACCCGGCTGAATGGCCAAGGTCCTCCTCTCCAGGCTACCAAGGAGCTGTGGAGCTCTGCCAACACGTGTGTCTGCAACACAACAGGCTCGCACACATTTCTAACTGCCTTTTGACGACCAAGGCCGTCCACAAACCTCCTTCTTTGACCCTTTGTACAGGACTGCTTTTCATTCGCTACATCAGAGCAAGGCCTGAGGGATGCTGATTCATCTCGGCGAACAAAACCGAAAAGGACACAAGTGTTGAAATACTTATTTTAAGGTTTTAACATCTGTCCATCACACAGGTCACTGAACACACAAACACTCACATCAATACTGAGAATGCATGGGAAGGGTTATTGAACAGCGGCTCCAGTTTCACTTTATTTCAGATTTACCCAAATGATGGCAGCTGGCCTCGAATCCATTTTGTGATGCTTTGTTACAAGCAAAACCGAAGCAGGCTGAGACAATGGACGTTTTCTGTGTCTCTGAAGCTCTTCGTGCTGCCAAAACCTACATTGTCATTGCTGATTTAGCTAATTTTGCAGCATCTCAAGTGCTCTCATGGTTCATTACCTGTGGCATCTGTTGCTGCCTTTGACCTTCAGACTAAAAAAGAAAAAGGCAGCTCAATGAAAAAACTATGATGAGCCCTTTATTGGTTTGCCTGAGCTGGAAAAATAAAGTACTAAATATAATATAGCAAACATATTTTATTACTATCTTTATCACTTTTTAGTCATTCAGAGAGCTTAACTATAACAATATAACTCTGTTTTTCATACACAAAGCCTTATAAATATTATTATATAAATATGTATTTTATGGATTATTTTATTTTATCATTCATACACTTAGTTTTTATTGAATTATTGTAATGTCTGTTCTGTTAGAGCCTCACTAACTAAAAAATTTCCAGTCATTATTTTTATTTACCCTTCATTTAGCGTAAAATTGAAATTTGTAATCAAGTTAAATCATTCATTGTGTATCCTTGAAAAGGAGACCGTCTGGCTGACTGCTTTAATTTATCTCCAGAAGAAGAGTTCACCAAGAAGCGAGCACACCTTTTTAAGACAAATTACAATCAAAGACAGATCATATATTAAAAAGGTATTCAACGACCATGCGTGGCAGTGAATTTAAATATTATTTCATACATTTTAAGACTTCTCTGGCAATGGATCTCATATTTGGCACCTCACAGCAGGAAATTGAGGGATTTTGATGACATAACTACCATGATGATTTACATTCAAGGAGTATTAGTATATGGTGGAAGGGAGGGGGGCAAATCTACTGTCCATTTATCATTTATTTACTAATAATGAATAATGTGTCTCACCATCTGAAATCCCAACATTTTATTATTCTCAGTGAAAGCAGAGACAGTATGTATACTGTATGCGTTGGTCTCTGGAAAAGCAGAGTCTGGGTTTGCCAAGTCTGGTCTGGCAGCCTCCCAGTTTGCAGTTGTGACCATGTAAGAACCGGATACACACTGGGGATGAAGGGGTGGGGGCGGCTGCTCATGGGCTGCATGCTTGAATTAGCTCAGGTTCCCATCAGCCCCTGAGAGCGCCGGAGCGAACTACTACATATACAATCAAAGGAGAAACAACACTCTATACACACACACACACACACACACGCAAGCCCGTTGGCACGATATCTGAGCATCTCCAAGCAGCATGCTGTGATTTATTCATTTATTTATTTTAATGGACACTTTTAGAGGTATAGCATGCAAAAAAGTCACATGGTTAAAAACTGGAAGAAAAAAAAAACTAGCATCACTGCATTTGCTCACCCACAGCTTTCTCCCTCTGAGCAGACTAAATGCAGAGGAACTGTTATGTAACTCCAGCTGTTTCCACCGTTCAGTTAATACTCTATCAGAGGAGGTCTGCACCACATTCAGTTCAGTGCCTTCCACTCTGGCAGGGAGCGACAGCCCTGGGCCCTCAGCTACTGTCACCGCATTTTACAACAGCCTTCGTTCAATTTACTGCCGTGTCGACTTCATGAATATTCCTGTGGTGGTGAAAAAGGCATTTGCCCTATTTATGATATAGCCATATTGGATTAACATCACACTTGTGGAAACAAGAACAAATCCTTGTTAAAAAAAAGTGGAGCAATAGGCACGGCTGAAAGAAGTCTTTACTTTATTTTATTGTATTTTCACTAATGCTGTGGCTTAAATCGCATACTTCTGTACTTACACTTAATATGTTGAGTGCATATGCGCATTCACACTGAGAAGTACGGAAAGATGCAGTAGTCTATACAGAGTGGATGGTTGTACTCAAAACTTTAAAAGTTGAGTTTGGATCTATGGACACTTCTCGCCATCTTGGCTACATTGCAAAAGAGGGAGAAACAATTTTCAACAGCTGAGGATGTTTTTTGGACAAAGCACCACTAAACTGTTCTCAGCTATAAGCCATTAGAAGGTTTATTGGGTTATATGAGCTGTCTGTAATGATTTGGTAGCACAAACGATAGAGTGAATGCTAACGCTAGCTTTCTAACTAGCTAGATGTAATTTCTTGGCTACGTCGTGATTGACAGGTTGATTGACCAATGTCCTTTAGATCCAGCCCTCGCAACCATAGCAATCTCCCCGCTCCGCCCATGGCTCCGCCTCATATCTATATAAGTAGAATCCGTGTTTTTATTTTTCCCAGCATGCACCTGAAATTTTCAAGATGGTGCTGCCCAGATTCGAAACTATTGGCTTCCCAGCAGCAATCCACATACCAATGGGTGGTATGCTATTTCTTTTATACAGTCTATTATTTGAGACACAGGGTAGGCCTTGTTTACATCCTCTACAGTAGATATGTAAAGAATATATACACATTATTTACATGAAGCCAATATAGCCTCTTTTTAAATAGACTTAACTGGATAAAATAGATATGTTTGACATCTTCATGAAGTTGTTCAATAAACTCATATCTGCTTCCTAATAATTTCCAACCATAAACATGATGTGTATGTGCTGACCCCAGCCAGCATTACAGTAAGTGTGACAGAATGTGTCTGCTACAAAATGAACCACCCTACATAAAGATTTTATGATATTTAATCACATTACTAAAGGCAGTGTTCATATTGCAAGCCTTATAATGCTGCTTTACTGCTCAGACCTGATTTCTTTGGGGGGGGGGGGGGGGGGGGATACACTTCCTTCTCTGGAGTCTTATACTACATGTATTAGACTCTGTATGTTCAGAGCAATACCCACATAATACAAACACAAATAAGTGTGTCTGTATCAAATTATGCACAAAATGCCAAACAAAGCAAACAAAAAGAAGGATAAAATTCCTTCTTGTTTGTTTTGCAGTCCAGCGCCACGTTTCCTCCAAATGACTGGAGTCTTTTAATTGACCTTATATAGCAAAGTAAAGTGGATGATTAGCTAGCATCGATCTCGGTCCTCTCACGACACCCAGTGACATTTCCTCCTTTATTTTATTTTATGCTTTGCATTGCCTTTTTTTTCTCCTTTCTTTTTTCTTCTCTTCTGTCTGGGCCCCACAGCTGAGTGAGCACGCAGCAGAAGGCTAATATCACCAGTATAATGCAACCCTTCATCTTCCAAGCTTTTTTTTTTTTTTTTTCTTCCAAGGCAGCAGTACGGACTGTAAAAATTATTGCAAATAAATAATTACAAATGGAGTCGGGGAAGAATAAGCTGAGTAGAAAAGATGAAGAACAAGGTCCCTGGTAGACTTGAGAAAGACCGGGGGGTGGGGTGGGGGGGGGGTGCTCCTGAAAGCTGAGGTCTTGGTTCTTTACCGATTAGAAGATCAGTCCCTCCAAGCACTTCCCCTCAGGACCGAGCAAAGGAGAGCTGCAGAGGAAACGCTTTTATTCAGATGCTATTCTGCCAGTGTTTCCATCCCAGAGCTACGGATGCTCAATCTCCTCTCTGAGCCAGCTCCCCAAAAAACAGGCTTTTCTGCTGTAATGCAGACTAAATCTCTAATTACAATTTTGGGCTTGAGTAGCAGAAGTCACAATTATGGTACCTCTTATTATGCAAATTAATTGACTGATTCCAAAGAATTAATTACCTCTTGTCCCAAGTTTGATTAGCAAATGAGAGTTTTCGCCTTCTATTTTGATTTGGTGTTTGGATTTCTTCTTTTTTTTTTTTTCTTCCTGGTGGAAAGAATGAAGAATGGGATAACAAGGAAACAAAAGGTGATGCAGATGCAACATGCTGCATGAATGTGAAATTGAATGGAATATTTACTCAGAACTAAAAACAGATGAGCCTTTTTGGAACAGGCAGTGTTTGCATCTAGTTAAAATGTATTACTTTTAAAAAGGGAGGATTTTTAAACAGGATGTTAAGATTCTAGGATTTCTTTCTAAAATGAGAATGAACCAGAAAGACTTTCATTTGAGGAGTGGGGTGAAGTTAATGAATTACATACTGGTTTAACATGTACACATGTAGCATGTATGAATGTAAAAGTAATTATATATACTATGCATACATACATACATGTAAAGTATGTATACACGTATACACATACACAAAATGTATTAACTCAATGTCATGAGTTTGAGTCAATGCAATATACAAGTATGCTACAGTATACAATGATATAGACAGAAGTGTGCTTTCAATATTGAGACAACAGTTTGATGAAGACTATTTCCTGTTTCAACATGACAATCCACACACACACACACACACACACACACACAGACACACACACACACACACACACATTTCCTGATCTGATGCCTAAAATAAATCTTAATTTCAAGGATACAATGTTGTTTGGGCTGAAATGACCACTTTTGTAAGGTTTTTTTTGTTGTCACGGTTACAATAATAACTACAAGGTTAAAGCTTGGGGGATGATTGTGGTCAAGTTTTTCTCAGTCACAAATGGGAAACCAACATCTTTCTCCCCTTCTTAGTCTGATGTTTCGCTGACTCATCCATCAACTCCGACCTCCTCCCTTCGCACACTTTGTCGCCCCATATAATAGTAACGTCACCTGATTTACCTCTTTTTGCTCTCGTCCTGTTGCTTTCTCGACTTGGGAGCACATTCTCACTTGAATGAGAACGAAAAACGAAGCCAGGCATCATCAACCAACATCAATGGCCGACTTCACTAAATGCACTGGTGTTTGAATGGGAGCAAATCCCTGCAGCCAGGTTCCACAATCTGGTGGAAAGCCTTCCCAAAAAAAAAAAAAAAAAAAACTGGAGGCAGTTACAGCAGCAGGGTTTGGAAACTAAATGGTTTCTCAAATCAGTTATGGGTGTCTACTTACTTCTTACCATAGACATTTAAAATATGTTAAAGGAGCCGGAGACATTCACGATATAGAGCTTTGTCAATCACATTAATGACTAACCCTCACAACTCCACATCATTGCTGTGATGTACAAGCACATATTCAAATAGAGCTGTATCACCTCAGCCCTCCTTGACATTTTCAAAGTTAGCCCACCTCCAAGAAAGCGTGAATGGTCCTAATCCCTGCCTTAGCTCCGACTCACTGCCTCCGGTTCATCTCCAGCCGGATTCAAAACAAAAGGCCTGACAGATGAAATGCATGGGCAGGCAGGCAGAGCACAATGTGGTCCACCTGAATAGACTGAAATGAACTAGTCTTGACAAAGCCAGGTGGATGAAATAGGGTCCCGTCAAAGCTCGGAGGCCTGACTCGCCTTTCTGAATGAGAAGCCCCTCAAAGCTGGGAAAAGCCAAGCCTTAAACTTTTACCTGCGATTCCCCCAAAAGAAAATTTGGGAGGCTTTCCATTCTTCTCTGATCATTATCACTCCATCAGAATGGCAGCATGAATGAACAGTTTAATTTGTTCTGTTAAACAGACAGAAGCAGGCCATACAGGAACAATTGAATTCAATTCAATGAAGCACTATCTTCAGTGTCTGAACAAGTGGACAAGGTCGGCGTTCAAAGTCTCAGTAATAACGCTCGTTGGGAAAAAAAGAATAGATAAGTGTCAGACCAAAGCAATCCAATCCACATCACACATCAGCATCCAAGCCTTCGGGTTTGTTTTGCAATAAGCCTGCAGTTGTCATTGGCAGGGCTAATTACAAGGGCAGCAGCTATACTACAGGATAAATTCCCACACAACAGAACCCTAATTTTGTCTGTCGGGTATTTAAATTCTTCCTTCCTATGGAAGATAACAGGAGCATATGAATAGCAATTAAATGTTGCTCAACCTTGGTGAGATTACACTCCTGAGAAAGACAGCCAATAAGAGCAGCTTTATTGCCTCTGAGAAGTGAGAGGAAAGACAATGTGAAAGAAAACAACCGTGTTAAACCAACTGCAATGGAGTAAAAAAAAAAAAACCCAACCTTTATATTAGGGCTGGGCGATTATGGCAAAAACCAAAATCACGATTAATTGAAATTTTAACCTCGATTACGATTAATGAACGATTATCTCCATCCTTGATGAACAATGATGTATTTTTACAGATTCACAGAAAGGAAGAAAGGAAGGAAGGAAGGAAGGAAGGAAGGAAGGAAGGAAGGAAAAAGAATGGAGGAAGGAAGAATGGAAGGGAGGAGTGAGGGAGGGAGGAAGGAAGGAAGAAAAGGGGGTGGAGGGAGGAAGGACAGACAGAAGTAAGGAAGGGAGGAAAGAGAGAAGGAGGAAGGGAGGAAGGACAGACGGAAGTAAAGAAGGGAGGAAAGGAGGAACAGTCAAAACAGACTGGGGGCCAATTTGACCCGGGAGGACGACAGGAAGGTTAAAGCAGATGCTCTTTAACAGGGAGTGGCATAGTCATGCAGTATAACGCACAATTACTTTCACAACCTGAGCAATCGTCAAACTAATCATCTTTAAAATGAGCAGAGGAAAGAGACACAGGTACACACTCGTCGTAGAAATACCAGTCCAATTAATTCATTTTGATTCAATTCAATTATCAAAAACCCAGCCAGGCTTGTAATGTGCAATACAGCCTGAATCTGACAACATGAAACTTTAGCATTATGGACAGAAACATGTTGATAATAGAGAGTAAAGTCAGTCAGTAGTGTAGTAGTGGAGCTGCTCTTTGATAAATATTGGGAACATTTCATTCTGTTGGACAAAACTGAACAAACCCAAGCTTATTATTAGCAAACATTCAAACTCAGCTACATGATACAGATGAACACTGACATTAACAGTCACATAGTGAATCTGTAAAATGTCAGTTCTCTTGCTTATCTGACTTCCTATAACTAAACCACATCTAACACAAACAAAAATACCCCGTTTCTCTTGGACCAATGTTTATCTTGGTTTTGTTGGTTTTTTTGTTTCCTTGGAGATGTGCTCGCTCGTTTCACATTCACTTCCCACACGCTGCGTGTCTCTGCTTACACAGACAAACACTGTTGCTCCTCACAAAGCGGGCTTATCCAACTACTATGTTTGACAATTTATAATATGCTGCTTGAAATTTGCTTTTCTGGATGGTGGAGCCCTTTTTCCAATAGTCAAGGAGATAAGTGGAATCAAAGCAGAGCAAAAAAATGGCGGCTTTGTTGTGGTCAAAGAATGTTAAGATTTTTTTTTTTTTTTTAACTGCATTAACCCTCCTGTTGTCTTCGAGTCAAGGAAAGGAGGAAGTTAGGAAAGGAGGAAGAAAGGGAAAAAGAAGTAAAGAAGGAAGAAGGAAGGAAAGGAGGGAGGGAGGGAGGGAGGGAGGAAAAGGAGGGAGGGAAGAAAAGAAGGACGGGAGGAAGGAAGGTAGGAGCTTAAGGGAGGAAGGAAGGAAAGTTTCCCCTCAATTTTATTAGTTTTGAGATCGTTTGGCCCCTAAATCGTAATCACTATCAAATTTCGATTAATTGAGCAGCCTCACTACACTTCCTCACTTCAAGTTTTTGGCATGTGCATAAATGTGATACTTGACTATGAGACTATAAGTTAATTTACACAGATGGAGGAATTGATTCTGTGTCTATGTGTGGAAGAGTTGCCCAGTCCCAAAACTGAATTTGAATTAATGTGAAACATCTGCAGGAAGTGTTGTGACCCTTATACAATGTTTGATATGGTGTGTGTGTGTGTGTGTGTGTGTGTGTGTGTGTGTGTGTGTGTGTGTGTGTGTGTGTGTTGATGTAACATGAGGACCCACCAAATCAATGAGATATCCAATGTGGTTATTTCACTGGATTGAGTCTCGCTCCATCGGCATTCTTTATCATAAGAAACTTACAAAACTACAAAGTCAAAATAAATAAATATATATATGAGTGGTCCGTGTGTGGAACTGAAGGCATGCTATGTATTATGGTGTAAAAGTTACATTATAAATAACAAGACCAACACATATCGACAGAGCTCCTCACTTCACCTCACATTCATAACAGCTACATTCATGCCTGTAAATCAAACATTTAGTTATCCTGATATTTTATTAATCAATTGATGAATTACATACTACACTTTCTCTTCTCTCTCATTCTTGAAATATTAACGTTAGTGTCGGCCTCCAGGGTCAAATTGACCCCGTCTTTTTTTGACTGTTCCTTCTTTCCTCCCTTCCTTCTTTCCTTTCCTTCCCTCCTTTCCTTTCCTTCCCTCCTTCCTTTCCTCACTCCCTCCTTCTCTTTCTTTCCTCCGCCCTGCCTTTCTCCCTTCTCTCTCGCTCCCTCCTTCCTTCTTTCCTCTGTCCTTCTTTCCTTCCTCCCTTCCTTTCTCCATCCCTCCCTCCCTCCTTCCTGCTTTCCTCCCTTCCTTTCTCCATCCCTCCCTCCCTTCCTCCTCCCTCCTTTCTCCCTTCCTTCCTCCTCCCTCCTTTCTCCCTTCCTTCCTCCCTCCTCCCTCCCTTCCTTCCTCCCTCCTCCCTCCTTTCTCCCTTCCTTCCTCCCTCCCCCCTCCCTTCCTTCCTCCTCCCTCCCTTCCTTCCTCCTCCCTCCTTTCTCCCTTCCTTCCTTGACTCGAAGACAACAGGAGGGTTAACAAAGAACTAAAATGTCCATCCCCAATGATTTTCAAAGACGGTGGGATGTATGAATCAGTAATTTTGCTCAACACCTATAAGCCAATAACTGTTTAGATGAGCACATAAATGCCAGCCTGGTTTTTCTGTGATTCAGAAATCAAGCTACATGGTGGTTATATTGTTATCATCAGACTGCTACTTTTACTGGTCTGGTGGATCCCCAGCTCCTGTTAGGTCTGGATCAATGCATGGTCAATCCTTCTCCCTGAGAGGAACGTATCGATCTGGTTCCTCGGGGGCCGACCGACCTCTAATCTCTTGAAACGGCGTAGTGCTCCACCTGTTCTTTGGAGACACTGTATCCTGCTCGAGCTGAGAGCCGAGCACAGAGCGGAGAAATACAACCGAGTCAAGAAATCTATTCAGCGGCTGTAATGTGAAACACGTGCGATATCAAACACAAGGCCTCCTGCGGGGGGGGGGGGGGGGCAACTTCAAGTTTCTATCAAATACTTCTACTTGTACATGCGCACTGGGAAGATTTCATTGCATGGGATTTAATACTTTTCCACTGCAAAGGATTTAATGGAGTTCATGCTGCAATCTTTCCCAGTGTCATTAGCTACATATGCTACATAATGTTGCTTTCCTTCCTCCCTCCCTCCTTCTCTTTCTTTCCTCCCTCCTACCTTCCTTCTTTCCTCTGTCCTTCTTTCCTTGCTCTTTTCCTTTCTCCCTCCTTCCCTCTGTCCTTCCTTCCTTTCCTTCCTCCCTTCCTTCCATCCTTTCCGTCCTCCCTCCTTCTTTCTTTCCTCCCCCCTACCTTCCTTTTTTCCTTCCTCTTTTCCTTTCTCCCTCCTTCCTTCTTTCCTCTGTCCTTCCTCCCTTCTTACTTTCCTTTCCTACCTTCCTTCCTTTCTCCCTCCCTCCCTCCCTTCCTTCCCTCTCTCCCTCCTTCCTCCCTCCCTCCCTCCCTCCTTTCCTTCCCTCCTTGCTTCCTCCTTTCCTTCCCTCCTTCCTTCTTCCTCCCTTGACTCGCGGACAACAGGAGAATTAATGACAATTATAGTACAAATTAAGATTATTGCCATTATCTTGCCGTCATTTTCATCACCTTTCTGACATTTGGGGTCATGCTCTTCCACCTGTTGGCTCATCTCATAAAGACCATTCTTCCATTAAGTGACAAGATGGAGTTAACGTCTTCTAATAAGCTCAGAAATAGCACTCGGAAGCATTCAGCCACTAGATGCGAGACAGCGAGAAGCATCATGCTAATGAATGTGTACACAGCGCTCCATTTGGACTCAGAGGGGGAAAAAAAACAAAAAAAAAAAACTAGGAAGTGCTAAGCATCACACTCAGGCCAGATTTTTGTCAGTCGGGATGCATTTACCATAGTGTGAACCAAGCCACAATGCTCTGGAAAAGATTAATATTTGATGAAGGTTAAGTGCAGGAAGGGAGGGGGTAGGTGGGAGGCGGTTGGGGGGGGGGGGGGGGGGACCATAAGGTTTAGTTTGCTGCTTGGGGAAGTGTGAGCAATTGTATGTGACTGACAGAAAAGGTCAGCTTTGTTTGGCATCAGTGTAGGTCAGCACAGGTTTTTTTTTCACCCTTTTGTTTACGGGTGCATTCACAACAAGCAGAGATTTCATTTTTAACTGCAGGGTCCCAAGTCTCAAGCTAGGCTCTACTGTATAAGAAGGGCAACACTGAGCAACACTGAGCAACTGGAACCGCTAAGTTACAGCAGTATAAGACGCACCTTTAAGCTTTAACCTTTTCATTTAAAAGTGTAAAAGGAAGAGAGGATGGATCTTAGGCTGAATAATAACTATAACTATAATAATGATGTGAGCGTACAGACTTATGAACTATGACATCATAGCAGCATTTTTACGGTAAATTGAATTAATGGGACTTTGAATTAAGTTTCCAATTAGGATCATTCAGGAGCCACTGTGTTGTTTAAATGGAGCAGTGTGAAGCTAAACTAACTAAACCTAAGATTTCAGTACAGTTTAGATCAGGGGTGTCCAACATGCGACCCGTGGGCCAGAACCGGCCTGCGGAGAGGTCCAATCCGGCCCAGTTGCCTTCTTCCTCTTTTCCTTCCATCCTTCCTTTCATCTGCCTTCCCTTCCTTCCTTTCATCTGTCTTCACTTCCTTCCTTCCTTCCTTCCTTCCTTCCTTCCTTCCTTCCTGTATTCTTTTACTTCTCATCCTTCTTTTCCTTTCGTCCGTCCTTCTTTTTAATGATCCGGCCCACATGAGATCAAATTGGGTTGTAGGTGGCCCTTGAATGAAAATGAGTTTGACTCCTCTGCTTTAGATCATCTACTGTAGAATATCTTCTACATCATGTGACCAAATAATAACCACAAATGTCTACATGTATGTAATTTCAGTCTGGGGCTGTTAATCATGGTTTGAGTGAGGGTCTTTAATTCCTATGAAGGAAATTCTTAATGCTTACAGCCTAAAATGATTTAAACAACAGTCCAGCACCTATGGGATGAACCAGAACGCTTGACTGCCAGCCAGGCCTTATCGCCCAACATCAGTCGCCAACTTCTACATCTTCTGCGCTTATGTGAAAAAGGGAGAAAATCCATGTAGGCAGGTTTAAAATCATGTGGGAAGCCTTGCATGTGTGTATATGAAGCAGCTTTAGACTTCATGAGCCATCCCAATAATCTACACATTTCAAGCAACCTATTTTTTTCCCCCCCTTTTGGTTTTAAAATATTAACCACTAAGATATTAATGCATATTTTATGACTATTCCATTTAAGTGATGTAGTGTATTGCTGCAATAACACACTGCAACATCTCGCAGTCCTTAAAATAGTTATCAGTTGGCAAAATGATGGAGCCTATTAGTAAAAGGTTAATTTGAACCTGGAATGAAGAGAAGCAGATTTAATCCTAGTGGTTCGCAAGCCAAGGTATGTTATCCAAAGCTGTTCAAAGCATCTAAATATGGAAGCAGTGTGACTTCATACTGAATGCCGGCTGTGCCTCCACTCAATAAGTGTGCCATACTAGATTTTCATGCAGGCTCAATGCATTCATGTAAGCAGTTTGGATGAGGTCAGGAGTTTTTGAGGCTGCTTGTGGAGAGTTCAGGAGGTTAGATCACACCTGATATATTCTTTTAAGTGTACTGGCTGTAGGGCAACAGAGTCTCTCTGTGAGGCATTTGAAAATAAAGAGGCGCCTACAAGAGCACAGGGGGTTTCAATTGGCTGAGGTATAGCCTGAAGCATGGAGCCATTTCTGCATAGCAAACTGCATGAGCAGCGTTATATAACTATGAATACTGAAAAGGTTAATACCACCAGGGAAGCACCCTTATCCTTAACATATATGCCTGGTTTTTCGACTTTTTGGAATCAAAAAAAGGAGGTGAAACGACCTCTTAAATTATCTGAGACAGCCGGCGGGACTCAACCGTATGAACTGGTGAACCAAATCAATGAGCTCTGTGGGACCCGGCAGTGCTCACAACCATTTACATCATCTGATTTAATGTTCATATCAAAATATATATGCCTAAAAAGTCAGCGTTGTATAGTGGAGGCTCTCCAGCTCTCTTCAAATAGAGAGCACCTCTGCTAAAAATCAGAGCAAACGATGATACATATTTATTAAATCTTATATTAGACTTATCCAGCTTCAGGGAAAACCAGCAGCTGTGATATTTCATGAGTAAGGTGAATTAAACTGATATTAAGTTACTATATTCATGCATCCAAAAGGTCAGTATTTCAAACATAAGATGCGTCACATGTGGTATATGTCGTATGCTGTCGTTTTCTGATGCAATTTTCTAATAAGACGCCTTTTATACTTTTATTTAAAGGGTTTTATTCAGTATGACTACCTTGCTGTCGCTGATGTCTGCAGGCTTCATTCATATGCATACACACACACGCAGGAAGGTAGTGAAAACAGCAGGGAGAGCTGGGGCTGACTGATGCACTATTTATTCCATGCAGGAACATGGTGATGCTACACTGATGGCAGTGAGAGTAGGGGGAAATTACCAGGCTGCCTCTCCACAGGCCTGACTGATTATTCTCAAAGACTAGCCTGGGTGCACCATAATCCCCTTGATTCTGGGGAGGGGGCTCTGATTGTACTCCCATATATGCCGGAACTTTAATAAAACAGAAGTTCAGAGGAAGCCTGCGATGTCGGCCCGCGTCGGGGCGAGACGAGGCTCGGATGATCTACGGGTGGCCATCATCAAAATATATCAAACAACATGACTATGCATATATGAATAAAGGTACATTGATGACAGTCAACTAAAGCAAAGGAGATGATGTAATAACTGATTTTTAGTCATTCTTCGCTTTAAAAACTAAATGTTAATTTTCTGCAGTTTCTATTTAAACTAATTGAGCCTAGCAATAAATCCATATTATATAGATATCATTAGGCCTGCACGATTAATCGAATTTTCATCGTCATTGCGATGTGAACGTTCGCGATGAACCCATCGCAAAAGCTGGTCTGTAATGCGATAAATTGGCCACGCACACTTTTTTTTTTTTTCGTGGCGTCCAAAACATTTTGCCTTGTAACAGTAGACCAATAAAATTGATGAGTAGTTCACAGAGGTCCAATGAAATTGTGTGATAAATCAAGCACGCTTTATTATTGTAAATCAGTCATTTGTACTCACTCTCATCAACATGGAAAATACTCGAAGAAAATCATATGATGCGGCTGTTACGTACTTTATTATTTTTTCACTTTGCTTCATGGTTGATACACGTTGTCGTCCGACTCGTTCATAGGAGAGAACGGGAGAGTTCGCTCAGTAGGTAAGTTTTAATTCAAAGCAAGACGTACAATGACAGGTGCCAACGAGGTAGATTACTCCAGTAAAAGTAAGACTTAGTTTAATGACTTAGAAGTCGCCAAATTACTTACTTTAACGAATTTCGTTAGTTTATATAATGCAGATTTGTAAAATATTACTTTTATGAGGGTCACAGTCACAGACTGTAGAAACTTAGCATTTGATAATTGTGATAGCAGCGGTGCAGCAGATGTATTGAAGTCCATGCAGCACGCTGTATGCAAACTAATATTAAGCATATATCCTATTCATTACAATGTCCATGGACATAAATTGAGTTCTTTTGCCTTAATAATGATAAAATAATACACAATAAATGCGTGATGGCTGTCAGGCATCGCCAGACCAACCATAGCTAATATCTCATATTACAACGTGGGACACCTGAGGCTTAAAATCCGGCGCGGCTTGTACAAGTACAAAATTGATTTTCTTTCTAAAATTAGAGCATGCGGCTTTTAATCAGGTGCGCTCTGTAGTCCGGAATTTGCGGTAATTACAATCAGCTATTCAGTGTTTTAGAGTACCTAAAAGCAGGGAATCTTTTAAAGCTGAAAATCTGAAAGAGACAGGAACTGTATGCAAACTTTAAATATTTTCTTATTTATCGCAAGTCATATCGTCATCGCAATATTGAACAGTGTGATCGCACATCGCACATTTTGCTGATATCGTGCAGGCCTAGATATCATTTTGCTTTTAAAGGCTGCATTACACTAAAAATGTCATTTTCTTAACTTAACAGACAGCTATTATTTGCCTTTATCCACTTCCTCATTATATTGTATTATACTACAATATTGTCAAAAATATTGAGGTTTTTTTTTATTACTGTTTTGTTTTTTTTGGTGTCTAGATGTTTGTGAAGAAGAAGTGTATACCCTGTTTCTGTGTATTAATCTTAAAATCAATTTAAAAAAATAAGTGAGGGAAAAAAAATTGAGTTTCTGTTTTATTATTCTTGGTTATTTGTATGGGTTTTTTTTATTTTTTTTATTTTGGTGTCTAGATGTTTGTGTTTATACCTTGTTTCTGTGTATTAATCTTAAAATCAATCAAAAGTAAGTGAGGGAAAAAAAAATATATGGAGGTTTTTGGTTAAAATATGAAAAATGATATATGATTTCTGTCCATATCTCCCAGCCCTATACTGGTAAAGCATTAACCAGGAGTATTTCTGTATTCATTCATTTATTAACTGTCAATAAAATGCCAAAAAATACTCATGAACACCTAATGATGAATGTTTAATTTGTTAAAATATAATTTAAATTAACAATCAGAGCAGCCAAAACGTTCTATGATTACGATAACTGATGATTTCTTGTTACATTAGTTTAAATATCATTTCATTGTCATCGCTTCATTTTCTGTGGAACTGAAAGAAGAAAAGAAAAAATCATTGTGAAGCTTGAACTTGTCCGACATTATCTTTTCTTTTCATGTTGGGCACGTTGTGTTATTATTGCACGGTGCGGCTTTTGGTGGCTGCTTATCTTCTCTGTGAAGCACTGACAAGCATCACGCTGAGAGCACAGTGACCACACAGGTGAGTCAGAGCTGCTAATGTGAAAATGTGAGCTCTCTCTCTGTCTCATCACTTCTCCTCACATTCGACTTGCCCCGTATGAAATCCTGCCGCTGACAACGGGAGACTTTCATTTCCACACCTGAACTGCAGTGTGTTGTGTTTGAACATCACATCACCTCCATGTTCACAACCACGGCTGACGTCAACCCTCAGAAACTTCACCCAGAGACAAAAAAATATATGTATTAGGAGTCCGATTGGTACTGGATTTTTGGGGCTAAAATGTTATCAGTGCAATAAAACAGTAAACTTCACTGGGAATTTCATATGTATAGAATATCATCACCCATTGGTTTGTGGACTGCTGCTCGGAAGCCAATAGTTTCGAATCTGGGCTTATATGGGCATGAGGTGGGGTCATGGGCGGAGCGGGGAGGTTGCTATGGTTGCGAGGGCTGGATATCAAGCACATTGGGCAATCAACCTGTCAATCAGGACGTAGCCACGCCCAAATGCATACCCTGCTTTATCGTCAAATATAAAATCAGGGAGGCCAAAATGTCCCAAATGAACATCATACTGCATCGAAGAAGGCTTTAAACTAGCGATTAAGACCATAAACACATTTTGAAAACGTTTACTGAGGTTAGAAATCAAGTGAGAAGTTGGTGAATTCTCCATTGACTTGTATAGAGACAGTCGCCCCCTGGTGGCCTTTTGATAGAATACCGTTCTAAGTTACTTCTGCGTTGGCCTCTTTTCAGAGGACCGGAGCTCCCCGCCTGGTAGACAATAAACCTATAAATATTGGCACTTATCAGACAGCATAAACACTGATACCGATACATCTATTAAATGTTCCTTTTCATCTTATCTGCATCTACATAAATAAATATATTTAAAAGTTTAACCGTAACCGTGAAGGTCAATAACCATCACAAAACTAAACCACCTACGTTTTCAGCTTTTCTTTCTTTTCTTTTTTTTTTCAAGCTAAACTTCCATTAAACAAAGTCCAATTGTTCCAACTGCTCATTAATTTCAGTGGGAAACACATTGTCAGTCTCTAAGCCATGGTAAATTACTTACTGGCACACACTCAAAATCATATAAGTGGCTGTGTCAGCTTTTGTGAAACTCTGGCCCGAGCAGCTTCAATCTGTGTGGCATCGCAGGAGTCTGCATTTGACTAATGTGACCACTGAAGGATATCCAACGATGTATAACCTCATCAAATCTAATACAACAAAGTTTTCCACTCTGCAGTTGACCTAAAGAAAGTTTCTTTACATTTGCAGAAGGTCTTAGGAGGAAAACAAGACTTATAAATGATGGAAATTTGAAGAATTGCCAGACGTACAATGAATTGTAATTCACTCTGAACAGATGCTTTACGATGTGTTTAACCCTCCTGTTGTCCTCGAGTCAAGGATGAAGGGAGTAAGGAAGGGAGGAAGAAGGAAGGAAATGAGGGAGGGAAGGAAGAAAAGGAGAGAAGGAAGGAAAGAAGGAAGGAAGGAAGGAGGGAGGGAGGGAGGGAGAAAGGGAAAGGAAGGGAGGAAGGAAGAAAAGAAGGACAGAGGAAAGATGGAAGGAAGGAAAGAGGGAAGGAAAGAAGGAGGGAGAGACAAGAAGGGAGGTAGGAAGGAAGGAAGGACAGAGGGAGGGAGGAATAAAGGAAGGAGGGAGGGAGAAAGGAAAAGAGGAAGGGAGGAAGGAAGGAAGGAAGAAAGGGAGATGGAGGGAGGAAGGCCAGAAGGAAAGAAGGAAGGAAGGAAGAAAGGGGGAAGAAAGGAAAGAGACGCAAGGACAGAAGGGAGGACGACACAAAGGTGAATACAATACCTGACTTCTGGTACTAAAACAATACTCATCATCTTACTTTTGAGAAATGTAACCGTGTTTTTCCCCTCCAGAAATGTTTTAAGACATTTAAAAATACTCTAAATCTCTCCATACCTTCTGAAAATACTTAAAATTAAATCTAGTACTCATTTCTCACTGAATAACTCCGAACCTATGAATTCAAAAAATATTCTTCATTTCAAAAGTTTCACTGCCGTCTTCTACTGTATTTCATCCACCGCTAAAATAATTTCAAAAATCCAGTGAAAGTCTGAGTGTCTTACATAATCATTTATAGCCATGCACGGGGCCAAGGAGGAGGAGAAAGAGCCTCAGCAGGTCGCCGCTCTATCACACACTCCGTAATTCATTTCAATTTCATTTCAGTGAATGCTCCGTTGCAGCCATCTTTAATAAGTGAAGGGTAAAGTAGGTAAGGGCCCCAAATCAAAGAACTCAATACGCCTGTTGTCTGCTGATTAAAATGTGGTCATTTTGATATTTAATTAAAAACAACAATGCACCTTAAGGCAAAGTGTCTCAGCATGTTCCACTACTGATTGCTAATGAACCGCTGTCCTTAAAAATCAATGTCATTAAAAAAACTAAAGTTATATAACTAAGACTAGAGCAGAGTACTGGAAGTGATGTGAAAAGTGTAAAAAAAAAGTGTATTAAGAAATCCTACCTGTATAACTATATATCCTGTATAACTCTATATATCTCCTGTATAACTCCATATCTCCTGTATAACTCTATATATCTCCTGTATAACTCCATATATCTCCTGTATAACTCTATATATCTCCTGTATAACTCCATATCTCCTGTATAACTCTATATATCCTGTATAACTCTATATATCCTGTATAACTCTATATATCCTGTATAACTCTATATA
Organism: Scomber japonicus; assembly: GCF_027409825.1. NCBI lineage: Eukaryota > Metazoa > Chordata > Actinopteri > Scombriformes > Scombridae > Scomber > Scomber japonicus. Next base: position 5,506,789 of record NC_070590.1, on the reverse strand, counting down.
TCCTGTATAACTCTATATATCCTGTATAACTCTATATATCCTGTATAACTCTATATATCCTGTATAACTCCATATCTCCTGTATAACTCTATATATCATGTATAAAGGGGTGCTGCCAAGGATTTTGGTAATGTAAAGACCTCTACCGGCAACTTTCTTTTAGTCCAATACTAACTGAACATTACATTTACTGACATTGATGTGTGAAAATATAACATTCTGCATACAAATAAAGCATTAGTTTAATTGTAAATGAATTATTCTATTAATGTCTATTAATGATGATATGTTAATAAAATGTTCAACATATTTTTTGGGCCCAGTCAGTCACGGACCCTTAGATTCCTAACTTGTGCCCTCCATATGGGGCCCATGCCTGTATAACATCCCTAACATGTATATTAATCTATGTGCACTCATAACATTATATCTTCTAGTGAGCCAAAGCACAATTCAGTTCTCATATTGAAATTTTCAATAATGTAAATGTGAGGGTTAGGGTTAGTTAGGGTTATGTGAATGCACAGATTTCAGCTTTATATTCTACTGTATCAGAGCAAATCAAAACTGAAATATTTAACAGTGCTGGACCTGCAGTCACAGTCTGCTACCTTTGCCATTTCTCCTCTGAAATGACCCACGCTTGTCATTTTTCCAAATATTAGTGTGACAAAATAGAAGGCAGACTGACATGGCCGTCACACTCCGCCTTTGCTATTTCTGCACTCAAATGACCCACCCTTGTCATCTTTCAGCACATTAGCGTGACAAAATAGAAAGGAGATTGAAGTGGCACCATCTGTGGATGACAGAGGACGCAATGAATTGATTTTTACTGTCTGATGTGCTCTTTCACACCACACTACTTTTTTGGGGGGGGGGTATTAGTGACAGACCGTGGAATATTTTAACAAATTATAAGCTGTTATTTTTGTATTATATGTCATCTTGAAAGGTTTTGAGTGGAATCATAAATTGATTTTATGATAAAATGTTGGGCCTGTCAAGTATTTTGATGAAGTATTTTTAAATTAATTTCTTTGGCTTTTAATGCACTTTATTTCTTGCTCTAATGCACAAACAGAGGCACAGATAGATGATGGATCTGAAGAATAAACGAACAAAGCGTCTGAACACCATTCTTCAAAAACACATTCCCTCATTTAGTGATTAGATGAATTGGTGGAAAGCGTTGTCTCTCCAAAAATCTCCCATAGGTGTTCAGCTGGGTTGAGGATCTAGTAACTGTAAAGGGTCGTAACATATGATTCACATCATTTTCGAACTCATCAAACCATTCAGTGACCCCTTGCGCTCTATGGATGGAGGCAATATCATCCTGGAAGAGACCACTCCCCATCAGGATGGAAATGTTTCATCATGGGATAAAAGGTGAGCAATCAGAACATCTTTGTATGGCTTTGTAGTGACCCTTCCCCCCCTAATGGGACTAGTAGACCCAAACCAAGCCCCTCAAAGCATAACACAGCCACCAGTAGTAGTTGTAGGTCTGCTCAACAGTTTGGTAGAGATCACTTTGTGTCATGATATCTGGCCAAAAACTAAATTAAACTTTTTGGACAATCTTAACCACTTGTATGAGGTATGTAATGCACAAAAAGAGCATCCAATTGTGTTACGGTTGCTATGGATACAGGTTGTTCTATGGTCGCTATCGATACTGTACAGGTTGTTCTATGGTCGCTATAGATACTGTACAGGTTGTTCTATGGTCGCTATAGATACTGTACAGGTTGTTCTATGGTCGCTATAGATACTGTACAGGTTGTTCTATGGTCGCTACAGATACTGTACAGGTTGTTCTATGGTCGCTATAGATACAGATACAGGTTGTTCTACAGTCGCTATAGATACAGGTTGTTCTACGGTTGCTATAGATACAGGTTGTCCTATGGTTGCTATAGATACAGGTTGTCCTATGGTTGCTATAGATACAGGTTGTTCTATGGTTGCTATAGATACAGGTTGTGCTAGTGTATAAACGAAGAATAACACAAATCATCATAAGAGATGTTGCTGGAGACATTTTTGAAGTTGAGTTTCATTTTTACATCTTGTACATGACCAGAATGAGTTTAACATGTTTTTAAATAAAAAATTGAAGAAATGAGTTCTGAATGAGGTCTGTAAAACATAAATTTTAGGGTCAATGAGAAAAAAAATCCATGTTTTATGTTGTCAAGGCCTCAAAAGAGGAAGGAAAAGCAAATACATGATTTTTTTTAAATATCACTTTCTTCTACAAAAGGGTTAAAGTTCTGAAATAAAGGACTTGTAGAAAGGTAGTTTAGTGTGTATATATATATATAGGGTCTAACAAGGACTTTAACAAGGACTTTATATACTAAGAGGTAAGGTACCCCTAAACTTTAGTTGTTATTAACCACTGAATGGTTGACCAATGAGTTTGAGAAATAAGGCAGAATGAAAGCAGTTTTCATTCATCAATATGGAGGTCTGCAGACTTTGGCCTCCTTAAGACCATTAGTACAAACCTGGCAACGGAGCACATTCTTGCCTTGCTTAGGAGAAGTTTATGTCTGATATATGAAGAATACGACGTTGCGCGAGGTGAAATGGTGTTTTAAGGCTTTCAAGAAGCACTAATTGAGCCTTCTAAGATACTATTATTGGCCAATCATTCTGGTGTAGGAGGTGAGATAATGTATGTGGAGCAGCGTTCTCTGCCAGCGCCATTCAACAGGTCAGAATGGAGACGGAGGAAGTACAGTGACGGGAGCAACGCTAAGTGGCTACGTAGGCGTTGCTAAGGGGAAGCATTGTCTCAGATTTCAATTTGACAGTCGGCAGGTTTGGATCGTGAACTACTGAAGTTACTGTGTGAACAATGACAAGGTCAGTTCTGCTTGTGGTCAATCACGTTTAGTTAGCCACAGGTGAGATGAAGAGCTCTAGTCATTTTACCACTGCTATGTCTGTCTACTTGGTATATGACCCATAGAGCAGAGGCAGCTCTAACCCTATTCTATCCACCTGAGTTTTATCCCTTTTTTTCCTGCACTTAAAAAACATTTTTAACCTTTGTGTCGTCCTCCCGGGTCAAATTGAGCCCGTCTGTTTTGACTGTTCCTTCTTTCCTCCCTTCCTCCCTTCTTCCCTTCCTTCCATCCGTCCGTCCTTCCTCCATCCCTCCCTCCTTCTCTCTTCCCTCCGTCCCTCCTTCCTTCCTCCCTCCATCCCTTCTTCTAGGGGTGCAACGGATCAAAAAACTCACGGTTCGGATCGTTCCTCGGATCAGAGTCACGGATCGGATCATTTTTCGGATCAGCCAAAAAAAAATAGACAAGACAAATAAACATGTTTTGTCTTTTTTTGAGTGTTACGTCTGTGTGGTAGGCTAACCTAGGCGACTGGTTTGTGTGGCAGCGTGAGTATAAGGAAACAGACGTAGCACTAGAGGCAGCAGTTATCGTTACAGTAGTCACCGAAGTCTAGCCTACTTTTATTTTCCATGCCCACTGTTCTACATGTTGTTCTACATGTTGTTCTACATGTTGTTCTACATGTTGTTCTACATGTTGTACACTGAGGACAATAAATCACAACGAGCCATAGTTTGCTTATTGAAAAGGGAACTGTTGCAGACTTTTACCCAGAGCGTGTTAAGTAGCTCTGTCCCTGGAACTAGCAGGAATGGTTACAGCTGTGTGTGGACTGAACATGCGCACATTTTTTTTTTTTTTTTTTCATAAATCAATCCGCGTATCATGCGTGTGCCGAACCGAAATAGATGGTCCGAACGGATCACGGACCAATGATGATCCGTTGCAGGCCTACCTTCTTCAGTCTTTTTTTCCTCCCCCCTACCTTCCTTCCTTCCTTCCTCCTTTCTGTCCTTCTTCCTCCCTTCCTTCCCTCCTTTCTGTCCTTCTTCCTCCCTTCTCTCATTTCTTTCCCTCCTTTCTGTCCTTCTTCCTTCCTCCCTTCCTTGACTCGAGGACAACAGGAGGGTTAAGGGAAATATTTCTTTGTTTGAATCAAGGGTCAAACAGCAGAGGTTGCTATGGATTGTAAACAATCCTGAAGCAACTCTTTGATTATATTCCATAACTTCAGCCTAAAATAGACATTTCTTTATAAATGAACGTGTTGATTATTTTCCCAATTAATCAATTTGTTATTTGGTTCAAAAAGAAAAATGTCAAAACATCCTCAAATATAATCAAAAACTTAATTGAACATATGTGCTCTTTCATCAACATGTTTCAAACACAATCCTTAATTATCCTTGAAATCTCTTTGATTAACAAAATAACACATTTAGCTTAACCCTCAGATATTCATACTCATAATTAGTCTCTAAACCAATTCACATTCGTAAAAAGTCATTAATAAATGTTTGATTAATCTTGCAGAAAAAAGACATTCGTAATCACTATTTTATGGTCCAGGAGAACGTTTTATAGAAGATGATGAATAAAACAAGTTTGAATGCTGATTAATTTAATTTTTCATTAAATACAGGTCACATTTTTACCTAAAAAAAAAAGCTGCACAAAAAAACATATTCCCATTTTGTATACTGTGGGTCACATCAGGAAAAGTCTATAAGATATGTGTATATATGGTGTTTTTACAGCTCTACAGTATCTACAGGTAATATAATCATTTGGAAATATTCTTTAAGTATATTCAATGTCTCACTGCACACATACAAACACAGGAAAACCCTTCCATTAAACTAATCAGGTTTGTAGCTTTATGTTTCTGAACTGAAAAGATGAACAAATACAACCTTTTATTGTATTGTATCTGCATTGAGCTGAGGAAAAACTGCTTGAAAAAGGTCAGTGCCCCCCTGAGATACATAGTTTCAAACACAGTCACCATCACTACCACCCCTCTCCTTCAAATACCATTATGGTCGCAGGTAATCTGTCTTCATAACAGCCAGCTCAAACAAGAAAATGTGAAGAAATCTAAAAGATAAGTCGAGACTCTGTGCAGCAATCAGCAGTGTAGAAGGAATTAGATGATCCTGGCATGCTAGGTCAACTCCGCAATGCCAGACAACCAATCAATACACAGACAGTCTGCTAGACTCGTAGCTTCTCATCTTAAAAAAAAAAAAAAAATTCTTATGCGGATTAACTGTTCCTTCACCCATTTTCATTTTCAGTCGAGAAGGTATTAATCTGACAGCCAAGTGAAGCCCAACAAATACTACACACTTCAAAGCAGCAGGAAACGCTTTGGAAAACTGGCCGGGTTCAAACATGTCCCTTCATTTCTATTTTCAGTCGGAGACACATACCCCTGCCCATGGTGTTTTAAACAACTTTCAGTAAACTCGAAAAATACAGTAGCTTATTGATGTTTTCACTCCACATTTTAGCTCACTTATAAAAATTGGATCCAGAACTGAAGTCAGGCACATTAAGGGCCATGGCAGCAGGTAAAGCCTTCTGTTCTGTTTTAAAGACATAAATACCACCAATGTCTTCTTTTTTTTTTTCTTCTTTTTCACAGTTTTCAGTTTCAATAGCAATTATAGACAATTTTTTTTTCCTTCAATCTGCCTCATTTATTTTAAGTTGAAGCAGTGATGTCCCACGTTTCACAGTCTTTCACCTCCTACACAGAGCAAAGTGTATTTTGGCTGTGTTGCTTTGGTTTACAGAGGCTACAGTTAGAGGATAATTAGAAGAAAAAGTACAAAACATCTCTTATTAAGTGGTGGACTGAGGAAAATTCACGGAGAAAAAGCAATGCCCACACACAGTCACGCACCCAAAAGAACTTGTAATGGAATAGATGGATGGTCGGACCACGATTTCAGCATAACAGCTTGTCCTGAGGTCAAACAGCATAAGCCCTGACCTGGCAAAGAGGACTGGTTTCCAAGCTGTTGTCCCTCCATCAAAGTTGTATTGGAGCACAGTGTGTAGTCACTTGGCTTTCACTTCCCCTTTCTAGAGAAATTGGTATCTGTACCTCCCTGCAGGACACATTTCTCCCTGAGTGCTTGTTGAATGTGAGTGCTGACTGGTTTGGCTCTATAGAAAAAACGTGCCTTTTGATTGTTACAGATTAAAAACAAAAAGAAAAATGGAGCTGGAATATGTTCCGCTATCAAAAACGCCATTGTAGATACATTAGAAAACAATATCAATCACTTGGTTTGCTTTGGGTGTTGGCTTGTGGAGGATGGGTGAAAAAATTAAACCAAAAAAAATGCAACTTCCAATGAAAAGATTCAGTGTGGAGGTTTTTTTTGTTGGTGTTTATAAAGTGATTTATTTAAATAGTCATCATCTTTTAATGTTACTGCATGCTTACTTCAAGCCCGAGCATAAGAGGACACACACAGTGAACTGGATTCAAAGTCTGTCAGATCAGAGGCTGATGGAGAGCAGGGGGGTGGTTTGTCCTACTTGCTAAAATACTGTGGTTTTCACAGCCTGATTAATTGTATTCTGTGGGAAAAAACAAAGCAAGAGCACACCTATTTATAGTAAGTGTTTTAAGCGAAAGATGCCCTGAATATAAATAAAGAAAACAGCTTGCCAATCTCTACAGATATAACAATTATCAATAATTAACATTGGCTTCTTCTTCAAAGTGTGTCCTCTATCTGTTAAGATTTACAGTATAATTCATTATAAGAACACTTCAGAGCCAAGTTACATGAATATACTAGATGTTCAGAAAGCCAGACTACAAAGAGCCTTGGTTTGTAGCAGGTGAAGATGGCAAGCATGCATTGAATTCCACTAAAAGGTGCTTAGTGAGTTCAAATTGAGCATCCTCTTTATAGTCTTCATCAATTAGACACTTGCTGCCAATTCTTTCTATTCTACATATTAAATAGACGTACTAGGAAAATATTTCTATTTCTGAACATTATATTCATGGTACATGAATAAAAAATAACATAGTAGAGTAAATTAAGTAGTAAGTGTCAACTATAATAATAACATCATCATCAAGAAGGGTTAGGGTTAGGCTTAAGGCCCATTTATGCTCAACGTTAAATATGGATACTGACAGAGCCTTCTGTCCGTGCTCTGCGTTCATTTCCTCCGTATTTCTGCACGTTTCCATAAAGCTTACGGATATGGACCAAACGGTGCAGTACCACCGGAAACCATGGGGGGCAGTGTTGCTGTCACTACTCGATACGTAGCTCTTGTGAGACACGAAGAAGAAATAACAATGGAGGAACTTTTTGAGGAAAGGTTGTGAGAGTTGGTTAGAAACTTTAAACATATCGTTTGTCTTTTATGCAAGAGGAACATTATCAATATCTCCTCCACAGTCACCATGTTTGTTTTTGAGTTTGTTGTTGTCATAAACGTTTGACTCTGTGCTGCCCCCTGGTGGATGTATTGGTTAACATCCATGCTAACATAAAGGACGCATGGAAGTATGTGAGCAGTGACGGTAACATTGTTTGAAAAGGACGGATACATTTCCGTACGTCCGTTGAGCATAAATGGGCCCTTACCCCCTCCCTTGAAAAACAAAAATGACCTTAGCCCTAATCCCTAACCCTTAAATATATGGCAAAACCAAAATATAAAAGTAGGGCATAGTTTCAACACCTTGTTAGCTTTGAGAGAGTTACAAGGGTATTTGATAGATCTATAACATCTGCTGCCATGTGCCTCTAAGCATAGGACACCCATCACTTCTCTCAACTAGATCTAAATTGGGGAGGCGAGTCCGTTCTCCACATTTTTAGAATACATCTCTTGGCAATTAGCACGCCATAAACCTTCACTGAAGAAGGTTATGGTCTAGTTTCTTTTCAAGTGGAGCACCTATTGTATAAAGCAAGAGATCAATTTCGCCTTGGAGTAGTGTAGTCTAGTATACTAGAGTTTATTCTTTTGAGACTTTATCATCAATTCCATTGTTCAGGTCTTCTTCCCATGTTTCTTTTATTTTAGAATCGGATCCGTCTAATTCGTCTTAAAAGATACACAGAAAAGATGAGATAAGGTTTTTAGCTTCCAGGCGACCAAGCTAAATTTTGAAGAATTAATTATGTTCAGGCTCAAACATAATTATAAGCGAAGTGTGTGTTTATATAAAGATGTTTTGCAGTAACTACACCTTTTCTGGTTCCACTCTCTAAATACAGTGTCTATAAGAGATGGGGAGAGATTGCTTTAGACCAGCAAAGAGTTGGTGCTTGCTCTGAGGCTCGGGGCTGGAGCTTTGTCGGTGGAAAAGCAAAGAACCGGTGCTTAGTCAGGATCTGGCTCCGAACCAGCACCAGCTCGGTGGAAAAGGGGTATTACTGGTTCAACAAGCGAGGTTGCCTGAGTTAGCTGAGTGTCGTGGTCACCGCTAGCATTTTTGAAAGTGGGGATCTGAGCGCCATATTCAACCAGAGTCACTTGGGTGGTATGAAAGGGGAGTTGAACTGATCCTCCATCTTTTTGCTCATGTTATTTATGGATCATGTCAGTGGCTAGCTGTTAGCATGGTCGGCTCCAATTCTCTGCTCCTAGGCCTCGCCTCACCTAGCAGAAATGCTGGGACTTTATTTATTATCGTTGTCTTGACAGTGAGCTGTTTTCTGTTTTCTGTTTTCATTTTGTGCCGGATACAGGTTTTAAAGTGGGAGCTGTACTGTAGATAGTATTGTATTCCTTGAATGTGGATTTATCAGAGGGGGAGCTCTGGTGAAACATGTCTATTGCATCAGATGCGCTCTAGTGTCGGAAAACACTATCTCTGATGCCAACTTGCCATTTATACTTGGACTCTGTTTTTCATATCAGTAATGAAAAACTCAAACCAATGTCTTCTAAATTGTTGCTATTAATATTGGCATTGGATAGTGATCTTTTACTATCTACTGTTACGCTACTGTGACATTATGTAGAAACTTCACAGGCTGCTAGTGCTATGACAAGTCATATAAATATTAACATGTAATATATATGTATCTATACCTGAGAATATTATTATGTTAGAAAGCCTGGTGATAAAAAAAAATAATCCTGATACAATATAAAACATACTGTACAGATGCCACCTTGCAGGGTGTAGAGGATAAAACCATGTGCTGCTGTAGTGGGCGAACGTTATTTCAGGTACACTTCCTGCTGAAATCCAACCCTCGAGGTCCAGTTTTAGTAATAGATCTTTCATTTGAGGGCTTATCACACACCAACAGGTTGCACAGAATTTGGTTATACAATGAGGAAGGATATTACAATTCTAAAAAAATGACTTATGTCTTGAAAATTGCGAGGTAAACAGCAGAAATACCCCGTTCTTACGCCAGCTTGATTGGCCAACACTGTGTAACATCAGATGATGTCTCACACTGCAGCAAAAGTTGAGCCAAGGGTGAACTAGAATAATGATAAAACAATGCAACACAACTATGCTAAACTCACAAAAAAGCTCAAGTGTTCTTCCCTGATGAAGAAACATACTGTTATTTGGCCTGAGTTAGGACTAGAAGAGGAAACCCTAGGAAAGTATTCTCTTCTTGTGCCATTATAAATTCTTTTTTCCCTTCACAAAAGAGAATCAGATTGTGACACTAAATTAAATCAAGTGGTACTTCACAGCCTGACAATCTACAATTTCAGCGCGAGGGAGGGTCCCCATTGTTCTCTAGAAAGTAGGATTTTCCTCTGCAACCATCCAACTAGGACACAATGGAGAATAAAAAAGACGGGCGCATCATTGTGCAGCAGTTGTCCGGCATTAGTGCAGAAAATATCAGTCAAGACAGAGTTACAATAGTTGAGACAAAAGACGGGAACTGAGCACAGTGGGGAGACGTGATCCAGTTCTATGGGAGACAGTGGAACAGCCTGAAGGGTCTCATCAGGAGCAGATTCACTGAAATGTAATACAAGCTGAAGTGTAATGTAAAATGAAAGATGGGAGAACTTAGATCACTCAAGCCTACTGTGCTGTGATGGTTGACGCATACCTGTATTGTATTCAGAGAGGCATTCATTCACCCCCCCCCACCCCCTACCCCTGCCCCCCTCCTCTGATGATTACAGCAGAACACCAGCTGTATTGTTTATTTGGTTGAAAGCACAAATGATATGCATTGATTCCTTATTCATTCATTGTCGACCTCAGCATTGTATCTGTGAATGCCGCCAAAATGAGCCCAATTACAGCGTGCGATGCCTCCCTGACACTCCTCAGCAGAACAAGATGATGAAGGCCTCAAACAGGGAGGAAAGGAGCAATCAAAGGCCACTTGTTGTCTTTTGTAAATTCAAAAAATGGGAATGGAAAACAGTTCTTGCTGTGACTGACAATAGCTCACTTGGGATTTCAGATTAGATTAGTCAACCATGCACATGTATTAGGGCTTTGCTTATCCTAAGAACTGATTCACTGTCATTGACCCTATGGCTGGAAAATAATGTATCAGTAAGTTGATGAACAAAAATTATACATTGAAGGCATAATAATTTTATCAGTTGACCAACTTCCTTAGTGGCGAAGGCGAAAGATTGCAGTTTGTGAACACACCTTTAAAGTGTTGTGTGCTTAACCTTCCTGACGTCCTCCTTCTTTCCTTCCTTCCTTCTTTCCTCCCTCCCTCCTTCTTTCCTTCTTCCTTCTTCCATCCCCCTTTCTTCCTTCCTTCTGTCCTTCATTCCATCTTTCCCTCCTATCTTCTTTTCCTCCCTCCCCTTACCTTCCTTCCTTCCTTCCTTCCTCTCTCCTCCCTTTCCTTCCTTCCTTCCCCTCTCTCCTTCCTTCCTTTCTCCTCTCCTTTCCTTCCTTCCTCTCTTTTCAATCCTCCCTCCCTCCTTTCCATTCCTTTCCTTCCTTCCTCTTTCCCTTCCTTCATCCTCCCTCTTTACCTTCCTTCCTTCGAGGACAACAGGAGGGTTAAGTGAAAAAATAACCACTTCACAGACAAAATTGTCCATTGGGATTTAAATTTTATACCTAGTTGAGGAAGGTTGTGACAAATGACAGTGTTTATTTTGTAGGCCTGGGACGAGATGCTTATCTCCTGATTTGATGCCACCAAAATACTTGGGTGCCAATTCAATTCTGAACAGATGCTTGATTGAATGAATGAATAGAAAAAGGGGGAATATGTTGAGTCTCTTGTTCCAGTATACTATGTACCAAACAATCACTCCCATTTTAACTAAATTAAAACTGGCTTCCTGTTTCTTTTTTAATTAATTTCAAGGTCCTTCCAAACTGACTTTTTAAATGTTTTATTTAAAAACATAACTTTACCACAAAGCTTTTAGTTGACCCATTGTTCTATTTTTTTGTCCTGTTATAAACTTTTCTTTTATATAGTTTATTTTTTTAATCTTTTAAAATTCCTCTTATTGTGTTTTTTATTCCATCTATGCTGCTGAATTTTACTTCCTGTCCTTGTTTTCTCTTGTTTTATTGCTGCAAATGTAAAGCACTTGGAGCTACATTTTGGGTATGAAAGGTTCTCTATAAATAAAAAGTTATTATTATTATTATTATTATTAATCACTGGTTCCCTTAAGTCACTGAAAATACAATTTGAAACATAACTGGCGGGGATGATGAATGGTCTGGAGCCTTTTTATTTTAAAAAAGTTAACTGCATTAATTAATTAATTTGAAAGCATCTTACAGTCTCCAGCCTGTAAGAAAATAAGAAAATGAGGGGGAGGCAAAGCGCTCTGCTGTGTTGTTATTAATGTCCAGCAGTGGAGAGAGCAGCCTCTCTGCTGCACCGTTCGCTTCGGGGGGAAAACCATCGTTGTCCAAGATGCAGAGCGGGTGCAGCAGGCTTTTTGAGGTGAAACAGACTAAGCACTGAGATATTTTCCTTCACCTCAGACTTGGGTTTAATCTTCATGCTGCAGTGTGTGATGGTCAGTCGGCCTCGTTTGTTACCGCAGATCGCTGCTCTTGCTCGTGTTATTGTGAGTAATGACATAGAGGGTATTTCACATTACACTTCATGATCATCCTGTAAAGATGATTATTCAGTCATTTAATCAAAACATGCTGGCAGTTGAGGCTAATGGAAGGGAGGCTAACAGGATGTGATGCTGTAACTTTGGCACGCTATGCACTATCACACACACACACTGATTAAATCAAGTCTGCATTCAAGTCAGCAAGACTACAAATATATATCCACAAGGGCTGAATTCTGTTAAAATTAATCAAACTCAAACTGGCTTTTCATGCAATAGGCTGTATTCATTTCCATAATCATCTTTACATTAGTATGAAAATGCTCTTTCCACAATGTTTTCAATTTACTATTTTTTTTCCCCCTATAGTCACATCTTTTACTTTTATTACATAACTGGATTTTGTTTTTCACCCCTCTCTGTGTTTTGGCTTGTGATCATAGATGTGTGCATGTGTTAGCGTGTCAGTGTTTGGTCAGGACGGCTTCCATGTGTCAGAGGCGCAGGGCAGATCCACCTGCCTGAGGCCGCTCTCTGATCTTGCCAGGACTCCTCCTCGTGCTTCACAATAAAAAAGGTCGTCCAAACTGTTTCTCCATGAGAGAGAAAGAGAGAGAATAAAAAAATCAAGTTGAGTGAAAAGACTTTGGAGTTATTCTTCCAACTGACATGTAGTCAAATTGAAATAAATTAGAGATTATTTTTGTCTTTCGGGTTGACATTCGGGGGGGGGGGGCGGCTGTGTGCTCAGGAGGTAGAGCGCTCGTCCACCAATTGGAAGATTGGTAGGTTTGATTCTCGGCTCCTCCAGTCCATATGTCAAAGTGTCCTTAGGCAAGACACTTAACCCCAAATTGCTCCGGTTGCTGTGCCAACGGTGGATGAATGTGTATGAATGGTTAGTTCCCCTCTGATTAGCAGGTTAGCACCCTGCGTGGTAGCCGTGGTTATCAGTGTAGGAATGTGTGTGAATGAGACATAATGTAAAAGTGCTTTGAGTGCTCATAACTACTAGAAAAGCGCTATACAAGTACAGTCCATTTACCATTTACACTGTTAAAGTGAATTAAGACATTTTCTTCTAAACATATTAAATAGGTCATAAATGTATTTCTAAAAAAGGTGTAAAAAGCATTTCAACCATTTAGATTTGAATTGTGGAGCTAGGCTTCACAAACTGTGTTTCAAGATTTGTGTTCAGGATTTAGTGATTAGCATAAACCCGCCCCTGCTGCTGTAGAGGTATAAATACATTCAGCACACACTACTACTACTACAGTCTACAGTTAGCCAGTTAGCTGAGTTAGCCGCCGAGCTAGCCGCCGAGATAGCCGCAGAAAGCTCTCAAACGTAGCATCGATGTTTCTGGTAGAGGTGGTAACTTTGATTGACAGGTGACACTTGGTAGGGGGCGGGGCTTCAGAGGACTCGGTGGCCACACCCACAGCGTTTGGGAGCAGAGAAAGAGGCTGATTTTTACACAACTTTGAAGCCTAATTTCATATATATAGTGATTTTTTTTAATCATTCAAATTCGGAAGGGTGGTTAACAACACACTTTTCTTTGGTATGTCAAACTCAGAACACATATTTATTCTTACTTTACACGGACTTTAAATGTTTGGATACAGAAAGTCTAACTGGACCATTAGCTTGACATGGTGTCAGTGGAGTACTGGATTTTTGTTTCCACTTTCAGGCAGTGATAATAATTACAAATACTGTTGAAACATGCTTACATCATAGGCTCCGCTGTAGCCGAAATGCTCATTCCACTACCAGAATGTGATGCATTAGGTCTGATAACATTTAGAAAAGTCTAGAAGAGCCATGTGATTAAATTATTTTATCCCCATTCAAGTTAGCAGAGCGCTAACCAGATGTTAGCTGCTCAACTGATGGATAGTGTACAAAATGCAGCTTTAATGGGGTTTTCTGTGCACCGCTTAAAAAGTCGTAACCCCTTTTAGACAATACTCTCCCAAAAATTGTGTGATACCTTTGCACATGCACAATTATCCTGAACACACAACCAAACACTGGAAGTTTAATGAGTGCTCAAGTAGCCTGACCTAAACTGAACTGATCATGTGTTTCCAGACTCAAAGGGAAACAGCTGAGAAGTGAAAATGGCAGCCATACAACAATTACCAGGGAAGATACCGCCTCTCTGATGATGTCTAAATGTGATTAATTAAAGCAGAGTCTATCACTACCACTATCTAATCAGACAGTGAGTGAGCTGAAAGCGGGCCAGGTTTGTCTCCGCAGCGACTTCACCGTCTTACCCAATGGCAAGTGTGTTTGGAGAGCAGCGCAGCCAATCACTGTCTCCCTCTGACAGTGGCAGCTGAGCCGTAACGCTGCTGTAACACAGACGACAGGCAGGAGAAGGAGGGGGGGGTGGGGGAGGGGGGGCAGCAGTGATGACTAAGAAATATTTTGTTCAAATAAGGAAAAGTCAAACCTTTCACAAATGACAGCTGCACTGACTTTATTTAATAAAAAAGGTTCAAAATATTACCATGCTCATTTCTGTCTGAATAGGAGATGTGAAGGGAGGAAGGAGGAAGTGTCAGAGAGAGGAGGAGGTGCCATTCCTGTGTGTGTTAAGCAGAAATGACAGTGGAACTACACATTGTTCATTTGTTTGAACTGATTTCTGCTTTTTTTTTTTTGGAGAAACAGGATGACAGATTACAGAAAGCCCTACAGTACTAAACACTGTGCCACACTGTAAAACAATGTGTTCAACATTCATCTAAAAAAGCCTGCTGGTGTAGATAAAAATGACATCCTTTGACAAAAAAAAAAATGAACAAGATCTGAGATATCATCCAGCAAACATCACCAATACTTTGTGACTGGCAAGAGACTAATAAATAAAGAATGGTCAAAAGGAAAGTAATAAGTCAAGATATCCCTGACTTCGTGTCTCTAGGAAGTTCTAGAAAGGGTCAAGCTTTATTTTAATTATTTGGGGAAATGTTTACTTAGGTGCAAATGGGATGCCTAGTAACATCGAAGCAAATTAAAAATTAGAAAGAAGAATAATTAAACATCTTATTTTCTACTTCTGCCTGTTTAAGGGTTAATCCTTTCTCACACTTCACTCCTCCAGGGCCAAAAAAAGACATTGTATAAACTTCATTTTTTTTTATTTCCACATGCTTAATTTGTGTTATGTCCCTTTAAATTCAAATTGGCTGGCTGATTTTCGCACATACAGTATAAGTATAAGCTGCTCATAACTAAAAGTGAAAGTCAGGCCTGAGCTCCTCACAGTCGGGACACTGGAGCATCATTTACATATTTCGGGTCTCACCTATTGTGTTCATGTGAGGCGGTTCTCAGCAAAAATAGACAGTGTTAAATGATCAGTCGAGAGTCATATTGACATCTTCCCGGCAACACGACACCTCTCACTATGGTCTCCATGTCTATATCTGTAGAATATGTCACAGATATTTAAAAAAGTGTCATCACTGCGAGTCGGCCTGAGCTCACTTCCTGTGATATTAGTTTAAAGTGAGGCTCCTGTCTGTTGTTATTTCCCTTATTTATGATCAGCTTCCCTCCTGACTTTTATTTTGAAGGTTTGTTTGTTGGAATGGCTCCTTTGTGGAACCTGGGCGGGATTTTTATTTTTATTTTTTAAACTTGGAGAGACGACAGTGAGGGGATTAACTGGTGGAGTAATCAATATAAATCAATCAGATCAATAAACACCTGTGTCATATGAGGAGTGCAAGTAGCTCAAACCAGATCTCACCATGCTGCTTTCAACTCACATATGTATTTTTCAGAATAAAACGCTTCTTAACCTTGTTTCTGTCTAAACTGAATATGAATTAGATTTATAATGAAATGATAAGAAATATTAATGGCTGTTATCAAAGTAAAGCTCTGTGCGGACACTGCAGGCGAGTGAGACACAGCAGGTCAGCAACACACACACACACACACACTTTGTTTTTTTGTGATATCCAGATTTTTTAAAAACTAGTCTGCATTTCTGTTTTGAGTACACACTTGCTGCAGGCCTCAGTCAGACAAAAAACTCCTCCAAGTGATGTTTGGAAAATATTTGCATTCACCTCGGTAGCCTTTTGTGCATCAACATTATGTAAATGGGATCATAAATATTCAAACATCAGCTGAATTTGACTCATTTCACTTGTTTCTCAGCCAGATTGTGGAATTGTACAGCCGCGCGGTCTAATTCGATACCTCGACCAGTGGGCTTGCTTTCAGAGGAGCAGATTGCTGCCCACGCCCACCCCCTTCATTCCCGCCTCCCTCTCCAACCCCTCAAGAGATTTGGAATCGGAGGGTGCTTACTTGACATCCCATCAGTCGGCGCCTCGCTAACAAGTAGGCCCATAAACGTTTTTTTTCTCTCTTTGATTACACTAAGTGCACAGAGGCCAGATGCGACCCAGCCCCGTCATCTGTTGGCTTGCCAGAAGAGTCACTGTTGATGTGGGGGGGGGGGCAGAAGAAGGAGGAGGAGGAGGTGAATGAAGGAGAGAGAGAGAAGGGGAGGGGAGGGGAGGGGGGGTCACTTGGGGTCCCCTCCCTTCAGGAATAAAGCCATTGTTCTTCATTACAGCAGCAGAGACTGCTGGGGGGTAGAGAGGGAGAACAAGTCCATTTCCACACCTGTTTTCCATCACCAGGCTCCTACCGGCTTGACTCCGAGCCAAACCACGAGGACTAGACTGACTCTGTGTGTGTGTGTGTGTGTGTGTGTGTGTGTGTGTGTGTGTGTGTGTGTGTGTGTGTGTGTGTGTGTGTGTGTGTGTGTGTGTGTACTACAGTAACTAAAGGACTACAACTTTCCACAACTACATTTTTCATCTCATTTTTTTTTTCTTTTGAGCAGAAAACTGTAAAAAAGAATATATTTAGATCGTTATGGAGCTCCTTAGCACACACAGTATTATGAAACTGATAGATACTTGTTAAGACATGCATTGTGTGTCTCCTTTTAAAAAGGGAGAGTATCTTTTTTTTTTTTTTTTTATATTTTTCCATCCAATGTGCCACAAGTACACCTGAATTGCAGTTACTCAAACCAAAGCGATATACTTGTTTTGTAGGGTGTTTTTTTAGGTGGTGCACAGTGGGGTTTTCAGAGCTTTTCAAAAGCTGCCTGCTGTGGTCGAAAATTATGCTCGGAAAGCGGCGTGAGCAAAACAAAAAAAAAAAAAAAAAAAACAACAGGTGAAGTTGCAGGCCAGGCAATCAGCTTTATAACGCTCGTCTCTGCAGCTTCATCACATTCTCACGTTCTTATTCAAATGTGTTGTTATTGTAAAAACATTGATTATGCTTTATTTAAACCAGGAAGTACGTGATCTGAGAATAAGTTCAAGCAGAATTGCTTCATCTCCATCATTCAGAGCATTATCTCCATCTCACACCGTAGAAATTTCAAAATCCTCCTGCTCACCCACAAATCACTTAACATGGGCCCCACCTACAGTACCTCACAGACCTGCTCCATCATTACAACCCCTCCCGTGCCCTCCGATCCTCAGAGGGAAATCTCCTCGCCATACCCCCTCGAACCTAGCACCGAACTTGGGGGGGACAGAGCCTTCTCCACTGTCGCCCCCCACCCTCTGGAATTCACTCCCCAAACCCATCAGAGACTATACAGACCCCCATACCTTCAAATCACTCTTAAACACACACCTTTTTAATCTGGCTTTTAACCTGTAAACTGTTTTTTATCCTCCTCCCATTTTATGTCTTTTTAACCTTCTACATTGTTTGTTCTTTTCATTTTATGTTTTTACTTGTAAGCATCTTTGAGCACCTGTAAAAGCACGTTATAAATAAAAATGTATTATTAAATTTATTATTTCCAGCTACTGATGATAATGAATCTGACCACACTTCATATACGCTGAGCTGTTACTACTTGACAGTTTGATACGCTGCTCTACAGACACATTTAGGTCAATACTTCTCAGCCCTGGTGTCATCAGGTTGGATAATAAGCTAATTTCTTTTACATATCAAACTTAACATCTTAATACTCCGAGACAAGCGTGAGGAGTTAACTGCACTGAGATACGAGACGCTGGCGAGCACAATCCAGGGAAACGTAGCGGTGATAAAAAAATATAGTGACGGTAATAAAAATTATGATAAATACATTACATATGTAGTCGTTTCATTTCACATTATACCCGCCAGAACGGCATGAATGGTTGATTTAGAGCTCTATTAAAAAAAAAAAAAAAAAAAAAAAAAAAAAGGAGTTCACAATTTTTCCAAGCCTGTCTTTAAAACAATAGTCAGGTGCCCAAATGAACTCAGACACATTTCCTTTTCTGGCTAGAATCGTTCCTCCCGTTGAGAAATACCTTCACATTGTACTTTTTGATTTCAATGACTGGAGACAAATCACACAATCCTCCTTCCAACCCCCCCCCCCCCCCCCCCAAAAAAAAAATGTACTGAGAGTTTATTTGAAGCTAATGTGAAGTTTCAGCTAAATAAATTAGTCAAATTGAGTCGACGTTTCTCTTTTTAATACCAAATTCTGTCTTTATGGAACAATCTTTCCACTGCAGCTAACAGTTAAAACACATCCAGACACAAAGAGAGAGATCTTCTTTTTTTTTTTTTAAACTAAAAATACAGAAACTGGAAGATATCCACTTTTCTTCTCTAAGTCAGCCAGCTGGAGCGTTATATTACATTCAGATGAACTTTTAAACACCTTTTTTTTTTACCCCCTATCTCTTACATTGTAAGCACATTTGGAGGAGACTTTCTACTGATCAGTAACAGGAGGAATGAATACAGCACAAAACCTGTTCCAGTGTTCATCTGAGCTCCTGACTGTTGTTTTAAGGAGGACTTGAAACATTTGGAACCTATTATTTAATAAAGTACCCTTAGCAACTATTTCTCTCTGTATGTTATCTGTTTGCATGGTATCCAATAATATGCTCTGAACCTTTCAACAAAAAAAAAAAAAATGTTTTTACTGTGTGGGCTATTACATAACACTTATCACTGTATCACTTCTACTAAAGCGGTCTTTAGCCAACATCTGAGAAACATCACAGTAACTAGCTCAATAACTTCTAAACAAGACTTGATGTTTAGTGTTTAATGTCATGCTTCACCTTCTCATTTCTTCCCTTTTAAAAAAGGCCCATTTATGCTCATATGGACGGAGCCTTCTGTCCGTGCTCTGCGTTCATTTCGTCCGTATTTCTGCACGTTTCCATAAAAATTACGAATACGGACCAAACAGAGCAGTACCACCGGAAACCACAGGGGGGCAGTGTTGCTGATGCCTAAAATAAATCTTAATTTCAAGGATGCAATGTTGTTTGGGCTTAAATGACCACTTTTGTAAGGTTTTCTTTGTCGTCACGGTTACAATAATAACTACAAAGTTAAAGCTTGGGGATGATTGTGGTCATGTTCTTTCTCCCTTCTTAAGGCCCATTTATGCTCAACATTAAATACGGATACAGACGGAGCCTTCTGTCCGTGCTCTGCGTTCATTTCGTCCGTATTTCTGCACGTTTCCATAAAGCTTACGGATATGGACCAAACGGAGCAGTACCACCGGAAACCATGGGGGGGCAGTGTTGCTGTCACTACTCGATACGTAGCTCTAGTGAGACACGAAGAAGAAATAACAATGGTGGAACTTTTTGAGGAAAGGTTGTGTGAGTTGGTTAGAAACTTTAAACATATGGTTTTTGTCTTTTATGCAAGAGGAACATTATCAATATCTCCTCCACAGTCGCCATGTTTGTTTTTGAGTTTGTTGTTGTCATAAACGTTTGACTCAGTGCTGCCCCCTGGTGGATGTATTGGTTAACATCCATGCCAACGTAAAGGACTCATGGAAGTATGAGAGCAGTGAGGGTAACATCATTTGAAACAGACATTTTCATACATCCGTTGAGCATAAATGGGCCTTTAGACTCTATGGAAGTGGGAACTCCCTAAAAAAAAAAAAAAAAAAAAAGGAACAGTGCCAGTCAGAGCACACTGAGCTCAACGCCTACTCGTCTCTTGTGAGGAGCACATCTGGCTCAAACAGCAGCAAGGAGGGAAAATCTTTTATATGAACTGTCACATGGAGCAGGGTAGATGTAAACAATCACATCTTGAGATCCTTTATGTACGAACACCTAATCCAAGTAAATGAAAACTGCAGCTTAAACCGCTGACTGCTCAAATAAAACTCATTCGGGGTGCTGCGCTGCAATAGACTTTCAGAGAATTGATTTTTCTCTGATTAAATGATATTACGTGATATCTCTGATATTGGTTTACAGTTGAAAAAGATCTCAGTTATCACATTAAGGCAGTAAAGATGCCAGATCATGCACCCTTCATCTTATATTTATATATTCCAGAAATCAGTCATGCAGGAAATAAAAAAGGGGGGTGAAGTCCAGCCACCAACCAATCATGTACAGAAAACAAAAAGGTTCCTATTCAATCAATCAATGAGACTTTATGTTGCATGTGATTTTAAATGAATTATATTTTATCTATTTCCTGTATCTCTAACTACAAAAAGGTGTGACAACCATGCCAGGAGAAACAAGGTGGATTATCTCAACACTTCCAAGGTAATAGGTTTCAATGGGATCTACTTATTCTACTTCCATTGCCTGAGAACAGCATTATTAGTATTTGTCCACTGAAAAACAAACGATTTCAGTCAACACCACGTCAACCGACAGGAAACTGATTAATTCACTGACAAAAGCTGAACTTTTCCAACTAGGCTGTAAATGAATGAGACATCATCAATGTAGAAGATCAAACCACGCAGGAAGCTCAGAAAAGAACGAGGTCGTGTTCCTGTCATCTGAACACTGACCTTCACTCCTTCACGCGTCATGGTAACATGATGTATTCACACGTTGGCAGCCGCTTGCTTGCTCTCACCTGGACTCTTACATAACTTGACAAAAAATGACAGTAAAAATACTTTTGCTTTTAAACTGACAGATTGTGCAACTGCGTTTTCAAGTCTCGGCAAGCTCTTGGTCAAAGCATGCTGAATTAGTACTCTCCTTCAAAACCACCTGTAAAGCCTCACACACACACACACACACACACACACACACACACACACACACAATCTGCACTACCACTAGGACGTACTAATTACTTTTATACAAAACCAGTGATGCACGGTATTGGATTTTTCCAATATTCAATATGCCGATATTTCCCCAATTCATTTTGGCCAACTTTTGGATGATATGTGCCACCTGGCTGAAGAGACTATGAAGCATGCAATCATAGTTTTTATTAAGTATGATCAAGAAGGAGAATATATATATATATAAAAAAGGTAGAAGTTCGGAAGAGTGCATTAAAACTTTAGTGAACCTGCCAAGTGGGTCGAGCAGTAGAGATTTATTTGAGTTTATTAGACAGACGGTAGAGCTGAACTCTTAACCTCGATTACGATTAATGAACGATTATATATTTTCACTGTTTCTTTTGTTTTGTACTTTTTGTGATATTTTGGCACATGAGTATCTTTAAGGAGTGAAAATAATGATGCTTTAACCTTTGTGTCGTCCTCCCGGGTCAAATTGACGCCATCTGTTTGGACTGTTCTTTCCTTCCTTCCTTCCTACCTTCCTTCCTACCTTCCTTCCTCACTTCCTTTCCTTCCTGCCTCCTTCCTTCTTTCCTTCCTCCCTCCTTCTCTTCCTTCCTTCTTCCCTCCCTCCTCTCTTCCTTCCTCCCTCCCTCCCTCTTCCTTCCTAGACTCGAGGACAACAGGAGTGTTAAGGTGTAATGCTGTGGTTAATATCTAGTTTACTTGATTAGAACTATGTAAAGATCGTGGTTTGGGTTCAAATCATCACTGGAGACAAGTTTTCAAATTCCTTAAAAGATATGCAACCTTTGCTGTCATGGCAACAGTGAACACCACGATTAATTGACATGAGCAAGATTAAGTCGATTAGAGTTTCTAAGTGACGGTTTAGATCATTTTTCGATTAATTGCCCAACCCTAACAGACGGGATTAATGGTTAGGGTCCACACTCTGAAGCAGAAGGTGGAGGTAATGCACCTAATTCACCGGTTCTGCCATTAGAAACCAAAAAGAAGAAGAAGTTTTTGAAAACAGTGCCACACCCTTTGAGCCGAGATGTTTCCTATCTGTGCAGCCGGACACTGTTCCACCCCGATGGTCCCGGAGTTTCCTCCGCAGGCTCTATGTCACTCAGCTACCCCGACAACACTTCTTCCGCTGTTTCTTCCTACTTTAACCTGAATAACAAAGCGGGGGGACTCGGTGCTCCGGTTGGATCCACACGGAGAGCCGGGGCTAGCTGGGAGGCGAGGGGAGCCGAAGCTGAGCTGGTCGCTGTGCTAATGCTCTGCTAGCCTCCCAGCTAGCCCCGACACCACAGAGTTTGTTATTCAGGTTAAAAGTGAGTCTGTCTGTCGGGCAGCTAAGTGAAGTAAAGTCTGCAGAGGAAGCAAAGGGACTGGCAGGGGTGAAACAGTCCACGGAGGGAAAGCACAGCCAGGTGGGAGGAGAGAGGAGAAGGCGGATTACTATAATAAGCCAATATGACTGTTCATAACTGTACAAAACCATAAAGGAAATGCTCAAAGATGACCAAATTATGTACATTTTACTCCATTTACCACCATTATTTGCAACAGGATACAAGATATGCCTGCATGACACAATCACTTTAGGACTGCACAACAGCTTTCACTATTTAACAAACCTACAGTATGAATATAATTTAATTAATCTAGCTTATAAATCACAAATTCATTAAAAATTACTGAAATTAGTCCGACAAAGCCACATAAAGTGTCACTGTCAAACATTTCCAAGTTTAATCCATTATGAAGGCCTCTAATTAGACTTATATTGGACTAAAATAATACACCTTAATATTGGTATGTTGGTGTTGATGTGTTTTAAAGTGTACGTTCAATTTAATTACTGCAATTTAGTGCAATCTTAAATTCCTTTATCGCCTAAAAATAGAAAGATAGTCATGTCATGCTCAGCTGGACCCTGCTATCTTAAAATAATATGAAGAAATCAATCACCAAAGTCACTGGCTATTCATTACAATACACACACACACACACACTTGAGTAAAATGCTTTAAGCACAATTTATTTTAGATTAATTCCTGGTAAATTCCCACCTCTGGTCTGACTCAGCTGAAAATGACTTCTATGTTCTGCATGTACACACACACACACACACACACACACACACACACACACACTGATGGCTGAAAAACATGTTATCTCCTGAGGAACACTGGATCCACTCGGAGCTCTGTGACACAAAAGGCAGCGAACTGTGAATGCTTTCTCATGAATTCATTTCATTTGGAGCACTTGTGTGATTTGATGACAGTATGAGGCGATCCTGTTGCCAAAATGGAACTTATAGTGAGGGGGTGGAGAGGAGAGGAGAGGGGGGGGGGGTTGAAATTGATTAATGCAGCTTCCTCTTAGCTTGACTGCACTGCAATCCTTACCCTCATATCACCAACTTCCATGTATTTTGAATTGAAGGAGAAAAACACACACACACACACACATATATAACATCCTGCAATGCTTAGCACAATCTAAGCCTGATGTGCACTGGAGGTAAATTATTGATATGCTTTGTGCAAGCGTGCCCCGAGCTTTGTTTGAAATCAGTGGAGCCATTTCCATGAAGGTAAAGCAGCACTGCCCGCTGTCCAAAGAACAACACAGCAGCCTCGTTTAGTTCTCCAATGCTTTCAAAAAAAAAAAAAAAAAAAAAAAAGACTGTTTAACTCACTTGACGCATGAGGGGGGGGGGTATAGAGAGACACGCACTGTGCGCCCATTTTTAATGGATGAAACGCTGTAATGGATTAAGCCTCCTGGATAATCCACAATGTGACAAACGTCGACATCTGCCTCCCATGTCATTCTCTCCAATAAGAGGCGAGAACTCCCGCATATGAAATAGGTTTATATTATTATCACGAAGAGACGCTTTGGCACTAAGTTTCTAATCGGAACTGACTTGATATAAAAATGTTGGATATATAAAAAAAAACAAGAGATGGGAAGGAAAAAAGCAAAAGGTGGTTCAATTCAGCACAAAGCCCAGAGTTTAACCAGTTATATAATTGTGTAACCCTATTTGAACGCGTTTCCAGTTTAAAGCATGTGCGTGTTTGTTACAGGAGGGTTTGCATTGCCCCGACTATTATTGTTATTATTTCACTCCCATCTTCATCCTTGCGTAAAGATTAATAAACCACGGAGCGAATCCAAATGTGCATATCCACAGTTCCTCACGATTAAACACAGACTGACATGTAGGAAAACACACTTTATCCCATCTCAGTCTGATAAATCAACGTGTGTGTATGTGTGTCTCTCTCTCTCTCTCTCTATGTGTGCCTGTTCCGCAGCCCGCCAACTCACGCATATCACTCCTCAGCATCACCAGTCGCCTTAAGAGGCAATAAAGTCGTTTTTTTTTCACCCTTCACCAGCTTAATCTGTAACCCCATCCTCTTCTTCTTGAGAGCATATCTGACTCATATTTACAACATCCGAAAGAAAGCTTTGATGTTTCCACGCATGATGCTGCTAGCCCCTCGCTTTGCAAAATCCAGTCCCGAGATGACGCGAGAACAGCCCCGAGGTCTCATTGGAAAAACAGCTAAATTAATCTTCTATTGTTTATTAGGAAACGCGGGAACGTATTAGGATGTAATTAAAGACACGATAAGGGACAATGGGAAGTGGGTTTCAATTCGGCGTGCATTCAAAAACACTGGAGTGCACTTATTTTGTTTAAATGTCCACTTTTATAAAAGATTACCCCGTTTCTTGTAATAGCCTCGTATCGAAAACCAGCGGGATGGTCGATAGTCAATGAATCCTTTAAAAAAGTGAGATTAAATGGTTACCAGAGCTGTTTAGTGACTTATCAAAGCGCCGAATTGACTAAAACAACTATATTATTACTAACACATCTTAAAATATGTTGTGCTTGGTATAAATCTCTGTCTGTGCAACGAGATGTAAAATTAGCTGAGTCTTAAATGGAGTTTTTTCTGCAGCGGTCCCTCAACGCACCGCTGTTCCCTCTCTGTGATTTACAACCAGTCCAAGCTTCCGATCTGAGCAACATGCCACAAAAGTAACCACGCAAAAAACAAACACTGATTTCAAGCATGCCAAATGTATCTCTCTGTGCGTCCTGAGCAACAAAAACACCACGCTGAGTGTGGTTTTCCCTCCCATACACACACACAGACACACACACTCACACACACACTACAACAGATTTGGCTACATATAAGAGTTGCCAGCTGTGTAGAAGCAAAGCGATTAATAACTGAGCTGAGCGAAGTGATGTATTCCTCTGCAATCGTCTCTGTAATGCATGTTTGTAGACTCTCCATGACACACGCGCACACACACATACATACATCAGCTGTTTCTTGTCTATATTTCAACTTTTTTTTTGCTCCAACATCATCATCATCTCAACACACACATCCTCAAATGCTCCGCCACGCATGTTTCAAACATTGTCCATTAGAAGAAGAAGAAGAAGAAGAAAAAGAAGAAAAACACTCTCCTCCATCGACATCCACGGAAATCTTTTTAAAAGGAAAGTGTGTAGTCCGGGTTTATGAAAAAAAGAAAAAGTCCTACCTTTATGAAGAGCCGCTTGAAACATGAATAAAAAGAGCACAGTCGCGAGAGAGCCGCTGCCAGTGTTCGCCATGTTGGACACCTGCTTCAGTATGGCAGAGAGAGAGAAGCAGCTTCACCTATAGCTACAACGGGACTCAGTTAATGAGATGCGAGAAAGGGAGGGTACTATTTACCCCCATGTTCATTTAAATGGCAGGTTTTTTTTTTGATGGATTGCATTGGATGTAATGGATGTAGTGTGTTTTATATATATGACAACTCTTTGGATTTAACTTAGAATGAAGAAATAAAAGAAACATAAAAATAAAAAATTGTATTAGTGCTTTTTTAATGCTGTGATGCTGCTGTAGGGGTGGCAGAGAGTTGTGTGTCTGTGTGTGTGTGTGTGTGTGTGTGTGTGTGTGTGTGGTATTTTAATATGCCATATCTTTATAATGGGTTTGACATATTTTGGTATTTGGGGGAATCGTCCTTTATCCAAAAGCTGCACATATTCCCATTTGTTGATTCACCCACTTGTATTAATTCATATCTACTTTATTTATTTGCTTATATTTACTCAGTTTATGCTCATATTTTATATTTAAATGATTTCACCGCTTTAAATTCAACTCAATATTTTTTTTTTTTAGAGTGTAAAAATGTTTCACTATAGAAAAATTGAGTATATCATACTTTTTTAGTTTTCCAAGGGTGAAGCCCTGGTGGGGAAAAAAAAAAAAAGTTGGACATTAATTTCTTAGACAGACTCTGAAATAAGTCAGTTACCCAGTGAAAAGCTGGTGAGCCCAGTGGGAACTGGTCCGGTGCCAGTGTCTCCTGCTGACAGAAGATCAATATTTTTGCCACCTTTTTCTCTTGGTTGTCTGCCCCCCAGAAGTGCCCACACCTATCAAGCAGTGCATTAAAAAGTCAAAATGTGTCCCTGTGCTGCCTTGAATTATATATACAGTACTGTGCAGTAAGTCTCCTTCCATCCTTCCATCCTTCCATCTTTCCTTCCTTCCTTCCTTCCTTCCTTCCTTGACTCGAGGACAACAGGAGTGTTAATACTGCATACACATTTCCTGTATTTTCTCGTGATATTCCTTCCCTCCTTCCGTCTTCACTTCCTTCCTCTTTTCCCTCTTTCTTCCTCCCTTCCATCATTCCTTCCTTCCTTCCTTCCTTCCATCCTTCCTTCCCTCCTTCCCTCCTTCCTTCCTCCCTTCCTTCCTTAACTGGAGGACAACAGGAGGGTTAATACTGCATTTCCTGGTTATATTCTAATAAAGAGACAGAGATGATAAATAGTGATATATGGTCATTATAGCATTGTTAATGGTGGCCTAAGACTGTTGCACAGTACTGTATATATCCAAACACTTTGTTAAACACAAGGAAGAACCTATAGCACCAAAAGCTTTACAGGCTCTTAAAAGTTCAGGTTATGGGAAGCTCCAGATTGTGGGTCATTAAGTTCCCCCCATAGTGGAAAAGTGGCATTTAGTCTGTTGTTTTTATATCTTGTAAAAAGAAATGCATTATGAAACATAATGGAGTTCCCCAGCTGTGATAATGACTTCTATCACTTATGATGAGGAAAAATTCAAAGAGAGACACACACAGAGTTTCTCATGTTGGATATACGCTGGCCAGAAGTATTTTCAGCCATATTGGCTCAAAATACAGACAGTGGTAAATGATTCTCTTCATACTGAGACTCATATTAAACAGGAGATGTTTTTCACACCATATATTTTAACATGCATCAACCCTGTCTGTTTTTACTGTTCCTTCTCTTCCTTTCCTCCTCCCTACCTTCCTTCTTTCCTTTCCTCCTTCCTCCCTTCCTCCTTTCTTCCTTCCTTCCTTCCTTCCATCTTTCTTTCCTTCCTCCTTTCCTTCTTTCTTCCACCCTTCCACCATTCCTTCCCTCCTTCCGTCTTTCCATCTTTCCTTCATCCCTTCCTCCCTTCCTTCCTTCCTTCCTTCCTCCCTTCTTCCGTCTTTCCATCTTTCCCGTCCTTCCTCCTTGCCTTCTTTCTTCCTTCCTTCTTTCCATCATTCTTTCCTTCCATCCTTCTGTCCTTCCTTCCTTCCCTTCCTTCCTTCTGTCTTTCCATCTTTCCTTCCTTCCTCCTTTCCTTCTTTCTTCCTCCCTTCCATTATTCCTTCCTTCCTTCCATCCTTCCACCTTTCCTTCCATCCTTCCATCTTTCCTTCCTTCCTTCCTCCCGTCCCTTCCTTCCATCATTCTTTCCTTCCATCTTTCCTTCCTTCCTTCCTCCTCCCTTCCTTCCTTGACTCGAGGACAACAGGAGGGTTAATATTATTACTAACTATTTTCCTTTTCCTGTTGAGACAAAGCAAACATATCTGCAGTGAAAAAGGTTTATTAAGGCAGGTAACGCATATTAAGACACAGCACCAGTGCTCCAAAAAATACTTGAGGGTTGAAATCTTTAGAGGTAAGTAATCCATTGATTTTTAATATTTTATATAGAGTCACAGATTAATTGACTACACTATAACTGATTGTCTCTGCTTTTATTTATGAGACAAATATATCTACTAAATAAAGCAGCCTCCAGCCAGAAGAGGTTTTACTCTACTAACCTGGCCACAATTCAGACATCCAAACCTGCTTAAATTTAAGTTGTATTAAAATGTTATGTTGATACTATATTTGTTTACTTGTGTGTGTGTGTGTGTGTGTGTGTGTGTGTGTGTGTGTGTGTTATAGACATAAATAAGAATTGAAAGTAGAGTGACGGGTAAATGAAAAAGACTTAAATCTAAGCTCAGCTCTGGTACTGTATATTACTAGCATCCAATCCACCTGTCAATCTCATGTTCTCATCTCACCTGGAGATACTCCTCCTCGACACAGATGCAATCCTAAAGCCACCACGTCAGACGGTATTCTCCCCCCTCAGCTGCTCGTAGATACGCTTGTCCATGACAATCACAAACCGAGTCGTAACCAGACACAATCTTGGCCCCGTGCCAGATGGCTCGTTGGACTGAAATTTTAAATTGGGAAATTTAAGTACTTGTATTTTTTTTCATTCATGCTGTGGCTTGCCTCTAAAAGTCCAGGTCCATTTTGCCCATTATCACACCTGCTTTCAAGTATTTCATCGAGTCTCCTGACAGTTATGGACACTTACACAAGCAACTACTGCAGATGAGTTACAGAATGAATGTTGTTTTTTTTCCCGCGCTACTAACTAAATGCATTTTATAGTAACTATAATAACTCATAAGACAAGTTACAGAAACATAGTGTATTGCTTGAGAGCCATGTATGGTACTTTTTTAACCTTTGTGTCGTCCTCCCGGGTCAAATCGACCCGTCTGTTTTGACTATTCCTTCCTTCCTTCCTTCCCTCCTTTCCTTTCTTGTTTCTCCCTTCCTCCCTTTTG
The DNA here is from genome assembly GCF_027409825.1 of Scomber japonicus. Taxonomy (NCBI): domain Eukaryota; kingdom Metazoa; phylum Chordata; class Actinopteri; order Scombriformes; family Scombridae; genus Scomber; species Scomber japonicus. The sequence continues at coordinate 5,477,758 of NC_070590.1, read as the reverse complement.
TTCCTTCTTTCTCCCTTCCTTCCTTCCCCCTTCCTTCCTCCCTCCTTTCTTTACTCTCTTCTTCCTTCCTTCCTCCCTCCTTTCCTTCCTTCTTCCTCCTTCCTTCCTTCCTTCCTCCTTTCCTTCTTTCTTCCTCCCTTCCCTCCCTCCTTCCTCCCTCTTTTCTTTCACTCTCTTCTTCCTTCCTTCCTCCCTCCTTTCATTCCTTCTGCCTCTCTTCCTTTCTTCCCTCCTTCCTTCCTCCCTCCTTTCCTTCCTTCTTCCTCCCTTCCTTCCTCCCTCCCTCCTTCCCTCCTTCCTTCCTCCCTCCTTTCTTTCCTCTCTTCTTCCTTCTTTCCTTCCTCCCTCCTTTCCTTCCTTCTTCCTCCCTTCCTTCCTTCCTCCCTTCCTTCCTTGACTCAAAGACAACAGGAGGGTTAAACAACAACAGTACTATTACACACTTTAAACCCCGCCCTTCCTACTTCAGTACCCAAAATAAAGCACCCTAGTGATCCAAGTGATGAGTTGACAGATGAAATGTTATTATCCACCTTATGCCAGAACATACAAGCCTATCATGAACAATTCATAACAAGTATAGTTACAAAACAGCAGTGAGGTTCAGATGTGAGCGTGAAGCAGCATGCCAGTGGCCCCATCTTAACCCGCCACCTGATTAGACATGCACCCAGTCCTTATGTTCAGACTTGTAAGTGGTGGGTCTAAAAAGCTATTGCCCCCAACTATGCCTCTTTCATTCTTATGGGAGGGGGTAGGCAACCCCCCTCGACCATTAAGGTGACAGTACTTGTAGTAACTAACCTCATGGGGTCTTGTTGTTAATTAACCCTCACTCCCCGCCTGTATGAAAGGATGGTGAGCCTTTAGTAACGAGACCTTAAGAGCTTGGTTTGGTTGTTAAATGATCCTCTTTTGTTTGGTCAGAGAGTGAGGGTGATGTTTTAGATCAGGGGTGTCAAACATGCGGCCCGCAGGCCAGATACGGCCCGCTGAGGGGTGCAATCCGGCCTACTTGCCATCCAGTGCTCTTTTCCTTCCTTCCTTCCTTTCTTCCTTCTGTCCTTCCTTCCATCTGTCCTTCCTTTGTTTCTTCCTTCTGTCTTTCCTTCCATCTATCCTTCCTTCCTTTTTTCCCTCTGTCCTTCCTTCCATCTGTCCTTCCTTCCATTCTTCCTTTATCTCTTCCTTCCTTCTCTCTGTCCTCCACTATCTCTCTTTCCTACAATTCTTCCCTCATTCCTTCCTTTCCTCCTACTGTCCTTCCTTCCATTCTTCCTTCTGTCCTTCCTTCCTTTCTTCCTTCTGTCCTTCCTTCCATTTTTCCTTCTGTCTGTCCTTCACTATCTCTCTTTCCTACCTTTCTTCCCTCCTTCCTTTTGCCTGTCTTTCCTTCCTTCCCTTCTTATTTCCTCCCTTTCTTCTTTCTTTCCATCTTTTTAATGATCCGATGATGAGTTGTGTTGATATTGAGTGTAAATCAACCCCAAATCCCTTTACCTCTATGTTAAAATGTGTACATTAAAATATCTACTACATCATCATCGACAGCAACATGTGGTTTAGTGCAGTTGAATATTACCTCATAATTTGAATTACATGGATTACATGGGGGGGGTCATCATTTCCAGTAAGACATGCGTGACAAAACATAAGGGATTCAAGTTTGTTAGCAGCCATTCAAGCAACTATCATGCATTCAGAAATCCCCTGTCTTTGGTAGGTGTTCATCTCCCATTCCTTTCTTAATGTGGACCTAATACCAGTAACCTTGAGCTAACACTTAAAGAACACATAAAGACTTGATTACTAAAGGGACAAATACCTGATTCAATTTGTTTTTAATCAAATAAGGAAACTGGGAGATGTGGGTGAAGAGAAAAAATAGTGTTTAAAAATTCTGTCATTACAAAACTATCTTAACCCTCCTGTTGTCCTCGAGTCAAGGAAGGAAGGGAGGAAGAAGGAAGGAAGGAAAGATGGAAGGAAGGGTGGAAGGGAGGAAGAAGGAAGGAAGGGAGGAAAGGAGAGGAAGGAAGGAAGGGAGGAATGAAGGAAACAAGGGTGGAAGGGAGTAAGAAGGAAGGAAGGGAGGAAGGAAGGGAGGAAAGGAGAGGAAGGAAGGAAAGAAGGACAGAGGAAGGGAAGAAGGAACGAAAGGAAGGATGGAAGGAAGGATGGAAGGAAGGAAGGAAGGAAGGAAGGGAGAAGGGAAGGATAGAAGGAAGGAAGGAAGGAAAGAAGGAAGGAAGGACAGAGGAAAGAAGTAAGAAAAGGAGGAAGGAAGAAGGAAGGAAGGACAGAGGAAAGAAGGAAGGGAGGAAGGAAAGGAAGGAAAGGAAAGAAGGAAGGAAGGAAGGAAGGAACAGTCAAAACATACGGGGTCAATGTGACCCGGGAGAACAACAGGAAGGTTACAATATAATTAAAATCTCTGAAGCTCCACTAAGGTGTGTCTAAGGGTGCTAGCATATACTCACCACAAGCGCATTCACCACAACCTAAACACACACACACACACACACACACACACACGCACACACAGAGAGAGAGAGAGAGAGAGAGAGAGAGAGAGAGAGAGAGAGAGAGCTAACAAGTGAAGCGCTCATGCATCCCAGTGCTTTTAACATTAGCCTCCCAGCGTGACGAGGCTCCCCCAGCAGACTGGCACTCAGCTCCACTAAATTAAAGAAAATCAAAAAGAAACCACACACACAAGGTTACCAAACAAAAAAACCACAATACCTGGCAGTTCCACCACACTCTTAAAAATACGGCAAATACTTCTAACAACAAAACCAAGCGAAACAGCAACAGGTGGAGACTGACAAAAGAGGCACATCGTTAGTCTAGTCCTCTACCTGCATGCACAATGAAATCAATTCAAAAGTTGTCCAGGGTCTGCTTACCAACGAGGTATGAAAAGGTTTATAACTAATAAGACTCACAGGGAACACTGAGAAGCTGAAACAATAATCACAGTTACCCATCTAACACAAGGTAGCTTCTCTCAGCCTACGTACATCCGAGCAGGAACAAGAAGAAGGAACGAATCTAGCATCCCTGACCCTGACTGATAGGAAGTGAGGGGCTAATAAACAGACAAGGGCTGCGTTCAAGAGCAGTTAGGGAATGTATTCTTTAGTCCTCCCTGCCACATTAACAAAGTTGCAAAGTGCTTTGCAATTAAAAAGCAAACAAAAGGGACCTCTATAGTTTCATAATTGTCCCTGTTGGCACCCAGCCATGTGGCCTTAAGCAGCTACCCTAATTTGCATCAGTTTTAGGCCGTCTATGCTGACAAGACTGCTATTGTTTTAAAAAGGTATAGGGTTAATTTCATTTTTATATATGCTGGAGTTCAGACTTAGCCTGGACTGATTGGTCCCAAAAGGAATTGAAAGATCAAAACAAGCTGACATACTGTACTGACTGGCCCAAATGGGAATTCATCATCATTCATGTACTGTAGGATGAAGCTTAATGATGCTTTGTTTTATTATGTTATCTTAACATGATGTGTATGTAGGTTCAGAAGCATACTGAATCTATGAATATGTTTAAAATACATTCAGGCTAATAACGTATTAGCCCTGATGTGTTTAAACATAAATGACTTAGAGTATAATGTGTATTAAGCATTATTATACATTCTTTTAAACTATATATTTATGTTCTCATATTTTATTCATGTTTAACCCTTGGTATATGCATTACTATTGCTTCTTATGGATGGATCTTGGAAAGGATGATGAAAGGTTTATTTTGCTCCTTTTTTTTTTAGCCATGTTTAAATGTATAGCTCTAAGTATAGTTATTTTAATTGGTCAGCCAATCAGTCTAAGTCATTTTCATTTAAGGGCCACATACCTCCCAATTTAATCTCACATGGGCCGGATGAAAGGAAGGAAGGAAGGAAGGAAGGAAGGAAAGATGGAAGGAAGAAAGGGAGGAAGGACAGATAGAAAGAAGGAAAAAAGGGAGGAAGGACAGATAGAAGGAAGAAAGGAAGGAAAAGAAGGAGGAGAAGGAAGAGTAGACAGGAATGAAAGACGGAAGGAATAAAGGAAGGAAGGAAGGATGGAAGGAAGGAAAGATGGAAGGAAGGAAGGAAGGAAAGATGGAAGGAAGGAAAATAAGACAGGAAGGAAGGAAAGAAGGAAGAAAAAGAAGACAGGAAGGAAGAAAGGAAGAAAAAGAAGACAGGAAGGAAGGAAGGGAAGATGTAAGGAAGGGACGAATAAGGAAAGTGGGCCGGATTGGAACCCTCGGCGGGCCGGATCTGGCCCACGGGCCGCATGTTTGACATCCCTGTTCTAAGTAAAATCTCAACTTTGAACTGATTGATTGAAATCAAATTTGGAAATGCTACAATGACACACATGCATTGTACGTACAGCTTAACTAATCAATACCTATATTACCAAATTAAAAGCATAATGAAGTGGTTAAAACTAAAGGAAAGGAGATAAGAGGAATGCCTTTCAGCCTCAACCATTAAATCCCCTAGGAGATCCTGCAACAATTTTATTCACAATAAGAAAGCAGTTTTTTTAACATAAAAGGAAAAACAGTAATTTCAGCTGATGAACAATCCAGTCAGCTGGGTGAACACTGAGCGCACCTACGCACTGCTTTTTAACAGTGGCCTCGCTGCTGTGAGGGCCAGATAAGACCTGCTACTGTCTCTACTCACAGACATTTTGCAGGGGATCCAGTTTTGGATTGGGCTGCATGGCAATCCAGACCACTGGGATGACAACTGGTGTCCTTCTCCAGACTGAAGGGGGCACTGTCAAGCCAAAGCAAGTGCCACTTAGGCCCAGATTGCTTGCTGGTTAAAAACCTCAGACGCTGTATTTGAGCAATTGGCTCCCGAGCACATAGTCATCTTCTCTGCACTGGCTCACAGTGTCTGAAGGAAGCTCAGTATAGTTAGTGTTAAAGGCCTCATCATATGGGGGAGGGGCTATCTTTATGCTGCTTAGGTTGTATTTAATGTTGCCAATCTGTTGTTTTTTAATGATAAAGATGCAGCAATTGAAAAATACAGTTACAGGCCTGCATCATATTCCCTCCTCGGCTTCATTAACACACACAATAAAGAAATCTTAAGCTTGAATTAATGGCTACATATCACAATTGAGCAATTGAGTCATCAAACATATTCTCTTGGCAACCTGGCAAGTAGTTGTCAAGATATATTGCTGTGGATAAAAGAATTGGATAGTCTGACCTACATCATGACATGATCAACATTGCCATCTATTGGCCCTGCTGCTCACCGGGAGATCAAGACAGAAACCTTCAGCAGGTAAAGTCAAAGAATAATTCTAACCTTACCCAAAAAAAAAAAGTTGGCTGCATAATAGATACCAGCATAAAATACAAAAAAAAAAAAAAAAGAGAGAGTGACGGTGGAATTAAGGTTAGCTTTAGTGTGCATAACCTCAATCCACTACCAGGATGAAACACTACATCAGGCCAGTGTCCAACAGAGAGGGAAGATAAACACTCACAGAGTCAGACACAGTGAGCCGAGAGTCCGTCCATACAGATAGCAGGACGACTGAGCGTTGTGGTGCAGCAACCAGGAATGTAGGAGGTTGTCCCGGGTTACCATTGGCCTGTGCCTGTAGGATGGGGTAGGAGTAAAGACTGTTAGCTGGTGAGCTCCACAACGCTAATGTCAGTCATATGACAATGAGAATAGATAGCTTATGATTTTCAATTTGAAGGTTTCCACAGTCAGTGCTTCCTTTATCGCAAGAGTGGGGTCGATTCCAGAGAAGGAAAATATTCTGCTGCCTGTGGATTTTTTTTATTTTTTTTTTGACTCCCTGGACAGTAAGGCAACTGCTGTCTTCCAATCTGAGGCCATGAGGGATTACATGATGGATGTGGAGAGGGGATAATAAATATTATGGTGTGAACCCATGTAAAGATTTAACCAGCACAATGTAAAGAGAGGTCTGATATTAATGTGAAGCCATAAAAGGAAGCATAAAAGGAAGGAAGGAAGGAAGCATTCTCATTATATGTGAATTAACCTTCCTGTTGTCCTCAAGGAAGGGAAGGGAAGGGAAGGGAAGGGAAGGGAAGGGAAGGGAAGGGAAGGGAAGGGAAGGGAAGGGAAGGGAAGGGAAGAGAAGGGAAGGGAAGGGAAGGGAAGAAGGACGGAGGAAAGAAGGAAGGAAGGAAGGTAGGAGGGAGGGAGGAAGGAAGGAAGGAAGGAAGGAAGGAAGGAAGGAAGGAAGGAAGGAAGGAAGGAAGGAAGGAAGGAACAGTCAAAACAGACAAGGTCAATTTGACCCGGGAGGGCGACACGAAGGGAAGGAAGGACGGAAGGAAGGAAGGAAGGAAGGGAACAGAAGGTAAGGGAAGGGAAGGAGGGAGGGAAGGAAGGAAGAAAAGGAGGGAGGGAGGAAAGGAAAGAAGGAAGGAAAGGAAGTAAGGACGGAGGAAAGAAGGAAGGAAAGAAGGAAGGAAGGAAGAGTCAAAACAGACGGGGTCAATTTGACCCGGGAGGACGACAGGAAGGTTAAAGGTTGTTAATGTTGGGATTTGTTATAATTATCAAGTCTTAATGATGATCAAGATACAACATACAAGGACCAGAAGAAGAATAAACTAATGTAAGAAACACCCATTATAGAAAAACCAACTTATTTCTTCTCAAAACATTGATAGTTATATAATTAAAGTCACATAAAAAAGGAGAATGTTATTTTTAATTTTAGGAAATTACACTTAATTTGCATATTCTGCAAATATATACTTTTCTTTAGTAGAAATTGCAGCTTTTATCCCACATACAATATTTCCACAAAGACATCAAAATGCACTAATTAAAACTGAAATGGAAAACATCGATGTGAAGTCATTAGAAACAAACTGATTGACAAAGCCATTAAAATTTTGAATGATGGCATGAAGCACCTGTGAGATATGATTTTTAAAAAAATAAAAAATTACTGACATGCTCAAGTCAGAAGAGTTAAGTGAGCAAGTGCTTCACAGACTTTTTCTCATAATTCCTTTTAAATGAAATAAAACATGTTTAGTCTTACCTTTGGCCTTCGTCTTGCTCAAAATTATAGGTAATTGTGGTGATTGATGTAATTTATAAATCTACACAATAGACTTAAAAGTACTTCCCGCTTACAAAGGCTGTGCCACTTCTATATGCAAATATGTTCATTACTGGAGGAGGTTCAGACATTTCCCTGTGCAAAAAAAAAACTTAATAAGGTCTATTTAAAAAAAGTAAGGGCAGGTAAGGTGTGGGGTGATGAATGAGCGTCTGGAAAAGAAGGGGTGAGAGAGGGAAGAATTTAGAAATAAGGGTCAGTCACAAAAAGGATGAACAAAGGATTGTGATGGGAGATGGGAAGTGGGAAGTGGGAAGTGGGCATGAGGTGTTGTAGTGAGGAACCCAAAGGCGTGAGACTCAGGTTAGGGGCAACTTCTCAATGACGTTTGATAGTTTCATCATCTCCACCCCTGTGGTTCCTATAATGACATAGCAGCAGGCAAGGAAGCAGAAAAGGGAGGTATGGAGGTATGGAGGGGAAGTGAGAGAGAGGAACGGGACGTACACACCTGTATAAATAGGCACAGGAAATGAGATTAAAGCAAGCAGAGTCTGCATCCATTTATGTTGCAGCTTTATAGAAGGCAAATTAGCTGTCTATAAAGCTGTTTGCTAACTCTTACATGCTAACTCCTACATACTGCTCATATTCTGACTCATTATTAGCCTCTACACCAATTCACATTCATAAATTCCCCATCAGTTTGATACATCTTGTGGAAAAAAGACATTCACATCTTTATTTTATGGTCCAGGGAGGCTGATTCTATACTATTTTTTAATATACAAAGGTCAACCTTGTACATTTGCATATATAAAATGTGTGTCAGGTTCAGTTAAATAAAATAAAAAGATGCATTTTATCTAGACTTCTGTATATTGTTGGTTACATTAGGAAAAGTCCAGCTAAATGAAATGTGTACAGTATATGGCAGGGATCCTCAAACGGCGGCCTCCGGTCTGCATCCGGACCGCGGGACAACTATCTGAGGACCCTGGTCTAATCTTAAAAAAAGAAAAATCTTGCATAGTAAATACGAGTGTTCGAGCGAGTCGGAATTATCCGTTTTATCGCTGGTATGGAGTATGGATGTGTGACTACAGTCCTTCACCGTGTGTATTTTGGTCTCCATGGCAACAATGCGCTGATAGGCTGTGACTTGACGTAAAATAAGTTTTGTTTTTGAGTATTTATTTGATTTTTGTTGTTTTTATGAAAAAAGGACATGTTTTGTTGTTGTTAAAATTAAAAATACATTTTATAGTTGAGTCATATATTGTATTTTTCTACTTGTTAAGTTAGTTGGTAGTGGATACATTGATTTGTTGTGGCTTGACCGACTAATCAACGGACCTTTGACTCATTGAAAAAAAAACTGTGGACCTTTAAGATTTGGATTTGAGGAACACTGGTATATGCATTTTATTTAGATTTTTGTATATTGTGGGTTACATTAAGAAAGGTCCAGCTAAATGAAATGTGTATATGGTGTTTTTCCAGCTGTCAAATGTGAACATGGGTCAAATTTGACCCTTAACAGTATGCAAAGGTTAACAACACTACTGCATGCTGGTTAAGGATGATTCACACATGCATGATAATGTGTTGCTTGACATACAATAGTACAGTAACTGCATATATTTACATATTTAATTGATTCATATTATAAAATAAACTATATCTCCTACATGGGATGACTGGAGTTGAAACAATAGAATATCTGACTCCACTGTGGGAGTTTTCTTATCACACATATTCAATATTACCGTTGATTTATAATCAAATAATGTGTTTCAACCAACCATTGTGTTTAGTGATGCCTGGTAATGCTCGGAGGGAATTCTACTCCATTCTCCATGCAAGTCTGAGTTTGCACAGATGGTAATAGCCAAAGACCTCTGAGGAAGGATGGTTCCCTGCCACAATAAGCCATTTTATTCTGAAGTAACCAGGTGCACACAACACCCTCTTGCAGCTGTCAGCACTGTAAATTGTAGCCTTAACAGTTAAAGCATGGGGCTGTGTTTCCATTGTGATCAACAAAAAAGCTGCTCCACTGAGCCTGCTTCATGTGTGCACCACTGCAGCTCAGTCTGCAAAAATGCTATTTTTAATGGTCTATTTTCACAAGCATCTGTGTCTTCTTCTAGAGTCAGTAACAAAACACCTTAGTATGGAGCGTGCAGAAGAACCACATGTGTACTTTGAGGATATTATTGCAAGGGTGTCAGGTGTTACTTTGCAGAAACAGTAGGTTTTAATCACATGCATGCCACACTTAAGAAAAGTTGATGTTGCAGCTGTACCAGTTAAAGCTGTGACATAGAAGTGTATCTATCATTTATCTCCGAGGGAGCAGGTAATTGTGTACATTTACAGGAAATAACATAGTGCAGCACAACTAATTGTGAAATTGGTTTTGGTATGGCTGTGAGACCGACAGCTGACAGACAGGAAGAGACGAGGGAGGAGAGATATAGCAGAGATATTTGTTGCTCAAAACAATAAATCAAAACTAAACAATAATACAGGAAGTGAAAATAGTTCAACAATAACAATCGCAATTTCTCATTTTGTCACGATTCATCATATCAGCAAAGACGAGAAGTTAACTCAACAGGACGAGAGATGTAGAGAAATAAGAGGACATGGTATTTCTAGTGAGAGTGTATATGTATAATCCTATAAAACTTTGTTGAAACTGATTTATATTTTAATTAGATCTCATTTCTCCACAAAAGTAGGCTCTGTAATTGCAATCATTTCAACGAGTGAATGCATGACTCAGATAACAGCCGTTTTTTTCCATTTCTTGAGTAAAAAAAGGAGAATTTTTATGTTGATAATTGAAGTAAGGCTCAATCTTAAATCAGTCATGAGGGCATCATGTAATGTTTTATTTTGAGGAGTTAAAACAGAATTTTAACTGAACTGGCTGTATATAAAAAAATAAAAAAATCCTTCACTTTATTGAACTGCATGCAGCCCTATGAGACTAGCATGCTGTACCTGAACCAGTCCTGAGGGAATACACACTCTCTGCAGTCCCTCTGCATACTGTACTTGAAAAACTGATGAGATGAGAATGTGAGAACCCTTTTTGCCCATTTCACTGCTTTGATCAAATGTTCTCTCCAATTGTCAAAACTGTAATCGCTCGGCCTCTTTCATTTGCATGGATTGACCAGATTTTGACTCTCCTGCAAGTTGTTGAAGGCCTACTACAATCACTCATCATATTACACTTTCCTGCCGATATCACTCTCGGTGAGAGTGGTCCGATTAAGACAAACAACCAAGTACTGCACTAAAGCTTTCACTGTGTAACATGGCATGGTTTGTTTCCTTCCTCCAGGGCTCAACTTCCTCCTGGGCTCACCAAATACATCCATCCAGCCAACCTTTGTACATTTGGAGTGCTACAAAGTCACTTGCCTCTTTTCTCCAGAGCTGAAGGCAGATGTTGAGGCAACACTAGGCAATGATTCATCCGCACAGGTGTTGAGGTACTTCAAGATGTTGGCAAACTTTTTTTAGCCAGCCAAAAGAGAGGATGTGCTTTATGTTGTTGGCCGAGGGAGGAAAGCTTTTACACTTCAGGTGAAAAGCTTCCACCTCCATCTTTATCTGCTGGACAATGATTAAAACATTTTAGACTCCTGTTTGGTGCAAGGCAGTTTTAGAGTCCAGTTCACCTGCAGGCAGATTGTAGGAGAAGTCATTCATTGGAGAAAAGGGTACTACAGAGTGCAGGCAGTATTTTAGACTAAAAACAAGCCCAATTGTTGTTTCGCTTTTGTATTTTTCTGAATGCTTAAAATATTTTCCAATATCATTAATGAAAAACATCTTTTATTTTTTTTATTTTTGGTGAAGTGAAATAATAAAGTGAAAATAACATAACCTTCCTTTTCCTGAGCCTCTCTAATGTTGTCTTCTCCAATAGCTGTGGATTATGCAGTTCATTGACATTCTTTCCAGTTGATTGTGATTTCCTATTCAGGCCTTTGATGCGGGCCAGATTTAAAAATTCTGTTTGTGAACCGTCCATACCTTTGGTCTGTCAAGAGCTTGGCAGAATTGCAGGCTGACAAGCCAAGCAATAGTCACCTCCCCCTGAAAAGAGCCAGGGGTATTGTGTGGTTCACGGTGTTCAAAGCACCACTCTCCTTCATCATTATGTGGGATGATGCCAGTGTACTGATATGAATGAAAACACATATCTTCAGTATGAAGTCTTTATAAAGTAAAATATGTTCTCTAAAAGATAATAAAATATATTAAGAGGCATATTTGTATTGCATGATGAAGATGATTTAGATGTTTTCTCTCATGTGTCTTCATTGTGTGCCACATGGTGTTTGTTTTAGATACTGTATATCAGTTTAGTTTGAACTCATATTTTTTGGGGATATTACAAAAAAGTAAATACTGTATTCTCCACATGATAAATATTCATGCCAGTCAACAAAATGTGAGTTGAATCCCTCAGGCTCATTTAGTTTTTTTTTGTACAATTTTATCCTTTTGGCTTTGTTTGATCCACGGTGATGTGTGTATCTTTCATGGAGATTTCGAGGTATTTCAAGTAATTGCATGCCTATACTATTGGGAAAGGGGTAAAAAGGGCACTATCTCCTCTAACTTGCCAAAGAGGTTTAGGGGTACGCTCCTTTGAAAAATTGTCTTTAAAATAATTTCTGACTGCTTTTTAAAGTAGGATTTTGTTTTTAAATCACTACAGGTTGGCTTAACTCAGAGCTCTTGATGCAAGAAGAGACAGGGGACATGATAAGAAATTTGAAGGCTCATTATCTGGATTTTGAAGGGGAAAAAGGAAATTTGTACTGAATTCAAATGAATATATATCAATAGATTTCTTTTCCATAGAGTTATGTTTTCAAGGAGACAGTATGCACCTATGGACACATTAGATTTTGGGTTTATTGGCCCTTATTCTTCATTCTGCTGAACTTTGACCTGTCAAAGACTTTTTTGTGCCACCTAGTGGTAGTCAAAGCACAATACATCAATTAGTGTAAAAACCAGATGGCATCTTGGCCAAGTCAATCAACACCTAATCCCCAAATAAAAGTGGACAAGATTCAAAACCTCAAATTTTATGGCTTAAATTACATCACGCTATGACTAATCAGGAACCATGTATTATCGTTGGTGTAAATGTAAGGAAATTGATAGCTTTACACACTGGTGAATGAATCGTGTTATACTGTAAAATAACCCTGTTGTCTGTTGTCTGACATTATTTTTTTCTGAAAAAAACTACTTCCTGTTCAAAGACCATACTCAGTTTCTGCACTTAGGTCCAACTAATCCTAAATATTAATATAATATAATTAAAAATTCATACCATACAAAAGCTCAGGTCTCAAGCAGGTTGCAACACTCTTAACCCACGAGCATCAGGCAATATTTGATTAAGCAACAACAAAATAAGAGCATAGGTATGTTGGAATAATTGAATTGCTTAATTACTAACAAAGTCAGACCTTTATGTCAGTGGTAAAAAATTTGTGGGCTTGTGAAATCATCATCTACTGATGAGATTTGACACAGGACGAGCATGAGGAGAGAGCAGTATTCATGCAATAGTCCAGAGTACGGCCACTGGGGCAGTTTTAGGTCATATAAGTTGCATTTTTTAATTCCCATTTTAGTAGTCAGGGACAGATAGTTTAAGTTGTTTTATTGCTTTGTTGATTTTAATAAAACATCGTTGGCCTCAACCTTTCCTGTCTGCATGGCTTTTAGCGGTGGAAACAATTGATCGTGTGTCTCTTTAAATAACTTTTTTTTTTTGCATCCACCTTCATACAGAGACAGGAGCAGTAAGTACAAGTCCTTTAGGAAATAAACAACACTGAAGCTTCTGTTAAGTTTAGTCTGTTCCAGCTGTCATAGATGCTTGTTGCTGCCGTCTGTCTCAGCAAACATCTGTATTGTCATTTTGAAAAATTTGCTCCACATTGCTGACAACCTGTTTGCTAGTCACTTAGTAACATCTGCTTGCTACTACAATCCAGTTTCAGCTCAGTGTGTTTTTTTTAAAATAACATGATATATTGTGTTACATCCCATATTAAAAGCTAGATCAGTAACCTTTAGGGAGACTCATTTTACTTTGTCTCAATGGCCCTGCCCGAGCACACAATTAGCAACAGCCTTGCAGGAAATTAAAAAAAAAAAAAAAACATGCCAGAGGAAGCTGGGTTATAGAAGTTAAGGTTGCTATTGTTTCCTTTTTTAATTCCCTTTAATTTGAGATTTCATAGGCAGGGGTATCAAAAATGCGGCCCGCGGGCCAGATGCAGCCCGCCAAGGGGTGTGATCTGGTCCACTTGCCATCTCCTTCCTTCCTACCTTCCTTTTTTCCTTTCTTTCTTCCTTCCTTCCTCCCTCCCTTCTGTCTGTCCTTCCTTCTTTCCTTCCATCCGTCTGTCTGTCCGTCCTTCACTGTCTGTCTTTCCTACTTTTCTTCCCTCCTTCCTTTTGCCTGTCTTTCCTTCCTTCCTTCCCTTCTTATTTCCTGCCTTCCTTACTTCCTTCTTCCTTTCCCTCCATCTTTTTAATGGTCTGGCCCACATGAGAACAAATTGGTCTGTATGTGGCCCTTGAATGAAAATGAGTTTGACACCTCTGCTTTAAAGAAACAGGACATTAAAGAGAAGCCAGAGCATTCAGAAACAAGGATATCCATAAAGTCTGAATCGGGGATCAGTCAAACATATACATAAAATATGCACATAAAAATAACAATTCAGTGCAAAAACTATTAAAAAAAGAAAGTTTACAATGGTAGAAACATATAAAAACTATAGTACACAATATATAAAGTATATCCTAGTGAGAGGATTGACTTCAGTATAACATTCTGCAGTATTCAATAGAGGAGAATGGGATGAATGTACAGGAGTAAACAGTATATTAAGCAGTGTGCATAATTTAGAATAATTAATACAGTTATGTTAATGTAAGGCATCATGTAGGACCAAGATCACTGAGCAAATAAGAGATTATGATGTGTCATGCTAATGTAACGTATGATGATGGTGAAAGAGGTTGGGAGGTTGGGGGTCCTAGGCAGGGGTGCGTTTCAAAAAAGTTCATGTCCGAGCTGGGAGGGGTCAGCCGTGAACTTTCCTGCTCTCTCCAGCGTCCTGGAGGGACAGCAGATTGCATCCGATCACCTATTCAGCACAGTGGATAACGCACTGCAGTCTGCTTTTGTCCTTGACAGTGGCAGCAGTGCACCAGATGGTGATGGAGGAGGTGAGGATGGATTCAGTGATGGCGGTGTAGAAGTACACTATCATTACCTCTGGCAGATTGAATTTCTTCAACTGCTGCAGGAAGTGCATGCTCTGCTGAACCTTCTTAGTGAGGCTGCTTATAAACTATACAGAATAATTTCAAGTTTGTCTCCAGCTGACAGTTTTTAGTTTAATGAACATGATGTCTGTGGCAGAGGACGCCTATTTAATATATTCAGTAATCAATGTTTCTTAGCTTTACATTTGTGGAGAAATTGCCATGGCTTAATATGTACTATTGAAGCGTTTGTCCTATTTCTTTGTCAAATCTTATGAGGAGCATAGTATGGCTGAGCAATGGTCATGAAATGATTTTCTGCCTCTTTTTGTCTTTTTGATGTTTAGTGCTGTGCAGCTTCCCTCCAAATTCTGCAAGTGGAGCTGACACACCTGCTGCCAACCAAACTGAAGGACTTAAAAGTGAAATCCACCCTCAGATAATGTTAGTGCAAAATTTTAAATCTAAAAAGAAGCAATAAGTCTTTGATACTGAGGGTCTGACACATAAGCATGACCTCTGCCTTTGATGTTTGCCACAGCTGAGCTGAAGCTGCACTGGAAATATCTTGATGCTCTGTCACATCATCATCTGTGTTTGACTTTGTTACTCCGCCAGCTGATAATTGAGCCATAGCGCTAGTTTTTTAATGAGAAATAAAAGAAGTAAAACTTTTAGATTCTGTATGTTGTTTGCTGTCACTGTAGGTGTCACCAAAACTAGCAAAGCATATCAAGTTATAATGAGATTCTCTTAATATCAAACACCGGTTTTGATTTTTTATCTGTTGTGACCAGGCGGGGAGTTCCAGTCCTCTGAAATGAGGCCAACGCGGAAGTAACTTAGAGCTGCATTCTATCAAAAAGCCACCAGGGGGCGACCGTTTTGTGTTCAAAAGGACTTCCATCTCAATACAAGTCAATGGAGAGTTCACCAACTTCTCACTTGATTTCTAACCTCAGTAAACATGTTCATTTATGACATTTTGGCCTCCCTGATTTTATATTTGACGATAAAGCAGGGTATGCATTAGGGCGTGGCTACGTCCTGATTGACAGGTTGATTGACCAATGTCCTTGAGATCCAGCCCTCGCAACCAATTGCAACCTCCCCGCTCCGCCATTGGCCCCGCCCATACTTCCACCCATGACTCCGCCTCATGCCCATATAAGTAGAATCCGAAACTATTGGCTTCCGAGCAGCAGTCCACAAACCAATGGCAGACGTCACGGATGTTACGTCCATTTCTTTTATACAGTCTATTGTTGTGACCAATATGTAGAAAAATGAATAGCTGAGTAGAGATGTATATCAGGTTTGACTGGCAAGTAACTTCATTCTCATGTTGATGCTGAACCGGGATTTTTGATTTACGATGTAACCTCAACAGGACCATACCAGTGTTCCTGCATATTTTAGCCCATTTACTACAGATCAACAGTTTTCATTTAATGCCATTTTCAAACCACATTTCACTGCAACATAAAAACAACAGTGAGTCTTTGAACCTGCTTGATTGAGGTAATTCATCACAGTGAACATAAAGCAGTAAGAGCATATTGATCACAGCATGCTTTTGGAAAATAATTGGCAGGCTTGTTAATTACACATATTTTGGACTAAATGTGCTAAATTACAGAAAAACACAGATAGTCATTTCATTTTGAAACTAAAGTAAAAATCAAATCAAACAAAACAAACAACTAAAGATAGGACTGTTAAGAAATAGTAATGATTGATTTAACTTTTCATTTGACCTATTTAACTACTACTAACTACTACTTTCGTTCTTTGGACCAACTAAGCAGAACACAGCCACAGATAAGCCAACTTAGTACAAACAGAGTTTATTGGGAGTTTTGGGTTGAGTGTGGATTCAGATTTGGGTTGGAGTGGATGTTGGAGACCAGGACCAAGAATCTGGAACAGGATTTGATGGCTAGATGGGCGTAGCAGGAGAGCAACCGGGCAGGTAAGGTGGATCTGGAGCAGAGACAAAACAGGAGTTCAACAGAGGTCTTTCAAACCACAGAAATACTAAGGCAAATATTTTTAGGTTTAGCCAAGCTGTGTACCACATGGGTGAACTGACGATCTGACGATGAATGGGATAAAGAACCGGTCTTAAATACTGCAGCAGCTTGTTGAGTGGATGAGATGATTGAAGCCAGGATGTGGAGAAAAACAGGCAAGGGAGGAACCAGGGAGGCCACACCCAGCACACACAGACAAACAAACACAGAGAGGAGAGACAATACAGATTCCCTAACACATGGTATAATTTTAAACTAAATCATGGGCTTCTGCAGTTATACATTCATTATTGAAAATACTTGAAAATAAATGAAAGTCGTGGCCAAAAATACACAATTATTGACATAAATAAAGAAGTAATACAAGATTGCTGCATTAAAGTATTCTATTTGATACACCAATAGGAATAACCTTCATAAACTATCATTTTTAAGACTTGAACCTGTCTTTAAAATACATATTGAATCAAGTTGAACCACAGTCAGTGCCTAGTAAAAGTATTTAATGAATAGCTCTGGGTGTTAAAAGACATCACTTGGTGCTCTGTATAGATCATGCTTCATGAGTCTCATGTGGTGTAAATGAGAAGGAATGCAATCAACTCAAAACTGCTTCCAGATTAAAGCAAGTCCCAACAGGCAGGATCAGCAGTGTACAATTTGACCCCTGAACCTATAATAATGTACTGAAATCCCCTCTGTAATCGACTACAAGGCCCTGACAGGTTGTTGGATCAGCGCTGCTCTCCAAGAAAGTCACCACTAGGGCTCTTCAGTTAATGAAATCTCTCAGCTTTCTTATTGATTTGCCTAAGGTACTTTGCAGTTGTGCGCAAAACAGTATTGGATTAGAAGTAGCTAAACACAGCAATGTACTTTTTTTTTTCTTTCTCCTTAAATGTGGAGCATTGGTGGTCTTTTCTTCCCATTGGATTTTCAAGTGTTTTGTTCAAGTGTTATCCGACACAGAGTGAAATTAATTAGACAGCTTCAAATGGACATGAAGTTGGCTGAAATCTGAAGGATTTATCTAAGCTTTCATCTGCAGAACAGGAGCAATCCAGGACAACATGGATTGCTAATGGATTGCAACAATGGATTGCTATGAATTGGATTTTGCTCATCTTCGGACGACAAAAGGCTAGTATAAAATCTTTGCATAAGATGAACCCATTTCTCGTGTTATTTTATCGAAGCATGCAAGGAGGACTGCTTTCAGGAAAAAATGTCTCTTTTATGATTTGATCTTGTTACCTATCAGTGTGGCGGGAGAGGTGTGTGCGTGTGTGTGTGTGTGTGTGTGTGTGTGTGTGTGTGTGTCCGAAGGAGATAAAGGCAAAAGAAAAAGTAATATTCTTAATGTCATGTGGTTGCAGATAAATCATATAATGTTACAAGATTTTGCCTCATTTTTTTGTGACCATGCATACATAAATAAGAGATTTAAATGTGTGTGTCTGTGTGTGGATGTGTGTGTGTGTGCGTTTGCATGTCTGAGGATCAATTATAGTACATATTAAAAGGCAAAACCCACAATCCCAGAACACAGCACTATTCATTTACAGTGATATAGTCCCCTGATAACAGCATCTATTTTTGCCTTTGAGGGAACTTGGTTATGCTTGTAGTTTGATTTTGACCTTTTGTCGTCTGAGCAAACAGACAGCAAAATAAAAATGTTGCCTGAAATTAAACTGACAGGTGTGTGGTTATTCCTGTGAAGGAAATGCACTTTGTCATTTCTGAGGTCATGATCTAGACAGGAAGGATGTTCAAGATGACGGCTTCACCAATATACTAAGGTAAGACTGTTTTATTCTTTGTCAGTCAGTGTTCATTTTAATGTTTCAATACACAATGCAGAATTGATTATTATTATAATTACACAAATTGTTGGTAAATCCTTTACTGATGAAAGACTGTTCAGATTCCATTGGGTAAACACAAATTATGTTTAACTTCTGAATGTTAAAAAAAATATGACTGTTTGCAGTATTACTGGGTCTTTTAGTCACATTGAGGGTGTTAGTTTTGGTACAATTGTTCTTGCAAAAAGACTTCTACCAAAAACTGTGTCCACTCAGCATAATCTGACAACCCAGTGGTCACATGTGGTCACACTTCAACTGGACTGAGCATGTGGCTCTCTGTGGTTGTCTTCCTACTGTAGGCAGAGTGTATTCAGGTGAGGGAAACCAAGTCAAAAAGAGAACAGAGAGAGTGTTCAAGTTATAGCCGCTATTTAAAAAGGGATGTGGCAGGGTGTGATGTCATCCATTTGTTTGCATTGGAGCTGATTTGAAGACCAGAGTTGCAACTTAGGGTTGGCACCATCTTTTCTGTTTGGAGAATAGACTGTATAAAAGAAATGATCCGTGACGTCACCCATTGGTTTGTGGACTGCTGCTCGGAAGCCAATAGTTTCGAATCTAGGCATCTTGAAAATTTCAGGTGCATGCTGGGAAAAATAAAAAAACGGATTCTACTTATATGGGCATGAGGCAGGGCCATGGGCGGAGCCATGGGCAGAGCACGGAGGTTGCTATGGTTGAGAGGGCTGGATCTCGAGGACATTTTACATTTGACACTTTTTTTTTTTTTTTTTTTTTTAAATGGGAGTCAGTTGGAGCCAGGAACTTTTTGGCGCCATCAGTGGGATTGTGATTGTGCTTTAAGGTATTTTGTCCATTCATGGCTTCAGCCTCAAGCTATGGTAGTTGCCCCTTGGTGCAAGTGCTATTGCCCCATCAAATATGTACGATATGTTCTTCTTCAACTCTATAAAAGGCATTTTAGCAGATACCCGTACCCAAGTCACAATGAGATTCTCCCATGTTCAACCAGTTCACTCAAGGTTATTTAAAGATCCGTTATGACATATTCACGGCAAGTGAAATTCACCAACGTTAGCTTGATGTCACATGAGAGTACATGTGTCCCCCCTCAGCATATCTAGTGGTTGTGGAGCGAAAAAAAAAACCGATACACAGACATGGCAGCCTGTCAGTTGGCAGCTGTGCTTTTGAAAAGCTGGTTGTTGCCTTTGGAGCAGGTTCCGGTGAATGTGCCCCATTTTCCCCATGCATCTTTGGAGCTGACACTGTGATCAAAATGATAGTAAGTGAGGTGTGCCAAGGGAGAAGGAGGTTAGAGAGAGGTGAATGTATTAGTTGGAGTACTTCAGAGTCAACATAGAGGAAGATGGAAATGGAGATACAAAGCTGGCAGGTCGCTACTTTCCATTAGCATGCTGTCGGTGTTGCATCCCTTCTTTCCACAAAAGTACATTGGCTACTCAGGAAGGTGCTACGAGTCGCCAAATGACAAATGGTAATTTGCATACCAATACCTTTGCTATAGACCCTTGCACTTTGGAGAGGAAAGGGCAACACTACGCAGGAAGCAGTGTGACTATTAGTACACAATGAAATACACATGAACGTAAGATGAACTACGAGTCAAATAGAGCAAACTTGAGTAGTAAAAATGTTAAACCAGAGTCAGAGGCAAAGCTGAATTAGCAACCAAGTAAGGTAAGTAACTGCTCTGATGCCATAGATCGTGAAAGGCCCAGAAGCCACAAATTAGTTAGTTAGTAGTATTTTTTCCAATTGCAAATTTGTTTGGTAGTGTGGACCAAATGTGTGCAATTTTTTTTATCTCTCTTGTCTGCTGGACTTGTATGGTGTTTATCCTTCCACAAGCAAGGAGTCAAATGGGGGTGAAACACAACTTTTTCCCCTGTTAAAATACCACTGCAATACCATTTAATTTGTAGCACTCTTGCATTCTGTGCACTGATCATTATAGCACACAGTGGCAGGTTTACACACAGGTTTCATTGCCAGAATTTTAAAAGACTGAGGCCAAATGCTGAATTACCTGGAATAACAAAAATGGATGAGAAGCCTTAGTGCATCTGACACCTAATTGAAGGCTTACATGATAGCAACGGGAGCTCATGAGCAATTTAATATAATGCAACACTCCCAAGATAACTAAAAAGTGTTTATTACCTCTGCCAAGGTGGTCTTTTTCTTGGTTTGGGTTATTGGGTTCAGAAACAAGATGGAAGCCAATAGTTCAGAGAGATTTGGAGTACCAACAATTAAAACCATCCAGAATTTGTGTTTCCATGTTTTAAAGTGTAATTTTTACTGTATTGAAGTCTTACTAGAGGTGTTGACTCCGGTTGGCGTCAAGTTTTAGCTGACACACCTAGCGTAGAGTATCTTTCATCACTGCCAAGTTCTGATAAGTTGCTCTACAAATTTTGACCAATCCTTATAAACATTTATCCAATATTGACTAAATATATTTGGATAGTTTGGTAAAGTGCTTAATGTTGTAAAGGCGTGACATGCTGGATATAAATTGTCCCATTTGAAATTGCTTTTCACCTACAGTACACTGGTGGCACAACCACAAAAAATAATAGTCATAATCTGCACAAACAATACAAAAGTGATATATTTTAATTCCATTTTTGTATATTCAGGGTTCACATTAGGAACATTCCTCCTGGAAGAAATGTGTATATGGTGCCTTTACAGATCTCAAATGTGACCCCTGACCCCTGAACAGTAGGTAAGGGTTAAAATAGCTGTCTATCACAATGTACAATATGCTGCACATGTGGATCCAAACATTTTGGATTAAATGTTGGTATCAGATTTAGTGTATATTATGCATCCTCAATAGATATATGCACTTAAACTACTATATCCTTCAAGTATGGTTTACATTAGAATTCCATATTCATCACCAAACGTAGCAAGATCCTTTTTCCCCCTCTTCCTCCTTTGCCTGTATAGTTGGTAACAAGCACTCAAATCAGTATTGTGTCTGCATTTACTCTCACAGACATAATCTGTCAATCACACAGTCTTGTTGTGCTACTTATGCTAATTTCTCAGGTCTTTTTCTGGTCAAATAAGAATTACCAATCCTGGCATCGCCTGCCCACTAGACAATTTTGTCTGGAGCAAGCAGACAAGTATTGTACAGAGCATAATAACGATTATTATTACATCAAATAATGAATAAGCAAAAGCATTCATGTAAGAGCTTTCATGAACAGACTGGTAGATGAACCACTGTTATTTGTTCATCAGTGACAGGAAGGAGCTATGTGGACTTTTATTTCTACGAAAATGTCATTGAATTATCACTTTAAATGTTACTAAGTGACAATTCAGTCAGTCTGGAAACCGTGAAGGATGTTTACAGCAGACAGATGTAATGTCATCAAGGCTTATTTGATGAAGTCATCTAGAGAGGCTGTTAGGATGAAGTGTTGCCCACTTCCGCTCTTCTCTCCTTGTCAAATTTTAACTTACTAATCACTCAGTGTGTGTATGAGTGAGCGGATCCAGCATGTGGAGATGCCTTTGTGTGATATGCATTTCCGTTGTAATCCAGATGGCTTTACATTACACATGCTCAATATTGGTGTGTGCAGAGCTTGTTAGATGCTTGTTGATGTGGATTCATTCCCTCCTCTCCCAGTCACCCTCCTCTTCCTCTTGTTAGTTTCTGCAGCCACTGGAGCTGCTGCGAGCTGCTGCGAGCTGCCTCCCTGGGGGCTTAGCCAGATTGAGTCAGGCGGACGGTTATCTAGGATATGCACAGCTTTGTCATAATTGCCCCCCTCATGAGCTCACCACTGCCGTTATTTCACACGCTAAACCCTATTAACTGTTGCATATGTTACCAGGCCTCGCCTTTATTGTGCAACTTTAAACGCTGGTGCCAATTAGCTGGGCTCACTCTGGCCTCTCATGGTGATGCTATTAAGAGTGCATCCTAGGAATTACGACTCATTAGTTCACTTGTTTACCCTGGAATAATTCCTAGATTTACGAGTGGCAAAAGGGTTAGTTGTTTTCTTATTTGGTTTGACCTTTTTCCAATTAGTTTTGAGGAGGGTAGTGGAACCCCTATAACTGCATTGAACTTGCAGATGCTGTATTGTTTGCTTATTAGTGATGGGATGTATTTTTTTGGTTGAATCCCTGACTCAATGCAAAAAATTCAAAATCGATGATGAACTAATAAAGGAAAAAGAGAGAGGAGGTTACTGGTGATTCTAGGCCGAGATGCCTACTTCAGGAAATTATGAACCAACAGAGGAATGACACTGTAAACTAAAATGAAAACCTGCTCATAGAATTAAAAGTCTTAACAACCTGCTAGAAACAGGGGAAATAATTAAATGTGTTGTTCCATTTATTACTTTCTGTTAGCAAACTCACCCATGACACCATTGTTTCACACATTGCACACCTAAAATACATAAAGACTAGAGCGATACTCCTCCATACAGATGTATTGTAGCTGAAATCGGCTCCCTAAGAGATACTATATCTGCATTTGTAGACTATTTTCTTCAGCCCACCTCAGTATCACATCCTTACCCTCTTATACAGTATTTAACACTCTATGGATTTCATTAAAACTATACAAGCTGTCCAACCCAGCAAATGCAACCATCTGCTGGTAACTATAGATATTGAGTCCCCTTACAAAAGCGGGGCTGAGGGCAGCAGAATTTTTTCACAACAGGCAACAACAAAACACTGCTGAGCAATGTACACCTAGTGCATCAGCTATTTTAGAGCATATTGAGACTATGCTGACTACAAACTACTTCATGTTTGACAAGGATTTCTTTCTGCAGGTGTCCAGAGTCAGCATGGGCTATAAGACGCTCCTTAGTCTCACTTCATTGTATATTGGATTCTTCTAGCAGGAGATCTTACTGAAACTTGTTCCTGCAGTACATATTTCTACATACAGAAGGTTCATAGATGACTTCCTTTTCATATTGACCTCCACAGAGACCAATGAACCTTTTAAAATGAACTTCCTGCACAAGCTGAAACAGGAAGCCGACTGACAGAAACTCTTATTTTATATATGGCGCTTTTCCACTACACAGTTCCAGCACGACTTGACTCACCTCGGCTCGATTCCAGGAACGACCTTTTCCATTACAAAGAAGTACCTACTCAACGTGGGCGGGGTCGTCATAGCACGGCTCCGTGAAACTGCCGTGACTTTGTTTTATACGCGACACAAACACATAAACACAAACACATAAACACTGTCGACGTCACATTTTAGTATCGGCTCGGCTCGCTTCGAACCTCAGCAGAGCAGGTACTAAAAAAGTAGCAGGTACCAGGTACTATCCCTAGTGGAAACGCAAAAAAAAAACGAGTTGAGTCGAGATGAGGCGAGTCGAGTCGTGCTGGAACTGTGTAGTGGAAAGGCGCCAATAGACATCTGTATCACCCTATTTCACAGCTTAATCACATATGCTTCATATGCAGCAGATTACCACAAAAGTAAACAGGCAACAAAGGCTTCAAACCGTTCCTCCGACTTAACACAACTGGAGTGTTTGAATACCCCCAGGATTAAAACCAATGACAATAGGATAGCCCACACACTATTCAGTACTCACATCTGGCCAAAGAAATGTCCACTGTCAGCAGAAAACACTGATAGATTGTAGCCACTGATCCTGCAACTCCTGGACAACCCGCCAAAGATTGTTCTCAATAGATCCCCAAACCTCCGAAACATTTTGGCGTGAGTGATTGTACATCTGAGCTCCCACCAACTTAACCTTGGTTTTCATAAACACTGTCCTTCCGAAATGTGAACTATTCTGGATTTACACTTCAGACACTTTGTCACCCAAGGGTTTCAATGAAAAAAATGGACATTTGGCACCTTTTTTATGACTTCTGAAAGCCACTATTTGTCACTTATATCCTCAGTAGACTTTATCTGAGTCCTATTTTTTGTTATCGGTTTCTTTTTCTTCTCTGGTAGACTATATTGCACCTGATATATGACAAATAGAGGCACCTCTTTAGTAACTTCCTCTATTTGATGGCGGCCTTTAAGGCTGATTGTAGTCAAGATCTTCCTCTGTAACATATTTTTGTATATATTTGTTTAACCCTCCTGTTGTCCTCAGGTCAAGGATGGAAGGAAGGAAAGGAGTAAGGAAGGAAAGGAGTAAGGAGAGAGGGAGGGAGGAAAGGAGGAAGGAAGGAAGGAAGGAAGGAAAGGAGTAAGGAGAGAGGGAGGAAGGAAGGATGGAAGGAGGAGGGAGCAAAGAAAGAGGGAACAATTTAAGAAAGAGGGAAGAAGGAAGGAAGGAAGGAACTGTCAAAAGACACCAATGAATTATTTACTGTATTAATGCACACTCCACACACTATAAATATAATGTATGTATATATTTGTCCTTGCTATTTCTGTCACACTGGAGATTTGGGTCACATGACTGCATCATGTGACTTGTATTCATGTATATATCTAGGATGGAGTCATGCTTTGTCACTGGAGTCTGATGAAGAGCAGTAGTGCGTGAAATGTCACCTTGGTGCTATAAATTAAAGGTGGACATTGGAGCCCTGCAGTGTGCGAGCTGTTTATCTGTGTTTTTGCTCACTTTCATCCCGGCACATGCCCTCTTTGGGTTTGGATGTGTTTGCATACTTGTAGCTGGTAAAGGAAATTAAAATGTTAAAATGTCTTGAAAAATGTGCAGAGAGTAGCTACTCAGAGAATCAGCAGTGCAGAGAAAATGTAATCATGGCTGTTAAAAAAAAGCTAAAAGAAAACACATAGAGATAGGTATGTGTAGTGAGACTGTATCCCTTCCCCTCTTCTTTGTAAAATAAAAAATCCCCAAACCCCCTGAAACCCTGAAAAAGTTTTACTTAAACACTGATGTTTTGACATTTGATTAATTATGAAGCACATTAATATTTTGACCATTTAAGTGCCATTATGATAGCAGTTCATTTTACTGGTGTATAGTCTATCAGTAGTATTTTTGTTCTCTAGGTCACATTTCAGCCTGCGTGCAATTTTATTTTGAAATTGTTTAATCAATTTAAAAGCCTGACAATGGACTAAGAGTTGGAAATTAGTCACAGTTATAAAGTGTCTGTGGAACACATATTGTATATTTTAAAGGGTGAAAAGTAATCCTGTTAATTGCACTTTCACTATTGAATAAATAACTAATACATTTATTTGACATTAAATATCAGCGTGACAATCTGAAAACCACAAGTGTTCTGCTGTATGCCAACTACACTATTGAGATATAGCTCTATAACATCCAGATTGTAAGATTACTGAAGGAGCAAACCAAGAAAACATGAATTTGACAAATTACACCACAAGTTGTCTCCTTATGTGGAACAGAGCATGTTAACCTCTTCTGCCTCAACTGATTCACACAGGCCTGTGCAAGGTCTCCTGGGAGATTGTGTCCTCCTTTGGCACGCTGTGCAGTCCTTCGCTGACATACTGATACTTTCTTGTCATTGATCATATGCTGGCAGCAGGGCATTGCTCCGGTTTCATCATGCTTGCTAGACCCTGCTTGCTGCAGTGGCTAACCTATCTAAGGTCATTATACTGTACAGTGGGGAGTAGGACCACAACTATATCTCAGGAGGACTTGCTTTCCATTTTCAAAACATAGAAACTTGTGGACTTACTTTCCCTTGTTAGCATCTTACTTGTGAGTTGCCTGTTCAATGGCAGTAGTGTATGACAGGAATTCGTTTTCTACATACTGTTTGTCAGATTAATTTTCCAGTCATGTAATCCACATAAAAAAGCAATGAAAAGAAACTTCTTCTTCTCCAGTGTATTAAGACTGAACCAACTTTGTTGCAGTGTGTGAGAGTGAGATTTATCAGTCAACAATATAATCCTCTTGACTATCATCAATCTGATACACTGCAGTTCTGTGCTGCATCTGAAACTCCACACTAAAATACTACTTAGTACTAGGCTTTACACAATCAGAATTTTTGGGGCCGATCACCGATCAGTGAGTTTAAATAAACCGATCACCGATCAGTGAGTTTAAATAAACCGATCACTGATCCGATCACGGCCTATTTGTCCACGCTACGTTTCTTAAACTTGGCATGCTCCATTATGTACTATTTACATTACAATACATGAACAGTGGACACAACGCCAAGCATAAATATTCAACAATGCAATGCAGTAGTGACCAAGGCAGCTCTGGCATAATATCAGTAACGCTTCAGTTCAAGCAAGGTTTCGCTTTGCTAATTATAATATATTTTGGATTGTTTTGGATTATGGGGATTTCATTTATGGAGGAGCAGCTGTTTCTATACTGACTTCATTGGATGCTGTTTACCACTCAGTCCTATGGTTCATAACCAATGATCCTGACAGAGCCCACCACT
Source organism: Scomber japonicus (assembly GCF_027409825.1). Classification (NCBI taxonomy): domain Eukaryota; kingdom Metazoa; phylum Chordata; class Actinopteri; order Scombriformes; family Scombridae; genus Scomber; species Scomber japonicus. The sequence goes on along the minus strand of NC_070590.1, from coordinate 5,451,040 downwards.
GTAATCTCTACCAAAAAGTTGGCTGGCCTTTCCTGGCAGTGAGGAGAGATCAGCATTGGTTTTTATTCATACATAAAGCTTTGTTACAGTTACTGCCTCCCTATATTTCATCTCTGTTAACCCTGAAGTGACACAGAATTGGTTGTTGCTCTATACTCCATTAGTCAGAACCGAAATAGGAAAAATGTCTTTCTCTTATAATTCACCTTACACAAAGAATAATCTGCAAAAGACCTTAAAATGTTTATTTTTTTTTTTACCATCAATATAGCTGTTCAAAAGTCATATCTCAGACATTGTTTTATTTGATTGTAACTGTTTTTAACTTCAATGTATCTTAATTGTTTAACCGTATTTATTCATTGTTTTATTTTATATTATTTTATTTTTCCCAATATTTTCTTATTTTCTTTTCTTTTCTTTACCTAATATTTTTATAGCAGTAGTTTTGTTTGTTCTGTGTCTTTGTTAATGTTTCTCAACACCATTGTAAATGAGGATTCCTCCACAATGGTCTTTTGCGGTAAAAATAAAGGTAAATATTTTTAATATTGTTGGGACTGGTTACCATGGTTACTCTCCTCCAATCCACAAGGAGGCTTTCAGAAAGTGACATCCAAAAAATAATACATACTACTGATTATTCACATAAAAGTATGCTGAACAATAGTACACATATTGAGCATGAAATGCCTCATATGTGATTTGGGTTGGTGTTCATGGTTGAATGTTGGCATCAGTGTCAGAGATTGAAGCTGCACACTACAGGTGCAGCTAATTGGTTTGAAAAAGAGGATGGTGATGAATAATTAGTTGCTGTGTGGGTAGTGAGAGGACTGGAAGTTTTAGGCCTACTTGACTTACTAATGTGAACCAGAACCGAGATGCCTCTTAGATTTTTAAACTGATAGATAATAAACAGAAATGTGCAATTACGTGAAAGAGTCAATAGGTCTAGTGGGAGTACTTAATGAAGGTGCAGAAGAAAATGATGCTCCATTGGTTTAATGCAGAGCTTTCCAAATCAAATATTAAGCTTTTTAAAAAGTCCAAATCATGTCTCAAGCTTATCAGGCCAAAATGATAAGCAAACTGCTGCCATGTTGAAAATCAAATAGAAATAATTTATGGTCAGTAATTTGCTGTAATATTTGTACTCCACTGATTTAGCATTGTAACATTGTAGGATTCATAATGGGATGTTTAATTTGAAAAATGCCAACCAGAGATATCATATTTTTCTTCCTCAATATATGGTGCCAAAAAGCAACTTGACTCAATTAACTTGCCCCATAGAGTCGGATATAGAGATCCGGTATCCTCACTTCTTTCTAGCTCCAAACCCACAGATTTTTCATTTTCTGATGTGTAGTCTTCAAGGGATGTCATTTATATGATGGAAATATATCAGAATTTGCACAAATCTGGAGCCACACAAGGCTTAACACACACTTTCATATATAAAATCAGTGGAGATGTCATTTAACGACACATTCATTAACACTGGGACATTTCTGAATATGGCACCCCCTAGTGGTAGAATAAAAAACAACACTCTAGCAGGTATCGACGCATGCTGTAAATCTGACCTGAGAAAAACTGAGATTATTGGTCTGAAAGTGTTCCTAAACTTTATCAATTTTCACCAGGACTGTCTAATTATTCCTCCAAAAAAATATGGAAATGATTTAAACCTCCCAAATGAATTTTAACCTCCCAGTTGTGAATGTCTGAGTAGTGAGCCGTCTGTCTTACAGTTTAAACCCATGTCATACATAATTTAAGGTTGGCAAATTCAGAATAGTGTCTTAAAAACTGACAGTGTTTCGTCACACAGAGAAAATATTCAAGCAGTGAACACGTTCTCACCTGGACATCTCCTTTTATGTGTGATTGACAGCCATTAGTCTAATTAGTGCTGACAGAAGGTGACCTCACATCGTCTCTGAAGTGTTGAGAAGACAAACGTGAAAGAAATCTGCCAAAGATTGAAAAATTCAAGGAGCTTTCTCAGCTACAGGTAAATAAATACTGATAAACTGAAATGGCAGGAATATATAGTATATTTGTTTTTACTGTTGCAGCTTTTGGGGGTATTGTAATGTAAATACAGTATGGTTAAATCCAGAGCTTGTTTTGCAGATCTTGGGGGGGTTTGTTGAGACAATTCTTCTTGTTGGACTGAATGTATTGAAGCTGTCTTATTGTGTCTGTTGTATTTCCAGCTCTCATCTTTGGAGGATTGTCTTGTTTAATCATACAGTTTGTGGTTGGGGGGATGTTGACAGTGTTTATCTTTTATGCTAAGGTTAATAGCTCTGATGTTAGCTGTTAAATATGCGTAAGTATGTCTTGTCTTGTATTGATGTTTATGTCAGATTGTAATTGTTAATCAATCTGTATTGCTGTTCTCTGTTGTTGCAGTATTCAAATGTCTAGATAAACGGTCAAATATCTACCTGGACTCCTCATCTTTTTTTCCCCTACCCTCTCACCTGAATAATCGCAATTAGTGTCCTGACCCGACACCCACACAACAACATAAAGCTTCATTATTTTCTGTTTTATTTACATGTAGGCTAATTGCCCATACCATGTAGGCTAAATGCACATACCATGTCAAAAATGTGTGGTTGTTATTTGATATTATTGAATTGATTTACTTCAACTGTTGATTTTTGTTGATTCAAGTCAATGGAGTTAAACTTTAAAGGTTTGTTAAAAAGGTTTCTCACAGCAACACTGAATCTTTGCTGTGAGGCTGGAGTACTAATTCAGACCCTTGAGCAGAGCTCTCATTTATACACCAGTGTGCAGTCTCCATGCAAGTGAGGATATACTGCCGGTATGTTCTTATTTGGATATGTAAAAACACTGGGAAGACAGCCTGAAAATGAGACTTATAGAGTCTGGTGATAGTTATGGCTTCCAAAAGACAGCCTCTCACTACAAAGCTAAACTTTTTGTCTACTGTCAGTCCAATTTTTTTTCAGGCCAGAAGGCACCCAGAGCAAAACAGATTATAATGCTTTAACTGTTCATCCAACATGGTGGAGAAACTGGGGAAAACAGGGATTGTGAATTAGGTTTGCTTCGCATATCCAGTACCTGCATGCCAGAGTAGCTGCTTTTCCAACTGTATCTCCTATTTTAATCCTTTCTCTCACTTTAGTATCTTGTGATTTCAATCCTTAATCTCTTCAGGAATAGTTCTTACTGTACCAATATTTAATAAGTTACTTTGCTTCAGTACTCTGGACAAGTGAGTTATTGTAGTGTTCCTCCACAGCATTCATTTGAGGAATGACGAAGTCTACCAAAAAAAAATCTGAGAAATGTTTCCAGATGAATAATGGTCTTTCTCTTATTTGGTCCAGGGGCGACATCCAGTCTATGTATGTGCTGTTCCCATGAGAAAACATGATGGCCTGAAATATCATACATAATACCACTTGTCCAACTGTATAGGGGTGTATAGGGGCAATTGTTCCACTACTTTTCACACAGGAAGAGTAAAGATGTCATATTTATAAAATATGTGTGAAGCACAGTGGGACAGGAGTGGAGTCAGGTTGCTTTTTGGATTAAGTATGATTTTTGTTCTCCTTGAAGTGACACCGACATAACGCTGATATTAGCAACAACAGGAAAAACCCTACAAAAAATAATAAGGGAATAGTTTAAAATAAATCTCTGTGATCTGATTTGAAAAGCTCGATCCAGTCAGATGAGAGTGGTGATGGGTAGTAGCTCTCAATATACAGGTCATAGTGGGAAATTTACTTTACTTTTGGATTTCCATGTACCCCTCTCTCCATTAGAACAATATGATTCAGGCTGAGCATTTGCAAAGTATCCATTTAATTTTTACTCAGTGCACCATAGTTATAGAAAATTCAAACAGCATTAAAATCACTCTCAATCTCTGCAGTTATTAAAAATCATGGGATATCATGAGGTCTTATTCAGATAGGGTATTAAATTAGAATAATAGAAGTTTGATATTAGATTCATTGAGCCACTGGGCCGCCTGAACATCAGACTGTCTCAATACTCTCACGATCAGATTTCATCATTTTATAGTAGCCAGATTTCATTGTTCATAGCATAATTTATACAAATTATTTTAAATAATGACCATAATACCTACATCCAGTGTGAATATAGTGTTAAAGACATTCAGCAAAGGGAAATTACTTATAAGTCTTATAAGCAGTCATTTGTGACCTGCTCTATGTGAAAAGTGACAGCGTTGTGATTTGGCATTATATGAATAAAACGTACTTTACTCATGTATGTACAGTAATGGAGGAGTTGTTACACTGCCACACCATCCTGTTATTCCTCATTTGCTCACTTATCTTACTCATTCAGGGTTACATCTTCTGCATATTCAGAGAGATGTATAAGAAACTGATAAATGGCAGTGGTTGATTTGTGTCATTTATAAGCTTTTTTGACCCTCAGAAAGCAGTCTGTGAGATAATGTTAAGATGCATTAAAATTAGCAAGGTAGTGAGAAATTAGTTATAGTACTTGTAGTAACTGGGTATTTCCATAGACTGTATAAAAGAAATGGACGTAACATCTGTGACGTCACGCATTGGTTTGTGGACTGCTGCTCGGAAGCCAATAGTTTCGAATCTAGGCAGCGCCATCTTGAAAATTTCAGGTGCATACTGGGAAAAATAAAAACACGGATTCTACTTATATGGGCATGAGGTGGGGCCATGGGCGGAGCGGGGAGGTTGCTATGGTTGTAGATTCAGCCCTCGAGTACATTGGACAATCAACCTGTCAATCACGACGTAGCCACGCCCTAATGCATACCCTGCTTTATCGTCAAATATAAAATCAGGGAGGCCAAAATGTCACAAATGAACATCATACTGCATTGAAGAAGGCTTTAAACTAGCGATTGAGACCATAAACACATTTTGAAAACGTTTACTGAGGTTAGAAATCAAGTGAGAAGTTGGTGAATTCTTCATTGACTTGTAGAGAGACGGTCGCCCCCTGGTGGCCTTTTGCTAGAATGCAGTTCTAAGTTACTTCTGCGTTGGCCTCATTTCAGAGAACCGGAACTCCCCGCCTGGGTATTTCTTATTAGTTGTCTTACTATTTACAATTGTGCCAGTCTAAATTGTAACCATCACATCTCAATTTTCTAGGTTTGAGTCGCTTTTTGTGTGGAGCTTGCATGGAATTCCTCCAATTTCAGCAAGATTTTCTTGCACCTCAATATAAATTATTCTCAGCATGTGCAGTGTGACACATATCTCAGTAAGACCGGACTTAGAGATATGAAGAGGCAGGACAGTTGTCATTGTCAACTGAAGTTCAGCACAAGAGAGATTCAAAAAGACAGAAGTGTATGGAGACAAAAGTGCAATGCAAGTGCAATAGCTCCTCTCCCAAGCAAGTCACTGGTAGTCTCCCAGTCCTTTTAAAGTTTGGAAAATCTGAATCACTTACACCAAGCCACACACATGCAGTAGATGAAGTGTAATAAATCGCTATTCCAGAGCAAAGTGAAATATTCCAGTAGGAAATAATTGAATTTAAAGTTCCAGTAAACTATGATAGGGTTACACACTGTGCCTTAGTTTCAAACTTCAGAAAACCTCTGCCTGGAAAAAACATTCAACAAGTATTAATTTAAATACATTACAGATGGTTAAAAAAAAGTGAGGCATTCAGGAATTCAGACTTAGTTGTGGGCTTTGGGATGAATTGCAAAATGCAATTTTAAAATTAATTTGGGCAGAAAAGAAACCAATAATTAGATACATGATTTTTAAAGTATGATAAAAAAAAAGAGGAGGACTCAGTGTTCCTAATTTTGAGGTACATAATTACTATTTTATATTTGGAGCATTAAAATGGGGTTCAGGACAGGATATATGAACCCTGGTTGGAAATACTCAACAAATATTGTCACTGAAGACTTACTGATGTATTTTTCAATGGCATTGCATAACGAGACATAAACAGAGTACATTTAGACCAATAAATTGCTTATTTGATTTAATAAACAAGTTGAAATACCATGTAAATTGTAGTTAAATTGGTATAAATTAATAAATACATTTTGTTTTATTAAAAACACCATTATTTTGTGAAATTACAGGCCTCTGTAAGATTTATATTTAATTATTTTGTTTGAATAAACTTAAGTTTTAAAGTTTAAAACTAACTTGTGGCTGACAAATTAGTTTTGCTGCAGATGGAAATCAAGCTCCGTGTTTTTATGGTTTATGCAGTTACTATTGGCTAAAGAAAAAGGAGATAAATATTGGTGCCAGTACACAGTGGCCTAACACACAAAAAGTCAATGAAAAGTAAACATATATATATATATATATCTGTCAAAAGAAGTATTAAACTGCAGATATCCACATGGCATCAATAAATAATTTTCATAGATGCTACTGGACTTTAAAACCAAATTGTCATCGCTACACGTAACAAGCTAACCGGTTAGCTCTCTCATGATACCTCGACAGATGCTCATAAACATACTCATGTCTGGCAGTCGGTGCACTAGCCTGGGAAGTGCATGGCATGGAGCGAGAAGGATTGGACATCACGTGACATGAAAGAGCCAAAGACTGCAGGGCTGAGGCAGAGTTGATCTGTGCCTCAACCCGCAGATCCATACAGAGAACTGGATACAGCATTGAAGATGGGGCCCTGGTCATTCCTATGATTATTGCTCAGTGGCACATGAAGCCAAAAAGCTACTTCCTGAAAACATACTGCACATGCTCTATGGGCCCTATGCCTAACTTCCAGTTTTGCCCTTTGGCTAATTTGAATAAGGATAAAACGATTCAATGTGTGTGGCTCTTCTAGACTTTCAAAAAGCGATTGGACTGAATGAGTCATCTATTTACAGATGTCTCTTTCATGATGTAAATCTATTGGAAAAGTCTTTTGGGGGCACAAGCATTACACAGTGTTGTAATTACATGGTTTGGACCAAATGTCAAATTGGCTTCAAAGCTCAGAGCTATTCTTTTGGGCTTGCATCAACTGGATCATTCACCACTGTGTGAGAACTGAGTATGTGCAAATCTATTCACATGTTGTTGGTACAATTATGAGTTATGAATATGATGAAATGATCAATAAATACAACTGTCATGCAATCTCAACATTTCTTTTTAGCTGCCTACTCTGACCCCTCGTGGTTTGAATGCATTTTGGATTTTGAATTTTGGTTTGTTCTTTATTGAGAAAAGCCACAGTGTTCCTCTGAATGCTAATAGATGCAATCAATGAGTTCAAACCAGGTGTTTTCCATCTTTTCCGTGCAATCATTAAAAACACCTGCTGTGACATCACATAACTACTCAGGGTGTGTCCACAAGTGCCACCTGCTTGAAATAATCAGCCCATATGTTTATTTTTCATTTGTTCTCCCCTCTAATTTGGTATTCCCATTTCCATAGAGTCCTGTTGACCTGGAAAGGCAGATATAACATATGGGAAGAACACAGCACTGTTTTCCCTCCATAACATATGAGGCTTGATTTGCATGTGTGAAAGCGGGGGTAAATTCGCACTGTGCCTTTCACTGAATATGAGCTTGCAATCTGCGTGTAATTAGCCCCTGATTTAAGACAGCATCTCATCACACAGTCGGCACCTGAGACTGCCTTCCAGCACAGAAGCAGTAGAGCTCAGTAGATTCAGTTTTAGTAGTGGGATTTCTTCGAGGCCCTCATGCTCTGAAAAGAAATGAAACTGTTGTAATGCTGCAGGGACATACTCGCTAACCAAGTAACGAGGCTCTAAAAGGTTTATTGAGGCTGCTATACAACTCTACATGTGAGAAATATGTGTCTATTCCTCATTTAAACCTATTCCTTCTAAACCTATCCCTTCTTCCTTATAAAAAAACACTGCAATGGTGTTAACACAGCTAATAAATGGTCTAATGCAAACTGTACATGTATTATTCTGCATTTAGGTGAATTTCAAGTTTCTTTTCAAAATAAAGCACCTTAAAATGCAATGTTCTGTCAAATTTGTTTTAATATAAAGTAACTTCTATGGTTATCAGCAGCTTCTGTTTACACTGTAGGTAATGATAACCAGGATTATTTGATGATTGTATCTGAAGTTTGTTTTAAGGAATGCTTTTCTTAATATGACTTCTTAATCTTAATGGACATTGGACATCCTGTCATCACTACAAAGTCGCCTGATTCTAGCAATGTATGACATTCAGGTTTTGATTTTACAAAAAGGAGTTGGATGCTTTATTTCAGGGGTCTCAAACTGAAATTACCTGGGTGCCAATGAGCATCCATCAAAAGGGGGCCAGCCAATTTCAATTTCAATGTTTTATTGATCAAACAAAAGACATCAATGTAACAAAACCAATCCTTGCTCAACTCTGTTCTAAGGTTAAACAAAAAAGCCTCACTGACTTCTCTACAGAACAAACAGTATAAGACAATATAGGGGGTAGCAACGACAAATAACCTAGTGTATATATACAGTTATACATGGTGAAACCAGGACTGAGTTTAATAGGTAGTTTAATTACCTTCCTGACATTTCCTAAATACACACACTGGTTGATTATAGTGCCTCCCTTAATACAAACCAGACCACTCAGCTACTCCAGGTCCAAGCATGGAGCAAAATCAGAACTGTCGCAAAGACCTAATTGTAAGATTAGTATCATGGGGGGGGGGGCACATGGAATTGGTTAGCAGCTGCATCTGGCCCACAGGCTGTGAGTTTGAGACATCTGCTTTATATCAAACTGCTGCAGCAGGTGAACCATCATGAAGGACATAATAAGTTTAAATCTAAAAGCTTGTTAGTCTGAAACATTATCTTTGCACGTACAGTAACCTGTATCTAACATCTCAGCATACACACACACACACACACACACACACACACACACACACACACACAAATAATATATATTAATATTCCATATGCATGTACAGGCTGGGGATGTTTAAATGACATTTTGGGAAATTAAGGAAAAATTAACTGCAATGCGGTAGAGAAAAACACTCAAATATAAAGTAAATCCTTGGCTGTGTGTCACTGAGCATCACAACATTAAATAAAGGTTTATACACAACAATGTTAGAGTAGTCAGGGGAGTCGCAAGAATATTAAAGATGCCTAAGTGTAAATACATTGTCGAGTTAATTAAGATAAGCATTTCATATCCTTCATATCCAACTTTACTAGCCCTGTGACTTTATGTCTAAGATAAAGGTTTTGCCAAAAACATGGAAATTACCCAGCACACCCAAAATGAAAAGGCAAACCAAATGGGTCCCTGTCTGCAACTGGAACAATAATGTTTATTTTATTAGCTTTTTTCATGTCATTGAAACTAATTTCTCAGCAAAATAAATGTGTTGAATAGAGTATTTTCGCATCAGTGTGATATCCTTAAATTAGTTCTGATAGTGTGGTAATTATTGTAAACAATGAGCCAATCGGCACAAGAAACAACCGTCTCAAAGGGACAGCCCAATTATTTTTAGAACAGAGGGAATTTGATCCTTTCTGTTATTCCATCACAAATCTTTGCAAACCCAAACCGCCTTGCAATAAAGTTGAAAATTGAACTTTTTTTTTTTTTTTTTTGTTTGGTTCAGTCAAACTTCGAAAGACAAGTTCATCCAAGGTTTGCACCACTACAGATATCTTGTTTAACCTGAAGCATTTAACTCCACCAAGAGACTCATAAACGTAAACATGAAACTCAGTGCAAACATGAATCGCGAGCTTCACTCTACGTACTGTATATGTTTGATAGCCTGCAGGCGCTGACAGCTCATCAAAGGCTTAAACAACAGTTTTTTTTTTATTGACAGATGACATATATATAAAAAAAGTACATCAAAGCCTGGTTAGAAAGTGAAGGTTATGAAATGAAAAGATTGCGGTGTTGTCTTTATGGAAGTTCATACCTCACTTTTTCACATGTGTTCCTACCACTCTATTTTAACAATGCACTAAAGAAGAGAAGTAAGGATCTAAGAAACAAGGTGCACATCAGTTATTATAAATTGACAGTAGATTAAATGACTGTTATGTGACAGGTTGTTTCTCTCTGCGTTTCTATTCAGCTCTACAGTGCCTATCAACAGTGTTTCCAGCAGCAGCAGTAGCAGTCTGTGTAATCCCAAATGTCAGACAGAGAGAGTTGACCACTATTTGGTGAAGAAAGTGGAGTATGTAGCAGTTTAAGAGCCAGATATTTCCCTCAGCTGAGCTATAAAGTGATTGTGTATGGGATTTATCTTCATCAGGTGGCCAAAACTAAACCAACACATTTTTTATGGAGTCATATAGATCATTTATAATGTTGCTCAGTGTCTGCTGGAACCATAGACTGTATAAAAGAAATGGACGTAACATCCGTGACGTCACCCATTGGTTTGTGGACTGCTGCTCGGAAGCCAATAGTTACGAATCTAGGCAGCGCCGTCTTGAAAATTTCAGGTGCATGCTGGGAAAAATAAAAACACGGATTCTATTTATATGGGCATGAGGCGGGGCCAAGGGCAGAGCCATGGGCAGAGCGGGGAGGTTGCTATGGTTGTGAGGGCTGGATCTCGAGGACATTGGTCAATCAACCTGTCAATCAGGACGTAGCCACGCCCTAATGCATACCCTGCTTTATCGTCAAATATAAAATCAGGGAGGCCAAAATGTCCCAAATGAACATCATACTGCATTGAAGAAGGCTTTAAACTAGCGATTGAGACCATAAACACATTTTGAAAACGTTTACTGAGGTTAGAAATCAAGTGAGAAGTTGGTGAATTCTCCATTGACTTTTGACACCAAAACGATCGCCCCCTGGTGGCCTTTTGCTAGAATGCAGTTCTAAGTTACTTCCGCAGAACTCCCCGCCTGGCTGGAACAGGTAAATGATGAAAGTAGAGACCTTGAAAGCTACATGTTCAGTGTATGGTTTTTGGTTAATGGGGATTTAATGAATTGTTGGATTTCATAGTTTTTACATTTCACATTATTATAAAGGCTTTAAGGTGGATCCAGATTAATTCCTGATCTTGAAGCGCTGTCTTGAAGAGGGTCAGTGCATCATGGGTGCTTTCACAGTGCATATGCTTTAATGTATATGTGTTTCGTAAAAGTAAATCTGAGGTTATATATTATTCCATCATGGGAGTGCTGTATACAGGAGTGGGATGAACGAGGGGGCTTGTTAGTTAGTCGGTCTGTGCCTCTGAATCCAAAGACTGTGTGACAGATAGTTTGCTTACATTACATTTATAATTTATTTGTAATTACAATTCATAAAGTGATAATATGTCAGCTTTTTTCTTTTTATCTTATTTTGCTACTCCCAAGTGGCGGCAATTAATTCAGATTTAGGTGTAAGTTAAGTGTAATGTCATTAAAAATGCATAAATAAATACATTTATACTGAATTAAAAAAACAATGCTGATTTATTTGACATATGCAAAAAAAAAAAACAGTTGGCATTTGCAGTTCATCCTTTGTACCATTAATTTCACTGAGTGTGGCCCAAGTGTGCAATAAATAAAGAAGAAGCCAAAACCGCCATATTCATATTTCTTATTAAAACCATCTCATGTCCAGTGTGGATGAGCACCGCTTTATTGTTACTGTAGAGCTCTGCGCGCTGCATGGCGGCATGATGACCTCATGATTTATTACAGAGGCGGCTGAAAATATGAACACAGCAACTGAAAATAGCAATGCAGAAATGAACATTTTTCATTGCCAACACATCAGTGGCTTCTTGACGACACAGCGCATGGACACCGACCTATGCGTTCTCAGGCACTTTGAAGTAATTTCCTTATATATGAGGCTACTGAATGAGAAGCATTCATAAATATAAATGCTTATTTTATCAAACTAATGCATATCAAACTACTGTTATAGTATGCTGTGCTCATAACAAAGGGGCTGACTTGTTCATTTTCATTTTATGGGCACTCAGTTCAACAGTTGAAATTAAAAATATCTTCTCAGCAGCTATCCATGTGTCTCTTTACAAACCACTCCCAACAGCTGTAAAAAATCTCCTGAGAAATACTTTTACTGTGAAGGTTGGATTTTATGGAGGGCCTATATCATTCAGCTCTTCGACAGATTGCTTCAAGTGATTACATGAACCTGGCAACAAAGAAAACTACTGAGTTTTCAGTAGTTTTTTGTGCTGCCTAAACAGCCAGTCCCAGATGAGTCATGATAACACCATTTAGCAAGCAGCCAACACTCAGAAACCCTGAGGAGCTAAAAATAAGCCAGGCTTCCTTCATCTGTACACATGAGCATACCACAGGACTTACATACGCAATTAAAAAAGTTAGAAAAGTACAGAGGTTTTCAGCAAAGGGCCAGCTAAATACTTCCTCTATAATAATAATAATATTGATGTGTTTAGAATAAAGGAAATAGGAAAACATGTGTTGGTTGTGCTAGATTCATTTGTGTGGAACCTGTTGACAAACTAGAATTATGTCAAACTAATTAGTAAAATGTTTTAATTAATTGAACTTAAAGGTATAGTAAGCGATGTGGGGGAAAACGAGGAGAAAAGTTGTTGATATGAGAGTGAAAACCAAACTACTGCACAAGCTACAGTTAGATAGCAGCATTTATTGGGGATCATCCCTATGTGACCTGTGTTTATATGTCAGTCTTCACGACTGTAAACACTTTGAAAGCATTTAACAAACACCAGATACACAGCGAGCACTACACAGCAGCTTGTAGGTTATGTTAGCACGCTGCTAACGTTAGCTGCGAAGCTAACGTGCACAGCTGTAGTAACAACTCTGCTACTTTACAGCTAACATCACAACAACAACACCCTGACTAACTAGTCAGCAGGTAACGTTACAGTTTATGTGAAGCAGAGCTGATGTTACTCACCTGTCCGGTAGATCAGCGTCCGCCGTCACTCTCCGGTCCTCCGCCGGATCTCAGTCTGTCTCTCTTCCGGGTCTCTGTCGGTCCCTCCGCTGTAATAAAACCACACTGATGTGTCCGCGGGTCCTTGTCTGGTCAAAGTCCTTCTTTTATATTAAATGTTCTTCTAACTTTCTCCTCTCTGTGTGTTTTTCGGTCATCTCTCCGTCTCCATGTTTGTAACAGACGTTTTTCGCTCAGACTACGTCACTACGTAATTTCCCCCCCCTCCCCCCCCTCCCCTCCCCCCCCCCCCCCCCTCTATCTCTGTCTGAACGTGAACACGGAAGAACGCTCCCTGTCTCTTGGCTGGAGCATTGTTGTGTTGTGTGTGTGATTTGATGATTTTGATTTATCGCTTACTACACCTTGAAATATATTATTTTACTACTACAAATAAGATACATGTTGAAACGACAAATGTTAAATACGTGGCCTGTACACATATTCTTTAAATCCATATAACATAACTGACCTTTGGTAAGCTTAAATATTAAATATCTTTTGTTGATTGAGTTAGCTCAATTTACAATCATTGTGTTACTGTAACACAAGTGCATTATGTTAGATGACCTTAACATTTTTGCTTTTAACTAAACTAATTAAATTTTGTGAAACCTGTTGACAAAATAAATTCAATTAAAGTCAATGTTTCAGTTGTTGGAGTGTAATGCAGGTGGAAAGCTTAAGAGTAGCACCATTAAGGTATAATTACTATTGGGAAATTATGTTTTCAACACTTTATTTTCCCTACCTCACTCTCACACTGTTTGGATTATTGGAAATAACATTCACAGTTCATTTGGGTCCCGAGCAATAGGGCCCAAGACCACAAAGACCAATTGACTTGAAACCTGTTTATTTGATTGAACCCAAATTCAACTCCCTACATGCACATGGACATTTCTTATACCTAAAAGAAAGCAAAGTATGACAATACATCTTTTCTGAGCTCAATCATGCAACCAATGGGAAAAATCTTGGTTTTATCGGTCAGAAATAAAAACAATATGTCTCCAAGATGCAATTAAATTCATTAGTGGTAGTGCATTACATCAGAATGAGTAAGGATTTGATGAGAAACTAATATAGATCTTGTAATTGCTGCTTCTTCCATAATCACACACTATAGCAACCTCTTGCAGTGTCTCATGTTTGGTCAATTTTAAGTTTACATTGCAGAATCATCTATCATGAATGATATTCCTGCTCTGTGCCCTAATTGATATAGTCCTCTAGCCACATACATGTACCAAATCAAGTATATCAACAGTGCAGCTCATGTGTCTACTTGTGCATACTGATAAAAAGCAAGTTGTTTTGTTTTCAGACTGTAATCATATAAGCCTGGAGAGCAAATATAGACATACTTGTGCCCAGACAGTATAAGTGACACTCAAGTACCTCTCTGAGTCTTACCATTACCAGATACTAAAAATATAAAAAACAAGTGAATATATCTGTGATTCCTGTGTAGGTAAGACAGGATGGACATGATTTGCTCTCTACAGTCTACAGTGTTAGTGTTAGCTGTACAGCACAGTGGTTTTTCCATGCTGCATTAAAGTCTCCCTTCAATCTTTTCAGATTCTCTGTGCTGCATCGTGTTGTAGCGGAGAAACGACAACACATCTCCATTTGCTACTTCAGAGGGAGCTACATCAGTCTTCTGTTGATGCCTCCACAAGGATTAGAACTGAAGGAACAATTTACCCAAAAGGACTCATGCTGTTTTCCCACAAGGAAGATAATAGATGCATGCAAAACGTCAGGAATATTTCATTCCTCGGCAGACAGCTGCACTGCTTCCCAACAGCCAGGCAGCCAGTTAGTGTGCTTGTAGCCTGGGACAGGTGGTGTATTCTTTAGAGTCTGACTGCTGCATCACGGAAATGAAGAACCAAGTGTAATGTGTTTTTTTTTCTTTCTTTTTTTGTTTCTGGAGAAGGGCAGAGTTTTCTGTCATACTGTTCTGGCTCCCAAAAGAGTTTCACAAGAAAATCCCAGAGATAGAAAGACAGAAAGGAAATAAGACTCAGGTGGTTCCAGTTTTACTTTTCACCTCAGGATGACCTAAGTAGACTCATCCAGGATCTTTTTAGGAAAAAGGAAGGAAATATTGGACAGTAGACACATGAAATTAATTAGTAGCTATCTTTTAAATCCCAAGAAAAGATTTAGCTAATTTTGCCAGTGATTGGGATTACCAGAGCTAGCATACTGCACCTTCCATTGTAAAGGTGCCATGTTTAATACTTTGATCTCAGTCTATGATCCCTACATTCATTTGTATTAATATAGCATATGATCCCTACATTCATTTGTATTAATATAGCACTCACTGATCATCACTGACTACACAAGGTCTCCAAATTGAATTCCACTATTAAAAAGAAGACATTTCATATCATTATGGTTCAGGTAGGTTTAGGCACAAAAATAATTGTGTTAGTTTTGGGGGGGAAAAACATGGTTTGACATTAAATGACCACTTCATTAAAATTAGGGTCTGTACTGTCATAGTCACAAGAATAATGGCTTCTTTATGGTAAGTGAATGGTCATGGTTATAAAAAAGTACTGGTACAAAAAAAACAGCACTGTGCACGTCTCAGTCATTGTAAAATTATGCAGACATGTATTATCCTGACATCCAATCTTACAATCAGAAATGGATATAGACAAACCCTCAACTAGCTATTTGCAATACAGGTCTGTCGATAAGAATAACAAAAGTCAAATGTCAATAAAAAATAACAAAGAAGAAATTGAGTCTCATGTCTGTGTCACCCATGAGCCGCCCGCCATGGGGATTTATTGCACCTAAAATGTCATTCTTTCATCATGCATGCACCTGTAAGCCATCATCAGCAGTGATCTCTCAATCATCCAATTTCAATAATTTAGCTCATTTAAATAATGCAAAAATCATTTAGTTCATGGCACTGATATCAGCACTCATCAAAACAGAGTTTATAAAGAAATACAATGAAATGAGTATCAACAAAATGGAAACATAAAAGAATATCAAACCTTCTAAATGTTTCTTTGGGTTGGTTAAAGATACGCTTGGTGTATAGACTGAATACACTTCTAGTGAAACATGAAAAAAACAGTGTGCATGCTGGGCAAACATATGAGGTATGAGCAGCACAGAGTGAGAGGTAACTGATGTCCTTGTGCAGGAAGTCCTTAGTTGCTGACAACAAATATATGTCACTGCAAATGAGTCACAGAGGCCAGATTATGGTGAATTAGCTAGGGAGGATTAACCAAATTTGGTTAATTGTTGCTATGGACCCACTCAAACAGCAGCCCTATGTAGGAAAGATGTAATGACACAGGAAGGAGAGCATGATGTAATTCTGTGGTAAATTGGAGCAGTTTAGTGACAGGACATATGCTGCAATCCGTTGTACTCGGAAATTGGGAAAAATGACCTCCAACACGGAAAAGTGTGAAGAAACGGTCATTCATGACAGAAATCCAAGTCGGAAGCTCAGGCAAGATCCATCTAGCCTGAGTTCAGACCTGACATCACAGCAATATGACAGACCACAGGGTGTAAAATCCTGTTCCATCCATTTTTTACCTCATGTAGTGTTTGTGTTATGAAACTTACTCTAAAAACTTTGTAATTGCCATTTCGGTTGATTTGTACTTGATAGAAGTCTTTGCAAGCATGCGGTACTACCTTACTCCTCCGTTCCTACTCCTCTCTTTTGAAGTGTGCTAATGTGAAGCTCCTCAGTAGATGCTGGTGCTTGTGAAGTTCAGAGACTTGCCATACAAATATCAGGCTGCTCCAGGTGTCCATGTTTCCCCGAGCAGATGCACTGGCATGCATTTAGATTGGGATACCAACTCCAAACAATCGACTTGCAAGGTATTGCAGCATATGTCAGAGTTGACGTAGTACTTGTGTTACACAAAGTTCAGAGAAAAGTCTAATAACTATTGTGTTGTACGCAGGCTAACTCTCTGTAACTATGCACATTTGGTGCATAGCCCTATCTAGAGCTTTGGGAGGGACATTGTGGTGACTAAAAATGACATTATTTTACAAGGTGCACAGTAAATTTTGCAGTGTTAAATCAACACTTAAAGAGTTAAATTTAACACTATCTCCGAGTGTATTTGGTCCTTATCGGAATTGGTGTTAAATTAACTCTTTCCACAGTGTTAAAATTTCAGAGTAAAATCAACTCAATATTGAGTAAAAAATTAACACTGGCTAACACTGTCCAGTGTTAATCAAATTTAACACTACAGCTTAAATAACTCCAAAAGTGTAAATTTATGACTCTTAGCAGTGTTGATAAGTTACTCTACTGTGGTGGCAAATTAACTCTGATTCTAAACACTTTTTAACACCACATTGAGTTATTGAAGGTTAACACTAGAAGCTAATTTAACTCTAATAAGTGTTAATATTACACACTGCTGAGTTAATGATTTACACTGTTGCTGTGAAAACCCAACTCAGATAGAGTAAAATCCTAGCAGTCATTAACACTGCACAGATAAATATGTAGTGTAATTTTTACACATTTGTAGTGTCAAATTGCTTCTATCCACAATACTTTGAAAATGTACAATTGAATAAAAACAAATTACTACAAAAATGCACTTAACCACTTTTATTTGTAAAAAACAAAAGTGAATAGTTCAATGCAATGGGTATGCCTGCCGTGCCAGGCACCCCAATACAACATGTTCACAAGTTACCATAAAAATGCATTTAACATCTTTTTAAACTATACAAAAGCACATTTTCAAGAATTTAACATTTGTATGTTGAACATTTAGTTGTACAAAGGCATTTTAACATGATGTGCTTAAAAAAAATGTGAACAGTTGTGGAATGGATGTGCCTGCCGTGCCAGGCACTCCAATACAACAACTTGTTCACATACACCATTTACCTAACACTGCCACCAGTTAAGAACCCTGACCTTAGGTCTGCATAAAATGGCAATATGGAACAACATACAAGGTGTCAGTACTGCCAGTGTGTTTGGTATTTAAATGTTTCCTGAACCCAGAAAAAGTTCCAAGCACACGGCCACATCCAGTCTCAGCACATTTAAGACGAAGATTTTTTCCATCCAGGTAACCATGAACTACTCGTAAATGCCTAACAAGTGTATTTGCACAAGTTAAATCAGTCTGACAAACAGAACACTTCATGTCAAACAGATTCCCTCAAGTACTAATGCAGCAACCTAGCCCGAACTTCTGCAACACGGGGACTTTCCTTCACTTTGCCAACATTTATGTTGTACACAGTGGTTTGGATGAACGTGAACATGTTGTACAGCATAGGGTTGTATGAGGTGGCGAAAACATAGTGCGCCTTAAACAGTTCGTCAAAGGCAGTGAGTGAGGAGGCCGACCTGCATGGGATGGCATCTTTGTCAAGCACTATGAAGAACTGGTGGACTGCTTTCTTCCTTTGTCCTACAGCCAGGAGGTAGGGTTGTGTGCTTACTGTGATGGAATCAAGATGTTCTTGGAGGTTGGTTCCCGTCTGAGAAAACAAACACATGGCAAGTCTATTTCAATTACATGCTTGTAATATTACACAAAAAATACACAAGTCAGCTTCCACCTGTAGGTGTGTGATCAGGACGTGCAAAACCAAAGCTCCCTCAGTCAAACATAATTGAATACTGTTAAATAAAATTAGGAACAACTACAAACCTTCTTGAAGACCACAAGATGCTTCTCTGCTTGGAAAGCAGAGACCTTTCCTGGTCTCTTACGACCTTGGGCAGAGGGGGGAATCAGGTGTAACAGCAGCAAAATAGAGCAGAGGTCACTGTCCCAACCTGTAACAACACAAATTTAATGTTAAGTGGACCATCAATGAACTTTTAATTCCTATTTATTGTCACAATACGTTTTTAACTATTTAACTTATAACTGTTTTTAAATCTGTATTTATTATCTCCTTTAAGTCAATGGTGCCAACATTAACGCTAATACTATGACTCTGGTTTTGTAACAGGAAGTGATCTGTCTTCAGGCCAATCATTAGTCAGAGCCACAGTGAAAGCGGGCTTTCACTATTCGCATTCATTATTAGCTTCTACAGTTTCACAAAACATCTAAGCATAGGCTAACTTCAAAACAGTCTGATACTTGCTTTTATAACATCAAGCCTTTGTCAATGTTTGATTTTGGTTAAAATTATCTTTTTATACATTTTTTAATGAAGGTCTTTAGGATGAAACTTTCAACCACCGAACAATTTCTAATATATTTGGTGTCCATACGTTAACATTGACAAAATGATGATTCTTGAACAAACTGAATCTAAAAGGTCCACACACTGCAGTTAGGTGTATGGCTGGTATGAGATGAACTGGTGATAGGTGACCTGATTTCAGAGACAAACATGACTGAAAATGCCCTTTAACACTAACAGGATATAATGAAACACACAAAACAAGTGTAGCCAATGACATGAGGAAAAAGTCTTACTTGTCATCATGTCATCATCCACGTCAATGCCATCCTCAAGGGCATCAGCTGCCAGGAGGAGGTCCTCAAGCTTACTGGTGGATGGAAGCTTTCTGCATTGCTGGATGATCTTTTTTTTGAATGTTGTCGTCCATTTCTCGAGAAATTTGCCAGAGACATCCTCCCCAAACATCAAAACAAAATCCTGCTCCACCTAGAGTGAGAATAATGGAGAACCTTCAAGATTTCATAGTAAGATTAATTTAGTTAATTCAGCTTAATTGTTTGAGATTATCATTAAAAAAGACACTTCTTACATAATTATGACATTATCAAAATACAAAACAATTACCAAGCCTTTGACATCTTTGAAACGTGGAAAGACAGACAGAATGTTGCTTGACTGCTGTGGGTCAAGGATCATGTTGCGACGGAAGTCAAATGTCAACTTCATCTTTTTTCTGATCACGTCCTCATCAGCTGAATGTTTAATCAGTGCGATGGCTTCCTTACACTCATCTTCACTCAGAACAGTCTCTGGAACAAACTGAGTCTCTCGTTTGGCAGCTGGTCCTCCAAGCCCATCTCCACAAGATGATCCTTCAGATGATGCTACACAATATGGGAACATATCATATTTTGACAATTATATCAAATTTAAAAGCAAAAAACTAAAATAAACAAAACAAGTTTCATACCTCCATATGACGATCGTCTGTCTCCAGCAGTGGATCTCGGAATAGTTTTAATCCTCCAGGCCAAGTACCCAGTGCCACTCTCGCCATCATAATAATGCTCCTTGGAGGATGAAAGGAAAACAAAAACAGACACTCCATTAATGATATCTTTTTTAAAGTTAATGTACTTCAAAATAGGGCTGGGCTAATATAAAATATTATATTAGCCCAGCCCTATTTTATAAAATATTATATTAGCCCATATATATATATATATTTTGATATTTAATCAAAATGTTTCACTGTAGCATTTAACATTATCACTTCCATTATAATGTGTAACTTACATAACCGGTCTGGGAGAATGGATCACTGAGGTAGGGGAATAGGCTCACAATTCCTCTGGCATACATTTCTTTCACATGTCTGGGTGGTGATGTACTGCAAGATTGAAAAAGGTTAGGATTTCTGAATTGTATACACTGAATTGAACAAAGATTTGAATGTAATCAGCTTGAGCTAACTAAAAATATTTACAAATTACCCATGCTTCTCTGTCATATCAGCTGCCAGTATGTTCACCATTTTCCTTCTGGTTTCATCCGTGAGTGACTTGCTCCGATTATATTCATTTATTACGCGTTCCCCACCAGGTTTCTTGGTAAGAATGCCTCCCACCAACTTCAAAGAAAGGGCAAAATAATTCTGTATGCTGTGAATATGTCCCTTTAGAATGATCTTTTAAAAAATAGTCATTAAAACAACATTCTTTTTATGGTCTTGGTGACCTAAAATAATCTGTTCGGCTCTGGTGTTTGTGTGTTGATTCTTACATGCTTGGATTCTGTGTCCAGCCTCTGTCGTTTACCAGAAGGACTCTCTGAAAGGATTTCTGTATCTTGAGAACAAGATGAATCAAGGGATTGTGGTTCAGACTCCTGACAAGAAGGCACCGATGAGACAAATTCTGACCATGATAGGAGAAGCAGATGGAAGAAAAAATATTAACCACAAGGAACTAACAAGTCCATTAAATACTGCAATATAAATTAGAAATGTAACTGAGACAAACCAGTGTCATATTTAATGGTTAGCACTCCAACTGAGGGATCCTTAATGACATCCTCAAATACATCATAATCCAACTCAGTCCCTGAACTGTCAACAACCTTCACACCCTCCGTCACTGCTGGTACACCAAACTTTGCAAATGCTACAAGAAAAGACAATGCTTGTGTTAACCAGACTTCATATTGGTCAAATACTCACACATATACAATGAACAAACATCAATAACTTTGTGTAAAATGAAACTTGTATTTCTACTTTTAAGGCAAAGAAAGCATGCATTTAAACATACCCAGTGTAATAGAGATAATAACTAACAATAACAAGAGTAAAGATAAAGTAAAATGGTATTGGTACAGTTACTATTAACACTTCAAAGCTTCCACTGGAAAGCTTAATTTTAATGTCAATGTCCTACCTGCAATCAAAAAGTCTTTCAGGTCTGGCTCTGTTATCTTAACAAATTTTTGGACATCACCAAGTCTGGCCTTAATCAACATGGCTTCTGCAACACATAATTCCTTAGTCAGAAATTGTATATGCTTATATTATGATTAGAAAAACACAAATATAACAGCAAGTGCATGGTGCATAATCTTAACTGCTCTTGCACTGATGTAGACATCCACTCTCAGAAGTTTCTATTTGGATTAACTGGTGCCACACAGCTAACACAGCAATGAACGGAGCAAAGAAGCCCAACATGACGCTAACATGTGCCGCTTCAGTCCTCTGTATCAGCAGACGGCGGTGTAGTTTCAACATGACTCAGTAATTAAGACGCAGTAATTCCAAGATCATTTAAGTTATTTAAATTACCTATTTTTGGGAATTGACGGACAGAAATCCCCTGTTGCGAAGGAAAACGTTGATCCAGACCCACCGCAGCATTGCGCACAGCTTATTTTTTTTTAATTCAAAATAAAATCCATGGGTCTGTGTTGTTAACATCACCGTAAGATAGACTAAAAAATAAAAATGTGATGCTGCTGATGTGACCAAGCTGGAGGAGGCACATGGTCAAGTTCTCAAACACGTAACGTTAGCGTACAAACTGATTCTCTGAGCTTCATGTTATCATATTATTGCCCGTAAAATAAAATGACTGAATAACGTTAATGTGTAATACCTTGGCGCAGAGCAATTTATATCACAGTGTGGCCAATATCAAAGTTAACTTTAGAGCATCAACGTTAGTTATTAACACGAAAGTTCACTCTTTAAGCCAACTCCTGTCACCAGCACAGGCAAATGCTATGTTAATAAAATGTTCGGTAACGTTAATTAACTGGTAGATTTGAAAAATAATTAAAGAAATAAGCGTATGATTAAGGACTAAGGACCAAATAATTAAAGAAAGGAGCATACCCTAACGTTAACGTTTTCAGCCCAGTATAATTTTCATCAGAACTAAATTTATGTGTAATAAAATAAAACTATCATATTGCTAATTAATTACCTTTTGTGACATAGCAAACGCGCGCGTTTTAAGCTAGGTAATTCACTCAGTCGTTAGCCGTCTTCAATTTGATGGATACAAGATACAAACTCCGTGAAAACACGGAAGCCAACACAATTTCTGTTGAACATGCTTTTTATTAGTTTTTGCTAACATAAAATTGAGTTAATATGTTTAAATAAGAAACTTACCTCTGTTGCTGGATGGTGAGAAAATGGCGTCCAGAAAATTTTTCATCCGATTGAACTCGGAAAAGGGTGGGCGGAGCTTTCCAGTGTCGAATTAACACGACCTCTTTTAACTACGTAAATTTTCACCAACACTGGGGGGCAATCTACTCAATCTGTTGTTGTAAAAACTCTGAAAGAGTCAATGAACTTTGACACTGCATATTTAACACTGCAAAATTTACTGTGTGGGAGGAAGGAAAGAAGGAAGGGAGGAAGAAGGAAGGAAAGGAGGAAGGAAGGAAGGAAGGAAGGAAGGAGGGAGGGAGGGAGGACAGAAGGAAGGAAGAAAGGGAGGGAAGGAAAGGAGGGAGGGACGAAGAAGGAAGGAAGGAAAGGAGGGAAGGAAAGGAGGGAGGAAGGAAGGACGGACGGATGGACGGAAGGAAGGAAGGAAGGAATGACGGAAGGAAAGAAGGAACAGTCAAAACAGACGGGGTCAATTTGACCCGGGAGGACGACAGGAAGGTTAAAAGAAGAGTATGTGGGGCATTCCTTTATTGTGGAGGGAAGACTACTTATAGACTACATGTCAAGTCACAGGACAGTGACACCCACAAATGAAGCAATTATGAAACTATATACAGTACAAGAAATTCTTACACTAAATATGACAAGATTTTCTCCTGTTGATGAGGCACATATGGGATGTTTTAACAACATTTAAGGCTAATTGGGAGTTGACAGGCTGTAGACATTCAACTCCTACAGCTCTGCTTTCTGACAGGAAACATGGATATTGGTGATGTATGCACAATGTTGCAAATCTGAGAATAAATGAGCAAGGCATGCAACAGGCGGAAATTTTAGCCATTAAACTCTGTGTTTTCTGTCAAGCTACAGTTTCAACACTTACTATTAATTTGATTTATACAAGCTGATACTAGGAGCAGCCAAAATATTTGCTGTGTTTATTGTGTTTATTGTGTTTATTGTGTTTATTGTGCCATAACAAAACTAACAAACCCATGTGTTTTAAAACATAACTGATTAATTCAGACCGCAAATGAATCAGATGAAAACATTACTTAAAATGTAATAAAGGGAACAACAGGAAGTGACAATAAAAGTATTGCATCTTAAATGGTTAAGGCCATACTAACAACTAACAACAGCCCTACAGTAAAAGTAAATGGACTGTACTTATATAGCACCTTTCTAGTCTTTGCGACCACTCAAAGCGCTTTACATTACATCTCATTCACCCATTCACACACATTCATACACTGATGGCAGGAGCTACCACGCAGGGTACCAACCTGCTCATAAGGGGGAATTTAACCATTCATTCTCATTCATACACCGTTGGCGCAGCAACGGGAGCAAATTGGGGTTAAGTGCCTTGCCCAATGACACATTGAAAGAAATCGAACCACCAATCTTCCAATTGGAGGACGACCGCTCTACCTCCTGAGCCACAGCTGGTACTAGTGTGAACATTAAGATTTGGGAAGTCAAGTTTGAAGGCATTATACTGTGGTATATATTAGTTTGAATTAAGACTGTATATCTCTAGAAAGTTATGACAGCTTACACTCATACTACACACTCTACAAGTTTAAAATAGTAAGTGGTTCAGTGGCCCATAAAGGACATTGAGAGAGATCTCTAACCCTAACCCTGACCTCTTTTCAATTCAGCAGAACTCAGTGTTTCTGACACATTCATATTTATTCCCCCCCCCCCCACCACCACCACCATAAATAGGTGCCTGTCCTGTGGGAAACACTGGAACTATGTGAGCAACTGTTAAAATCCTGAAATATGAACTCCACAGGTCAAAGTTCAATCAGATTACATCTCACCCTGTCCTTCAGTGACTCAAGTAAAGTCAGGAACAAACACTAAAAAATGGATTTTTAGGAACCCTTCACTGTCCAAGAGTTATTTTTTCACGAATACATATCATTTTATTGGAAAAAGCTGTAATTTCCCTTGTCCATATACAATGTGCCCTGTGGATTTCAGACTGTTTTGCCCGTTGACCTCAGTCACACCCCCAGTTAGCTGAATTATTATTAGAGTTTATTTTTTAATGGGGGGACATAACATTAATTATAGGGAATTGAGTGGTATATTGCCATGCTGTCAACAGGGTTTCACAAACTACAAGGGAAAATGAATGCTATGAAAGTTCAGTTAATGGTGCAGAACTATTAGAAAAGGACTGTGAGAGAGAGGCTCAATGGCAACATACTGGAGGCCACAGGGACTGGAAACAAAGCAGTAACAATGGAAATAGCACATTGCTACTGCCATAAAGAGGACAAACTACTAGGAGACAAGCGGATGAATGGGATCTGAAAATGGTGAATAAACTAAGAATATTCATTAAATCCAATTAAATATAATATGACAACATTTGGAGCCACTGTTTTAATGTGATTCATTTAGAATAATCAATAGCACCTTTTGCACATCTGACCATGAGAGTTTTTCTTTTTTTGGCATCACAAAAACTACAGTTAGTGCAATTCAGTTTTCTGAGAAATATTGAAAGAGTAATGTAAACCTAATTCTGAAGAGCACTCAGTTTCTTGTAAAGATCTTTTGTATTTAGTCGTTTCTACAAGTTAGCCAAGAAAATGAAGTCAAAAGGAGAAGGTCTTTGGTTTTCTTATGAGCAGCTATTTGCTGATTTGTTGACTATACTGACTTGAGTGCACATTGACCCTTGTGCAACATATTCAACATTTTTTGATGGAGAATAGCATGGGCCAAAAGTTCAGTTGCATAACGGTGAACATCAAATTGTGAGATTTGGTGGTAAGAAGGTAAAGAATTGATGACATTATGCAAAGTGACAGAATCTGCCTATACAGAGCATATTCACAAACACAGCATCAATCAAGAGGGAGGTAAATGCATTAATTTAAGGCACCTAATTCAAATGATTAAATAGATGCCATATTTGCTCTGGCAAATTAATTTCAGACTCCATCTTGCCTTGTCTGCTTTAAGAGAGCTGTTGAGGTTCACAATTTTGGTTTGGACTGTCTTACATCACAGGAGTCCATATGTGAACTTGTGCTTTGAGATAGGAACACTGTGAAAGCACCACAGGGTGGAAGTTAATACTTCTGCAAGGGTATGCTTTCGATTTCATCTTGCACCATGCAGAGAGAGCAATGACAGTTTGACGTTCTTGATGTTGGGACAGTCTTTCACTGATTGAATAGATTTTTTTTTCTTTCTAATAATTCACATTTAATTGGTAGCAGCTAATATGCAATAACTGGATTGAATCTGATAATAATGATGCTTTTATGTTATATCATGAGCGTGGTTTTTCTGCAGAGGATACACAGATATAACCCCTTTTTCAATAAATACAGACAGCCATCATGAAGGCTAGAATAAAAGACAGATTTGTCAACAGCCAAATAAGTCCATATTAAACAAAGGCATGCCTTAACATGCAGTGATACCCCCTATGTAAAGAGACAAGGCCATGTGCCACCACTACTTCCTCATTATGAGCCCGCAGGGAGGCTATGCCGTCACTTAGAGAGATAATGTGGCAGCTCAGAACAAAGAGGCAGGTAAACAAAGGCAAAGTCTGAAAAACACCCATGCTTTCCCCCTGGGAGTGTGGGTAAGGGAGGGAGAGAGAGAGAGGGAGAGAGCAGTCCTGCAGAGAAAAAGAGAGCATGTTTTGGTATTTAAAACCAAACTGAACGGTAGATACAATCAGATCTGACCATCAGCAATCCATCTTGCAGATGTTGCCTGCAGAGGCAAGGTTGCTGTAAATCACTGTGAGTAAAAGCACTGTCTATAATCCATATTTATCACTCACGATGTACGTCTGTGTTCATGTTTATGAGAGGACATGATAAATATAAAGGCAGCTTGTGTATTTCATGAAGGCGTAATGTTTACAAAGGAATAATTGTTCATTGATATGTGTTCTTGACATCTGTGGGAATGTGTGGGCAAGTGTAGGCATGTAGTATAGATGTTATTCTCAAGTATTGGAGGAATACACACATGTTTGTGCTTGAAGTTGGAATGGTTGAGTTGATGAGATGAAGTTTTGACTTTAAAGGTGCAGTGTGTAGAATTTTGTGGTATCAAGCATAATGGACTCAGCAGATATGGAATATAATATTCATGAGTATGATTTAATTAGTGTATATATAATCACTTAAAAAATTGGAATCATTGTATTTTCATTATCTTTGAATGAGCCCTTTATATCTATCTCTTTCACCATGTTGCACTGTCATGTTTCTACAGTAGCCCAGAATGGACAAACCAAACATATTCAATTTTTGCTGCAAGATGCCACTAAATTCTAGACACTTTAGGAACATAAAATATGTTAAATGTGCATATTCTGAAGGGACAAATCTTCATAGGTCTTCCTGCTGTCATGGTTTTTTATAATTTTAGTGCTGGTGTTGTTTGCACATGTGCTTGTTATTTAATGGACATGAGGATAAGGACCATTTGTTATCACTTCGTCTATGATAGCAACATCAGTGACGGAGGAAACAGATTGCTTTAACCTGCCAATTATGAACAAAGGTTTAATAACTAAGGACATATAAAGCCAACGAAACACTAACAGGAGATCATTTAGAATCATGTGCCACTGCTGAAACACCCATCATTACATTAACCAAAGTGTTAACAAGGTGATGATAATTACTTGACCAATTATTCTAATCAGGAGAATAGTTGCGGTGGTGGTCTGGATGCTGGTATGGCAGGCAGAGGAATGACTCGTCACTACCAGAAATGTCTTGTTATTGTTCAAGTCAAAGCTTTAATTAATTAATGCCCTTGCGTTCCAGCCCACTTAATGCCTTTACCACTAAACTGGCAAATGCTAATTCATGAAAATATAACCCTCAGGCAAAAATTATGGGGAAACATACGGGAAAGGAACAAGTGGTAAAGAAAGTGATTCATGAAGCAAACTGCGTAGAATCCCAGTCTAATTTTACTTTCTTTTCTTTTCCTTAACTCTCTTTGACTGTTAAACTGTTGTCATTCACTGAAAAGGGCCTTTCATATCCATACAAACCTCTGATTTATGGTTCTTGGTTTATCTGCAGCCTGCAAATAGCCAAGCACTCCATAGTTGCATGCCAGCCGTCTCAGTGTGTTGAGAAGGTATAGAGAGGAGTCAGGCAGCAGCAACTGCAACGGAAATTAAAATGAATGGGGATTTGATTCTGAATTACTTACCAACAGTTTGTACTACCATCATTTCACTCTTACACATACAGAACATATCATAAATATATACAATATATTGATAAGAATAAACCCATAAACCCTATTTCCAAAATCCATTCATATTTTTCATTGGAGTCTTGTATTTTTTGTTGTAATTTGCATTGCAAGCTTTAGTTCTGCATGGACGAGGTTGGGCTGACACCAACACAATTACATGTTTTCCTTGTATTCCCACCCGATTCTTTAAATTAGCCATTTAAACCCCCTCACTCACTCACTCACCCCCACAAATACACACCTTTACTGTGTTTTTAGTGCATCCATCTATCCACTCTTGGTGCTGCATTATCAAATTCATTCAGCTGGCTTATACAGAGAACGCCCTTACAGTGAAACCCAGGCAGATGCTCACATAGCACACACACACACACACACACACACACACACACACACACACACACACACACACAGAGCTGCTGATACTCAGTTATCATTGATGCTCAGATGCCAAGTAGCTGAGTTGAGGTGAGTCACAACAAAATGTGAAGGAAATTGCTAAAATCTAAGCTTGGCGTTTAACCCTCCTGTTGTCCTTGAGTCAAGGAAAGAAGGGAGGAAGGAAGGATGGAAGGGAGGAAGGAAGGAAGGAAAGGAGGGAGGAAGGAAGGTGGAAAGGAAAGAAGGAAGGAAAGGAGGGAGGAGGGAAGGAAAGAAGGACAGAGGAAAGGGGGAAGGCAGGGGTGAAGAAAGAAAGAGAGAAGGTGGAAGGGAGGAAAGGAAGGAAGGAGGGAAAGAAGGACAGAGGAAGGGAGGGGGGAGGAAAGAAAGAGAGAAGATGGAAGGGAGGAAAGGAAAGAAAAGAGGGAAAGAAGCACAGAGGAAGGGAGGGGGGAGGAAAGAAAGAGAGAAGGTGGAAAGGAGGAAAGGAAGGAAGAAAGGGAGATGGAGGAGGGAAAGAAGGAAGGGAGGAAAGAGAGAGGAAGAAGGGAGGAAGGACAGACAGACAGACGGAAGGAAGGAAAGAAGGCCAGAAGAGAGGAAAGAAGGAACAGTCAAAACAGACGGGGTCAATTTGACCCAGGAGAACGACACGAAAGTTAAAGTACCAGTGAGTAGAATTTAGTGACATCTAGTGGTGAGGTTGCAGATTGCAGCCAACTGTATATAATAGTCTCTATACTGACTATACTGCATACTATAACATTTAAGATACATTAATCAAACTAGTGCTTAGCAAAATAATGAAAAGATGAGGAAGGAGGTTAGGGTACATTGGTCTAGTATTTTGGCTCACACTTTCTTGGTTTGACAGACAACATGAACATAAGTAGGTTTTTCTCAAAGAAGAGGAAAGAAGTAAGTCCTCACTGGTAGTAATCAGTTAACTTCAGCTAACAAACAGCTGAGTCCCTTACGGCCAGGGTCACACTGTTTTGACAAATACAATTCTGGCTGGCTCACGAATAAACTGGGTCACAAAATTGACTGATACTCTACTTTCTGAGGACCAATTTTTGGCCTACTACTTGGGACTTCCAGTGTCAGAGAGTCCTACTTTAGAGTCAGTAGTATACACGTTCAGTATACAGTGACTTGTTATGATTATAAAGTGAAATAATATGTATACAGCTCACTAAATGATTATTACTCCATCTCTTCTCTTGACATCAAGGTGCTTGAGAGTGAGTCAGAGGCAGGGACAGGATGCAGGGTGAGTGGAGAGGTCAGTGATGAAAGGGATTTAGAATAATTTGTGATCATTTGTGACTATTTTCTCATTAATTTATGGAAATCAGTGGGAATATTGAATAGGAAACATTTCAGTCAAACCAATTATAGCCACAAAAGAGTATCCAAATACTCGTTAAAAAGCACAGAGCAATACCGTGTTGTAATTAACCGTGTTTTACAGCAACACTCCATACTGTGTTAGTTCAATGTATTTCTAGCTGCAGTCATCAACATGATAGTTTCTAAACTTGTAGAAAGAGTGAATAGCCTGCTGTCTAGTTTAACATCCAGTTCAAAAGGAGAGCGGGACTGAAGACCAGATAGACTTAGGAAAATCAATTGCACTGTGGAAAAAAAAGCAGTCTGTCAGAGCACATAACTGCAGACCAGTGATTTTAACACATGCAGTCAGGCAGAGCATGTTTGAAGAGTGGCTTCACTTGCTTTGCTATTGAACTGCACAGGCCTATCAGGGAATCTCTCCATCACCGTGGTTGTATCTGCAGCATTTTATTTTAAAGCCAAATACATTGTAAGTATTGCAACGCCGCCACAGTGTGTCGAATAAAAAATGACATCGAAAGTCAACAGTGCAAAGAAGGATGGCTTGCAGCATTAAAAAACCAGAGCCAGGTTTCCCAAAATGGACACATGGATTCCATACACGAAGACTGAAACGTGACTGAAATATCTTCGCCTCTAATTTCAGTGAAGTCAAATAGGTAGATAATATTTAACCTCCTGTGACCCTTCGTCCTCACATGGGGATGTTACATTTTGAACTTTGACCTGTTGTCCTTGTTCGTACAGTAAATGCATTTTTGTGCCACCTAGTGGTCGCAAAAGCACAGTACAGTGTAAAAATCAGCAAAAAGTCAGACAACAGCTGATCCACAGTCAGAAGATCAGATCACATTTTATGGTTGAAACTTGTTTATTTAAGCTTAACGTTTGTAGTTTGATATGTTGTCCAAATTTGACTTATGGCGCTTTTCCACTACACAGTTCCAGCGCGACTCAGCTCGCCTCGACTCGTTTTTTTTTTGCGTTTCCACTAGGGATAGTACCTGGTACCTGGTACTTTTTTAGTACCTGCTCTGCTGAGGTTCCAAGCGAGCCGAGCCGATACTAAAATGTGACGTCGACAGACTGCTGGCTGCTGAGTGGTCAGAAGAGTTGTCGCTGGAAGAATCATGAGCCGTCCCACACAAGAATCAAACCCGGCATTTTTATATACGGGCAACAATGTAACAGCCATACGGCTCAATTTTGTTGCTTTGTGTGTGACAGAAAGCCACATACAGCAGCAAGTACACCACTGCCTCCATGTCCGTGCCATGACGACCCCGCCCAGTTGAGTAGGTACCTTTTTGTAATGGAAAAGGTTGTTCCTGGAACCGAGGCGAGTCGAGTCGTGCTGGAACTGTAGTGGAAAAGCGCCATTCGTAATTCCCAAGCTGCTCCAAATGGGAGTATGGCTGCAGAGGTAGTAGCATAAGAATAGAAAGCCCTGATAAAGGTTAGAAACCAAATTCCACACCCATGAGAGATACATATAAATGCACACATATTGTGGTACAGTTATAATTATAATATGCACTGGCTAAATGAAACTCACCCTTCACTTCCCTACTGCAAGTTGATTTGTTGCTACATTTTCATGCTGAACCTCCATGTAGTGCCTGCTTGAGATCACTTAGCGTTTGATCAATTTCTTCCAAATGTTTGTCCAATGGTGAGTAAGTGTCCACTGTTTTTATGAGGCTGTGTGTTCATTTATCTGTACTTACAGTAGTCTGTTACTCCTGCTGACATACTGGAGAGCACAGGGACAGGTTTATAAGGCAGACCACATGGCTGGATAAGCATGTAATGGCTCCTTTTATTTTATAGTTCCTTTTAGTTAGCGTGCAATGAAACTGGTGTGTTTCAACTGGATTCGTATACCCAGTGCTAACTTGACAGGAAGGCTGTGAAATTGTTTGAAGTCCCAGCGTCCCTGTAGAGATGAATACTTTTCTAATGGAAGGTGGTCTTTTAGGTTTTTGCTGCTTTGAAGAAGGAAAAAATGAGTTGATTGTTTGTAATGTGAGCTTAAGCAGTGGGCTGTCAGTGGTATGGAGTGTGTAATATTCATATTTATATGCGCTTCATACAGGCCATCTGCTGGGAATTTACAAAAATATGCATCACTGCTTACCAATATAATGCAAACTGTGCTAGGGTTAAGAGCATAATTTCCACAGGGATTTTATAAATCCACTATTTATCATTTTGTATCGGTTCTTCAATGAAGCTGAATGTGATTCTTAAGTGGGGGTAGTACATTAATACTGTAGTAATTTACATCCGATTTTTAGCTTGTTAGACATGACCCACCATGACACACGCATTTCAAAAACCAAACATATTTCCCACTTATTCTCTTTTTCAATGTGGTCAAACATATGTAAACTACATAAACAAATATTGTCAGTGTAGATGCAAAGAGAAATGCTTTTAACCTTTTATAATCCTTAGCGATATGTTCTCATTTATTCATCATTTTTTGGTTAGCAGAAATCAATACGATTCAGTACACCATATCACCCTGCTTGTGATATTTAAAAAACAAGGTATTTTAGAAGCAGAAACACCCTCTTGACCTTTACATTTATTGCAGCACCATCATGGAAATGAGAATAATTGTCCAAGCGCACTGTCAAAAACTTTAGGTGAGCATTGATGTGTTTGTCTTTGCACTATTTTTTGAAGTAGTAGGGTTATATTAGTATGTCAATCAAATGAGTTGCAAATGGACCCTGGATATTAGTGTAATGGGAATTCTTATTATTCATCTTCTCTGAAACAAATGAGCAACTATGTCATATGGTTAGGTGTATGTGTGTGTC
Organism: Scomber japonicus; assembly: GCF_027409825.1. NCBI lineage: Eukaryota > Metazoa > Chordata > Actinopteri > Scombriformes > Scombridae > Scomber > Scomber japonicus. The sequence continues at coordinate 5,418,375 of NC_070590.1, read as the reverse complement.
ATAATCTGCTGACCATGACACCACTTATGTTACATGAAATGCTGATTGAGTGAACATTATCGAACATTGAGTGAACATCATGTATGTTATAATCTACTGACTAACCATTGTCCTGATTGTACACACATTTTGACGTGACTATTGTGCGGTCAAGGTCATCCTTTCACAAGATATTGTACATAATCTGACTATTTCCTCTGCTCTGGGCTCGCTGTGCCATCTCACACAGCAAGGACTCCGTCTGCAGACAACTGAATAAACTAGAGAAAGACAAGGAACGACTTTGTGCTTCTTTATAATAAATATTACCAGAACATTAGCAAAAGACTAACATTGCCAATTTGACATCGAAGACAAAATATCACTATAACTCTGTTTAAATTGACCATGAAAACTCCTGGAAGAAGTAATGTGACAAAGAGACAAATTAACGATGTGGTGTTGAATGTTGATATAAGGTTGTGCATACCTATACGATTTAGACAGATGTCTGCCAAAAAGAAAAACAAATTGAGGCTGCACAATAACCAAATATGTTTACCTTTCCCAAACACTGGGCCACTATTTGGTTTTTCAAAGTGAAGGGTAGGTTAGGGTATAATTTGGGTCACAATCTGCTATATGTGTCTCAGTTATCTCAATTTTATATAAAAATTACACTTTCCAGGAAGGAAGGAGATCCGTCTGTCGTGGTTTTTTCATCCACTGCAGCAAATAGAGTTAGAGCAGAGACAGAAAGAGAGATAACATGATTGGAAATGGAAGAAAATAACAAATAAACACGGACTTGCTCACAGGGTTGGATTTTCAACCAGACAAAGTGAGAAAACATCGACCTGCATGGGAGAGCTCCGCGGGCCCCAACCTTAAAAAAAACATAAACCCTGTGAGCCACCTCAGTTCTCGATGCTGCAGTTCAAGATGTACGAATGCACAATAGAAGCTGTAATGATGTTGGGCAAAGTGGGCAGCTACCTGGGCCATGGATGTAACAAACAAGCCACTTCCTGCTGTGAAGAGAACACCCTGTGAAGGGCTGTATGGGCCCATGGAGCATGCTGACTAGAGACTTCTGATGGCCAAGACTTTTCAGTTTAGCACTCCAGCTAAGGTGAATGAAATTTGGTTGGACTGAATGAATCATATTAGATAGATAGATGGATGGATGGATGGATGGATGGATAGATGGATAGATAGATAGATAGAGCTGAGATCAGTAAAACCAAAATTATTTTCTTTTATTTTGAAATTTGATTAACTTAACATACAAAGAAAGTTTTATATTAGATGGATGGATAGATGGATAGATAGATAGATAGATAGATAGATAGATAGATAGATAGATAGATACTTTATTCTTTCTTTCTTGTTGCAGATGTACTTTATGACTCTGGATGCATGTTTGGAGGTTGTTGTCATGCTGCAGCTAAGTTGAATTAAATTTGGTCGGACTGAATGAATCATATTCAGTTCATTCATTTCACTGAATGATGATTATAAAAACAAATGTATTGCTAGAAATGGACAATGGTTGATTTCATAAATAATGCCATGAATAGTTTTTTACACATTAGTTCACATACAAAGTGCAGTAAACCAAAAAGATTTTAAAAAATTGCCCATAATGTTCTCCTTGATGCACTTGCACACATTTTTTCAAGGCAGGTCAGTTGTTCCTGTTGTAGGACTTCTTGTTCCTCTCATTCTTCTTGTTGCAGATGTACTTTATGACTCTGGCTGCATGTTGGAGGTTGTTGTCATGCTGCAGAAGTCATTTGGACCCCATCCACCTCCTTGATGGTATTACATAATGGATACAAATCTAAACATCTAAATTGCCTAAAACCTTTGCACAGTCCTGCTTCCTACATCTTTTAATATCCGCTGGCAAACATAGTTCAAAATGAGCCACATTAAAATGCACCATTCATTTAAATGATGACATTGCAGCAGACACGTGGATTCATTGTTTATATGAATAATGTGGTGATATCACTTACTGTACTCACCATGAGCGCAGTAATGTACAGCTCCTGCCAAAGCATTACTTAAGCTGGTGCCACAGCTCAGGATTCAACTAGTTCTCTTCCTCTGCAGTCAAATTGATTTGTGAATGTTACATTACTGCCACCATTTGGACACCGAGTAACATGGTCAATATTCAGAATATTCAAGTCTAGCTTAAAACTACTGGAGCATAGGAGATTCAACCATACAGGCTGATTTAGCTTTACACACACACACACACACACACACACACACACACACACACACACACACACACACACACACACACACATTCACTATGAACACATACTCACTCATCCACACACACACAAACACACTCACACTATTAACACACACAAACTCACATTCACCATAAACACATTCATTCACCATTAAAACACACACCCACACATTCACTGTTAACACACAAACACACATTCACCATTAAAACACACACCCTCACTCACACACACAAACAGACACATACACTCACTATTAACACACAAACACACACACACACACACACACACACACACACACACACATTCACTATTAACACACAAACACACATTCACCATAAACAAACACACACACACAGACACATTCACCATTAACAGACACACACACTCACTATTAACACATACACACACACACACATTCACCATAAACACAAACACACACACACACATTCACCATTAACACACACACACATGCATGTTCACCATAAACATACACACACACACTCACTATTAACGCATACACACATACACATACACATACACACACACACACACGCACACAGACCTATTACAGGAAGTCACAGAGCCTCGATATGTTTGGCTGGACATTCCCTTTGATTCTACAGACAACCACAATTTCCTACCTTGTTATCCCGCCAAATTAAAATCCCGTCAAAGTAATACGAGGCTCAGTATTAAAACTCTCTCTTGGGTGTACCTTCATCCACTTACCTGATCTTTGCACCACGTTTATTCCATATCCAGTATTAATGCTCAACTCTTTTAACAACCAATGCATGAATAACTCTCCTAATTACTGCCACTGTCATTATTTCCCAGTTCATTCCCTCTTTTTCTGCTGAATAAAAACTCCAGCCTTCTGTTACCATGTAATCATTTCCCTCTGCCTCACCCTTGGATACCATGCCTCCCTCTTTGCATCTCTCATAACTATAAACATTCATGTGCAAACAACAATTACATAATAGATATATCTAAATATGGATTAACCACAATAATAATAGAATGTATCAGCTTATCTTGTCCCATTCTTTAACCCTCCTGTTGTCTGCAGGTCACGGAAGGAAGGAAGGAAGGACAAGAGGAAGGAAGGAAGGAAGAAAGGAAAGTAGTAAGGACGAAAAGAGGAAGGAATTTAGGAGAGAAGGATGGGAGAAGGAAGGAAGGGAGGGAGGGAGGAAAGAAGGAAAGAAAGGAGTAAAGGGGAAGGAAGGAAGGAAGGAAGGAAGGAAGCAAGGAAGAAGGAAAGAAAAATTGAAGGAAGGAAAGAAGGAACTGTCAAAAGAGACGGGGTCAATTTGACCCGGGAGGACGACATGAGGGTTAAATGTATTTTTTTATACTCCAGACTCTAGAAATCTCGTCATTCACTAGCAAAGACCATGCCAACTAAGATATAAGTCTAAGTATTTATTATGTGAAAGAAAAAAGGGTTGAGGGATAAGGAAGAAGGGATGGGGGGAGAGGGTTGAGGGGTAGGGATGAGGGGTGAGGGTCGAAGGGTAGGGATGAGGGGATGAGGGTAGATGGGTAGGGATGAGGGGATGAGGGTAGATGGGTAGGGATGAGGGGATGAGGGTCGAAGGGATGAAGGTCGAAAGGTTGAAGAGGTGGGATGAGGGGTGAGGGTCGAAGGGTAGGGATGAGGGGTGAGGATAGATGGGTAGGGATGAGGGGTGAGGGTCGAGTGGATGTAGGGGTTGGGGTCATGGGGATGTAAGGTCGAGGGGTCGTAGGGTTTGGAGGGAGAAGTCAGGGCCGTGGGGATGGGGGGGGGGGTGGGATGTAAGAGAGGGGGAGAAGAAAAAGAGATTTGGAGGATACCATGCCTCCCTCTTTGCATCTCTCATAACTATAAACATTCATGTGCAAACAACAATTACATAATAGATATATCTAAATATGGATTAACCACAATAATAATAGAGAGTATCAGCTTATCTTGTCCCATTCTTTAAATGTATTATTTTATACTCCAGGCTCTAAGAAATCTCGTCAATCTTGAGTGGCAGCTGAGTATTTGACTCTGTCCTGCTTTTTGCACTTGGCTTCTGCTGCCTTATTCCTGATCAAACCACGATATCACGGACAGATTGGAAAAGAAGGCCGTCTTTACCTTTGCTATCTATCAGCTTAATCCCCAAGGAACATAACTTCATTTTCTCTCAACACTGTTTTTTTTAGCCACCCTTGACACCTTCCCCTAGACGCTCTTGGTGTTTCATCATTCTAAATCATTAGAAAAGTTTCTCAAATCCTTTCCTCTTGATAGTGGGAGTCTTTTTTTATCTTTCTCATCCAACAATGATATCTTTTAGCTTTATTTTCTTTCCAGTCAGTGGATGCTGGTACTTTCAGAGCTTGAATGGACTGTACTTATAAGCGTTTTGTTTTTTTTAGTCTTTCAACCACTCAAAGCACTTTTGCACTATATGTCACATTCACATACATTGACAGCAGGGCTGACACATAAGGTACCAAGCTGCTCATCAGGAGGAAACTAACATTCACATACTGTTGGTGCAGCCATTGGGAGCAATTTGGGTTTAAGTATCTTGCCCAAGAACACATCGACAACACATCAGACCGGAGCAGTCGGGAATTGAACCGCCAATCTTTCGATTAGTGGACGACCTGTCCTACTTCCTGAGCCACAGCCAGCCCTGGAGAAGGATTGCACTTAGACAGCATTTTTTATTCAAAGAGCTTAATGCTTAAACATCATAAGTAACATTAATCAAAGACTCAAATGACTAAAGTCTAAAGGTCCAGTTATTTACATAAAGTGTTTCTTATCAAAGTCAAGTAAATAATATATTGCTGTGTGGCTTTGTCATCATTTGCCTTTTAAAATGGTTCAAAATGGACTTTCATTAACCCTCCTGTTGTCCTCAGTTTAAGGAAGGACAGAAGGAAGGACAAGAGGAAAGAAGGAAAGGAGCAAGGAGGAAAAGAGGAAGAAAGTAAAGAAGGAAGGAAGGAAGGAAGGAAAGGAGTAAGGACGAAAAGAGGAAGGAATTCAGAAGAGAAGGAAGGAAGGAAGGAAAGGCAGGAGTAAGGAGGGAGGGAGGGACGGAAAGGAGTAAGGAGGGAGGAAGGAAGGAAGGAAAGGAGGGAGGAAAGAAAGAAGGGGGGAGGGGGATGAAGGAAGGGAAAATTAAAGAAAGAGGGAGGAAGGAAGGATCAATTTGACCCGGGAGGACGACACGAGGGTTAACCTTTTTGCATGAGTTATATTCTAATCCAGTAATGTTTGGTTAGATAGAAGGCACACACATGACTTGGTTAGGGCCAGTGAAAGGTTAGGGAATGATTGTAGTCACTGTCAAAAGAAACAGGAAGCAAACAGCAGTCTCATACAGTATGTTCTACTTATACATTTTGTTGGCTCATCCATCCAACTTGATCTTCTGCCTCACATTTTTTTGGTTGTGATAGGTTGCGAGGGCTGGATCTCGAGGACATTGGTCAACCTGTCAATCACGACGTAGCCACACCCTAATGCATACCCTGCTTTATCGTCAAATATAAAATCAGGGAGGCCAAAATGTCCCAAATGAACATCATACTGCATTGAAGAAGGCTTTAAACTAGCGATTGAGACCATAAACACATTTTGAAAACGTTTACTGAGGTTAGAAATCAAGTGAGAAGTTGGTGAATTCTCCATTGACTTGTATAGAGACGGTCGCCCCCTGGTGGCCTTTTGATAGAATGCAGTTCTAAGTTACTTCTGCGTTGGCCTCATTGGCCAGAACTCCCCGCCTGGTTAAGGCATACAGATGACTTGGTTAGGGTTAGGGAATGATTGTAGTCACTGTCAGAAGAAACAGGAAGTAAACAGCAGCCTCATACAGTATGTTATACTTTTACATTTTGTTGACTCATCCATCCAACTTGATCTCCTGCCTCTTTGGCTCTGTACCAACGTTAGACTTCCTCCTCCTTTTGCTCCCAGCAGACAGGAGTCATAATCCTTATGTCTACTAAAAAGGCTTTGTTACTTGAAAGCAGTCTTATACAATTTTGGGTTATTTGCTGAATGAAATGATGCTGTGTTTTTTGTTTTTTTGGGGAGGACAGTCTTGTTCAAAACGAAACCCTAATCATCTCACCACATTGGAACTTGTAATCAGAAATAGCATTTGCACAAAAAAGCTCCAAATGATATGATTGTCATTAGTGATACAAAAGAAAATTGTAGCGATGCAAAAATGAGAAAACATAATAATCCATTTAAAAAGACCTCTACCACAATCTCATCTCATAAGGAGGTCACGCTTCCTGATTCGGAAAGAAAATGTGTAATTGAATGTAGTCCTGTCGTAGATTGTGTTTCTTCCTAATCATACAGTACTCTACTGAGTGAGTGAATGTCAGTTATCCACTTCAATAATCCTATCTATTGTATATTGGGCTGCGGATGTCAAAATGCATCCATGGAAACAGCAATATTGTGGTTGAATGTGACATTGAGGACTGCTGATGCATTTTTTCAATTAGAAAAATCTACATATTTATTACAAGTATTCTCTTATTTGCTTATTAACCAGCATTTTATCTTTTTACCAGTCCATGTCAAGCTAATTTTATAGATTGTTGGCTACTTTATTTTTAAATATTTTGTCAGATAATGTGAGCTTGTCATATGATTTGTGTGTTAAACCATCTTCTGTGAGGTGATTAGGATCTATTTGTCATTAAAAGGTGTAGTGAACAAAACACACTGCATTATTTCTCTTTGAAATATTGGATTTGAAGTATGAATTTGCACAAAAATGAAAGGAATCATGTCAGGTACAAGTCCTTAAAATGTGAACTAGTGTGACCTCTGACCCTAAATACATTTCTGTACTCGAATCGAGTTGTCGGATGAAAAAACAAAATTAACAATGATAAATGATCAAATCGAAGCAGCAGAAGCCAAGACTTTTAGTCCCAGGTACTGTATGGGTCAAGATCTAGAAACAATCCTATATTTCCCATTATGCAACTCATAGCATATTTCTTTACATTCCCTTCCTCCCTTCTTTCAGTTTATAATGCAGGTTTTCTGTTAAGAGCAGGCGGGGAGTTCTGGTCCTCTGAAATGAGGCCAACGCGGAAGTAACTTAGAACTGCATTCTATCAAAAGGCCACCAGGGGGCGACCATCTCAATACAAGTCAATGGAGAATTCACCAACTTCTCACTTGATTTCTAACCTCAGTAAACGTTTTCAAAATGTGTTTATGGTCTCAATCGCTAGTTTAAAGCCTTCTTCAATGCAGTATGATGTTCATTTGGGACATTTTGGCCTCCCTGATTTTATATTTGACGATAAAGCAGGGTATGCATTAGGGCGTGGCTATGTCGTGATTGACAGGTTGATTGCCCAATGTCCTCGAGATCCAGCCCTCGCAACCATAGCAACCTCCCCGCTAGCACCATAGCACCTTCAACAATTAGCATTCTGATGGTTTACAATGGCTTGTGTTAGTGAGAGATTTCATCATAATGGGTCGTGGAAAATACGCCATTTAAAATTACATCATATATACCATTGTGAAAATGCAAGAGATGATGCAAATAAACTCCTGTCAAACGTTCATGTTCTATTTCTGTCAATCATCTGTCTGTCTTTACTCCACACTGATCAGAAGGTTTCAAGATAAGCTCTTGGCTTTTTTTTTTTTTCTTTTTTTTTACCCTCCCACTTTCAGACAAGCAGAAGCAGCAGCTGTCGAGCCTCTCAGCATCCACACCCATCCTTCCTCACAAATTTCTCATTTGGTTGAACAGCAGGGCAGAAAAAAAATATCAATATGAGGAAACCTGATGCAGAGCTAAGAGCTAAGGCCACCGTCCAGCCTGATCCGTGATAGAGTTCATAAGTCGCTCAAGCATCTCTACCCTCAAAGAAGTTCATGAGACGGAGGCAGACAGTGGCTCAGGGATGTGACTTTGAAGAAAGAATCAAGCAGGCTCGCTTAAGACTTGAAACCCTCTCGGGGATCTTCCACCATTTCCTCTCAGTGCAGAGAATGAAACCTAAATGCTGTCATTTGCATATATTTCTTGTGGAGAAAAGTGAAAATCACTTTGGGGAGCATTTTAAATTAGGAATGTGTTTATTTCCTGGACCAGCCTGTTTAGCATTAAACGAAATCCAATCTCTGTTTAGACAGCAGCAAATTAGGCACAATTAATTATTTTTTGTTGTCCTGGGTATTGGGATTAGTCCAAGCTGTTTATATCCATCCCTCTTCACTGATGCTCTAAAGTATTCAAAAAAAAAGAGGCTGAAATGTTAATGTGCATGCAAACAGATTTACTGTATGGTGGTCGGGGATTATAGATGTTCAGCATGGCTAGGCCCGAGAAATGAAGAGTAGTTCTTAGTCAAAGAGTCGCACACTTCCAGAGTTCATTATCTCATTGAGGTGTTTTTCCTCAAGAAGCACAGCAGTGTTTTCACCCCAGTACGCTGCTGTTGCCTTCATTATCTGCCTCTTACAGTATACCTGCAAGAGAGAAGCTTCAGCTTGCTCTCAGGCAGTTGTTAACTTTTATTTTTACACACAGAGAATCAACATAAAATATTTAAAGATATGGTAAGTGCATCTGTCCTGACTTTTCACACCTCTTAGCAGACTCAAAATGTTATCATTTCCTTCTGTAAGGGGAATAGAGATTTACCACCTATAGCCTGTCTGACGCAACTGCCTGTTTCATGCATACAAATGTGTAATTATAAGTATAGGATAGATAGATAGATAGATAGATAGATAGATAGATAGATAGATAGATAGATAGATAGATAGATAGATAGATAGATAGATAGATCTGAGATCAGTAAAAAAAAATCTTTTATTTTGAAATTTGATTAACTTTTTGATTAACATACAAAGGAAGTTGGATGGATGATGGATGGATGGATGGATGGATGGATGGATGGATGAATAGATAGATAGATAGATAGATAGATAGATAGATAGATAGATAGATAGATAGATAGATAGATAGATAGATACTTTAATGATCCAAATGGCACCTGAGATAGATAAACAGATAGATACATCTGAGATCAGTAAAAAAAATCCTTTCTTTTATTTTGAAATTTGATTAACTTAACATACAAAGAAAGTTTTAGGATAGATGGATAGATGGATAGATAGATAGATAGATAGATAGATAGATAGATAGATAGATAGATCTGAGATCAGTAAAAAAAATGTTGGTTTTATAGCATAATTTGAACTCTGATTCAGTCTCAGCTGGTGTTTCAGTTGAAATGAGAATATACTTTTTCCTCATAAATACCATATCCTGGTGTGGGTTATGGTTTCTGCATGAATATAGATAGAAATTTAGGAGCTATATATAGTATAATGCTGCAGTTATTTTCCCTCACATGGATTGTAACTTTAATACATGATAAATGCCTTTTTATGCAGCTTTTCAGTGCATTAGAAAAAATATTCTTTGTATGTTGGCGTCTAAGGCACTCAGTCAGTACTGTATATGTTGTTGCCTGTTAGTAGCTCTTACTATTAGCAACTGAATTTAACTGCAACCAGCAAAAGCGAAAAAAAAACAACAACAACAAAACAAGCTTTCCTCCCACGTAACATTGAACTTCTCTTTTTTGTGAAGCAATCTTTTCTTGTGTGTGCTCTGGCTGATATACACCTGCATTTATTACTTGTTCACACCAACACCATAGCACATAATACAGCGACTCTGCACATAATACACATGTTCCACAAAGAAGCCGACATTCACCTTTAAAAGAAGACACCTTGGTGTTATTGCTGCACCAAAGACAGTAGTAAGTGCTGCATGGGATTAATTCAGCTTGTATTAGATATGTTTTTCTTTTTTTTGACATTTCCATTCCTATTTATTAATCATCCTAACCATAGTAACATAGTGTTCTTTCTAAGCTGTTATTGTGCTATACGGGTTTCATTTCACTACATGCATACACACTGAAGCACTTACACCTACTCAACGTTTTTAAGTCGAGATCTGCACATTGCAAAATAAAAACAGGTTGAGCTTTCGTGTTACCAAATAGTTCATCAGGCTGCAGAGGGAATGGTGACCCCTTTGATTTAAAGACTTATGCTATGCTGGCTAGATGTTTCAACAGCCCAACCATGTAAAGGGGTCTATTGCTTCTAGTGGCCCCTGTTCATTTATACCCCTTTTCCATCAAGGTGGAGCCAGTGCTGGTTCGGAGCCAGTGCTCAGTTGGTGCTAGTCCAAGCACCTCTTATGAACCTGTTGCTTTTCCACCAGCAAGGAGCCACGCGATTGCGTCACTGTATAAAGTAGCCAGCGCGCGCCTTTGAAACACTTCCATGGTTCACCAGTGAGAGGCAGCAACATGGCGCAAGGCATCTAGCCTGCCGGAAACAAAGAAGAAGAAGAAGAAGACGGCAGCTCTGGCAAAAAAAAAGATAGAAATAGTACTTTTAATCAACAAATCTTTAACCCTCTGTAAATGCCATGCTAGTCAGCTAATAAACGTTAACCCCGCTAGCTGGCTAATAAAGGTTAACCCCACTAGTCTGCTAATAAACGTTAGCCCCGCTAGCCGGCTAATAAACGTTAACCCTGCTAGCTGGCTAATAAACATTAGCCCCGCTAGCCCGCTGACGTAATTGGTTTTTGCTTTAGACCAGCAAAGAGGTGGTGCTCGCTCTGGCTCCCGTTCTGAGGCTTGGAGCTGGAGCTTTGGCAGTGGAAAAGCACAGAACCAGTGCTTAGTCAGGCTCTGGCTCAGAACCAGCACCAGCTCCAGCTCGGTGGAAAAAGGGTATTAGCAGCATCCGTCATGGTCTTAAAAGGGACATATCATGCTTATTTCTGGGTCTATATTATCATCCCGGAGCTTTACTAGAATATATTTACATGAGTTACAGTTCAGAAAACTCATTATTACATCCTATTCTGGTCCTTTATTCAGCCGCTCAGATCAGCCTCTGTCTGAAACCGGCTGTTTTAGCTCCTGCCTCTTTAACACACGAACTGCCGAGGGGTCATTTTTACACCCCTGGCATCAAATGTATGTAACTCTGGTAAAATAAAACCCCTAGATCTCTCAATTCACGACTATCACCTGATTAATTATGGGTGGTGGGTGATAAAAAGAAAAAAAGTTAGTGATTTATACCTCGATCTGTCAAAGGGTAATTTTTAACCCTCATAGAAATGAAATGTTATCACTCTAACTTCTGTTTCCTGAAGGAGAAGAATGAGGTACAGTACAGAAAATGGGATGTCACACCCCTGGGTGACCTGACTGAAGACACTTCTATTCATAGCTTTAAGACGAATGATCTGTGGTAATGTATATGAAGCCCTGCCTGCACATATTTACATCTATCAGTTTGATAGCTGCTCTTCACCAAGCCTAGCTGTGCTTTACAACCTAGTGTTGAACCTCATTCCTCTACTTCAAGAACAGAAGTTATAGTCATTTTGTTTCTTTTCAGTCAATTCACTCTATACAACACATTTAGTATGGGACATGTATTAATGTCCCACAGAGCAGCCAGCGAGCTAGAGCTGTCGTGCATCATACCCCCAGCAGAAAGGACAGCGAGAGCCACTGATGGGGATGTCACATCCAAAAGATAAAACCATAAAAAAGTATGCGGTGATGACCAACTGGCTCCAGCACTGATATCACTCACAGTGTATGATGTTGCCGTGCCCCTGGTCCAATGTGCCCTCAGCAGAAGACCTCATGCTGTTGTGAACTAAGAACACAGCCTCCACAGTCCAGTGAGAAAGCCGCTGTTTAGACAGGGATTTGCCCCTGGCCAGATTAGCAAAACAGAGACAATTGGTCAAATAAACACACACTCTGGGTGCAACACACACACACACACACACACACACACACACACACACACACACACACACACACACGACACAGGGAATGCAACCTCCTCTGCTCCTCTGATGCAAAAAGGGAGACAAAAGCTCAAGAGCCCAAAAGCCATAGAGCTGTATGGGCTTAAGGGGTTAATATGCTCATGTCATCCTCCCGGGTCAAATTGACCCCGTCTCTTTTGACTGTTCCTTCTTTCCTTCCTTCTTCCCTCTTTCTTTAATTTTTCCTTCCTTCTTCCCCTCCTCCCCTCTTTCGTTGCTCCCTCCTCCTTCCATCCTTCCATCCTTCCTCCCTCCTTATTCCTTTCCTTCCTTCCTTCCTTCCTTCTCTCCTAAATTCCTTCCTCTTTTCGTCCTTACTCCTTTCCTTCCTTCCTCCCTTCCTTCCTTCCTCCCTCCCTTCTTTCCTTCCTCCCTTCCTTCCTCCCTCCCTACTCCCTTCCTTCTGTCCTTACTTCCTTCCTCTTTTCCTCCTTCCTCCTGTCCTTCCTTCTGTCCTTCCTTGACCTGAGGACAACAGGAGGGTTAATCCAAAGTGAAGAGGGTTCAAGGGGAATGCACAAAGCATGAGGGTCGCACACTCACTTTGAGGAGGTCAAAGAGCGAAGCAGTACAGTTCTGCATGAAAGAAATGTCATATGTGCAGACTCAGTGGGTTCAAATGGAGGACCAGAAAGAGCCTCAAGCACCAAAGCAAAATCCCTTAAAGGGGACACTGGTTTTACCTTAACCTACCTTCCTTCTTTCCTTCCTTCTTTCCTTCCTTCCTTCCTTCCTTCCTCCTTCTCTCTTTCATTCCTTCCTCTCTCTTTCCTTCCTCCATCCCCTTTCTTCCTTCCTTCTGTCCTTCTTTCCTTCCCTCCCTCCCTCCTTCTCTCTTTCTTTCCTCCCCCATACCTTCCTCCCTTCCTTCTTTCCTCCCTTTCTCCCTCCCCCCTTCCTTCTTTCCTCCCTCCCTCCTACCTTCCTTCCTTCTTTCCTTCCTCCCTCCTTTCCTCCCTTCCTCTTTTCCTTTCTCCCTTTCTCCGTCCTTCCTTCCTGCCTTTTCTTCCTCCCTTCCATCCCTCCTTCTTCCTCCCTCCCTCCCTTCCATCCTTCCTTGACTCGAGGACAACAGGAGGGTTAACCGTTGGAAAGGAGATACTCTTATCTACTAGGTCCTGCAGGAAAGTCCAAACTTACACAATAAAGCGCTGAAATGGGACCTGCCATTTCTAGGTCTACAGGTCTCCAGTAGATAATGCCCTCACACTTTGGGTCATTACCAACCACACTTTGGGGAATCCCCTTCGCTACTAATCTGACCAGCCAGTACGATCTGGGCTAGAGCCTGCAGGTGCATCCTCTCCAGAACAGGCAATATCATTTCCACTGGGGAAATGCATTCTGGGCCATGGGTGCACTAACCCATTTTTCATCATTCTGCAACAAAAAATAAATAATTTAATTTATTTTGTTGTTTTTTGTTGTATCTTAGAGTTTATTGATGAATTTTAAAATGTATTTGAGCTTTTTAATTGGTAATGAAATAACCCAATAACCCCTTCAACTTAATTAGGTAAGGAAGAGACCATAAATAAATACATGTTTTTTTTTGTTGCCCTCTTTCTGTTACTCTTTCATCCCGGTGTGATCTTATTGATAAAGATATTGCTGGTTTGGTGCATGGTGTTTTCTCTCCTTAAAGCTAATTATGTCTCAAATTACTGAGCTCAGTCTATTTTATGACATTAATAAACACATACGTAAACTGTTAAAAAAAAACTCCCTGCTGTATAAAAAAGGAGTGTGTTTAATTAATGGTGACAGCTATACAATATTGCCTGTTTAATTAATGCTAGAAATGTTTATCTCCTTATAATCAGGTGTTAATTATATATATTTACATGCAACATTTTATTTGTGTGAGGGAGCAAATATGCCCTCACTTGGTAACTCAGCAATTGTATTTATTTTAATCTTGTTTTTTAAAGCTTATATACATTAACACATGATGATAGACATCAACACACTTGTTAGAGCCTGAAATGAGCTTTACTGTTATGACAATGTTAACACTGTAGACAAGTAAACCCTATACATGACTACTAAAAGTATAATATTAGCTACGTGGCATCTCTTGAAGTTGAGATTTGACATTTTCAGGTCTTATTCATATTTGCATGATTTACAGTTAAAAAAATCTTATCATCAAAATGTGGACAATGATGATAGACATTAACACATAACCCAAAGATGGCTTGTTAGAGCCTGAAATAAGCAGAAGTTGAGATATCGTGGACATTTCCAGGTCTTAGTCATAGTTTGGGGTTATATTGGAGTATCTTTGCATGATTTACAGTTTTAAAAAAAAATCCTTGTCTCTTTAAGGCTCCCCTTCCATGAGGGGTTCATCAAAATCTAAAATATGTAAGTGGACAATGTGGGCAACAACTCATGGAAGAACTTTAGCAACAAAGATTATAGACGGCTGTTTGTGGGCATGCACAAATTATAAATCATGCAGAGGAAGCAGCATGACGTGTAGGCTGATGCCCTGGATTTCTACTTGCAGGCAGTATTTTTTTAAAACATACATTTACCTCAGGTTTTGGACCTTTGACCATGTTTAACAGGTGTTCACCATCATAACAGTCCAAAAATAACAAAAAAAATAAATCACAAAAAGCATGATGTGTCCCCTTTGAGATTTGCTAAAGTGATGAATATGAAGAGGCAGGAATTAAAAATTGGATTTTAATCCATTTTAAATCCTCATCATCACTGTTTTGAGTATAATCTCAAAGGCAAAACTGATCCTCATTAAGCCCTCCTGCTCTTGAGAGGAGCATGGGTGGGCTGTGTTATATTGTACATGACTAAAGTTTGTATTACAGGGCTAACCAAAAGTTTAGGTATTAATTCCAGTTGCTAAATTGATTTGTCACAGGTTGATTTTTCTCCTGAAAATGGCTAGAGTATATTTTGGACAACCCATGTCTATTTAAATAGGAGCATTAACGCTCCTGTTGTCCTCAGGTCAAGAAAGGACAAGAGGAAGGACAGGAGGAAGGAAGTAAGGAGAGAAGGAAGGGAGGAAGTGCACCTAAAAATGTCAGCAAACCAGATAATCTTTTTTCTGAGCTTAAGGCAATCGTATCAACAAGTGAAGTAAGATGATGCCTCCTTTCTTCTAAGCTGTAACTGGCTGGAGTGTTGCAGTGAGTCCATAGTTGTCCATTTAGTTATTGGAGAGGAGCTCTGATGATTTTCTTTGGTTGTGAACTGTGGACTGGTGAATTGTATGTAAATGGCCAGGCAGAACATTCACATATACAGTAACTGTCTAGGAGGAAATGATGGAAAGAAACATGGCTTCAGGCTCTCCATTGGATCAATAAAAGATAGACAAGAAGAAGAAGAAGAAGAATCTGACATGGTGCTCAGTCATTGGTAAAGAATGCATGTTTTATCTCCTCTACTACTGGATGGTTTTGGATCGTTTCTTCATTAGAAACGTGTGATTGTGGGGAGATGACAGGAAACAAGGGAGAGAGATGCAGCAGAAGTGTCTCGGCTGGCTTTGAACTGGGGATGTTACAGTTCAGCGTCTTTACCCCCATACATGCCACAACCTTACTGCTTTCAACTAAAACCATGTGAAAGCTCAGGAGTCAGGATAGTATTGGCAGTCGTATAGCGTCAGACGTAGTCGGATCTTTTCCTTAAGTAATACTATTAATACCACAATGTGAAGATACTGTTGTTACAGTAAAAGTCAAAATGCAGTACAGAAGTATTTTATATCTATACTACATCAACTAAATATACATTTACTTACTTTTATGGCTTTCAAGGCTCATTTTAACTATGTTACACACTTTGATGATTTAACCTTTGTGTCGTCCTCCCGGGTCAAATTGACCCTGTCTATCTTGACTGTTCCTTCTTTCCTCCCCCCTTCTTTATTTCCTCTTTTCCTTCCTCCCTCCTTCCCTCCTTCCTTACTTCCTCCTTTCCTTCCTACCTCCCTTCCTTCCGTCTGTCCTTCCTTCCTCCCTCTTTCCTTCTCTCTTTCTTTCCTCCCCCTTCTTTATTTCCTCTTTTCCTTCCGCCCTCCTTCCTGCCTTCCTTACTTCCTCCTTTCCTTCCTTCCTCCCTTCCTTCTTTCCTCCATCCTTCCTCCCTTCCTTCCCTACTTCCTCATTTCCTTCTTCCTCCCTTCCTTCCTTGACTCGAGGACAACAGGAAGGTTGATAAAATAGAAGTGTATTCGTTCAATGAGAAAATAATTACATTCAAATATAAATAAATATAAATATATAAATCAAATCAAAATTGAACCTTTTTTTGTTTTAATGAACTAATTAATTTCTTAATATGAATTTCAGATACCTACAATATACTGTAACAATTTACATTTGTACTGTAATTATTGTTATTGATTCACTTTAAATAATTGCTACATTAATTAATTACTTTAATGTTACCTATTCATTACTTATGTTATGTATCTCTATGGAGCTTATACTACATGTGCAAGATGCATAAAATGATATGATGATAATAAATAAAACAAAAAACTATTTCTTTGTACACACACAGAACTAGCAGCTAGAAGACTGAGATTTCTTTTTACTGGATTAGAAGTGTTGTCTTTACCTTTAATGTTTAACCCTCATGTCGTCCTCCCGGGTCAAATTGACCCCATCTCTTTTGACGGTTCCTTCTTCCCCTCCTCCCCTCTTTCTTTGCTCCCTCCTCCTTCCTCTTTGCTTCCTTCCTTCCTTCCGTCCTTCCTTCCTTACTTACTTCCTTACTTTCTTTCCGTCTTTCCTTCCTCCCTTCTCTCCTAAATTCCTTCCTCTTTTCGTCCTTACTCCTTTGCTTCCTTCCTCCCTTCCTCCATTTTTAGGTGCACTTCATTGGCTCCCTGCCAGACTTGTTTTTAAAGCTGGGTTTCTTTTAAATACACACAATTATGAGCCCAAGAAAATAAGAAGTGCAGTTTTCTTGAATTATGCTCCAAAATTATGAAATACTCTACCTAAAGCTATAAGAGATTTTGAACATTTTAAACATATTGATTTAATTATTGTATTTGTTAATTTACTGTTCTTGTATAGTATTATATTTGATGTATTCATTAAATCTTTGTGTAATTATATTGTTTATTTTTGTACTATTTATTTTGATATTGTATACATCAGAGCTCCTCTCCAATAACCAAATGGACAACTATGGACTGGCAGTGAGTTACAGCTGAGGAGAAAGGAGGCATCATCTTACTTCACTTGTTGATACAATTGCCTTAAGCTCAGAAAAAAGATCATCTGGTTTGCTGACTTTGTTTGCTTCAGTACATCTGGCTAGAGTTCCAGGGTGGCAATGTTCAGGGCAAGTGGCTCTAATTTAGAGGGCTGGGAGGTCTGTTGGTTTTTAGAGTCAGTCACCACAGCAGAGAAAACAATGCGAGTCCAGTTCAGAGCCTGGCAAAGCAGAGGTTAAGACAAGGTGAATGCTCTCCAGCTGGGAGAAAAGAGAAAAGAGCCGCTGAGCTCTCATGGCTCAGTGCACAGAATACCTTAACACACCTCCACCACATGGTGCTTTGGTACTTTGGTGCATGGTGAAACATTAATAAGTGATAGTACTTTTAATATGTGTACTCATTAATGAAATGTTTTTTATTCTTATTTTTCATTCTTGTCATTTCAACACAGCTGATTTGTTTCTATCCCTCCTGTTGTCCTCAGGTCAAGGAAGGATAGAAGGAAGGACAGGAGGAAGGAAGGAAAGGAGGAAAAGAAGAAGGAAGGAAGGAAAGGAGGAAAAGAGGAAGGAAGGAAGGAAGGAAGGAAGGGAGGAAGGAAGGAAGGAAGGAAGGGAGGAAGGAAGGAAGGAAGGAAGGAAGGAAGGAAGGAAGGACGAAAGAGGAAGGAATTTAGGAGAGAAGGAAGAAAGGAAGGAGGGAAGGAAAGAAAGGAGGAAGGAGGGAAGGAAGGAAGGAAGGAAGGAAGGAAGGAAGGAAGGAAGGAAGGAAGGAAGGAAGGAAGGAGTAAGGAGGACGGAAGGAAAGGAGTAAGGACGAAAAGAGGAAGGAATTTAGGAAGGTAGGATGGAAAGAAGGAAGGAAGGAAGGAAGGAAGGAAGGATGGATGGAAAGACGAGGGAGCAAAGAAAGAGGGGAGGAGGGGAAGAAGGAAGGAAAGATTAAAGAAAGAGGGAAGAAGGAAGGGAAGAAGGAACAGTCAAAAGAGACGGGGTCCATTTGACCCGGGAGGACGACATGAGTTATTATTGTTCCCACAATCAGCTGATGAAGTTACCTGCTGTTCAAGTTAAGTCAGGATCCTACACTCTCCTTTCAACTTCCTGTATGACATAAAAATGCTCAAAAAATGCTGTAATTTAAAATCAACGAACAAGATCATTCCAAAACTAAATTAGTGACCCCTCATAAGGGGTCACTAAACCCCCCCCCCCCCCAATTTCATGCCTCAGTCTGCTAGCCAACATGCTTTAAACCCCAACGAAAGTTACACAAAGACTACATCATCATTTATGATCAAATATTACTTGTGAGCTTTATATGGGCTTTATCAATTATGACTCAAGTCGAGACACTCAACACCATAAGGGGGGTTTGCTCTGTCAATAAATACAATGAATTTAATATGATGAGAGTCAGATACCGCGTGGATCAAATATTAACAAACCTTATCAAACAATCATTACGCAATATGGTGTATGCAGCACACGATAGTTGGAAAACAGAACCCTGCTCATTGTGTGTGAATTTGATTTCAAGTTGTTGCCATTTACATGACAGTCCAGTCTGAATAAAGCAGTGAGGGAAAAGTGTCGAAATACATACTCAGGCATAAATTAGATAACAAGGCGCATCTGGTGAGACGGGCAGCAGAGAGGGAGGACTGATGAATGGATGAGCTGCAGGTGTGTAGGCTAACTCTCATTCTGGGTATTGAATATGTAGTGAGTTTACACTAGAATATAACACATTGAAGTACTCTTAAAACAAACAATAGCGATAATAAAAAATAATAAATAAAAAAAAAAAAAAAACCTTGATTTGAGTGCTGTACTGATGGACGCTATTGTTTCACAGTGTTATACACAACAGGAACAAAGGAGCTACTCAAAGCGTGAAACAAAGTGACACAATTGTGGACAGCGATGTGCTGGGTGCAAACATCTCCGAAAAGAAAGCGATGAATAAAAGAATGAAATTTCCACTTCAGACATAATTGGAAACCTTGTATCAGTGAACAAAACCAACATTGAAATACGTGGTCCTTAATTCTTCAATGTTTACTTCATTAGTTTATTCCATAATGTGTTTAAAATGGGATAAAAGCAGGCGGGGAGTTCTGGTCTTCTGAAATGAGGCCAACGTAGAAGTAACTTAGAACTGCACTCTATCAAAAGGCCACCAGGGGGCGACCGTCTCTATACAAGTCAATGGAGAATTCACCAACTTCTCACTTGATTTCTAACTTCAGTAAACGTTTTCAAAATGTGTTTATGGTCTCAATCGCTAGTTTAAAGCCTTCTTCAATGCAGTATGATGTTCATTTGGGACATTTTGATTTTATATTTGACGATAAAGCAGGGTATGCATTAGGGCGTGGCTACGTCCTGATTGACAGGTTGATTGCCCAATGTCCTCGAGATCCAGCCCTCGCAACCATAGCAACCTCCCCGCTCCGCCCACATCCCCGCCTCATGCCCATATAAGTAGAATCTGTGTTTTTATTTTTCCCAGTATGCGCCTGAAATTTTCAAGATGGCGCTGCTCAGATTCGAAACTATTGGCTTCCAAGCAGCAGTCCACAAACCAATGGGTGATGTCATGGATGTTACGTCCATTTCTTTTATACAATCTATGGATAAAAGTTTATTTCAACTCTTATTTTTGCTTGTGAAATGATCAGTTATAATAAACACTACTTTCTATAGAGGCAGATGCAGTAATCAGGTGATCAGGCTGGTTGGAAACACGACTATGTAAACCACAATTTTGATAATTATTTATACAGCTATTTTAAATATTCTCGAATTTTGGTATGTAGATGATGTCAAATTGATAAATAATTGTTCCACACATGAAAGGGGAGTTAAGGATTTTTTTTGGCGGGCTTCAGGGTTTTCATATGCTCCTCATGTCCTGCTAATAATCGAGGCATGGCATCACCTCTCTCCACCTCCAGACCTGCACTTGACCTTGCCTCTGGTTACTTTGCCTCCTCAGACTCAAAAATCACACCGGGTTAAAAAGAGATTTTTGACAGAGGGATGCAAGGGGGCCGAGAATTGATCAATACTTTTTGAGAGGTCAGTCAGGTCAGTTGGATGAAGTCCAGTGAGGAGTGAGCAAACAACAGTTTGCACCATGTAAGAATTCTTGTTAGAGAGTTAAAAAAAAAGACAATAGCTGTGACAAACAGGGCCTGGAGGGCAAAGGAAAAGAGGATTTGTAGCCAGAAACCTCAAATGAAATTGCTCTAGGCCAGTGAAGGGAGGGACTAGGGATCAGCACTGATTTAAAAAAAAAGCATCAACAAGAGAGACTCATTTAAAAATAGAGCGGAAATTGTTGGTTTTAGGGTTGGTGACCTGGTTACTACTAGCCTTGAAACAAAAACAGCAGCTCTGGTTAACAAGGAAAACTTCTGCAATTAATTTAGGATAATAAAACTATCCATGATTCACCCGTATCCCCTCCTGTATGTTTACAGAAAAGCAGTGACCATACATACTCCTGTGAAAGGTATTATTCCTCAAGTACAATACACTTTGCAGCAGATAAGAGGTCTGTGTATGAAATTGGCTCTCCCTATGTGATGGTTAACAAGTCATAAAGATTTATTAGTGAGTTGGCACAGGAAAAAGCTATTATTGGATGCAAGGGAACAGCAAATAACAAGCAGACATCCACCGGTAATTTGTCCCACCAGAGTTAGTCTTCACAGTTGAAGACATAAAATGACTGACAGTCAGAGGCATCATGGGCATAATTTGAAATTACCTGCTCCAAAACATATTTTTCCCTCCGTGCAACAAGGGATTTGGGTAGTATCACATTCATCATACCCTGCACACTAGTGAGACCTCATTTTAAGTTATTGGCTTTAGTAATTTAAATGATCCCATGAGGAGCGGGCTGTCATCGGTGTGTCCTGGGATTTTACATGTTTTTGAAATACCCTGGAAAGTTTTGAGTAAGTAGCAGACTAACCTCAAAGATCATATAGAAACAATGATGTGACACATAGGTTGCTTTGATTTGTAATTGCTTGCCATGATCTGTGTCTGTTGTTTGTACCACAGGGGAAAATCCAACAATTTGAGGATGACAAGCAAGCAGGAAAAAAAACCCTCTGACTATGAAAGAATGTAAAATCACCACTAAGATGCACATTTAAAGGGGACATAGCATGCTTGTAGTGGTTTTATGTCATTAACCCTCCTGTTGTCCTCAAGTCAAGGAAGGAAGGGAGGAATAAGGAAGGAAAGGAGGCAGGAAGGAAGGGATGAAGGGAGGAAGAAGGAAAGAAAGGAGGGAGGAAGGAAGGAGGGAAGGGAGGAAGAAGGAAGGGAAGCAGGGAAGGAAAGGAGGAAGGGAGGAAGAAGGAAGGAAAGGAGGGAGGAAGGAAGGGAGGGAGGGAGGAAAGGAAGGAAGGAAGGAAGAAAGGAAGGAAAGGAGGGAGGGAAGGAAGGAGGGAGGGAAGGAAGGAAGCGAGGACGGTAGGAAGGGAGGAAGAAGGAAGGAAAGGAGGGAGGGAAGGAAGGAAGGAAAGGAGGGGGAGGGAGGAAGAAGGAAGGAAAGGAGGGAGGGAGGGAGGAAGGAAGGAATGAAAGGAGGGAGAGGAGGAAGAAGGAAGGAGGGAGAGAAGGAAAGAAGGAAGGAAGGACAGAGGGAGGGAGAAAGGAAGGAAGGAAGGGAGGGAGGAGGGAGAAAGGAAGGAAGGAAGGGAGGGAGGGAGGAGGGAGAAAGAAAGGAAGGAAGGAAGGAACAAACAAAACAGATGGGTCAGTTTGACCCGGGAGGACGACAGGAAGGTTCATTTACTGTTATAAAGTCAGATGTAGATCTTAACCTCTTAATGCACGCTGTTCCGTCCAAGGGACGGGACGGATGTTAGGAGGTAGCCACAAGTTCTTCTGAATGTTTTAAACACCAACCCTTAAACATATATATTCATGCCGTACATCGTTGGAAAGCTTAGATTGTTCTGATTCATTCAAGACCACTCACGACTTATATGGTTGCTCACAGCCGTAATAGTATTAGCGATTAGCTCGGCTAGCCACTCAGCTAAAGTAAAAACAGCTATAATGCCTACATACCTTCAAAGTCTTCCCTTTATCCACAACGATCATCTTATGACTCAGGACTTTCTGTACAGCTCGCCAAGTATCCATTCTTGTGAAATATGAAATCCGTTTCCATAAAACCGGAATACTTTCCTCAATATGTCCATGTATTTAGTCCAACACGTAACGTAATAACACAAATAACAAACCACATTACGTCATTTCCTGACCTGCACGTGCATCTCAGAGTACACGTGACTAGATGTTTACTTCTGACGACACCACACACAAGCCAATCGGTGTTTAGGATTAGGCAGTGACACTAAGCTATGAGTTTGGCTGTCCATAAACAAACTCCAAGCGTAACCGACGTGCGCCCTGTGCGTAAAAGAGTTGAACCATATATCATTACGCACTCGGCATTTTGGTACACGGTTGGTTCTTCTTCGACTTGACATATGACTTATAGCAAAATAAACAGATAGATAGATAGATAGATAGATAGATAGTCAGTCAGTCAGTCAGTTAGATAGGTAGGTAGATAGATGGATAGATAGATAGATAGATAGATAGATAGATAGATAGTCAGTCAGTCAGTCAGTTAGATAGGTAGGTAGATAGATGGATAGATAGATAGATAGATAGATAGATATGGCCAAACAGAAAAAATATGGTTATATATAATGATAATAATAATAAATAAAAATAATAATAATAATAATATGATGTCAGCTTTCATTAGAGACCAAGATTGTAGGCAAAGGGGATGTGAAGTTATAGGTGTTTGATTGCGGTTATACAGCTTTGGTAACCATGGTAACCAAGTGTCCATTTGGAGTCTCCAAAAAGGACCTGAGGAAAACGCATGGACATACCTGTTGAAAAATAATTCTGAAAAATTCATCTTTTGGTCTTTTGACTCCAAATTTGGACTGCATGAAGCCAAGACCTGTGGCTGTGGCCTCATTGTGTCTATAACCTGCTGAGAGGTCCCTGAATGTCTGTACACATGTCATTGTAAAGGCAAACCTATGGGCGAGTAAACAACCCCATCATTGTAACCTCTGCCACTCTTTGTCAGTAAGTCACAGAATCACACAGACACTTTTACAAGAATCCTGAGAGTGTTTCCTTTCCAATGATACCAGACACATCTCTGAGTCTCTAACTATGTGGGATCTGTGCTGCTCACAACTTGGGCATGTCATTTAGGGGCGTATGTTAACACAATATTTCTAAACCTGAGGTGAACATGCAAAAATTAGAATCTGCAAAAATATGTCAGAATAAAAAAATATAGACCTGGAAATTACTTCCCCAAATTTACCTTCACAGAATTCACAGAAACCAGAGGTGAAAATGACAAATCACTAGTCACTTTCAATCATTTCTCTATAAAACTAAGCATGTATGAACCCTGTTTATACGGTTAGTGACTCAGCAATCACCCACCTGCAACAGATTTATCACATCATAATTATCGCTGTAGCTTCTGCAGTCTTTCAGAAAGCTGTTAACCAGGAAGTAAAACTGTGTGTTGAGCTGAGACTAAAATGTCAGGGGAGGGGAGCACCAATCCCAAAAGCTCCTGATTCAGCCTGTGACAGCCATGTTTGTTGCAGGTATTCGTAGTCTTCAGAGGATGAGGTCTACTCTTTGAGACTCCTTCGTCTTTTCCTCTGGCACCGAGCATCACGGGGACATGATTCCCTCCACACTGCACACAGATGTTCAACTTTGCACTCTATATTTCTCATATGATTTATGAATGAATGAACACTTCTGGTATCCTTTTTGCATCTTTATTATATTGTCTTCTCTTCCCTCCTTACTTCCGTCTGTACTTCCTCCATCCCCCTTTCTTCCCTTCTTCCTTCCTTCCTTTCCTTCCTTCCTTCCTTCTTTTCCTTTGTCCCTTCCTTCCTTCTTTCCCTCCTTCCTCCCTTCCCTCCTTCCTTATTCCTTCCTTCCTTCCTTCCTTCCTTCCTTCCTTCCTTCCTTCCTTCCTTTCCTTCCTTTCCTTCCTTCTTCCTTCCTTCCATCCTCCTTCCTTCCTTCCTTCCTTCCCTGCTTCCTTCCTCCCTTCCTTCCTTGACTCGAGGACAGATGCACACAGATGTTCAGCTTTGCACTCAATATTTCTCATATGATTTACACCATAATTCAGTAATGAACACAGCACTTGACAGGATTTACAAACTTCTGGTTTCCTTTTTGCATCTTTATTATATTGTTTACTTGTGTTTTAAGATTACCGGGAAATCCCAAGTGAAATGAAGCAGCTGTTAGATTATGTTCCAGTTTTTCGCAACTCGACATACCAAAGTCTCTCAAGCCAAATGAATGAGCTTTTCATGGAACTGGAGAGTTGCTTGTTTGGAAACGCAGTCATTTGCAAAATATGCTGCATATCAACAAAGTTCATGGATATTAAGGTCACGCTATGCAAAAGTAATATTGCTCCCAGAATCAATATGTAGAAATATGAGGTTAAAATAGGGTCAAAGCTAAACAAAGTCTTTCTGTATATTAACTTAATCCTGTATTTATTCCTAACAGACTAAACTCCTGCAGTGTTGTTCTTACTGGACCACCAAAGCCATCACTTTTACTTTCACAATTACAACTCAATTTAAAAATTGGTGCAGCTAGACTTTTAACCCTCCTGTTGTGCTCGAGTCAAGGAAGGAAGGAAGGAAGGGAGGGAGAGAGAGAGAGAGGGAGGGAGGGAGGGAGGGAGGAGCGAGGGACAGTGAAAGGAAAAGAGGAAGGAAGGAAGGGAGTGAGGGAGGCAGGGAGGCAGGGAGGGAGGGAGGGAGGAAGAAGGAAGGAAAGGAGGGAGGAAGGAAGGAAGGTACAGTAGGAGCGAGGGAGAGTGAAAGGAAAAGAGGAAGGAAGGAAGGATGAAACCCTTCTTTTCTCCCTCCCTTCCTTCTTTCCTCTGTCCTTATTTCCTTCCTTCCTTCCTTCCTTCCTTCCATCCTTCCTTCCTTGACTTGAGGACAACAGGAGGGTTAAATAAATGTCTACTTTATTTTTTTATTTTTTACAATATGTTTTTTCTTTTTCTTTTTTCAATTTTTTTTTGTATTGTCAGAGATCTGAAAAGTTACATATATGTCACATTGGGCGTTAATGGTACATTTTTTTTTCTCCTCAGTTCAACCACTTTCTAAAACACTCTGTTCTGCTCCTGTCCCTTTAAGGCCCGCCCACCTGAGGAGCCCAGTCAATTCTGATTGGTTTGCTTCACAGCCAACTTCCTGCCATTTTGGAGGCAAAACCAACAAACAATGAAACAAACATTAGTAGCAGGAATTCACTGCTTTTTCTTCTTCTTTACTTAAAATGTCAACATTGAAAATACATCCCTGGAATATGAATCAGATTCGGACATTATGAACATCCACAGCAACAAAGATTACAGTACAGCAGGACTTCTCATTACCTGCTGAGGTGACATGTGGGAAATGTGCAAAAATGCTGACTGAGGTGGAAAACGTCTGCTGTCGGGAAATAACAAAGGTAATATAGATAATAAAACCTTATTCTGCTGTCACCTAACGACTATAAAGTATCCACCCTGCTCTGCCACTTATTGGTATGCTGGAGTACATTAAAGGCCTAGAATACTACTGAAGTACTCTGTGTATATAAATTTAGCAAGAAGACCAAGAGGTAGTTTGACAGGCTTCTGGCTCCAGTATAACTGCTGTGGGTGTTTGTTTCTTTTTGCTCACAGAGGTTACTTCATCATTCACTTTTACTTTCACAATTACAACTCAATTAAAAATGGGTGCAGCTACACTTTAAACCGTTACTCCATTTTTAGGTGCACTTCATTGGCTCCCAGTATCTTGTAGAATAGATTTAGAATAGATTTTAAGGTTATTTCACTTGTTTTTAAAGCTCTAAATGTTTTGGGACCAGCCTTCATCCACAGCTGGGTTTTTAAAAAATAGTCAAATTGACCCGGTCTGTTTGACTGTTCCTTCCTTCCTTCCTTCCTTCCTTCCTTCCTCCTTCTCTCTTTCTTTCCTTCCTCTCTCTTTCTTCCTTCCTTCTGTCCACCTTTCTTTTCTCCCTCCCTTCTTTCCTTCCTCTTTTCTTTCCTTCCTTCCTCCTTTCGTCCCTTCCTTCCTTCCTTCCTTCCTTCCTTCCTTCCTTCCTTCCTTCTTCCATCCTTCCTTCCTTGACTTGAGGACAACAGGAGGGTTAAATAAATGTCTACTTTATTTTTTTATTTTTTACAATATGTCTACTTTTTGCTCACAGAGGTTACTTTATCATTCGGGCTATGTTATTTCTACAGAACAAAAAATCCATTTACAAACAGAAAAAAAAGCTAGGAAAGGAGGGAGGAAGGAAGAAGCAAGCAAAGGAGGGAGAGAGGGAGGAAGGAAGAAAGAAGGAAGGAAAGGAGGGAGGGAGGGAGGGAGGAAGGAAGGAAGGAGGGAAGGAAGGGAGGAAGAAGGAAGGAAAGGAGGGAGGAAGGAAGGAAGGAAGGGAGGAAAGGAAAGTTTGGCTTGCAGAAATTGGGTTTGTATTGTACTGAGCTCACAGAGGGGCAACAGAGCTCTTTATTCAGCAGGAAAGTGTCTATGGATGTTTTGATACAAGTCTGTTACCATGACATTCGGTCTGGTTTGGAATCCATTGAAACAAGAGTAAATCTAAACTGACTCCAGCTGCCATTTACAAGCTATACACCTTTCAGAGACACCTGTCAAGCGTGTAGAGGAGACTGTTTGATACTGAAGAGAGGTTTTAAACCCGCTGCAGTCAAACATACACACTCGCTAGTATATTCCCACCTCTTCAGGAAGGAAAGGAGGGAGGGAAGAAGGAAGGAAAGGAAGGAGGGAGGGAGGAAGGCAGGAAGGCAGGAAGGAAAGGAAGGAAGGAGGGAGGGAGGGAAGGAGGAAAGGAAAGAAAAGGAGGAAGAGAGGACGGAGGAAAGAAGGAAGAAAGGAAGGAGGGAGGGAGGGAAGGAGGAAGGAAGGAAGGAGGGAGGGAAGGAAGAGAGGAAGAAGGAAGGAAAGGAGGAAGGAAAGGAAAGGAAAGGAGGACGGGAGGACGGAGGAAGGAAGGAAGGGAGGAAAGGAAAGTTTGGCTTGGTAGGAGGGAGGGAGCGAGTGAGGGAGGAAGGAAGGAAGGAAGGAAGGGAGGGAGGAAAGGAAAATTTGGCTTGGTAGGAGGGAGGGAGGGAGGAAGAAGGAAGGAAAGGAGGGAGCAAAGGAAGGAAGAAAGAAAGGAAGAAAGGAAGAAAGAAAGGAAGGAAGGAAGGAAGGTAGGAGGGAGGGAGGAAGAAAGGAAGGAAGGAAGGGAGGAAAGGAAAGTTTGTCTTGCAGAAACTGGGTTTGGATTGTAGTGATCTCTCAGAGACACCTGTCAGGCGTATAGAGACGACTGTTTGATACTGAAAAGAGGTTTTAAACCCGCTGCAGTCAAACATACACACTCGCTAGTATATTCCACCTCTTCAGGCTAGTTTTGAGAAGGAGAAGGAGAAGGAGTGATCAAAGCCTGATACCCCAACACGCCCAACGTATCTATCTAAATTCATTAGTAAGTGGTGGCTTGCAGTAAGAAGTAATGATACAAAAAGTGCCAATAGTGGTCGAGTTGTAACAGTGAGCAATTTAGTTTGATGTTGAATCTCTGGCAGAGATCATCAGCTTCAGCCCTCGCTATTTTTTTTTTTTTTTTTTTTTAAGCTTTACTTGATGTGCTATTAAAACAGCTAAAGGTGAAAAGAAGCAGGTGAACAGAGAAGCTTTAATTAGTTGAAAATGAAACTGGGTCATCATCATCGTTAAAAGCAGATATGAAGAGATATGAATACCCGTCCATCAGCCTCACCCTCACATGCTATTACTCTATCAAAATATTACATTTATCTAGTTGGATCATTGACCTGTGATATTCAGATACAGAAAATAGAGCTTTCCTTTCCTTCCTTCCTTCCTTCCTTCCTTCCTTCCTTCCTTCCTTCCTTCCTCCCTCCTTCCTTCCCTTCCTCCCTTCCTTCTTTCCTCTGTCCTTTCCTTCCTTTTTCCCTTCCTCTTTTCCTTTTCTCCCTCCCTCTATCTTTCTTAATTTCCTTCTTCCTTCCTTCCTTCCTTCCTTCCTTCCTTCCTTCCTTCCTTCCTTCCTTCCTTCCTTCCTCCTTCCTTGCTTCCTTCCGTTCTTCCTGTCCTTCCTTCCTTCCTTCCTTCCATCCTCCTACCTTCCTTCCTTCCTCCCTTCCTTCTTTCCTCTGTCCTTTCCTTCCTTCCTTCATCCTTTACTTCTTCCTTCCTTCCTTCCTTCCTTCCTTTCCTCCATCCCTTTGTACTCCTTTCCTTCCTTCCTTCCTGTCCTTCCTCCCTTCCTTCTTTCCTTTATCCTTTCCTTCCTTCCTCCTTTCTTCTTTTCCTTTCTCCCTCCCTCCTACCTTCCTCCCTTCCTTCTTTCCTTTCCTTTCCTCCCTCCTTGTATAATTGACTTGTGACCAATTTTTCAAGGTGGGGAAATGTGTTTTATTCCATTAAGTGTACAAAGAGCATTATATCTGTATTTGAAGATATTCAGATACAGAAAATAGAGCTTTCCTTTCCTTCCTTCCTTCCTTCCTTCCTTCCTTCCTTCTTTCCATCCTCCTTCCTTCCTTCCTTCCTTCCTCCCTCCTACCTCCCTTCCTTCTTTCCTCTGTCCTTACCCTAACCCTAACCCTAACCCTTCTCCCTCCCTCCTACCTTTCTCCCTTCCTTCTTTTCTTTCCTCCCTTCCCTCCTTCCTCCCTCCTTGTATAATTGACTTATGACCACTTTTCCATGGTGGGGAAATGTGCTGTATTTGACGATATTCAGATACAGAAAATAGAGCTTTCTTGAACAATCTGGTAAAAATATATACATGTACTACAGTGACTCCTCTGTCAGTTAAAGCTGCTCGATGAGGCGTTAACACGGCCATGTGGCAACATTAATCATAGTATTGATTATGAATGTGTGGCAATGCCAATGTAACCGTGATGTTTTATGTGATGACAGAGTAATTTTAAGGCCACTCTGTCACTGTCATAGTTACCAGCAGCAGCAGCTATTGTGTTGCCGCTGAATGGATCATTGTGAACTCTTTACTGACAGATATCTCAGGGTATCTGCAAGCCCAATTTCAATCATTCCCACCAGCAGCCATCACCACACTGCCAGTGTTTGTAAAAGCAGTGCTGCTACATTTACAGACACTTTCAACAACTGTTTCCTCACTGGTTTTAAGATTTCTTGGGCATAATTAACAGTAGCAGTCAAGTAACATTTCATTAAAAGTGCCTCCTCCTTCCATCCTTCTTTGCTTCCTTCCTTCCTTCCTTCCTTCCTTTCTCCCTCCCTCTTTACTCCTTTCTTTCCTTCCTTCCTTCCTTCCTTCCTTTCTCCCTCCCTCTTTACTCCTTTCTTTCCTTCCTTCCTTCCTTCCTTCCTTCCTTCCTTTCTCCCTCCCTCTTTACTCCTTTCTTTCCTTCCTTCCTTCCTTCCTTCCTTCCTTCCTTCCTTCCTTCCTTCCTTCCTTCCTTCCTTCCTCCATCCTTTCCTTCCTTGACCATGCTTCTTTTTTTATGAAACTGGTCAGATGATTCTTGGGTATAATTAACAGTAGCAGTCAAGTAACACTTCATTAAAAGTGCCTCCTCCTTCCATCCATCCTTCCTTCCTTCCTTCCTTCCTTCCTTCCTTCCGTCCTTGCCTCCCTTCCTTGCTTCCTTCCTTCCTTCCCTCCTTCCCTCCCTTCCTTGCTTCCTTCCTTCCTTCCTTTCTCCCTCGCTCTTCACTCCTTTCTTTCCTTCTTTCCTTCCTTCCTTCCCTCCTTCCCTCCCTTCCTTGCTTCCTTCCTTCCTTCCTTCCTTCCTTCCTTCCTTCCTTTCTTCTTTCCTTCCTTCCTTCCTTCCTTCCTTCCTTCCTTCCTTCCTTCCTTCCTTCCTTCCTTCCTTCCTTCCTTCCTTCCTTCCTTCCTTCCTCCCTCCCTCCCTCCATCCTTTCCTTCCTTGACCATGCTTCTTTTTTTATGAAACTGGTCAGATGATTCTTGGGTATAATTAACAGTAGCAGTCAAGTAACACTTCATTAAAAGTGCCTCCTCCTTTCATCCTTCCTTGCTTCCTTCCTTCCTTCCTTCCTTCCTTCCTTTCTCCCTCCCTCTTTACTCCTTTCTTTCCTTCCTTCCTTCCTTCCTTCCTTCCTTCCTTCCTTCCCTCTCTCCCTCCTTCCCTCCTTCCCTCCCTCCCTCCCTCCCTTCTTCCTTCCTCCCCCCCTTTCCTTCCCTTCCTTCTTCCTTCCTCCCTTCCTCCCTCCCTCCATCCTTTCCTTCCTTCTTCCTTCCTCCTTTCCTTCCTTGACCATGCTTCTTCTTTTATGAAACTGGTCAGATGATTCTTGGTATAAGAATAATGATAATTAACAGTAGCAGTCAAGTAACACTTCATTAGATGTGCCAAATATAATGATCATATTTATTCAGTGGAATTTTCTGCTCATAAAATAATTTTTTACTGCATCTCATGATCTTTATCTTTGGATGGCTTATTATGAGAACTGGATAAATAACTCCAATATGATAACTCCAATTAATTGAGTAACACTTTATAAGTGCAACAAACAAATATACAAACTAAAGAGTACAC
The DNA here is from genome assembly GCF_027409825.1 of Scomber japonicus. Lineage (NCBI taxonomy): Eukaryota > Metazoa > Chordata > Actinopteri > Scombriformes > Scombridae > Scomber > Scomber japonicus. Next base: position 5,387,245 of record NC_070590.1, on the reverse strand, counting down.
ATAAATATACTTACTGTATAATGTGATGCTGAATTAAAACATGAGTCGTGATGATTTATTATATGAATCAATGTATCATGAATTCCTGCTGCTCACTATTAACACATTATCAAGTCATTAACTTTATTTGATTAAGTTAACACTTGAAAATCAATTACTGGATGTTACTTTACATTTACTTCATGTATTAGCTGTATTACTGATATAATTAAGGACATTTTATACTCATGCTTATTCTTTTATGAAACTGGTCAGATGGACTCAATGGTCTTCATGCCAGATTTACAGTCCAGCAACATTAGACAGATGTGTTGTATTACGCTGTACATCAGTGGATGAAGTAACTGTGATTTTAATATTCATTAACCCCCCTGTCGTCCTCCTGGGTCAAATTGACCCCGTCTCTTTTGACTTCCTCCTCCCCTCTTTCTTTGCTCCCTCCTCCTTCCATCCTTCCATCCTTCCTTGCTTCCTTCCTTGCTTCCTTCCTTTCCTCCCTCCCTACTCCTTTCCTTCCTTCCTTCCTTCCTTTCCTCCCTCCCTACTCCTTTCCTTCCTTCCTTCCTTCCTCTTTACTCCTTTCTTGCCTTCTTTCCGTCTATCCGTCTTTCCTTCCTTCCTTCCTTTCCTCCTAAATTCCTTCCTCTTTTCGTCCTTACTCCTTTCCTTCCTTCCTTCCTTCCTTCCTTCCTCCCTTCTCTCCTTACTTCCTTCCTCTTTTCCTCCTTCCTCCTTTCCTTCCCTCCTCCTGTCCTTCCTTCTGTCCTTCCTTGACCTGAGGACAACAGGAGGGTTAACTGACTATCTATTAAGTGTAAGCTAATCACATAAAGTCACAGTAACTTCATCATTTCATTTATTAATGGCGACCAAAAGAATTCATGATACATCCTGTATTCATTCATGCAGACACTCCTCCATCCATCCATGCTTCAGTTAAGTATTATTTAACTATATTACCCTTATCATAAAGTGTTACCATTCATTCTAATAAAAATCTAATCAAATCTAAAACCTTTAAAAGAAAAGTAAGGATGGGTGCTGTGTGCATGTTATAGTTGGGATTCAGAGCACTCTCACAGGAAATGCATTATATCTTAACATCAACTGTAGTTATTTGTGAGTGATTTTTTTAAATGAAATGTTTCCATGCAATACGAGTGCTAAAAAGATACGTTTCCATTACTTATTGAGATTATTTTGTTTCTATAGCTTCTGCTGCTGTACAGAAGCTGTGAAACTAAAGAATGCTGCATAATTTCATCTAAGAGAAGAACATATACTTCACAAAGAGGAGAGAGAGGGAAACAAAAGAAAAACCACAGAACCCCACTTCTCAATTCTTCTTGTCTTAGTGGACTGAGGAGAGAGGTGGGCAGTAAGCATGCACTTTGAAGTATAACATACAACAGGAGAGAGTGTCAGGATGAGTTTTAACATCCTCGTGGTGTCTGGTCCAGTCCACTACCTGCTTCACATCCAGGGTTGTGCACAGCCAGTCATTTTAATTAGCCATCCTTGGCATGGCCGCGATATATCACACGTGAAGAGACTTGCTTGGAGGGGCTAGTTGTTAGTGATAACAGCAGCCATGCCGGAGCTTGTAGTTGTCTGTGAGCTTTTTCAGGCAGATAGAAAGTGAGTCACGGCTGGTAAAGTGAACATAATTAACCTCAAGGGAGCAGGATGGGAGGCAAGAGCCTCAGCCCCTGATCTCAGGCCTAGCTGCCTGCAGAGTCTGTAAGGATAGGTCTGCATGTACCAGTGTGTGTGTGTGTGTGTGCGTGTGTGTGTGTGCGTGTGTGTGTGTGTGTGTGTGTGTGTGCGCATTTTGATTCATGTGATTAAATCTGTGCTAAACACCTTCATTGTGTAAAACATTTTCATTTCAACTGTGTTCAACTGGCCTGAGAATAAAGTGATCTTTCTCTTGAGCCTCAGGGAGAGATTAACAAATGGACAGACAGGTAATATCAAAGTAAGATGAAAAGCTGACAGAGGTTTTTTAGAAAGACATCGTTTTTTTTTTGGAACATGAGATTTCTGAAAGTTAAAAAAACAGGAAGCATTTATTTTTTAGTTTCTTTATAGAGTGAGGCTTCTTTACTAGTACTGATGCCTGTTTTTAAACTGAGAAAATACAAAAATGGAAGGAAAGAAGGAAAGGAAGAAAGGAAGGAAGGAAGAAAGGCAGGAAGGAAGGAAGGGAGGAAGGGAGGAATGGAAGGAGGGAGGAAGGAAGGAAGGAAAGGAGTAAGGACAAAAAGAGTACTGGTGCCTGTTTTTAAACTGAGAAAATACAAAAATGGAAGAAAGGAAGGAAGGAAGAAAGGGAGGAAGGGAGGAAGGGAGGGAGGAAGGAAGGAAGGAAAGGAGTAAGGACAAAAAGAGGAAGGAATTAAGGAGAGAAGGAAGGAAGGGAGGAAGGAAGGAAGGAAGGAAGGAAGGAGGTAGGGAGGGAGGAAAGGAGGATGGATGGAAGGAAGGAAGGGGGAGGGAGGGAGGGAGGAAAGGAGGAAGGAATGAAGGAAGAAAGGAAGAAAGGAAGAAAGGAAGAAAGGAAGGAAGGAGGAACAGTCAAAAGAGACGGGGTCAATTTGACCCGGGAGGAAGACAAAAGGGTTAATTTACAATGAATTCTCACAGTCCTCAACATCACATGACCTTCGATATGAAGATCACCCAATCAGCTCTTTGAAGGGTGGGATTAAGAAAGGAGGGCGTTATAGTGAAAAAAAATTGGTTATCATGAACTCAACGTCACAATAAAAGAATAAAGTGAAAGAAAATAGCCTTCCATTCTGATTATCGGCATCGCCTTTCTTAAAAAATATATATTCATACTCATTTGGTGTTTTGATGATGGTGTTGGAGAGAACATGTCACGCCCCAAATCTCCCATAACTATTCATTTGAGTTGAGAAGTGGTGAGTGCGAAGGTCATATATTCATACCATTTTCATATTCATCAAAGCATTCAGTGACCCCTTGTGCTCTAGGGTCTATACTCATTCATTATCATTTGTCACTTTGTCTCAATGTGTTAATAATCTCAGGAAACCAGCTGATGGAATTTCTGCGGATAGCGTTTAATGTGAGAAGAGAATGAACTCCAGTCGTTAGACGAGTAGTTATGTGTGACATGCTGTATGTATGTGTTACGATTGAATTAACCCTCCTGTTGTCCTCAGGTCAAGGAAGGAAGGGAGGGAATAAGGAGGAAGGAAGGAGGGGAGTAAGGAGGAAGGAAGGAAGGGAGTAAGGAGGAAGGAAAGGAGTAAAGAGGGAGGAAGGAAGGAAGTAAGGAGAGAAGGAAGGAAAGGAGTAAGGATGGAAGGAAGGAAAGCAGGGGAGGAAGGAAGGGAGTAGGGAGGGAGGAAAGGAGGAAGGAAGGAAGGAGAGGAAGGAGGAAGGAAAGGAGGAAGGAAAGCAGGGAGGAAGGAAGGAAAGGCGCAAGGAAGGAAGGAAGGAAGGAAGGAAGGAAGGAAGGAAGGAAGGAAGGAAGGAAGGAAGGAAAGAAATTTTTTTTAAAAAGAGGAAGGAAGGAAGGAAGGAAGGAAGGAAGGAAGGAAGGAAGGAAGGAAGGAAGGAAGGAAGGAACAGTCAAAAGAGATGGGGTCAATTTGACCCGGGAGGACGACAGGTGGGGTAACAGAAGGATGTATTCTTGTTAATAGTATGGCTAATTAAAATAGATATGACATTTGTACATTTTACTTCGATTTTACATCGATAATGTTATTTTAGAACATTTTAAAATTGTAATCAGATCATTTTCAATCTTGAATGGAGTTGAAAGGGTTGTAAGAATTCCAGCATCTTCATATAGTCCTCAGCCACCGAGCTCAGTCATCAGCTAGTCGTCTCCCATCACGCCTTGAACTCGTGCAGTCGGTGGGGAGCAACTGGGGTCATGTGGCTCTCCAAACTGCAGCTGCCTCCCGTCATGAGGTCGTCATCGCTCTTGTCAGTGTGACAACGCAGCAAGTCGAGTCAGTGTGTCGTGAAGAAATCAGCTGCCATTGATTCGGCACAGGCCCAGTTCACGTTCAACAAACCTTTTTATCTCGGCTTCCTGTCTCCAGTCTTCTTGGTTTCCAAGGACGACGCTGCCGGTCTTTGTAGCAGAGCATGTCTTCCTTTGGTGGATCATATTATTAGTGGCTTCTCCAGTTGGTGGACTATGTTGGTGTTTCCATTTCTTTTTCCACTACGAGATGCATGTTGTGCAAGCTGAGCTAAAGGATTGTGTTTCTGGTTTATTACAACTTGGGTGTAAAGAAAAGTCTGACAGAGCGAGAGAACCGCAGTTGGTCAAAGTTCAACCAGGAAGTTTGTCTGTAGACTGTGATGGATGGTTACAACAGTTTTCCTTTGCTTTCTCTATAAAAAAATGTTTAGGTAACCTGGTGGTTTTTCTTTTTTTTTCTTTCTTTGCACTATACAACAAACAAATTAAATTCACAACATCCAGAAGAAGCAGATTGTGCAGGCGAGATCAGAAAAAGAACTGGCCCACCAAGGAGTCCAATCCGGCCCACTTTCCTTCCTGTCTTCTTTTCCTTCCATCTTTCCATCCACTCTTTCTTCCTTCCATCCGTCCTTTTTCTCTTCCTTCCATCCTTCCATCTTTCCATCTTTCCTCCCTTCCTTTGATCCTCCCTTTTTTCCTTCCATCCTTACCGTCTTCTCTCTTTTTCCTTCCATCCATGGATCCTCTCTTTCTTCCTTCCTTCCATCTTTCCTTACTGTCTTCTCTCCTTTTCCTTCCGTCTTTCCTCGCTTCCTTCCTTCCATCCGTCCCTTTTCTCTTCCTTCCTTCCTTCTTTCCTTCCTTCCTTCTTTCCTCTTCCTTCCATCCTTCCATCTTTCCTCCCTTCCTTCGATCCTCCCTTTCTTCCTTCCTTCCTTACTGTCTTCTCTCCTCTTCCTTCCATCCATCGATCCTCCCTTTCTTCCTTCCATCTTTCCTTACTGTCTTCTCTCCTTTTCCTTCTGTCTTTCCTCGCTTCCTTCCTTCCATCTGTCCTTCCTCCCTTCCGTCCTTCAATCCTTCCATCTTGCCTTACCGTCTTCTCTCCTTTTCCTTCTGTCTTTCCTCGCTTCCTTCCTTCCATCTGTCCTTCCTCCCTTCCTTCCTTCAATCCTTCCATCTTGCCTTACCATCTTCTCTCCTCTCCTCTTCCTTCCTTCCATCTGTCCTTCCTCCCTTTCTTCCTTCTGTCCTTCCTTCCATCTGTCCTTCCTCCCTTTCTTCCTTCTGTCCTTCCTCCCTTCCTTCCATCTGTCCTTCCTCCCTTCCTTCCATCTGTCCTTCCTTCCTTTCTTTCCTCCTTCCTTTTGCCTGTCCTTCCTTCCTTCCTTCCTTCTTTCCCTCCATCTTTTTAATGATCCGGCCCACATGAGATCAAATTGGTCTATATGTGGCCCTTGAATGAAAATGAGTTTGACTCCTCTGTCATAGAGAGTGGTTGCTTTACTGCTGCTCTTCCTCGCCCAGTACAAATCATAAAAACTTCTGTTTATCTGTAACATCATTTAGTAAAAGTTTTTAAACCTCAATCCAGGTGAAATTCATAATAAGTATAAATGAATATTACTAAACAGCCTTTCCTCCCCCTTTCCTCTTTCAGCACTCCCTTTCTCACATTCTGCATAATCCAACATGTCAACTGTATCTGTAAAGTCTGATGATGCAACAATTATCTGCTGCAAACATAATTGACTCATTAACTGGAAAATTAAGTCCTCAGGATCGAGAACACACACCACCCACCCGTTTTCAGTGTTTGGTAAAGGGGGTAATTCTTCCACAGCTGCCATTTCAGTTTAATTCACTAGTCAGTGTAATGAGATTGAGGAAGCTTGAGCGCAGGCGTTATACTACAGCTCCCCCTAGTGGGTAAAATGAGGCTACTGCAATAGCTGTAGTTATAATGATTAGGGGAAGGGGTAACAGTAATGACACAGCACATTTTTAATTTTACACCATTTTAGTTTTAGATATTGTTTGGTTTAAAATTAGCAACAGGAATAATACTTTTTTTTAATTTGTAGAAATGAAACAGGTTCATGTCACTGTTATGATTTCCTTTTTGTGTCTGTCACCTGAAACTGAACCTCAGAGGTAAAAAGGAAAGACAGTTTCAAATCAAACTTTTATACATATATATAGGCTTTATCTGGCTGATATTATATTATAAGTGCCAAATTTACCCAGTTAAAATATTCTGGAAATTAAAACTATATATTATTTTGACTTTGATTTTGCTTGTTTCAGTTTTGAACTGTTTAATGGCATCTCATCAACTGTAAAAACTCCATACACATATTTGTTTTAGCTCGACGTTTACTAATGTGACCCACAGTTTACAAAAATAAAAATAAAATGCTGTTATTTTTTATTTTTGTGAAGCTGGTTCACATATTTATATATGCAAAAGTGCAAGTTTAACCTGTGCTTGTTAAAAAATTCGAAAACCAACATTCAAACATGTTTTATTCATCATATTCTATAAACTGTTGTTTACTTCTTTACTTCCTTCTTTACTTCCTTATTTCCTTCATTCTTTATTCTTCTTTACTTTACTTCCTTCTTTACTTATTTACTTTACTTCCTTCTTTCCTTCTTTACTTCTTTATTTACTTTCTTCATTACTTCTTTACTTCCTTATTTCCTTCATTCTTTATTCTTCTTTACTTTACTTCCTTCTTTACTTCCTTATTTCCTTCATTCTTTATTCTTCTTTACTTTACTTCCTTCTTTACTTCCTTCTTTACTTCTTTACTTCTTTACTTTACTTCCTTCTTTCCTTCTTTACTTCCTTATTTACTTTCTTCATTACTTCTTTACTTCCTTACTTCCTCCTTTACTTCCTTATTTAGAGAGTATAGTAGTATGTGTGTGATTATGCTGCTGTGTGTGAGACCAAGTCTGACTTATTTCTCAAGGGGCCTCTCATACTGTGAGGCTGATGGCACTCATGACTCTTCCCACCAAAAGATGGGAGTAGTGGGCGGGAAGCTTGCTGCTCAGTTCCTGTCGTTAAAGGTTAGAGGAAATAAATGGCAAATCTGCTACGAAACAATTTATGAAATGTATCACTCCTTCCTTATCAGCAATAACCTGTCCCAAAAACCTGGGCAAATAATGCTTTTAAAGGTTTCAAAGTCAGCACTTGGCTTACTTCTTTACTTCCTTCTTTACTTCTTTACTTCCTTCTTCACTTCATTCTTTACTTCCTTCTTTACTTCTTTATGTACTTCTTTACTTCCTTCTTAACTTCCTTCTTTACTCCTTTCTTTACTTCTTTACTTCCTTCCTTATCGGCAATATCCTGTCCCAAAAAAACAGGCCAAATAATGCTTTTAAAGGTTTCAAAGTCAGCACCTGGCTTACTTCTTTACTTCCTTCTTTACTTCTTTACTTCCTTCTTCACTTCCTTCTTCACTTCATTCTTTACTTCCTTCTTCACTTCATTCTTTACTTCTTTATGTACTTCTTTACTTCCTTCTTTACTTCTTTACTTCCTTCTTAACTTCCTTCTTTACTTCCTTTTTTACTCCTTTCTTTACTTCCTTCTTTACTTCCTTCCTTATCAGCAATATCCTGTCCCAAAAAAACAGGCCAAATATTGCTTTTACAAGTTCAAAAGTCAGCACCCGGCTTCTGTTAAATATTGTTGTGTATTCAGAATATGCCAATAAATAACGACTTGTGTCTCAGCAGGATTTGTAAAAAAAAAAAATTCTACTGTTCTGCATTTATCTTCAATCAGCTGCAGCTTCCTTCCTTCCATCCTCCTTTCCTTCCTCTCTTCCTTCTCTCCTTACTTCCTTCCTATTTTCCTCCTTTCCTTTCTTCCTTCCAACCTCCCTCCCTCCCTCCCTCCTTACTCCTTTCCTTCCTTCCTTCCTTCCATCCTCCTTTCCTCCCTCCCTCCCTTCCCTTCCTTCCTTCCTTCCTTCTTCCCTTCCTTCCTTCCTTCCTTCCTTCCTTCCTTCCTTCTTTCTTTCCATCCTCCTTTCCTCCCTCCCTCCCTCCTTCCTTCCCTCCTTCCTTCCTTCCTTCCTTCCTTCCTCCTGTCCTACCTTGACCTGAGGACAACAGGAAACTAAATACTGCAGCTTTATAAAGCATTGAATGGATTCAGGTCAAAATACATTTCTGATTTCTCTCCGGTGGTCTGGGAATAGTCTGCTTTCTGTTCTGAGAGTCAAAACTAATCACGGATAGGCAGCGTTTACTTTTTATGCTTCACATATCTGGAACAAACTCACAAATGAAGACTTTTCTGTTTGCAACTGCCTTTTATTAAACCGAATTTTGAAGGTTAATGTCTTAGACTGCTCTGTTATATGTCTTATTCTATCTTGGTTACTTCTTTCCTTCCTTCCTCCCTCTGCCTTTAATTTTTCCTTCGTTCTTCCCCTCCTTCCCTCCTTCTATCTTTCCTTCCTTCCTTCCTTCCTTCCTTCCTTCCTTCCTTCCTTCCTTCCTTCCTTCCTTCCTTCCTTCCATCCTCCTTTCCTCCCTCCTTACTCATTTCCTTCCTCTCTTCCTTCCCTTCTTCCTTCCCTTCTTCCTTCCTATTTTCCTTCTTTCCTTTCTTCCTTCCTTCCAACCTCCCTCCCTCCCTCCCTTCCTTCTTTCCTTCCTCCCTCCTTCCCTCCTTCACTCCTTACTCCTTTCCTTCCTTCCTTCCTTCTTTCCTTTTTATCCTCCTTTCCTCCCTCCCTCCCTCCTTACTCCCTTCCTTCCTTCCTTCCTTCCCTCCTTACTCCTTTCCTTCCTTCCTTCCTCCTTTCCTCCCTCCCTCCCTCCCTTCCTTCCTTCCTTCCATCCTCCTTTCCTCCCTCCTTACTCCTTTCCTTCCTCTCTTTCTTCTCTCCTTCCTTCCTTCCTTCCTTCCTTCTTTCCTTCTTTCCTTCCTTCCTTCCTTCCTTCCTTCCTTCCTTCCTTCCTTCCGTTTAATTTTTATGTTTCCCATATCTGGAACAAACTCAACAGTTCTTTTAAAACACAGCTGAAGACTTTTCTGTTTGCCACTGGCTTTTATTAAACCAAATTGTTTGCAACTGCCTTTTGTTAAACTAAATTTGAAGGTTAATGTCTTACACTGCGCTGTTAGTTTTATTCTGCTGTTTTATATTATTTTATTTTACAATTGAATATTATTTGGTTGTAATTAAATGTCTTTTTGATTCTTCTTTTTTTAACACTTTTAATTGCCTTGTTGTTAAAATGTACTATACAAATAACCTTCGCCTCGCCTTCTGTCTACTCTGGGCCTGTGTCTGTTTCTCATTGATTGGGAGCCTCCAAGTCCTAGTGAAGTCATTATGTTTTAGACAATAGTGTGTTTCCAGCTTTGTGTATCTACAATGGTTTTCACAGATTGGTGTGGAACAAACTGACCGGGCCTGCAATGAATCAGGGGACAAGCTGCGAGACAGGCCTTATCGCTCAACATCAGCGGCCCGTCCTCGCTAATGCTCTTGTGGCTGAACTGGAGGAAATTTCCACAGCCAGGTTCCAAAATGTTGTGGAAAGCCTATAACGAGTGGACGAGTGGAAACTGTTATAGCAGCAGATTAATGCTACTGGTTTGGGGAATGACATGTTCAATTAGCACTAGACTTTTAGACTACTATACTAGACTTAGGCAGGATTTGTGACAGGAAGTTGGTCTGAGTTTTACATTCTTCTAGTGCCTTTTATAATGAGTAAGTAATGTTATGTGGACCATGGCATTGTTGTAACATTTGTAAAATCGATTTCAACTGAGCAAAGGGGGGTTTTTTGTGTGTGTGAAGAATGCAAAAAAACTCCCATCCTCCCCTGTTTTCTCCATTTCCATCATCTTTTATCTAGTTTTGGTTCTAGATGGGACTTTGCTATGTATTTATTGTAGTTATACATCCTCTAAGTCACACTACTCTACATACTGTATATTAACATGCAGAACACATGGCAGCCTACTGCTTATCCTGCACCACCACCTAGAGGCTATCTTTTAAAATTGCATGTTGAAACAGTTAAACATATTTAAATGGACTACAGAGTACTCTAAGTTCCCATAATAGTAAAAAAAGCAGTCATACATGAATGAACAGAGCCTTGTAACCATTTTAAAGAGTCTTATTTTAAAGCATTATTTTACTTTACTGTTGTATTTCATTTCCACATATCTTCATATCTATCTTTCTCGCCTTTTCTTTCAGTTGCAGAATAGAAAATTGGTTATATAACAAAGTTAGGTTAAATGAAATTAAATCATTTCTGCTCTTATTGCTTCCTGATATTTAAATTTCACTGAAGTCAAAATTATATTTAATGATAGGACATTTAGAACATGGTTTGGGATTTCCTCGACATCATGCAGCTCTGTTTCCTTTTTAAAAACAATGTTCTGCAGATTTAGACTGAATAAACAGAAAGAAATGAATCATACAAATCTACAAATGAAGGTAGGGACTTTTAACCCTTGTGTCGTCCTCCCGGGTCAAATTGACCCGTCTCTTGACTGTTCCTTCTTTCCTTCCTTCTTCCCTCTTTCTTTAATTTTTCCTTCCTTCTGCCCCTCCTCCCCTCTTCCTTTGCTCCTTCCCCCTTCCATCTTTCCTTGCTTCCTTCCTTCCTTCCTCCTTTCCTCCCTCCCTACTTCCCTCCCTCCCTCCATCCATCTTCCCTCCCTCCCTCCCTCCCTTCCTTCCTTCCTTCCTCCTTTCCTTCCTTCCTCCTTTCCTCTCTCCCTCCTTACTCCTTTCTTTCTTTCTTTCTTTCTTTCCTTCCTACCTTCCTTCCTTCCTTCCTTCCTTCCTTCCTTCCTTCCTTCCCTTCCTTCCTTCCTTCCTTCCTTCCTTCTTCCTTTCCTTCCTCCTTTCCTTCTCTCCTAAATTCCTTCCTCTTTTTGTCCTTACTCCTTTCCTTCCTTCCTTCCTTCCTTTCTTTCTCCCTTCCTTCCTTCCTTCCTTCCTTCATTGACCTGAGGACAACAGGAGGGTTAATATATTTACTTTATTAATCATTTTAACTAGGATTCTCTTTAACTAGGATTAAAGATTGAAGATTGATCAACAGTATCCCACATAGCATGTTTGATATTGTCGTTATATAACTAAACTTTTAGGTAAAAGTTCAATCACAGAGGAATCAAAAAACCCAGTTACTCTGTATTTTAAATCCCTCTGAGCTCAAGAGTCTTGCATCTCAAGAGTCTTGCATCTTCAGTGTCTTGCATCTTTGATGCAAGACACTGAATAGAAATCCTCCACAGGAATGCAGAATTAAAGGGCATTTAATACTTGCAAATATCACAAATGTGCCTAGTTATTTAAACAGACCAGGAGATGAATATCAACTTAAAATCTTCAACATCCCTATTGCTAAAATGGAAATGGAAATGGAAAAATATCTTTAAAAAAAACCATAAGATAGACTGCAGTCACAATGAAATCCACTTCTCACTCATTTCATGACAGTGTGCCTAGTTATTTAACCCTCCTGTTGTCCTGGAAGGATGGAAGAAGGGAGGAAGAAGGAAGGAAGGAAGGAAGGAAGGGAGGGAGGAAGGGAGGAAAGGAGGAAAGGAGTAAGGACGAAAAGAGGAAGGAATTAAGGAGAGAAAGAAGGAAGGAAGGAAGGAAAGGAGGAGAGAAGGAAGGGAGGAAAGGAGTAAGGACGAAAAGAGGAAGGAATTAAGGAGAGAAGGGAGGAAGGAAAGGAGGAAGAAAGGAGGGAGGGAAAGAGAAAGGAAGTAAGGAGAGGAAGGAAGGAAGGAAAGAAGAGATGGGGTCAATTTGACCCAGGAGGACGACACAAGGGTTAAACAGACCAGGAGATAAATATCAAATCTTAAAGTCTTCAAGATCCCTATTGGTAAAATGGAAATGGAAAAATATGTTTAGAATAACCCTATAGGACTGCAGTCACAATGAAATCCACTTCTCACTCATTTCATTACAGTGTGGTGAGATGCATTCAGTTACTGTCACAAATCCATTCCTCATCCTTTGCCTTAATTGCACACAAGTTTAATCTGATTAAACTTTGACCTCCACTCACCAATTTCCTTTCAGTTTGAAAGAGAGGGTGTGACTGTGTGACCTTTCCTTCAGGAAATATTGATTGTTGTCATCTCTTGTTTGTATTCCCGCCTGTCAAAGAACTCCAAGAGAAGAGTGGGAGGGGATGTAGGACATGCAGTAATAACAGATGGGGTGAGTGTTTATACCGTCTTATTTTGACATCAAACTACCAAGGATAAACTGCACGTTATGTGTGTTTAGTGAAGGGATGGTGACACTAAGAGTTTTAATTCTGAATATGAGTTTAAAGACCGTGTAAAGTGAATTCAGACATTTTCTTCTAAACACATTAAATAGGTCATAAATGTATTTCTAAAAAAGGTGTAAAAAGCATTTCAACCATTTAGATTTGAATTGTGGAGCTAGGCTTCACAAACTGTGTTTCAACATTTCTGTGTTCAGGATTTAGTGATTAGCATAAACCCGCCCCTGCTGCTGTAGAGGTATAAATACATTCAGCACACACTATTACTACTACAGTCTACAGTTAGCTAGTTAGCTGAGTTAGCCGCCGAGTTAGAAGCCGAGTTAGCAGCAGAAAGCTCTCAGACCTAGCGTCCATGTTTCTGGTAGAGGTGGTGACTTTGATTGACAGGTGACACTTGGTAGGGGGCGGGGCTTCAGCGTTTGGGAGCAGAGAAAGAGGCTGATTTTTACACAACTTTGAAGCCTAATTTCATATATTTGGCGATTTTTTTTTTATCATTGAACTTTGGCAGGGTGGTTAACAACACACTTTTCTGTGGTATGTCAAACTCAGAACACATATTTATTCTTACTTTACATGGGACTGTAACACTGCTTAGACAAAGAAAATACCTTCATTCAGAGTCCAAGGTAGAACATCATGTAGTGTACAGTTAGAAAAGGCTTTTTTAATGTAGACTTGGACATATGAGTGTATTTAATTTGATTTTAAAAAGTGTGTACATTTATAAAAGTGGAAACACAAAGAACCGAAGTGTCCAATGAGACAAGGAAGTGTTTTTTTTACCGTGTATGACAACATGCAAATCATATAACTCTCATCTAATTAATGTTTTCTTACAGTGTTGTAATATTTATTGATATATACTACAAAACTGTATATATTTATTTATATCAGTGCTGTGTTTCTACAGTAGGCCAGAATGGACAAACCAAACTCTGGCTCTAGAGAGGGCTTTCCATGATTTTCATGAGTTTTGCTGCCACTGTCCATCAAACAGCAGATTTGCTAAATTTAACTGTACTATAAATGGAAATGCTGTAAATTCTGAATTGGCTAAAACAAAACAAGGTATTCATAGTTTTTCATTTCCATGCCCTAATGCCTACCCAATTGTTTAGTTTAATTTAGTTTATTTATTTAGAAAGGGACAGTGTACATTCATGAACATTTGAAATTAAAATGTAAATGCACGAGAATTAGCTAAGGTTTCCATCTGTTGTCCCTTGGCAGGTCAGGACAGGAAGAAAGAAAGAAAGAAAGACTAATAATAAAAAGAAAAGTCAAAAAAAGAAAAAATGGACAACAGAGCACAATTAAAACATACAAGGCGTTAGACAAACAGATAAATTACAGTGCAGGTTAGTTATGGTTACAGTTTGAGTTATTTTTAATCCATCTCTTAAGTTTATTTTGAAAGGATAGATAGCTGTTGCAATCTCTTACATCAGTAGGGAGAGTATTATGTCTGTCCAAACGTACTTGGCTTGTGTGACCTCTGTTCAGCATCAGGAGGTTACTCAAGTGATGCATTTCAGTCAGACTTTGTGGGTTTGTTCTCCTTCTTATTTGTCCTCTTTACTTGCTGTGCGTTTATTACTGTGTTCAGAAATATTCAGATAAAGAAGTTAGGGGGGGAAATGGGCTACAATGATTTCCATAATGCTAGTGCACATGTCAACTAAAGAGGGTGGTAAGCCTATCAGTCATTTCAGCTCGCTATGACAGTGATTTGTTTGAGCTATGTGGTTGGCAGATAGTGTGCTTGGAATTTTTTTTTTTTTTGTTGTTGGCTACAGCTTACAGTAGACTGTGTGTACTGCTCCCTTAATAAATTGTCAGCGAATCCAGGCAACATCTCATTTCTGTGGAATGCTGGAATACAATTATCATACTTTCAACCCCCAAAATGAGCTAGAATGTAAAATGTGTTTTAAATGTGTAGTGTCAAGGACCACTGTGGTGCTGAGTTGTGTTTATGAGCTATTTTAAAGATGCACACAATAAAAATCTTTCATCTGTGGACTGAAATGACCTTGTTTAAAAAAAAAAAATGTTAAAGATGGGTATCCAATGGTAATCACTCCAAATCGTATTACATCAGGGAGTATAGAGGAATTAGTGTGAGTGTGTGTGTGTGTGTGTGTGTGTGTTTGTGTGTGTGTGTGTGATACAGTTGTCATATCATTCATTTAATACATGTAGAAAACAGCTAAGAGTTCATAGTTTTTATGTTTTCGAGTTCTTTCATTACATGCCATTGTGGTTCATCCTTTGCTTCACGGTCAGAGCAAAATTGCACCATAAATATTGCAGCCAACATCTCAATTTTTTCTCTCCTACCATGACAACATTCACTATAGTCGACCTCAATCCTGTGTCAACTGCGAACTGTGTCCATTAGTGTTTATGAGCTGGTAAAAACAGCAGGATAATGGTCTGCAAATAATAATGTGCTTGGAAACATGTTTTTTTCTTCTTCTTTTTTTTTTTTACAATACTGTAAGTAATGAAAAATGGGTGTTTGGCTGTACCTGTTATACCAGCAATTACATTATTTTTTAACATATAAAGGTTCAAATCATATCTTATATTATAGCAGAACAATTATATTACAGAAGGTTTTTGATACTCATTTGCTTGTTATCATGATAAAGGTTACATGTTAAACTTTTTTAAAGCCTGTGTAAAGTAAGAATAAATATGTGTTCTGAGTTTAACGTACCACAGAAAAGTGTGTTGTTAACCACCCTGCCAAATTTGAATGATTAAAAAATCGCCCAAATATTTGAAATTAGGCTTCAAAGTTGTATAAAAATCAGCCTTTTTTTCTGTGCTACCAAACACTGTGGGAGTTCCCGCCGATTCCGCTGAAACCCCGCCCCCTACCAAGTGTCACCTGTCAATGAAAGTCACCACCTCTACCAGAAACATGGACACTACGTCTGAGAGCTTTCTGCTGCTAACTCAGCGGCTAGCTAGGCAGCTAGCTCGGTGGCTAACTCCGCTAACTGGCTAACTGTAGACTGTAGTAGTAGTAGTGTGTGCTGAATGTATTTATGTGAATGTGTTTAGAAGAAAATGTCTGAATTCACTTTACACAGTTTTTAAGCCAGGCCATGTTATTGTAACTAAGACAAAGTCTGCAGGCGGCCAGGAATACCATCGACCATCGACAGATACTGTTCTGAGTTACTGTTGGGTTTGCAGTGCTGGGCAATCTTAGCAGAGCACATACAGCTGCAGCATGATAAGACCCAAGGTTACAATCAGAAGGGCTTAGAGCAAACTTTATCTATCTATCTATCTATGAAGTCTCTACTAAGCGTGCTCCATGGGCCCATACAGCCCTTATAGCGTTCACAGGGTGTTCTCTTCACAGCAGGAAGTGGCTTGTTTGTTACATCCATGGCCCAGGTAGCTGCCCACTTTGTCCCAACATCATTACAGCTTCTATTGTGCATTCGTACATCTTGAACTGCAGCATCTACTGTAGAACTGAGGTGGCTCACAGGGTTTATGTTTTTTTTAAGGTTGGGGCCCGCGGAGCTCTCCCATGCAGGTCGATGTTTCTCACTTTGTCTGGTTGAAAATCCAACCCTGTGAGCATCAGTCCTTGCATTTGTGAAAGTCCAATGAAATGGAAAAACCACCCCCAAAAAGGTTATTAAGAGGTTGTAATCAAGAATGTATTCATCAGGACTTTTGACTAAAATTAAATCACAGACACCTGATTTCATGTCTTTTTTTATTTGGAAGATTAAACTTATTACTTCTTTCCAAAATGTTTGTATCTTCTCACATCCTCAAATACAGACAAGAAATGTTCTTTAATGACTTCAGGCATTTAACACAGGTGTTTGGGATGTATGTGTCGTCCTCCCGGGTCAAATTGACCCCGTCTGTTTTGACTGTTCCTTCTTTCCTCCTTCCCTCTTTCTCTCTTTATTTCCTTCCTCCTTTCCTTCCTCCATCCCCCTTCCTCTCTTCCTTCTTTCCTCACTCACTCCTTCTCTCTTTCTTTCCTCCCCCCTACCTTCCTCACTTCCTTCTTTCCTCTGTCCTTCTTTCCTTCCTTCCCCTTTTCCTTTCTCCCTCCCTCCCTCCTTCTTTCTTTCCTCTGTCCTTCCTTCCTTCCTTCCTTCCTTCCTCCCTTCCTTCCTTGACTCGAGGAACAGGAGGGTTAAGGCATTGAACTCAGGTGTTTGGGATGTATGGATTGAATGTATTCATCTTTAAGTCAAACGATTCTTTAGAATTAGATGAGACTGTATTGTAGAGTATTGAGATATCTGGCCTCTACTATGTTGGTGCAAACTGTTCCAGTAATATTACAATGTTATATAATAAATGGATTTGCTTTGAGCTAATAAAGCTGCACAACTGTAAGGATTTAAAGAAGTGGAACTTGTGTTTATCTTTGAGTTTGGTAAATGACATTTTAATGGTACTTTTAGGCCCTCTCTGTCAAATGTGAGATATAATAAAGTGAGGCAAAGCCTTGGGTGTCTACTGTTCCAGATGAAATTGGCCAAAGGTTTCTTCATATTTTATTGGGAAAACTTTGGTTGGGGTTGAGATTGAAATAAGTGTAGAAATTTGGGAAGGACTTTAATCTTAATGACATTTACACATGACCAATCAAGGATAAGGGAAGAGAAATCCACCAGCTTTGAGATGTGCTTACTTTTCATATAACTGGATCATAATTGGGAAGTTAATAAAAAATACCAATGAAGGGTTGTTGGATTGTTCATTGAGAAAGAAGATTTAGCTTTATTCACTCTACACTCATCACATCATGGTCTGTCAGTAAAAGTAGAGTATCATCTGCGTATAAAGCTATACAATGCTCTACATCAGCAATTCAAATCCTCTAATAATGGAGTGATATGGGGGTTTTAACACTTATACACAAATAGAAGGAGGGATAGAGCACACCCTTGCAGTGTTCCACAATGTATTTTAAACAGTTCAGATATTTTTGGTCACCACCTCTGCCACTGGTCTGAAGTATCGGATTTTAATCCACTAGCTAAAGTCAAAACCAAAACAAGAAAGTACTTCAAACAAATATGACCATTCAACTCTGTCAAATGCTTTTTCAGCATTTCGTGACAGAATACAAGTATTTTGTGCCTCCTCTTTTTCATAACTTATGTTCAATACCACTCTACATTTGACTGTTTTTAATAAATGCATTCAGATCTGTGCCTATTAGAGATGAGAGACATTTCACCAGTCTTAAAGCTAAGATATCTGAATTAAAAGGAGATATAGGTCTTAAAGAGTCACATTTGGTAAGTGGCCATTTCAATCAGGAGAGACCAAAGTATCAGGGAGAATTTTTGAATCGAAGGATATTCCTGAGCATCAGTATGATAGATCCCCCCATGGAGTCCAGACACTGGTGGTGATGGTGGCTGTTGACATCGATCAATCAATCTCGGCCCAAATCACAACAAAGTCATCTTGAGACTGAAACTGATCGGGCTGATGAAGTTGAAGTGATGCATTGAGGAATCTGACGACATGGGTGATGATGAGAAAGCACCTGAGCAGAGAGGGAGAACATTTTAAAAAGACAGCTGTAATGAAGGAGTGTCACCGTGCTATTGGTTAGGCTTGACCAGGTGATGTGAACAGCTGATGTGTCAATTGGTGCTCCAGAAATAAACAGCAAGTAAGATATGAGCTTTGATAGAGATCAGTATGAGCTGTGGGAAGTATCAGGATGACTGAAGAATACAAAAAGGTGGTCTTCCTGTCTGAACTTTCGCTAGCTTCATTTTTCCACAGCCATTTTGGAAAGACTCCTCCTACATATCCTTCAATGGGGTTACCAGTGTATGGATGTTCATTGGAAGTCTATCCAGACCTGCAGATTTTCCTCCTTTCGTGTGCGTTACGGCCACTAGAATTTCACGAGCTTCTGGTGGCGCACTCAAGATGAGATTTATCATCTTCTGACAAGGTCGAGAAAGAGAAATCGATCTTCTACAAGCTCTGAGCTCTGATTTATATAGACTCTGATAGAAGGCTGCAAAAGTGTCATTTATTAATAATGGTTTGACAGTTTATATCGTCACCTGGAATTTGGATAGCGTAAATTGATCTTTCTGCATCTAGCTTCTTTACTTGTCAAGCTAGTTTTCTCACCTTGTTCATAATTAAGAAGAAGAAGGAAGGGAAGGAGGGAAGGAAGGAAAGGAGGAAGACAGAAGGAAAGGAGGGAGGAAGAAGGAAGGAGGGAAGGAAGGAAGGGAGGAAGACGGACGGAAAGGAGGGAGTAAGAAGGAAGGGAGGAAGAAGGAAGGAAGGAAGACGGAAGGAAAGGAGGGAGGAAGAAGGAAGGAAAGGAAAGGAAGGAGGGAATGAAGGAAGGAAAGGAGGGAGGAAGGAAGGAAGAATGAAGGATAGGAGGGAGGAAGAAAGAAAGAAAGAAAGAAAGAAAGACAGGGAGGAAGACGGAAGGAAAGGAGGGAGGAAGAAAGAAGGAAGGGAGGAAGATGGAAGGAAAGGAGGGAGGAAGGAAGGGAGGAAGAAAGGAAGGAAGGAAGGAAGGAAGGAAGGGAGGAAGACGGAAGGAAACGAGGGAGGAAGAAGGAAGGAAAGGAGGGAGGGAGGAACGAAAGAAAGAAAGAAAGAAAGAAAGAAAGAAAGAAAGAAAGAAAGAAAGAAAGAAAGAAAGAAAGAAAGAAAGAAAGAAAGAAAGAAAGAAAGAAAGAAAGAAAGAAAGAACAGTCAAAACAGACGGGGTCAATTTGACCCGGGAGGACGACAGGAAGGTTAATGTTAATGCTTTTTTTTTGGCCATTGGGTAGAAAGTTCATTGTATTTGGCTCTAAGGGTTATTCATTCTTGTGCATGGGCTTTTGACTTGTCCACTTTCCTCTCCAACTGCTCTCAATCCTATTCCCACTGTTCAAAATTATTACGAACAGGTTTACAGAGAAAGCTTTAACAAAAATTATAAATTACTTGCTGTTCACAGGCACCTTTCCTGCTATTTAATCAAACCGCTGCTTAAAAAACACAGCATAGGTTGTTCTGTCATCTCTAACTATAGACCAATCTCCAACCTGCTTTTTCACAGCAAGATCTAGAAAAACATGTTTTTGAATAGTTGAATCATTTCTTTTGTGAACAACACTGTGTTTGAACAATGTCAGTGTGGTTTCAAGGCCCAGTTCAGTATTTGATACTGTGGATCATGATATTTTGCTTGGCAGACTTGGCATACTTCTGAAAATGATTCAGATCGTACTTAACAGACTGACTATTCTTTGTGTCCATGGATGAACTACTGAGGTAAAATAGACTTAACACATAACTCCTAGGCCCAATTCTTCTTAGTCTATGTATGTTGCCACTCTGAGAGCAGTGATGGACAGCTGTCAGACACTCCATCAGACATAATCCTGGCTCTGATTGGGTCTTTTTTCCAGTCGCGGTGGATTTTGGCAATTTGCAGTAGGAGCAGTAGGCGGGGCTAAATGAGCCTGTCTTTTTTTTTTTTTTTTTTTTTTTACAGATTACTAGTTTCATGTAATGCTGTCTTTACATAGTGACAGTCTTAGCAAGTATGACAAAAAGTTACTTTTATAAGGCTTACCAACTGCAGCTTTAATGTGCATTGTCCCTGATTTCTAAACCTTTAGATAAATAAATAAATAAATAAATAAATAAATAAAACATCCTTTTTATGAAGGGAAAATCATTTAGTACAAGTTTTTGTTCTAATTTCAAAGTGAACTTGCCTTCCAATTTATTTAGCAAACAATCTAATGCTGCTTCGAGCGGTTGCTGCACCTCCGTGACCGCCATGCTGGAAGTCGCTCGATGGTCGTCATCGCCTTGAGCCCGCCTCCCCGCTCTTTGATTGGTTCCCTATCTCAGGCGATGCTAACTTAGAATGAGAGCATGGGTTTGCTCAGGCTATTCCTCACCCAGGCAGATACATAAATGTCATACACCCTTTTATCTCCGGTGGGTTGGACTATCGTAACACTCACCGGTCTGGTATGTCTCAGAAAAGCTATTGGTTGAAATTTTGACAAAAACCAGACGGAGAGCCCATATCAGTCCAATTTTAAAGTCGTTACACTGGTTACCTGCCTGTTACCGAGCTAATTTTAGAACTATTATTGGTCTATAAATCACTGAATGGCTTTGCCCTGTCTTATCTATCTGACATGGTAAAGACTTATGTGCCTGTTAAGTCCCTCAGATCCTCTGGCTCTAACCTCTTGACTGTTCCTGAGGTCAGAATCAAAAGGCACGGAGAGGCAGCCTTTGTTATGCCTCAAAACCCTAAAACTGTCTGTCTGAGGGTCTTTCACATCCTTTCTCCTGAAGGTTTAAATGTAAATCTAATGTTTCTTTGTTTGTTTGTTTTTTTATTGTCGCTATATAAATAAAATGTATTATTAGTATTATTATTATTATTATTAGGCAAGGCAGCTTTATTTATCCCTCCTGTTGTCCTCAGGTGAAGGAAGGAAGGAAGGAAGGAAGGAAAGAAAGAAGAAAGGAAAGGAGTAAGGAGGAAAAGAGGAAGGAAAGGAGGAAGGAAGGAAGGAAAGGAGTAAGGAGGGAGGGAGGAAAAGAGGATGGAAGTAAGGAGAGAAGGAAGGAAGGAAGGAAGGAAGGAAAGAAAGAAAGAAAGGAGTAAGGAGGGAGGGAGGGAGGGAGGAAGGAAGGAAGGAAATGAGTAAGGAGGGAGGGAGGAAGCAATGAAGGATGGAAGGAAGGGAGGAAAGAAGCAATGAAGGATGGAAGGAAGTGAGGAAAGAAGTATGGAAGGAGGAGGAAAAAAGTCAAAGGAGAGAGAGTCAAAAGAGAGGAGGGTCAATTTGACCCGGGAGGAGGACAGGAGGGTTATATAGCACATTTCATACACAATGGTAACTCAATGTGCTTTACATGAAACAAGCATTTAACAGTAAGAATTGGAAACAAGAAACATAAAAACATAAAAGCATGCAATTTGAGAAATAAAATAAAACCCAAACATTAAAACATACACTGATGCATTGTGGGTCATCGTGTAGTTTACTACAGTGTAAACGGTCTGCTTACTATCTGGTCGTTTAGTGTGTAGGATGGAAGTATGAAGTATGTAGTATGCAGTTTCGAACACAGCCTTTTTCTACATTTGCTTTAGAAAAAAGAGAGTAGTGATGCCAGAGGCGGGGATCAAACCCACAACACTGTGTTCTCCCAGAAAAGCTGACCATTTCTTAAACCACTAAGCCAACAGACTTGCTCTGAGATCTTGTAGAAATTCTCATTTTGTTGAGGAGAAATGGATTTGCATAAAACTAAAGCTTGTAGCTCAGAGGTTTGTACATCATTAGTGGCAGCAGGATTAGCTGAGGATGAGGATATCAAGTATATGTACACAGTGTTTGAAGGAAGAGAGAATCTCTAGTTTAAGAAACAGGAGGGACCACCTGCAGTTTGTATGGCAGCACGCTCCTTTCCAGTTAACTCTTACATACTATTACATTTTAGAGTTGTAAACACACTATACATACACTGACCCACTGTATACAAAAATGGAAATAAAATGCATCATTTTTTTAAATATATGTATATTATACATGCAACGTTTATTTGGATCCCCATTAGCTGTTACCCAGGCAACAGCTACTCTTCCAGGGGTCCATGTTAAAATAAATACAACCAATTACAATTACAATATAACATAAATGCATACCTAAATATAAGGTGTGTGTGTGTGTGTGTGTGTGTGTGTGCGTGTGCGTGTGCGTGTGCGTGTGCGTGTGTGTGTCCAACCTACACTAAATGTATGAATGACTGATGAGGAGTTTATGAATGTGAATTGGTGTAGAAATGAATTATGAGTCAGAATATGAATAGTATGTAAGGGTTAAGGGTTAGTTCTCAAAATCTATGGGAAATAGGATATTTATTTATTCTTTGAGAGATTGTGGTAACATTTTGAGGTAAAATATGTGCTTTCAGAATTACAACTGTGGGAGTGTTTACATTTTTTTTATTTCTGGTGTAAAAATATCCTCTCTCTCTTTCCTGTCACACACTGATGAGATCTGGATGTCAAAGCCCTCACTTTGGACTCACATTATTACAAAAGTACAAAAAGGTATCATAAGTGATGAGATTACACACTTATTTCTGTCCATTTGTCCCTCAGCGTGCAGACGGGAAGTTTTCACTGATTTACAGAGAAAATCCTCTTTTTGATTCTGTTTGTATTCAGCTGCAGCCTCGCTAATCCTTTAAGAATTCTCACCAGCCTCCATAACTAATATTTCACCTTTTTAGAGTTTTCCCTTCCTTCTTTCCTTTCCTCCCTTCCTTCCTCCCTCCTTTCCCTTCCTCTTGTCCTGTCTCCCTCCCTCTCTCCTTCCTTCCTTCTTTCCTTTCCTCTGTCCTTCTTTCCTCCCTCCCTTCCTCCCTCCCTCCTTCCTTTCCTTCCTTCCTCCTTTCCCTTCCTCTTTTCCTTTCTCCCTCCCTCCCTCCCTCCCTCCCTCTTTCCTTTCCTTCCTTCCTTCCTTCCTTCCTTCCTTCATCCCTCCTTTCCTTCTTTTTCTTCCTTCCTTCCTCTCACCATCCTCCATACAAATATTTCACCTTTTCTGTTAAAATACAGCAGCAGGACTCATGTCATGATGATGTCATGATGATGTCACTATGATGTCATGATGATGTAGAGATTTCATTCACCAGCACCAGAGGTTTGGAAGAGCTTGGGGATAAGGTTGCAGTTTTAGGGGTTTCACAACAAGTAGTCGTCCTCCCGGGTCAAATTGACCCCGTCTCTTTTGACTGTTCCTTCTTTCCTACCTTCCTTCCTTCTGTCTGTCCTTCCACCCTCCTTCTCTCTTTCTTTCCTCCCTTCCTTCTTTCCTTCCTCCATCCCCTCTTCCTTCTTTCTGTCCTTCTTTCTTTCCTTCCTTCCTCCCTTCCTTCTTTTCTCTGTCCTTCTTTCCTCCCTGCCTCCTTTCCCTTCCTCTTTTCCTTTCTACCTCCCTCCTTCTTTCCTTCTTTCCTCCTTCTTTCTTTCCTCCCTTCCTTGTTTCCTCTGTCCTTCTTTCCTCCCTCCCGTCCTTCCTCCCTCCTTTGTTTCCTTCCTTCTTTCCTACCTCCCTCCTACCTTCCTTTCCTTTCTTTCCTCCCTGCTTCCTTCTTTCCTTTCCTCCCTTCGTTCCTTCATCCCTCCTTTCCTTCCTTTCTTCCTCTCTCCTTTTCTTCCTTCCTTCCTCCCTTCCTTCCTTGACTTGAGGACAACAGGAGGGTTAAGGAGACAGTTTGACCTTTGATCTGAACATTTCTAATGGAACTAAAGCTCCAACCCTGAAGACAACTCTAACAGTAACAATAATAGAAATTATATTAAAGCACTTTTTTCATCTTTTTCTTCTACATCAGAGTAAGTACTCTCCCACCACAAAGGGGAACCTTGACTGAAGTGTAGACTAACTGGTTGAACACATGAGCCAATGCAGCTGCCACTAATTTAAAAAAACCTGTGTACAATGTGAACCATGTAAACACCAGTGCTTAACGTTAGCCTTGAATAAAAAGGAACAAAACACAGACAAATAGACAGACAGTGAAGATCAGGCTTTATTGACCCAGACAGCTAGCTCATATCCTTTTATTAACACAAAAATATTAACAGGAGTAAAAATGAAATTCAACAAAAATAAGCAAACAAATTAAATCTGCAGCCTCACAGTAAGCCGATGCCTTCTCTCTGTGGCATTTTACCATCTCAGCTAACTGGATCGTACCATCTACTCAAGTTGACATAGGGGGAGCTAGACTGAGACCAGGCTTTCCAAACATAAAGAACAAAACTGATGCTACTGGTCTACAAATCACTGAATGGTTTAGGTCCAGACTACATGAATGACATGTTAGTAGAATATAAACCCAGTAGAGCTCTGAGATCTACTGACTCAGGTCAGATAGTTGAGCCCAGAGTTCAAACTAAACATGATGAAGCAGCTTTTACACAACTGGAACAAACTAGCAGCAGAACTGAAATCATTTTTAAATCCAGGTTAAAAACACTTCTCTTCTCCTGAGCTTATGATTGAGCTCTTTTAAAGCACTTTACATTTTAATCTTTCATTTGCACTCTATGTCCTTTTAATGACTTTAAAGCTAAATTATTATTTTATGCTGCAATCTTATATTTAATGCTCTATTGTAGCATTTTATTTCTCTCTTTCTATTTGTCTGTACTTTTTATTATTAGTGGTGGGGGTGGGGGGTTAATTGTATGTTTTAATGTTTCTCAAATTGCATGTTTTTCTGTTTTATGTAAAGCACATTGAGTTGCCATTGTGTATGAGATGTGCTATATAAATACAACTGCCTTGCCTTGCCTCGAGATCACACTTTCCTATGTTCACACACATGCACAGCCATGAGTGCACCGAATTATACAGAATGTAATATACGAGAGAACAGTTTTATCCTTCCTCCGTCAGCTTGGCAGTGTCTAGTGACTCACTACTTAGTGGAGCTAATGATGCACACCTGTTGTCACTATCGCTGATTAAGTAGATCATCTGCTCCAACCATTACCAAAACCCAAAAATAGCAAGATTGAAGCTCTTCAACAAAATAACATAATGAAACACAAAATACTCAGCTGAATTTGTGCAACATGACTGATGAATTACGAGAGATATTAGACTGAGTTTAGTGGTTTAATCCAAAATACTGTGTTGGAAATCAGTGCCTATTGAAAAAGGAAAAAGGAAGGGAGCAACCTACAGCATAGCTAGACAGAAACTGTAACTTGTTGTTGCTTGATGCCAGTAAAGATACCGCATCAGGGTCAATATCCTTGGTCCACTCTGAGATTCAATCTTAAGCATCAAAAGGAAGGAAGGGAAGAAAGATCAATACCTTCATCCTAAATATTTAAGACAATATCTTCCATTTGACCTCAACTTCTCTTCAGTGTTTGTCATTTCGTATCTCGTCAGGCCAGACCTTTTTTTTTTTTTTTCTTCCACTAAGGGAAGAAAGGTTTGGGTCAGCTCCCAGTGCTACCCAACACCATAATGAACCTTGGTGGCGATAATAAGAGGTTGGAGGAAGAGATTAATTTTTAATGAATCACTCCCCAAATGATAATGGTTTCCTGAGGACTGTCATTAAATGCTTTCATGATGACTTTGACCATTGCCATTCAAAGGGTACGGCGGGACAGTCTCAGGGGAACACTGTCATTATGACCTCATTTGACAAATGTCCTTTTAAAAATTTGGCTATATGAAACGATGTATCATAGTTGTGTGGTCCAATGGAAAAGAGAAGCTGTAAGGTTTTAATTTAAAACTGTTGAAGAATTAAATTGTAAAAAAAAAGGTACATTTTCAGAATACTACCATTAAGACAGGATAGCAAAAAAATAAATAAATAAATAATAATAATAATAATAATAATAATAAATTCTTTTTCCAGTCATTTGCAGTGTATGTATCATAGTTGTGTGGTCCAATGGAAAAGAGAAGCTGTAAGGTATCTTTAGAAAATTGTGTAGAAACTCAATTTTAATTTAAAACTGTTAAAGAATTAAAAATTGTAAAAATAAATAAAAATTTAAAAAAAAGGAAAAAAGTTAAATTTTAGAATAGCAAAACAATCACTAACCAGTCATTTGCAGTGTACTCTAGGTCTTATTTTGATAGCCTATCAGGTATTAATAGTACTTCATTACTACAACAGAGTCTAACAAAGCAAAGGAATAATCAGTTAGGGTTACAGTTAACTTGCAGTTTAGCCAAATTTAAGCTATTTAGCGGTACAATTGAAGGTAGCCTTTACAGTTTGCATCTTTTGAAATTCATGGTGAAGTCTTTGGTAGCCTTAAACCTCAGTCTGAGAAACAGAGACTCTACAGATGACCGATTTGTTTGACTTTCCTGCATTTTTTAAAACAAAGATGAACAACATTAGCTGACATGTGCCTCTAAGTTCATATACTATTTTATTTACATTGTAACTCTAATATTCACCACACACACACACACACACACACAGTGCACAATCTGATATGCCTCATATTGATATTGTACAGTCTGACACAGATTGCAACCAAGATCTTATCATAGGCATGTCGCATGCAGTATATATACACACACACAATGGTTGTCACACAGCCTAAATAAAGATGACGTATGGAAAGTATAAGTACTAGATAAGTGAAACCAGAAAATCTGTAAAGGCTGACAGATGTTTACAAGAGTTTCCCTTCTGACTGACGGTTTGTCTAAAACCCATCTAATCGTTTGCTCACGTTTCCTGTCTCCTTTGATTATAACCACTAACGACTCATGACAGTGTTATTATTAGCAATAGGAATGATTACGAACTCTAGACAATGAGATTCAACTTGCTTAAGCTTCCTGTCGTCCTCCTGGGTCAAATTGACCCCCTCTGTTTTGAATGTTCCTTCCTTCCTTCCCTCCCTCCTACCTTCCTCCCTCCCTTCCTTCCTTTCCTCCCTCCCTCCTTCTTCCCTCCTTCCTTCCTTCCCACCCTCATTCCTTCTTTCCTCCCTCCCTCTTACCTCCCTTCCTTCCTTTCCTTCCTTCTCTCCTTCCCTCGTTCCTTCCTTCCTTTTCCTTCCTTTCCTCCCTCCCTCCTTCCTCCCTCCTTCTTCCTCCCTTCCTTCCTTCCTTCCCGCCCTCATTCCTTCTTTCCTCTCTCCCTCCTTCCCGCTCTCATTCCTTCCTTCCTTCCCGCCCTCATTCCTTCTTTCCTCTCTCCCTCCTTCCCGCTCTCATTCCTTCCTTCCTTCCTTCCTTCCTTCCTCCCTTCGTCCTTGTTATGAACCAGCTCAGAGTCTGCAACAAAAATGGGATTCACACATGATAAAGCATCTTAAAACAACATTTATTATGAAGTTAAACTACATCAGCAATGAATGCAACGTGTGTGGATGAGTGCAAACACAACCAAGAGCAAAACACTAACCCATCTGGTTGTTGGAGGCCTGGAAGAAAGAGAAGAGAGACTGATTACCAAAGCAGCCGGCTAAATAGGCTGAGGCCCAAAGTACGCAGGTGCAGGTAGTTTCCCTGACATCCTCTCTCGTCCCGACCACCAGCCCCTGAGCCAGGAAGCCCAAGCAAAAGGGAGAGAGGGACGAAACAATCTTACGCATCACATCACCACATTTTTTACAGATGCTGTGGTTAGTACTTCCAGTCCATCTTACAGCGGTCTCTGACTCAGGGTAGAAGCTGGAGAACCAAAACTAACATCCTGACTGTTAAGTTAACCACTTACGATTTAGCGTCATGCAGACTGAAACAAATACTTCTGCCTTCTCTCTAGACTGCCATCAACTCCTCAAGAGAAAGTAAACATAGCCAAGGAAACCTATAAATGCCCCACGGAGACTGACACCAGGAAACTGAATAGCAATATCTTTCCTTGTATATAACCTGGACGCCCTTGTCAGCCTGACTCAGATCAGTACCTTGAGGGACGTCTCACATTGTGTCTGCATCTTGGCCCGATGCCTACATAATAGAGGGCACATCAGACCGGGAGACTGCCAGCCATTCGGCGAAGTGGAACTAAAAAGAGGAGGGGGTGTAGAGATGGAGTGAGGTAGAATGGTTATTTTGAAGTGTGAGCAGAGTGAGTTACTGACTTGCATTCAGCCTCCATGACAGCCTGTTGACAAGCTGCAGCTGCGGAGTGAGATTCCCATGCTGGTCCAGTGGAAGCTGCTGGGTGAGCATGGCTGGTATCAGCAACACTTTGAATTTAATCACTTTCTTACCTGCCATGCCTATCCATTTCCTGTATCTCACTTTTGCAATTTCCTTTGTCTTTTTAAATCTCCATATTTGTTAAGTGAATATTTACAAATGACCATTATTGAAGTGGTTCTGAGATAAATGTAGCCTATAAATTACTATTTTCTTTTAAGCCTCAAAGATAATACAAATATAACATTATTTGGCAATGAACTGCATGCATCAAACATTTTACTTTGTTTTCTACCCCATGAATTGTCATAAAACAACAATAACAGCATGCCACCATGTTAAATCTTGAATAATGAATAATGAATAAGCAATTTCGCCAATAGACTTTATGAACATACATTTTTTCATGACCATACATAAATAAACATTATTTGGTTAATATTATCATCAACATCACATTTTTTATTGTTAAGTCATTAATTCCTGCTCTCTGGACTCAAAGTGTGAGGCCCATTTGATTTCAGTAGACACACATATTCCTGATACTGCAATCTTTCTGGCTGTCCAGTTCTTTCCCCCTACTCACTGGACAAAGTGCAAACATACCAATTTTACTGAAATCCTCACTGGGTTTAAGAATGCCCCCACTGGGAGGAAAATGTTAAGGATCACAGCGAAACCTGTGAAAGAGCAAATGAAGGTGTCATTCCCCTCGAGGCCCACTCCGTTAAGCTGCTCTTTGCACCATTCCTGGCTCCCTGCAGTATATAAGTAGAGCCACAGGTTCAATGCAGGGCTACTCACCATTTACCACAAAGTATAAACCTGCTTGAGAAAATCAACAACGAAGAACAACTTCAACACCGGCCTTAAATCACAACGACTTTTCAAGCGAAGCACCTTTGCATACACGTTTCCAGTGTCTGAATAGAATCATGAGCTCTCACCATCTCAATCATTTGGTATAAGGTGGTCAAAACTAAGGGTCTGTTAGAAAACCGCATACTTTCCTACTACTCGTACTAACTCTGACATCATTTGAAGTATGTAGTGTGTTTCAACTGTGTAGTATGTGATTTAGAGTATGTGAGAAGTTCCTGGATGGTTTACTAGATTCTCCAGAAATGCAGAGTATGCATCAAGAGCTGACTACTCACACTCACATTACCCAAGATGCAACGCAACTTCTGAAAAAAACCCCTGGTGGTTTCAAGTTAGCTACAGCGAGGGTATGTTCACTTCCTGTTTTCAAAAATAAACGCACCAATTCTATCGTTATGGTTTTCTTAATAATAAAAGGTAACGGGTGTTTTATTTTGTGAAAATGACAGGAAGTGCGTTACTCGCTACGGCTAACTCTGAATTCTCAGGAACAAAACTTTAAACAGGTGTTATTTGGACAAATTAGCGTCACATTGTGGATCTAAAGGGATACTTTACTTTCTTCCTAAAAAGGTTAGAAATGTGGATAAAGTGGTATATTTACAGAGTTAGAGCTAAAATGAAATCAGCTTCAGCCTGATGATTTCAGCTCGGGTAGGAACGAAATGCATTGTGGGTAATCGTGTAGTTTACTACAGTGTAAACGGTCTGCTTACTATCTGGTCCTTTAGTGTGTAGAGTGTAGGATGGAAGTATGTAGTATAGAAGTATGTAGTGTGTAGTATGTGGTTTCAAACACAACCCTAGTCTGAGCTGTCTTAAATCAGTCTAGCTGTAGTCTTGCAAATAATCGCCCTGCAAGATCCTCAGTCTTTTCTAAATTATGAGAAACTGGCCTTGGATGTGAAATGGTGTCAGACTGTTTTCTTTCAAAAAGTCTTTTAGTGTATGGTTTACATAAGACAGGAGAAAACCCCATATACAATATATGCACAGAGACTAATGTGCTGATGAGGAGCAGCTGGTGTGTCGTGCAGAAGGGAGTACTCATTATTGGATGAGCCACAGGTGTGCATCTGTTGGACTGGTAGAGTATGACTGGGTTAGAAACACACTCACCAATTTGTCCCACAACTTCTTTTCAAGACACAGCTTGAAAATAAGAAGTGGGATAGACAAAAGCACGCTTATTGTGCTGTTAGGATCAAACAAACCCCAAAGTAACAAAAGCAAAAGATACATATGGGGGAAAGGACGATTAATACAAATGTCAGCAATGATCTCACCATGACAGGAAAATCTTTAAGGGTTCAAACTGTTATTTCTATATAAATTACTAAGAACAAAAAATATAGCCACAAGCAACAATTTGTGGGTTCAAGCCATTTCATGCTCAAAATAAAAGAAGCAGTTCAATCATTGAAAATTGAAGCTGCAAGCAAAAATGATCGAGTTTCAGGCATCACAATGTTGAGCAAAGTCACTTTAGCGAGTTTAATTCTGTTTTAAAGAAAGAGTGAGACCAATCACGCAATTGTTTCATCATCAGAAAGCTTTCAGCATTTCAATAATTGCTCATTCAAAGTTCCACCAACCGACCGACCCCCTTTCATCAGCTTTGAAGGAAATTTGTTGTGTCTCCAGTGAGTTTAAACAGGATTGCTCAAAGGCATCTTGAGTTATGAGCAAATATGTGACAGGCCACACCCACTTGTGCCGTTCAACATAGCACTTCTGTCTACCAGATTTTCAGATATTTGTGGCTATGGGTCATACTCAAAATACTTTAGTAGACCAAATGACCAATTACCGATTTAAGTTATGATGACTGGACAAAAACTTAATGAGTTATGACCAATACTGTATTTGCTTGGCCCCTGTCTTCATGAAGATAGTTTGGTTGATGCTGGTGTAACTGTTCAGTCTCCTTCTATCTGCGTTGTGTTGGATGAAGTATGGACCGACACTCTTCGACTTTTGACCGTTCATTGCCTGAATACAGCCTGAAATCCACAGGCACAGCTCATGGGCTCAATCGTCTCATACTGGCACTGTTCATTAATAAATTATTACAAATAAACACACAACAAAAATATGTACCTGAATACAGCATGAAAATCCACTGGTCAGTCACGTAGGCACAGCTCTATAGAAAAGTTAGCAAATGTTAGCTTAGTTTAGGCGCTAAGGAAGCTAACTACAGTGTAAACACTGACAAAATATGAACAATTTCATACATTAAAGTGAGTACAATGCAGTCACCACTTTCTGCAATATAGGCAGACATAAGGCGGCCCAGATCAAACTAGGTGATCAAGAAATCTTTTCAGAAACATTTTACTTTATTACTGGTTTGTTTGTACTGTTTAGGTTGTAATATTAAGGAGTTTTTGACCAGGCCGCCATTTTTTTTCCTTCTTAAAAATGGACGAAGCACCACTTACCTTGTATGTGTTGCTCAGCACCATGTCACATTTTGTTGCTCTGATTGGTTGCAACTCCATCAAATTGTGTGCAGAGTCATTATAGTCTGTGTGTGCATTGATAACGCCTCTTGGACATCAAAAACGACATAAATAATTAGTTTTATCAGACCTTCTGTGGCGAACTTAGATCAATCTATTCCTTGAGCTAATGTGGTTTGATTTGTATTAAAGGTCAGAAATACTTAGTAATTTTTTATTTGCAGCCACTGAAAGGGACAGGGACTATGGATCGAGAACCTTCGTTGCTTATTACATCCCCTTTTCTAAGAGTAATCTCTTTTTTTTCACTGTGTACTGTTTGATGAAAAGACAGACTAAATATATACTTTAAAGGACACTTCTTTAGAAATGATGGCAGGGGCATCCACTGGGACAATTTTTTGAAAGTCTGCTGGTGAGCCTTGTACAACAGCATTGAAGCTTCCTGGCAAAACATTATGTAATCTTTTTCTCTCACAATATGCACAACTTTGAAGTATTTGGCAGAACCCTACCATTGGCCTTTGTGTAAATGGGAACAGGAATTGATATTCAGGGAAATCTGTACTGTGAATTTCTCACCTCAAGACCTATTAACATTTCAGGGAAAAGCATATAAAGGGTTACGTCTAAGCCTTCATGTGGAGTGAGCGAACCAATCAAAGGAATCCACTGATGATTGCATTTGAGTCTGTGACTTGTTCACAGTTGCCTTGCCAATCACCTCAATCAAATTAATGACAGAGCTAATGTCAGTCTGAATCCAACCTTACTGTAATAGGGCAAAAAAAAAAGTGTGTCAGAAGCTTGACAAAAGGCAATGGGCTCATCCTGTTTTTTTCATCTTGGAAATCTGCTTTATCGAGTAAACGTTAATATTTTATCCTTCGTGTGGCACCAAAGTTCATGGAGTGTCAAATACAGAGTAGGTTTATCCTCTGAGGATTATTAGTTGGAATTGTCTTGAAACCTCAGTGTGTTGTTTCTACCAGGCGGGGAGTTCAGGTCCTCTGAAATGAAGCCAACGTGGAAGTAATTTAGAGGTGCATTCTAGCAAAAAGCCACCAGGGGGCGACCGTTTTGTTGTCAAAAGGACTTCCGTCTCAATACAAGTCAATGGAGAATTCACCAACTTCTCACTTGATTTCTAACCTCAGTAAACGTTTTCAAAATGTGTTTATGGTCTCAATCGCTAGTTTAAAGCCTTCTTCAATGCAGTATGATGTTCATTTGTGAAATTTTGGCCTCCCTGATTTTATATTTGACGATAAAGCAGGGTATGCATTAGGGCGTGGCTACGTCGTGATTGACAGGTTGATTGACCAAGGTCCTCGAGATCCAGCCCTCGCAACCCATCGCAACCTCCCCGCTCCGCCCATGGCCCCGCCTCATGCCCATATAAGTAGAATCCGTGTTTTTATTTTTCCCAGCATGCACCTGAAATTTTCAAGATGGCGCTGCCTAGATTCGAAACTATTGGCTTCCGAGCAGCAGTCCACAAACCAATGGGTGAGGTCACGGATGTTACGTCCATTTCTATTATACAATCTATGGTTTCTACACATTGGACTTGGATGTAACATGCTCATAAGTGAATTTTGTTGCCTTCAGACAGAACCAGGCCAGCATTATCCCTTTTTCTAGTATTGGTGCGAAGATAAACTGCTGCTGGCAATAGCTATTTACCGAATAGACAGACGAGAGAGATATCGATCTTGTCATGTAACTCTTGGCAAACAAGTGAATAAATGACTATTGATCACTGTAGCACTAATGCACTGTCCTACTAAACATTTGTTTGAGCTTTTTTTGCCATGAAGGTGTAGGAGACATTAATATTCCACTATCACAATATTCTGAATTTTCGGATATTCTGAATTAGGCCTTATTGTGGAGAATTTACTGATTAGGACATGTGGGATATGCTGATATTATTTAGGTTTTAAGAGCATTCTTTGGATAAATATGCAATGCATTGGGAATATGCATCTCAACTGGGGTTTACGGTCAGCTCTGTGCATTTTAAACAACATAGGAACACTTTGCAAAACTGGCATGTCGAACTAGTTGTGTAAAACACCTCTGTGAAGGCGAAATGAGATGCTGGAGCATGAAGACAAACAGAAGAGAGGAATAAGAGGAGAGTAGAGAGCCTGTTCAGGGTGGGCTGGAAAAACAGAGTGCGCCTTCTCCACGACAGGGATTAAGGGGATTCGTTATTATCCTGACTTGGTGAGATGCACCAAAAAACACTCAGCAGTGTAGTAAACAGAATGTGACAACCTGGATGTGCCTTTAACTATAATTTTATAATATCAGGAAGCAGCTCACTAATGTTTTTCACCTCTCTGGTTTACTGCACTGCCTGCGGAAATCCTGTAATTATTGGGAATGTTATCGGAAAATTCATTTTCACAAGCCTTGTAAACAGCTTTGTAGTTTTTTGTTTTGTTTTTTTGTTTCCAGAGTAAGGGCAAAAACTTGAGTGTTATATGCATGTGAATCAATGATACACCAGATACAGCAAAACATACAGTAGTTACAGATGCTAGAAAAATTGGCCTCTGATGCACAGTACCTGAACTTACTGGAGGGTGTTTTTGAAAAGCTTGATGTGAAAAACTAGTTTAATGTGGACTGAAGGATGCAGTGGAGAGGAGAACATGCATTATCAGATTTAACAAGCTTATTGTGAACATGGGTCAGTCTCCTCCATCATCCCTGGCACAGAAACTCAGCTCCACACCTATTCAGCAGGGAGGGAGCAACGCTGAAATGCTATGTTATGAGAAAAAACTGACATATATTTCTATGCCAGACCACTACTCTATAATACTTTATATCATTTCAGGCCATAATGCTACAGATGTCAGGGAGAGTGGTGAGTAGGTGGACCCAAAATGCAGGAGATGTCAGGCAGACAGGATCAAAAGCAGAACTATTTATTGAAAATCAACAGAAACGGTGACATATGTACAGACAAACTGAGCAGGTGACTTGACAAAGACTGAACCTACTTAAATACTAACTGAACTATTGAGTAGATGAGGTGCATTTGGGGAGACGGGAGAAGAGAGAGGGAGCTGGTTGGCTGGGGAAAATGCAGGACAAGGTTGACTAGGCTGATGCAAGGTAGGTGTGGTGAAAATAAGGACAAAATACAGAGCAAAGAGAAAATCGAAACCTAGAATTCACATCAACCTAAATACACAAAATACACTGAGCGAAAATAGCAAATACACCTCAGCATAACATTACCAACCTTAAGGTCTTTAAAGAACTTAAAGTGATGGTTCGGCGTAATTTCGACCTAGCGTCATATGCACCATGAGGTCTATCTAAACACCACCTCAGCCGTTTCAAATAGTGGAGTTAGAGCCATCAGCCAAATGGCTTAGTACATAAATTATGATGTTTACAGCTTTAGCAGTAGCAGCAGAGTAAAAGCCATCAGGTAAGTGTTTATTTTAATAAACTCCTGGTGTACTTACAAACTTTCCAATGCATCGATTTATGAGTAAAGATCCTATTTGTACTACTGTAGAAGTTTGATAACAATCCAGGCATTATTAGTGGGGTAGATACACTGGTGGTCCCGTTAGCGCCTGTACTAAGACATTCGACTGATAGCTCTAACTCCACTATTTTCCGACCAAATGAAAAAAAAGGGCTGAGGTGGTGTTTAGATAGACCTCATGGTGCATA
Organism: Scomber japonicus; assembly: GCF_027409825.1. Lineage (NCBI taxonomy): Eukaryota > Metazoa > Chordata > Actinopteri > Scombriformes > Scombridae > Scomber > Scomber japonicus. The sequence goes on along the minus strand of NC_070590.1, from coordinate 5,352,161 downwards.
TGATACTAGGTCGAAATTATTCCAAACCATCGCTTTAACAACATGCATTGCTGTTGACATAAACGTGAAACAATACATCAAGTGGAGTAAAAGGCTGCATGTAACAAGACAGTTTGAAAGACTGGTGTCATCCTAGTGTTACTTAAAACATACGAGGGTCCACAACTGTATCTCAAGTGATACCTTAATACAATCTGCAACCTCTCTCATCCATCCTTCTGCCATTCACTCCAGTTCAACAAACAGGGACAAAGTCTCAGGGCATCTGGAGGACGGGTGGAGGATGGCAACCAAGGAACACAGAGCCAGACTGTGACAGGATCATGACAACAGATGGAGGTTTTGCACCATTGACTCCTCAGCCCAGCAGATCCACCAAATGTGTGACTCAACGCTTCTGAGAACTGGTGCTAAATTACTAAAGTGGACTGATTCTGCTGCAGATTTTTAGGTCTGTGAGTCTTGTCTTACCTATGCAGCAGAAAGAAAGCAATGAATAATTTTCTTGCAGCCATATCTTTCATTAAGAGGTGGAAGTAACACATTATGAGTACTCACATTGCTGTAATTAAGCAGCTATTTTGTTTACTTGTAGTTTTGGGTCATTTAAATGAAGTAGTTTGTTACATTTGTACATTTGTCTGTTACTGAGGTAATTATTTGTGCTTTAAAATGCATCACATCAAAAAATAGGCCGGCGGCACCACAAAAATAGTACCCCCCCCCCTCCACCCAAAACTAGTTGCAGCTACTCTGGATTTCCATGTTGTTGAACCATGCTTCTAATTCACTGAGCCTCATCTCATTTACCTTTCACTATAGGAGGCAGAGAAATAGCTTAACATTTAACACACCTCTCTTTCAGTTCATTGCATGTGATACATGTGTAAGGCAACCTTTTGAATACTTTTTTAATGAACTACTTTTAACTTTCTCTTGAGTTTAATACTCTTTCCACCTCTGTTCTCATTATATACTCACAGATTTATACTGTGATGGATCCTGTTGTTTTTTTTTTTCTTGCAGTTTATTTTTTCCAACTCAACTCAGACATGAAGATAATGGGTATTTTTTTCTCTCTCTCTGTCTCTCTCTCTGTTTCTCTCTGTCTCTCTCTGTCTCTCTCTGTCTCTGTCTGTCTCTCTCTCTCTCTATCTGTTTCTCTCTCTTTGTGTTTCTCTCTCTCTCTGTCTCTCTCTGTCTCTCTGTTTCTCTCGCTCTCTCTCTGTTTTTTTTTTTCAAGAGATTGACCATAAAGAAAATAAGTGCCACAGGAGGTGGGCAATCCACCTTTTCAGTCTCATCTGTAATGGAGAAAATTGCCTCAGTAATAGGTGAGACATCACTTAAGGTGATTTTGAGAAGTAAGTGCATTTCCCCTAACTGCAGGGGAGGCTAGATCATTATAACATGATTTCTGTGTGTCTTGTGTACTGGAAATAATTGCAGATGATTGATGTGTGTTGACAAATTGAACTATTGTATGAAGCAGACATACCTCCACTAAGCTTATAGAGAAACAGGAAGGATAGGTTCACAATGTTTCAATAACAGTCAAGTGCCCATATGAATACATAAAGAGGGTGTAATCATTCCTCCTATTCATACTGGCTATTCAAAGTGTCTTCAAGTGTGTGTGTCCATGCTGCATTTTAAGTTCATCTGAAGCTTATATGAGGCTTCAGCAGTCTGAGTTAATATTATAAAGTGGATATCTGCCACATTTAAAGTCTCTTTTAGCAAAAATAAATCCCACTTTGTGTTGACAGTGTTTCCCTGTTGAGCTGTGGTGGCAGTAACAGAAAGAGGGACTTTGGCACTAAAAAGACTAACATTGAAAAATATCTTGATTTAACTCATTTGGACGGCTGAAGCTTCATAGCTTTTAGATAAACCATAAAATAAAGTTTTGCACAGAAAGAAGTTTGTGTATTTTGGCTCTAAGTGCATTATGAAGGGATCTTCTAATGGCCAGTATGAACAGGAGGAATGATTATAGCAAGAAAACCCTGTTCCAATGTTCATTTGGGCACCTGACTATTGTTTTATTTGAAATATTGTGAGCCCATCCTTTAAGAGTATGGCTCCATCAGAGTTGAACTGAGAGAAAGTTTACTTGTGCAGTCACTAAGTGGTCTGCCTCTCTTGCAATATGCAAATTTCCTATCCTGGGCAATCTCATCTATTGTCTCTTTTACATGATATAAACCTGAAATAGTATTTAAATCCTACATTATATTCCTCACAGTCTTGGTAGGAAATTTACAAATTTACAACATGTGGTACCATTTGGTGTAAATTTAGTAGAGGAACACCACACCAGTCTCTAGTTTATTGCTAAAATGTGCCACATGCCCAGCTTAAATGACTCGAATGTGCATGAGGATGGCATTGGTGTGTCTTGTTAGTCTCACAGATCAAGCAAGAACAGCTCATGACAAATTAAATCTACTGGTAAGCTAGTCATTATCCTCAGCAAAGAGGTTCCTGTGGTGCTGAAAAATGTGTGCTGGAGCAATTTACCAAATGCTCAGCCAGGTCTGCATCATACCAAAAAACAAAAACAATGGGTGTGCCGTCTTTATGAGTTTACTCAGTAGCAGTCCCACGAATAGGCAACATCGCTGGAGCAGTAAGTGAGGAGTCGATGTGCTTGGGTTTTATTCATCTTTCTTAACTGCTGGCAAAAGAGAAACCCTTCTATAACTATGTTGTGTCTTACTGTAGTCTTGCTTTTTTCTCTCTTTTTTTAACATTTAATTTAGTCCTTCAATTGTTATTTTAAACTCATTCACTCACACTGTTTTCATTTTCAAGCCTTGGGTTTATCTTACAAGCCTGTTCATTCTAATATTCGCTAAATCATTTATTGGTTTTCTAAGAGTTGAATGTAAACCTATGAGTAGTATCACCACTACAATTATACATATCTAGTCAATCGTGAATGACAAAGTTAACACCTGTGAGATAAAGATTTACCTCGACAATGACTGCAATTGTAGACACAATCTCTGGGAGCACAAGTTGTAAGAGGCCTTCGTCAGTGAGCACAATGAATACACTGGTTGTTTTTTTCCCCATAAAAGTAAGTCCTTGAAACCATAGTTGGATTGAATTAAATTCATAAAATCAACAATATTATTGAAGTGAGGTTGAATTATTGAAGTTGCAGTGCTGATGTAGCTGCAAAACACTTTTTATCCACCCACACATTGCTTTTTGTGGCATGGACAATTCAATCTGGAGTGACCTTATTAGGGCATCTTTTATCCTGTTTTTGTCCTGTTTTTGGATGACTCAACCATGTTTCCCTTACTGTAATGTTGAATCACACGCATGATAAAGTCCAGATTAATCCAGGCGGGGAGTTCTGGTACTCTGAAATGAGGCCAACGTGGAAGTAATTTTGAACTGCATTCTATCAAAAGGCCACCAGGGGGCGACCGTCTCTATACAAGTCAATGGAGAATTCACCAACTTCTCACTTGATTTCTAACTTCAGTAAACGTTTTCAAAGTGTGTTTATGGTCTCAATCGCTAGTTTAACGCCTTCTTCAATGCAGTATGATGTTCATTTGTGAAATTTTGGCCTCCCTGATTTTATATTTGACGATAAAGCAGGGTATGCATTATGGGGCGTGGCTATGTCATGATTGACAGGTTGATTGACCAATGTCCTCGAGATCCAGCCCTCGCAACCATAGCAACCTTCCCGCTCCGCCCATGGTCCCGCCTCATGCCCATATAAGTAGAATCCGTGTTTTTATTTTTCCCAGCATGCACCTGAAATTTTCAAGATGGCGCTGCCCAGATTCGAAACTATTGGCTTCCGAGCAGCAGTCCACAAACCAATGTGTGACATCACGGATGTTACGTCCATTTCTTTTATACAGTCTATGGATTATGGGATGAGATTTGGATAAGGACCTGCCTTTGAGGTAAAGGAAACTCAAAATTATGAATTTGTAACTTAATCTGTGTGTTAATTGTGTTCATAGTATTGCCCTCAGCTCTTGTCAAATCTTAATTGCTCCCATGTTGTGTTTTTAATTAAACTGATTTAGCTTCATTTCCTGATTCTGAAGCTGAGTTTTTAAACATTTTTTGAACAGTGTTTCATCACGTGTAGAAAAAGGGCCAAACATTGAACACTGCTCTATTTAGATGTCACCTCCCATGTGTGATTGACAGTCATTAGTCCCATTTTGTCACTGACCAGGATACCAGGATCTTATTCTAAGTGGTAAAGAAAGAGGATATTTACCTTTTGTGGAGTTTGGCATTTGTTTCTTTGCTAATTAATTAAGTCATATGGTAGTGATTCTTAACTTGCTACTGCATCTGCCCATGTGTCACTTGAACAGCTGTAGATTAAGGCAGACACGTAACATTAAACAACATAATTAACTCTTTGCGTTAAATACATACATGCAAATACATACGAACAGACAGTGAAATGTATCATCAATAAGCATATTATGGTAGTTTTTTTGATGTATGTGACCCATCAGCTGGTATTTCTCTGGGGTACTTTAAGGTATTAGTGTTCAATATCTTCAATTTTATTAAATGTATTTCGTCTTGCACTCCACAAACTGACCACGAGTATCTGATTATATTAGTGTACTATTTTTTAGGGGGATCTAATTTGATTAAATGTGTATCCATTTAGGTAAAGTAGTCTTTGCAATTAATTTTCATTATGCTTTATTTGTTGGATGACACAAAACTTGCTTCAACTCAATCACGATCAAACCACAAACCTTCAGGGAGTATTCTTGGCTCCCCTCTAAATGATCTAATCCTGCTGCCAGAAATCTTGGTGTTTTTTGTTTTTTTTTTATCAGTGTGACCACAGCTTTGAATCATATGTCAAAACTATAGTCGCTTCCAACTCAACTCCTACCATTGCCAAAATCATAAAATTTCATTTGATGACCTGGAAATGTATATTTTCTTCCTCTGTCTGGATTTTTGGATCTTTCTTCTTTCCGACATTATTCAGCGTTCACTCATCTCTCATGTATTTTTACTATTGCTTGTCACATGACATCATATCAGTCTTTTGCTCCACTCCACTGGCTTCCTGTAAGATTTTAGTCACTACTTTTAAAGCACATTTAAGAGTGGATCCCACCTGCACAATGCACAATCCCCTTCTTAGCCAGTTCAGACTCTTACATCATTCTACAGCCTTAGACGAGACATCACTGGCTGTTCAAAGGGCATAATACTTCACCCTTAATGTAGGTTTTGAGTATCAAACTATGGTGACTTGCTCCATTGCTAAATCGGAGCCACTAGCATTATCCGTCAGTTCTACAACACAGAAGCAGAGTTTGAGAAAAGCATATGATGAGCAGGGGCTTAGATTCTGCTTAAGGCGCCAAAAGAATTGGCCATCCTCGTATATTTATGGCTGTTTTTTTTTCTAAACTGTTTTTATGATTGGTTTCTGGAGTCATCTTTGATGTCAACACCCTTACTGCAAATAATGATATGGAAAATCTGCTGCTGTTTTTTTTTCAGTCTACTTTGGGGGATTTTTAAAGTAGTGATAAACTGTGCACTTTTTAGTTCAAGGAGACTTTGGTATCACACAGCAGAGGATGTCCTATTTTCAGAGGAAGCACACTAATTAAGCATTTCTTGGAGCTCATATGATGAGACTGATTTCCTCCAGGCTCCGGCTCAGTTTTATACCTCAGACTGAATGGAGTCAACAACATTTATCGGTGAAAGCTCCCTCATAGAAGATTAAGTTGATTTAAGTCTGAATTTAAAGTATGTAATTGCAAGTGTGATTTTGTGACATAACTAATTTGGAAGCTGGTCCAATATGCAGCTTACACAAATGCATGTGATGTGTAAACTTGAAGTCTCCTGAGTACAGAGTCTGGTGGACTTTTAAGTAAAGTAGGGATATCTTGTGTCCAGTTTTGTCTGAAATAAAACATATTTGCATTTTTTTGTAATGAGGAAGCGGGAGTAGCTGTTCATTTCATATTTTTTTTAGTCAGAATGAGACACAAAGCATTTTTATGTCTTGAAACATGTCTGGAGGCGATCTTTATACACTCCCTTTGCTTATCTGTTTTGGATGAACCTACGGTCTCATTTACAGCAACAGCAGGAGGCTGTTTTCAGTAGGAAAGTTCAGATAAAACCACTGCAACCTAAATGGCAGAAAAAGTTAATGGAGCTTTGTGTTGAGTTTGTGGAAACCAAAACAGAGCTAAAAAAGGAGTAGTAGGCCGTGTTCACACTGCAAGTCAAAATCCGATTTTTAGCCCATCTAGATTGGAACCGGATGGCTCTTATGAAGTCTGAACAGTCATAAATCACATGAGATCTGATTTTTGCAAACCAGATTGAAACCACCTTTGGGAGGAAGTTTCAAATCGCATTTGGACAGATGTGTCTGAGTCTGAACAGCTTCAAACACTCATATCAGATTTGACTGTCCGTGACGTCTCTACGCTACGTCACTCTATGCAACACCAGACCCGCGCTTATTCCAGTTGTTGTTGCTAGGTGATATCACTGGAGGCAACGGAAGATGTAAACATCAGTCCATGGACAGAGGACCAAACCAAAGTCTTAATCTTTGGGGAGATGGCTCGGTTCAAGAGAAGCTCAAGGGTTTGTTGTTGCTGTCGCTGTCGCAATTATATGACATCATACAATACACGGTAGATGACGCCTCCGCTCCGATGACGTTGCCACAGCAACCTGTCAGATTGGTCATTTATGTGGCCCAGTCTAAAAACAGTGTGGACAGTCAGGCCTAAAAATCAGATTTGAGAAGGAATCAGATTTGCCTGCAGTGTGAATGTGTCCTTAGACCTATATTAATCATGTGGCCAGAAATATGGCACCAGATGAATGCTAATGTTGCTTCAGTTAAACCAACAGTGGCAAATTTTGGACATGCTGTGAATAAAATCAATTTATTCAATACAAAGATGCGAGTAGATGCAGTTTTGCCCAAGGGATGGTTGAATTGACACAAACTCATTCAAAAACTACATTAGTTGTTCTGATGTTTGAATTTGACATTTACATGTATTGCAGGGCTTTTATGAATCTACTTCATGAACATAAAGAGAGCAGAGGGACAAGGACAGAGGCTGAGGGGAAATACGTTTCTGGTAAGTTCTGAGTTCAAGCAAAGGCTGCACTTATTACAAACACACAGAAATACTCCCACAGATGCAATCAGTGCCTTCAATTGCAAGCTAGCATTCAGCTAATGTACAATTGTATATTTGGGCTGTTTGGGTTGAATAAACAAATGAAGTCAGTGAATGAATCCAGTAGTCAAGCTTTGTTTCACTTCCTGTCTGAAAGCAGTAATGGCGAGTCATTAAACGCCACACAACAATATTCTGCATGACAATATTGTGTGTTTTCTCATTTCTCTTTGTAAATGTCAAAATAACAGTAGTTTATGTCATGTCACTTCAATTTATGTCAAGGGAGGGAGCGGAGCATCTGAACCTAAAAGCAGAGAGGATTAAAGGCAGGGCTGAAGGAGACTGTCTTTATTCTTTTAGATGTGAAACAGAAAAGAAAAGAAAAGAGCAGAGCTGGATAAAAACTGACAAAGACTGACAAGAACAAGACAAGACAAGTAATTACAAACAGGACACAGGTGAAACACATGAGGAAATAAACTAAGGTGGGAAACCACTGGAAGTAAAGATAACAGAAGCACAAAGAGAAAATATTTCAAATTAAAACAGGAAATAAAGAAATGGAAAGTCCAGGCAGGATGTGATAATTTACTTTAAAAATATCCAATATATAGTCAGATAGACTTCCCTTTACACTTATATATTATGTTACTCTCATTTTGGTAAAGATAACGGAAGCACAAGCAAAAAATATTTCAAAATAAAACAGGAAATAAAACACAAACAGAAAGTCCAGGCAGGATGTGACAATTTACTTTAAAAATGTCCAATATAAAGTCAGATAGACTTCCCTTTACACTTATATATTAGGATACTCTCATTTTGGATTATCACAAATGACAGTTATTTATTATTTACTTTTAAATACAAATCAAATCTTAAATTACACCTCTTTACAAGCTCTGTGTACCTTCAGTGTTTATCATTGCAGTCACTTTTAGCTTCTGTTAATACACTAATAGTGTTCAAAACAGCATGTACTGTAGGTTTCCAAAAAAAAAAGGTTCAAAGTTAACTAGTCACATACCCAGCTGGTCTGATAATAGGGGAGGTAATGAGGTGCAGGTGTGCATGGCAGAGGCACACACTAGTGGACAAGCTGGGAATGAATGGTACTGAGAAACACACTGACACTGCTCACATTTTCACACAAAATAGAAATAAATGTTGAGTTTAAAGGTCCCCACACTACCTAAACTGATCATTTGTTGTACTTTGTCATACTCCTAGCAACAACACAGTAAGAGGACGACTTTTAACCAAATGGTGAAGAGTGGACAGTTGACACCGGAGATCAGAGCTACCCAGATCAAGGTTGGCAAAGGCAAATATCCGTTTGTATTTTAGTATATTTTAGGGAGGAAAAATGGGAATATAGAGAAATGTTTAATTCATAGACATCTGCATGAAAGTGAATTTAACTGTATTTAATCCATACTTCAGTGTACTTAATTTAAACAATAGGTTTAATGTTTAATTGGAATCAGATGAATTTATCAAGGGACTTGATCAATTCGAGTTACCCAAATTCAGCAGCTTACAGGCCATGTGTACCTTTTTGAAGTATACTGATGGCTGTGACTCATCTCTTGTTGACTATTCATGCTGTTAACTGTACCGTTAGCATACATGTCACCTTCTTAAATTAGTAGCGAGGTTTGAGGTGACAACTGATGCATCGTGAATTGTGCAGACTGCCAATGTGTTAAGTGGAGACTTCACGCCTGTATGTAGATTTTGTTTTGATGTGATAATAATCAGAGAACTTGTGGTATAAAATCAGAGAACTTTACCAACAATGATCAGATTCTGCTTACGAGCTCACACACATTATGAAGACTGAGAAAAAGATAGGATTGTTTTTGACAACCGTATTAACTTGAGACAAATTTCCCAGAAATGTGAACCTGTGGCTTCGACTGTGGTTTGATTTATCTTTGATTATTGTCTTGGTTTTCTGATGGTTTGGTTAATCTCTACACCTCTACTGGTCACTGTACTTGATGAGACGCAACAGGACTGATGAAAATAGTTTAACTACAAGAGCTATAAGAGCTACATATTTCCCCGAGTTGGTGGAGACCAAAACAGAGCTAAAATTGGAGTGAATATAGAATTTAAAACAGCCGATTACAAACACAGCTTCAAATTAACGCTACGTTGCTCTCAGGTGGGGAGTTCTGGTCCTCTGAAATGAGGCCAACACGGAAGTAACTTAGAACTGCATTCTAGCAAAAGGCCACCAGGGGGCGACCGTCTCTATACAAGTCAATGGAGAATTCACCAACTTCTCACTTGATTTCTAACCTCAGTAAACGTTTTCAAAATGTGTTTATGGTCTCACTCGCTAGTTTAAAGCCTTCTTCAATGCAGTATGATGTTCATTTGGGACATTTTGGCCTCCCTGATTTTATATTTGACGATAAAGCAGGGTATGCATTAGGGCGTGGCTATGTCGTGATTGACAGGTTGATTGACCAATGTCCTCGAGATCCAGCCCTCGCAACCAATCGCAACCTCCTCGCTCCACCCATGGCCCCGGCTCATGCCCATATATGTAGAATATAAGGACCTGCAGGATAGATTCCTTGCCAGATTCAAACCAGGGACGCTGCGATTATGTGGCATGCACTTTAACCAATCGACCACCAGGGGGCTCCACGAGCTTTATTTTAAACTGATTTTCTCAAAATTCATACATGTCAAACCATATTCACATGGCGTATGGTAACTGTATGACAGCTGCCACATGATAGATAAATAAATAAATAACTTTATTTATATAGCACCTTTCAAAAACAAAGTTCACAAAGTGCTTTGACAGACAAAGCAAGCAAAAGCATTACAATAAAAAAACAAGACATACAACATAGAGAGAGGTAACAAGACTGGCATTGACAGGATGAGAGTAGAGGACAATGGAATACAGTGGGAGATAATGAGAATGTATAATATATAAAATAAATAAGACAAAGTAAAATAAGATTAAATAAAAGACAGTAGCAATAAGCAAAATGAACAGACAAGCAGATGACATCACATAAAAGCTCGTCTGTAGAAGTGAATTTTGAGTAGTGATTTAACCTTCGTATCGTCCTCCCTGGTCAAATTGACCCGTATGTTTTGACTGTTCCTTCCTTTTCCTTTCCTCCCTTCCTCCCTGCTACCGTCCTTACTTCCTTCTTTCCTCTGTCCTTCCTTCCTTTCCTTCCTCTTTCTTCCTCCCTTCCATCCTCCCTTCCTCCTTTCCTTACTTCTTCCTCCTTTCCATCCTTCCTTCCTTCTTTCCATCCTTCCTTCCTTCTTTCCTTCCTTCCTTCATGCCTTCCTTCCTTCTTTCCTTCCTTCTTCCTCCCTTCCATCCTTCCTTCCTTCCTTCCATCCTTCCTTCCATCTTTCCTCCCTTCCTTCCTTCCTCCCTGCTACCATCCTTACTTCCTTCTTTCCTCTGTCCTTCCTTCCTTTCCTTCCTCTTTCTTCCTCCCTTCCATCCTCCCTTCCTCCTTTCCTTCCTTCTTCCTCCTTTCCATCATTCCTTCCTTCTTTCCATCCTTCCTTCCTTCTTTCCTTCCTTCCTTCATGCCTTCCTCCTTTCCTTCTTTCTTCCTCCCTTCTTTCCTTCTTTCCTTCCATCCTTCCTTCCTTCTTTCCTTCCTTCCTTCATGCCTTCCTCCTTTCCTTCTTTCTTCCTCCCTTCTTTCCTTCTTTCCTTCCTTCTTCCTCCCTTCCATCCTTCCTTCCTTCTTTCCTTCCTTCCTTCATGCCATCCTTCTTTCCTTCCGCCTTTCCTTCTTTCTTCCTCCCTTCTTTCCTTCCTTCTTCCTCCCTTCTGTCCTTCCATCCTTCCTTCCTTCCTTCCTTCCTTCCTCCCTTCCTTCCTTGACTCGAGGACAACAGGAGGGTTAAAAGAAGATACTGAACGTGCGAGCCTTATTTCCTCGGGCAGGTTGTTCCAAAGCTGAGGGGCCCTGATGATGGAAAAAAAGAAAAAAAATCCCTCATTATAATGGTAAACATAATAACTTTTACACTACATGTCACATTCACACACACATTCATACCCTGATAACAGGAAGCTACCATGCAGAGTGCCAACCTGCTCATCAGATGGAGACTAATATTCACACACCGTTGGCGCAGCCATTGGGAACAATTTAGGGTTAAGTATCTTGCCCAAGGACACATTGACATGTGAACTGGAGCAGTCGGGAATTGAACCACTGATCTTCCAATTGATGAATGACCCGCTCTACCTCCTGAGCCACAGCCAGTAATAAGCTAGTCTGAAATTCGTTATATTGGCCTATTTTGATATTGTTAAAACCAGAAAGTTTTCTCATTAAGAAAGAAAGGAGAGAAGAAATGATTCATTAAATATCATATAGCTATAACTAGACCTCATGCTATGAATGATAACAAAATTAATACACTTTTATTAATTTATATTTTACATAAAGTCAATAAAAATTGTATTTATTTATTTATAACACTTTTTTCATAAAGGTTATTGTAGTTCAAAGTGCTTCACAGTTGACTGACAAGCTGAAAATAAGACAGAACAAGTGGAGATCAAAGAAAACATAAAGACAAGGAATAATAAAAAAAAGAACAAATAACAAAGAAAAAAGAACAAAAAATGAGGCCAATGCATGAAAAACAAAAATAAGAATGATGAAAAATAAAAAAATATAATAGATAAAAATAAAACAACAATAAGTAAAATATAATACAACACAATAACTTTTACAAAAGTTTAGAAAAACTCAATCTGAATGGCGTGTTTAGTGTTGATAGTAAATCCCTTGAGGGGGTTGGGAGGGGTTAAATGCACCATATTGAGGTTTAGCATTTAAATAATTGCATTACATTGCATCTTTTTTAAATCTGTAGCCTATCACACTTTTAATTAGTAATCAGTTTACAATACGTGTCTCAGTCTTGCTCTACGTTGTTTCCATACACACATTGAGCTCGTTTCTAAACTCTATAATCCTAATTAGAGCCCCCCGATGACCATCTGCTGTCTACACCCGCTTCTCCACGCACTACTTTGTTACTGCATTCACCTCAGCCCGCCCCCTCCGTGTGTGTTTGAATGTGTGTGTGCGCGCGCGTGTGTGTGTGCATGTGCATGTGTGTGTGTGTGCGGGTATAGCCTACCGGGCGGAGTAATTCGTGTTGGTATATCCATTGGGTGCATATGTGTGTGTATGTGTGTGAGTGCGTGCTACGGCTGCTGCTTGTCACTCATTGTGCAGCGAACACGGGTAGCGACAAGGACCAAAAATCCGTCCGGTAGCAGTTGTTGTCCCTGGGAGAGAGAGAAAGAGAGAGAGAGAGACAGAAAGAGAGAGAGAGAGAGAGAGAAAAAAAGAAGGCTGATATCTTGTTTTCCCTTCCACACCTTCAGAGACACCTCGCTTGTTTTAAAGTGCGTCTGCTCTTCAAGGAGAATAATCTGTGACACATTACAATGCTTCATATAAGGGACCTCATCTGGGGATTGCTATTCATTGGCTGCGCAGGTAAGAATGTGTTTTATGTATTATTAATATTAGGTTAAGAGAGGGAAAAAGTCATCCGGAGACTGTGGCTAAACACCAAAAAAAAGAAAGAAAAGATGTTAGTATGCAGGCCGAGTTGTGTTGATTCTGGAGCAGCATCCTCTGGTCCCACTGGCGGCATTCTTGTCACTGACCCCCGACAGTGGCTTTAGGTTGTTACTGGTGCTCTGCGAAATTCAACCATCATTAAGCTATACCAAAAGTTTCTCCACCAAGTGATACATGTTACCCACAACTGTGCCAGAAAACGCGTAAAATGCGCTTTTTAAAAAATCCATTCATTGTCGGGTTATTCTATTTCTGTAGTTCCTTCGGTGGATTTTTTGAATATCTCCGCGCACTATACAGATGAGTCTGTGCCTTCTCAGGTCCTGTTGGCTCCTCACACTTTCCTCTATGAGTTAAAGCATAGTGTCGATTTGTATCATATGGATGTAAAATTACGCACACGTGCTGCGTTTTTTTGGAAATGTGAGTTAAGCTTAGGAGTTCATGTGCGTGGGTTAAGGTTAGATGGATGCTGGCGGAGGTTCGGACTGGGGATGCAGAGAGACGCTTTTACGGTCCCTTCATGCAGGCAGATATCACTTATACTCTCTGCTAGTATACGCCACAGTTATAGTTTCAAATATCCAAAAAATAACGCAAAGTAAAGTAGCGTAGCCTATGATGTTATCCAAAAAAAAAAAAAAAAAAAAAAAAAAAGTCCTCCTCGGTTCTCACTTGTGCTGGGTCAGCCGTGACGCACCGAGGATGGAGGGTCCGGAGCGTGGGTCGCTTTTCACGGGGACGCTTTGTTTCAGTTCACACACACACACACAAAACAGGTTTAAGAGCAGTTTTTTTATTATCATCAAGATGGTTGATGATTGTTGGGGGGGTTTGATTTGCACCAGCATGTGCTTCAACTCCCCGCTGGATGGATTAGACTCGTCCACCATTCCGACTCCATCATCGGATTTGGCAAGCGAACTGTATTCTGCGCGGATGTGTCAATGTGGGATTTTCAGAGTTTTAACATCAGTCTGATCTAATGCAGTATAGGTTAACAGCATTTGTGACCGTCTTTGTGTGGCATCAAAATCTGTATACCGTCTCCTCTGTCTTACCAAACGGGACACTGCAGTTCTCAACTTAGTGGCTCGGTGCGTTTTTTAGGCGCAAAAATGATATTGAAATAAGGGGCCAGACTGATTTGATCGCTGTTTTTAATTTGGTTGGTTGAGGGGAAAGTCGTCATCCATTGAAGACGACTGAATAGACATTGAATGTATACAATAGGATCCAATCCTAGAGCTCCCATGGTTATATAGGCTGGGGCGGGAGCGGGAGGGGGGGACCCATTCCCTTCCTTAAACCCCCACCTCTCCCGCCTCCCGCCTCCCACATCCTCCTTCCCTCCCTGCATCTGCCCCCTTCTTTGAATAGACTGCAACTGTGGTGCTACTAGTGGAGTTTGAGGACCCCCGGGGGTCCTTGGAGATGTGCAGCATAGTTGATTTAACAATGATTTAATTTATTAGACATGGTCCCAATTACAGTGTTACAAGGTTGGTTATTCAAACCATGTTTTTTTTCCTTTTCATTGTAAAGGTTATGGAGTTAGTCTCCCACAGTGATTTTAGCTATTCATTGTTGTTGCATGCACATCAACACTTGAACCTGCACACTGTTATAGTATATACTGCATTATCTTCAGTATAACACATCTATTTAATTTAATTCAACTAATAATATCACAGCCCTGAATGGTTGTATTGAACTAAAAGCTTGGCTATACTGTCCCATATTGGATTTTTGAGGCAAATACTGATAACTCTATTCAATTATACAAAACAATATGATATAACCACAGCATTTCCCACATAATTTTGATAGAATATGGTAGTTGGACCTTGGTCGGACTCTCTAAGGGAGTCTTTGGGCACATTTTTAAGTCAAATGCATCATTCTGCTGCACTCTGAGAGCAAAATTAAGAGGTTATATCTTAAAAAAACATTTAAAAAACATTTGTGTGCTTTAGTACAGACATATTTGGCTCACTATGAAACTGTGGTGGCACAAATTAGACTATGGTTGGCCGCTACATGCTATATAATTAATGGGAAACCCTGAATCATAACATAAGTTGATATTCATTATTCAACAACAACAGCAGCAGAGTGAACAGTGTATGTATGTGTATTTGTGTCTACAGTACATAAAGATATATGCCTTAACAGTATATGCACTTAATGAAAAACAGCATTAATTTACATTTTTTGGTATTTTCAAATCATTATTATTTCTTGCCACCATTCACACCCCAACACTGTGTCTGCCTGTCACTGTTAGTGCTGTAGAGGGTGTTTTGGTACCAGGAGCTCTAACAATGTGTTCATTTCTTTCTATATGATTCATGATCTAACATAAATACTCTAGTGCCTCCACATTTATCTGCACCTCACATGACTATAAACGTGTTAGGACGGAAAATAACAATTAGAACATCTCTTGTGTTAGCACTGTCCTCTTGCAGTATAGGGAGAAAAAAGAAAATTCAAAGAAATTGATCACATTATTTGATAAGCTCAGGGTATATTAAAAGGGTAATGACAGTATCCCATAGTTTGAAGGCAGAGCAATTTAATTACATTTATTGATTTCCTGTTTCTGTTCCAGTTCAGTGATAATTAAATTTCAAGGCTATAGTAACAGAGCCACACCACCACTCTCCAAGAAATGACTGAATAAATGGCTTGAGTTGAATAGAATATCATTCCAGGAGTGGACACCAGACAGTACAGTGGCCTTTTCTTGTCTCAGTCCGTCTACAGCTGGATGAATTGAGTCTGGTCTGTTTCATAAGTTCTGATATTAAGTGATTGGTATGATCTGTTTCAGATGTGTCAAAGTCATTTTCATTCAAGGGCCACATACAGTCCAATTTCAACTGATGTGGGCCGGTCAATTAAAAGGAAGGAAGGAAGGAAGGAGTCAAGGAGTGAGGAAGGACGGAAGAAAGGACAAGAGGAAGGAAGAAAGGACAAGAGGAAGGAAGGAAAAGGAGGAGGAGAAGGAATGATGGAAGGAAGACAGGACAGGTGGAAGGAAGGAAGGAAGGGAGGAAGCCAGCCAGGAAGGAAGGAAGGAAGGAAAAGAAGACAGAAAGGAAAGATGGAAGGAAGAAAGGAAGGAAAGAGAAGAAGGAAGGAAAGATGGAGGGAAGACAGGACAGGTGGAAGGAAGGAAGGTAGGAAGGAAGGAAGGAAAAGAAGACGGAAAGGAAAGATGGAAGGAAAGAGAAGAAGGAAGAAAAGATGGAGGGAAGACAGGACAGGTGGAAGGAAGGAAGGAAGGTAGGAAGGAAGGAAGGAAGGAAGGAAGGAAAAGAAGACAGAAAGGAAAGATGGAAGGAAAGAGAAGAAGGAAGAAAAGATGGAGGGAAGACAGGACAGGTGGAAGGAAGGAAGGAAGGAAAAGAAGACAAAGGAAAGATGGAAGGAAGGAATTAAGTAACAAAGAATGAAAAGAAGGAAGGGAAAAGAAGACAGGAAGTGGGACGGGGAGGACCCTTTGGCGGGCCGGTTCTGACCCACGGGCCGCATGTTTGACACCCCTGATCTATTTGTTACATCTGTTCACACACTTTTTTTTTTTACTGGTCCAACAGTGAAAATGTAAAACTCAGATTTAAAGCTTTGCACATAAGTGATACTCGAGGAGTGCTAATGATTTCATGTGATTTCTGATCTCATGATTTTAGACTCTTTGCCTAGTGTTATTGATGTGCTGTTGCTAGGCATTGAGAGGCTGCCAGCTGAGCGAGGCTTGTGCTTAGACCAACTAAAGCCTCTCATGCCAAAAAACACTAAACGCAGGGAAGTCCAGGTTAAAACTGTTAAATCTGACTCTGTGTATAACACTGAAAATGCAAAGTCATTGTGTCGGCTCAATTAATATATGTAACCTCCCCCCTGATAGATAGCTTTGTAGAGGAACAAGGTAATTACTCTCTCTTGACATTCTTTGACCTGGTGATTGTTGAGATGGAGGGTGAATTACTGTCATTGTGACAACTTTCTAGAGTTAAATCCTTTTCTCCACAGTGTTAAAAAAAACCACTGTGTTTTTTGGTGGCAGGTGCATCTTTCAAAAACTCGTAGATCCATTACTCAAATTGGACCTCTTCAATCATATTACTTCATTTTCATTGCTACCTGAAACAACAAGCACCCTACCAATAAACCCTCCCTTGCCTTTTTCAAATTCATTTTTTTTTTTTTTTTTTGTCTGAATGCCCAAATTACTGCTGTGCACCTGCTGCTCCGTTTATACACGTTCATGAATCTCAAGTGACTCAGTTCAAGGACAAAGCCGATCCACAGGCTTTTGAATCTTGAGATAAGGGATGAGCATGAGCAGTACTGTAAATGCATACGCTATGATGTTTATTTAATTTACCTTTTTTTTTTTTTTTTTAGATCTAAAATAATTGTTTTAGTGTTTCAAAATAAGAGGAGGAAGTTTAACTCTTGGCTCAGACTTGCAGGAGTTTTGAGCCAATTTCTCCCCCAGTTGACCTCCTTCCTGACTACTGGGGGAGAAATCCGGTCTGGGCACCTTTTGGTTTGGTACTAATGTTCACCTCAGATTATCTTAGAGCAGGGGTGTCAAACATGCGGCCCGTGGGCCAGATACGGCCCGCAGAGGGGGTGCAATCCAGCCCACTTGCCATCCAGTGCTCTTTTCCTTCCTTCAATCTATCCTTCCTTTTTTCCTTTCTTCGTTCGTTCCTTCCTTCCTTCTGTCCTTCCTTCAATCTGTCCTTCCTTCCTTTCTTCCTTCTGTCCTTCCTTCAATCTGTCCTTCCTTCCTTACTTCCTTCTGTCCTTCCTTCAATCTGTCCCTCCTTCCTTACTTCCTTCTGTCTTTCCTTCCATCTGTCCTTCCTTCCTTACTTCCTTCTGTCCTTCCTTCCATCTGTCCTTCCTTCCATTCTTACTTCTGTCCTTCCTTCCATCTGCCCTTCCTTCTCTTTCCTACCTTTCTTCCCTCCTTCCTCCTGTCTTTACTTCCTTCCCTTCTTATTTCCTTATTTCCTTCCTTCCTTCATTCCTTCCTTCTTTCCTTCCATCTCTTTAATGATCCGGCCCACATGAGATCAAATTGTTCTGTATGTGGCCCTTGAATGAAAATGAGTTTGACACCTCTGTCTTAGACGTAATGTTAGAGGTTTACAGATCTTTACAATCTTTGAACCCTCAGAACTGCTTACAGATTGGTCATGGTCCCCCCCCCCCCCCCCCCCCCGATAATTTCAAAGCATGTTTGATATTCAGGAATTATAATCTGGATGATTACATGGCTGCTTCTTGTGTTTGTTGCAGCAGACGGTAAACACTCTCACCCTGGAGGCTAACGTAAGAGAGCACACTACTGTTGAGGGATATAACAACTGATAGTTAAAATCTCACCTCCAGCTCTCGTTAAAGAAAAGACAACCCATGTTTGACCACATCTACCCCCCAAAACAGGGATGTCAAAAATGCGGCCCGCGGGCCAGAACCGGCCCACTAAGGAGTCCAATCCGGCCCACTTTCCTTCCTGTCTTCTTTTCCTTCCATCTTTCCATCCACTCTTTCTTCCTTCCATTCGTCCTTTTTCTCTTCCTTCCTTCCTTCTTTCCTTTTCCTTCCATCCTTCCATCCTTCCTCCCTTCCTTTGATCGTCCCTTTCTTCCTTCCATCCTTACCGTCTTCTCTCCCCTTCCTTCCATCCATCAATCCTCCCTTTCTTCCTTCCTTCCATCTTTCCTTACCATCTTCTCTCCTCTCCTCTTCCTTCCTTCCTTCCTTCCTTCCTTCCTTCCTTCCTTCCTTCCTTCCTTCCATCTGTCCTTCCTCCCTTCCTTCCTTCAATCCTTCCATCTTGCCTTACCGTCTTCTCTCCTCTCCTCTCCTCTCCTCTTCCTTCCTTCCATCTCTTTAATGGTCCGGCCCACAACAGATCAAATTAGTCTGTATGTGGCCCTTGAATGAAGATGAGTTTGACACCCCCCCCCCCAACCCTTTTATTTCATCCGCTCGTTCATCCTCCTGTTTTTGTTTTTCTCATCTGCTTCCTCATGAGATCATTTGAGATCACGTGAGACCCGATAATCTTAATATCTTGTAGAGCGTGATGCGCCATTATTTAAAAATCTTGTAGTGTGTGTGCATGTTTGAGATTAGAGAAGAAGAACATCTGTGAAATTTCTCCTTTTATATGTGTGTGATGCAACCTCGATTTCAAAATCAGTTAGGATTTGAAGGACTCCTGTAGTCAAACCCAGGCTTAACTTAACATTTCTCAGGGAGAGAAAATACACAATTCCTAAATGGCTAACATATGGCACTTTAACTGCTGTGGTGAGTTCAAAGCCACTATGAAAATAATACTGGCTATTTTTGACTTGGGGGAACTGGAAAATGCTGCCAAACAAGGGAAAATTATAAGGTGTTTTTAGCCTGCTCTCTGAATAAAACTAGATTCAGGATCCTCAGAAGTTTGCTCTGTAGCTGCAACAATATCCAAAGCTGCACTCATGTAGTGTACAGACACACAGATACACACACACACTAATTTATCACAGCTTATGTTGATCAAATCCTCATCAGTACAGCTGCTCAGATTATAACTATGCCCCCCTTTGGATTCGGCTCATATTGAGGAATGTACAGCATACTACTGCTATTGTACAGTATGTATAAAAGCAATAGACAGCAGCAGAAAATGACTTTTCATTTAGTTATAATTGCGCATTTAGTTGATTTACCAGATGTGGGTTCCATGCTGCTGATGGAGTTTACATAAGCCTCATTCACTTTTTCCATATACTTTTGATTGCTATTCATTTTTTTTTCTCCCACCCAATGGCATATTGTTTAAAAACTGTGAATTTCTTACAATTTCTCTTACAAATTTTGAAGTTGTACCAATTGCAATTATCTCTCTTTCGATTGCTAGCAAGTGAGACTAAACTAAAATGAAGGATGTTGTTGGAGTGAATAAAATAGGAGGCGACTGCACACAATACTTTGTCAAAATAGCAGTTACAGATTTCAAAGGTTGGATCAGGGCCAGACCAAGCCTGTTTGGAGCCTTAAACCAGACTTGATAGAAAGAAAGTTGAATTTATGATAATTAATGTCACTATATTGGAAGAAGATATAACCTGATACCTGACCTGCAAAAGGGAAAAGCAAGATTTGGTACCACACTCCCAATATCCTATTTATTTATGTTCATGAAATTCCATATGTTATAGTTTGTAATCCCACAATTTGTCACAGCTTCATATTTTAATTAAAAAACAGAAAAAACAAAAAACAGTGGATCATGAAGAAAGTAATAAGTCTAGACTATTCATGAAGTCACGCATCTTTTTGCAGCTCTGCAGATGATAAAACATCATGTAACAGTGGTAAAAAAAAAAGGAAAAAAAAGAGAGATTCGAAATGACTGCGAAACATATTTTATCAAGACAGCTTGTACGGCAGTGAATACTGATATATTATCCATAAATTCATGTCATCTCTCAGTGCTTCTTCTTCTTACAGAATGTAAAAGTGCAGATAGTTCCAAACAGATAAGTTCAAAAATGATGGCTGGCTGTTGCATTTCGTCTCTCTGCTGACTGTTAGATGAGGATGGGCTGTCTTTGCATATTAATCAGTGCATGAATAGGGACCGTGAGTGATTTGCATTGTGTTGAGCCCTGGGGGCGTCCTATAGAGAATTGAATGTGGAAAAGACAAAAAAAAAAGGGAAAAACTGAAAAAAAAAAAAAAAATAGAGATGGGCTTGTTCTACAGAATGAAGACTGACCCCCCCCCTCTCACCCCCTCCCCCCTCCTCTTCTCACACACCATTGATTTTTTTTCATTATCAACACAGCATAACTTTACAAAACTTAATACAGTGTGCAGTGTGTAACTGGAAGGAAGGAAAGGAAAGAAGGACAGAGGAAGGAAAGGAAGGAAGGAAGGATGGATGGAAGGATGAAAGGGAGGAAGAAGGAAGGAAAGATGGAAGGAAGGCAGGAAGAAGGAAAGATGGAAGGAAGGGAGGAAAGGAGAGGAAGGAAGGAAGGAAAGGATGGATGGAAGGATGAAAGGGAGGAAGAAGAAAGGAAAGGAGGAAGGAAGGATGGATGGAAGGAAGAAGGAAGGAAACGAGGAAGGAAAAACTGGGAAAAAAAGAGATGGGCTTGTTCTACAGAATGAAGACTGACCCCCCCCCCCTTTCTCACACACCATTGATTTTTTTTCATTATCAACACAGCATAACTTTACTAAACTTAATACAGTGTACAGTGTGTAACTGGAAGGAGGAAGGAAGGAAAGGAAAGAAGGACAGAGGAAGGGAGGAAGGGAAGGATGGATGGAAGGATGAAAGGGAGGAAGAAGGAAGGAAAGATGGAAGGTAGGCAGGAAGAAGGAAGGATGGAAGGAAGGGAGGAAAGGAGGACAGAGGAAGGAAAGGATGGATGGAAGGATGAAAGGGAGGAAGAAGGAAGGAAAAGAGGAAGGAAGTAAGGAAGGGAGAAAAAAAGAAGGAAAAACTGAAAAAAAAGAGATGGGCTTGTTCTACAGATTGAAGACTGACCCCCCCCCCCCCCTCACCCCCCCCCCTCCCCTTTCTCACACACCATTGATTTTTTTTCATTATCAACACAGCATAACTTTACTAAACTTAATACAGTGTACAGTGTGTAACTGGAAGGAGGAAGGAAGGAAAGGAAAGAAGGACAGAGGAAGGGAGGAAGGAAAGGAAGGAAGGAAGGATGGATGGAAGGATGAAAGGGAGGAAGAAGGAAGGAAAGATGGAAGGTAGGCAGGAAGAAGGAAGGATGGAAGGAAGGGAGGAAAGGAGGACAGAGGAAGGAAGGAAAGGATGGATGGAAGGATGAAAGGGAGGAAGAAGGAAGGAAAAGAGGAAGGAAGTAAGGAAGGGAGAAAAAAAAAGAAGGAAAAACTGAAAAAAAAGAGATGGGCTTGTTCTACAGATTGAAGACTGACACCCCCCCCCTCTCACCCCCCCCTCCCCTTTCTCACACACCATTGATTTTTTTTCATTATCAACACAGCATAACTTTACTAAACTTAATACAGTGCGCAGTGTGTAACTGGAAGGAGGAAGGAAGGAAAGGAAGGAAGGAAGGATGAAAGGGAGGAAGAAGGAAGGAAAGGAGGAAGTAAGGATGGATGGAAGGAAGAAGGAAGGAAAAGAGGAAGGAAGTAAGGAAGGGAAAAAAAAAAGATCTTTTCCATTATGCTTGTTGTGCTCCTTGAATATTAAAGACAAAAGGAAAGCAAGAAAACTGTATCATTATTATTTTCAGCTTGAATTTTGACTGCAAAACCAGAATACACAATGTTCTATATCATAATTAAAGATTCAGGCCTGTATTGGTGGTTTATGTCGTGTTAAACATAATTACAAAGTTGTCTATTTACTCTTGTCAAATACAGAGCTAGATGCTAATGAACCTGAATGAGGTCACATTTTTTTTAATGAAAATAATTTACATAGAGAAAGACTGAGAGACTCTGACAGTTTATATTATAATATTAAATAATAATAAAAAAACATGCAGTCTTTTAATATGTAATCAACAGAAAGTTGGCCCCAACTTCCTCTTCCTGAAACAACATGCTTTATTAAATTAAGATCACGTCTAGTGCACTCTTTTAACCCTCCTGTTATCCTTGAGTCGAGGAAGGAAGGGAGGAGGAAGGGAGGAGGAAGGGAGGAGGAAGGAAGGATGGAAGGGAGGAAGAAGGAAGGAAAGGAGGAAGGAAGGATGGCAGGAAGAAGGATGGAAGGGAGGAAGGAAAGAAGGAAGGATAGAAGGGAGGAAGATGGAAGAATGGAAGGAAGGGAGGGAGGAAAGGAGAGGAAGGAAGGAAAGATGGATCGAAGGATGGAAAGGAGGGTGAAGGAAGGAAAGATGAAAGGAAGGATGGAAGGGAGGAAAAGAAGGACAGATGGAAGGAAGGAAGGAAGGAAGGAAGGAAGGAAGGAAGGAAGGAAGGAAGGAACAGTCAAAACAGACGGTGTCAATTTGACCCAGGAGGACGACGATCATTTCCTTCTTTCTTCCTCCTTTCCATCCTTCCTTCCTCCTTCCTTCCTAACCCTTTTCTTCTTCCTTCCTCCCTTCCTCCCTTCCTTCCTTCCTTGACTCGAGGACAACAGGAGGGTTAATTGTGCAGTTGTCTCCAAAAACAACTCAGCCGTGTAAGCAAGGTGAATCGGTGTCACCTTGTAATGAAGTCAGATAAAAGTCTACTTCTGGTGAATGTGCCCCTGCGATCAAAATCCAGCAAGGTAAAACTTCTCTGGGAGTGACTCTGATTCAAAAAACAGTCTTTGAAGCTGCTTGTGCCTGAAGGCTACTAATAGCTACGCTCCTCATGGTAGAACGTGGAAGGTGATAGTGAAAGACACATGCTTTTTCTGTGACACTCAAAAAAACCCTTTCACCTTACCTCACCTGGTCTCCTGCAACAACGCTGATGATGATGTGTGCCAGCTGTCCTCCTTGAACTGCCTGGAGAAGGAAAGGAAGGGAGGAAGAAGAAAGGAAAGCTGGAAGGAAGGAAGGATGGAAGGGAGGGAGGAAAGGAGAGGAAAGAAGGACAGAGGAAGGGAGGAAGGAGAAAGGAAAGCTGGAAGGAAGGAAGGATGGAAGGGAGATGGAAGGAAGGGAGGAAAGGAGAGGAAAGAAGGACAGAGGAAGGCAGGAAGGAAAGGAAAGAAGGAAGGAAGGAAGGATGGAAGGGAGGGAGAAGGAAGGAAGGAAGGATGGAAGGGAGGGAGGAAGGAAGGGAGGAAAGGAGAGGAAAGAAGGACAGAGGAAGGGAGGAAGGAAAGGAAAGATGGAAGGATGAAAGGGAGGAAGAAGGAAGGGAGGAAGGAAAGGAGGGAGGAAGAAGGAAGGACAGAGGAAGGGAGGAAGGAAGGAAGGAAGGATGGATGGAAGGATGAAAGGGAGGAAGAAGGAAGGAAAGGAGGGAGGATGGAAGGAGGGGAGGAAGAAGCCCTTTCACCTTACCTCACCTGGTCTCCTGCAGTAACGCTGATGATGATCTGTGCCAGCTCCCTTTAGCAATTATATTCCATTGAGCTCTATTGAAGCTCTACTGTCAAGTCTGCTTTGGGTACTCAAGCTAACAATGGACTCCAATACTAGAATCCCAGCGTGATGTCCCTGTCCTCCTTGAACTGCCTCGAGAACTACAAGCACCATTTTTTTTTATTTTATTAGGAATAGATACTGTTTATATCAATGTTCCAGTTTTCTTTATTGTCAGCATGGGGTTCAGCGTTATTTATAGTCTGCCACTATTCTAACTTACTTCCCCCAGGACTGGCACTGGTGAACAGATGGTATTGCTGTATGTGAAAGTCAAAGACACTTATGGGGTTTCTTATGATAACAATGAATAGTAAAAAAAAAAAAAAAAAAAAAAAAAAAGATGTTTTAAAATTCCTGTTTCAAAAAGATACACAATCTATTTAATAACTGCATATATAGACAGAAAAAAACCCCTCTGCTTTAGTTGTAGTAACCTCTATCAGTATTCACACAATAGTAACATCAAAAAGAGAATGATTTGTATGCTAAATAACGGACTACTGGCAGTCCTCCTTTCATGAGTCACATCTGCGGAGAGTAGGAGGGTTTGCTTGATTGTTTCATTGTTCAACTCATGATATAAGAAAAAAAAAAAAAAGATATAATCCTTGTGTTACTGATAGATGAATTTTTTTTAAGATGATGCCTAAGTGCTTAGTACTGTTGGAAAGCTATTGGCATTATCTTCATATTATAGAACGGGGGTGTCAAACATGCGGCCCGTGGGCCAGATACGGCCCGCCGAGGGGTGCACTCCGGCCCACTTGCCATCCAGTGCTCTTTTCCTTCCTTGCTTCCTTTCTTCCTTCTTTCCTTCCTTTTTTCCTTTCTTCGTTCGTTCCTTTCTTCCTTCTGTCCTTCCTTCCATCTGTCCTTCCTTCCATTCTTCCTTCTGTCCTTCCTTCAATCTGTCCTTCCTTCTATCCTTCCTTCCATCTGTCCTTCCTTCCATTCTTCCTTCTGTCCTTCCTTCAATCTGTCCTTCCTTCTGTCCTTCCTTCCATCTGTCCTTCCTTCCATTCTTCCTTCCTTCCTTTCTTCCTTCTGTCCTTCCTTCAATCTGTCCTTCCTTTCTTTCTTCCTTCTGTCCTTTGGTCCTTCCTTCCATCTGTCCTTCCTTCCATCTGCCCTTCCTTCTCTTTCCTACCTTTCTTCCCTCCCTTCTTCCTTCCTTCCTTCTTTCCTTCCTTCTTTCCTTCCATCTCTTTAATGATCTGGCCCACATGAGATCAAATTTAATGTAATTGTATGTGGCCCTTGAATGAAAATGAGTTTGACACCTCTGTTATAGACACTACCACTGATTTGTAACAGTATCCTGCAGCTCTGGGACTAATTGAAGTGAAAGTGTTAGACAGTCCAAAGCAGTTTGTCCCAGGATTTTTTAGCAGTCTAGCTGATCACACCTGCTGTATTTTGTCTTCAAGAGTCAGGGAGGATTTTCTGCTCTGAAATCCAGCTTTTCAAACCACCTGCAGAGGCGGCTCATTTTCTTGTACACCTGATGTTTACAGGGGTAATTGCTGCTTATTTAGGATGCATGAAGTGATCTTTTTTTTTTTTCTCCACACAATGCAATGTGATTGTGTCTTGGGTTTTTGAAATATTTTCTCTTCTCAACTGAATGCCTCTTTTGTTGTGCTTGATAATCTTATTGTTTATTTCTGGGACCTTACTTACCCGTCATGTCATGTTATCGTCACTAGCCTCGTGTCTTTTTCCAGAGAAAGTACTTAAATTCTTTTTATATTAACACAGAAGATTAAAGTTTGCATTGTAGCTTGCACATTTGCACACAGCACAATGGATTCCTGTATGGTGATAAATAATTCAAATCAAGTTATATATTTAGAAAAAGGCAGCTGGGGATTATTTACAATGGTTGGGGCAACAGGCGCAGTTGTTTTTTTTCTGCTTTGGTATTTAGCAAGTAGTAAAGCTGTCATGAAGTGAGAGCTTTCACTTGGTATTTGAATTTACTCACACAAATTAAAATGTAACCAGAAAAGCAAATATAACCCATTTGTCAAAACTGGGATATAATTTTAAATCTTAACAGCTCCCAACAGTTGGAGTATATCTCGCTAAACCTGTTATTTTCAGTCTGCTCAACTACTGGTATCCATGGCAACATTACACTTCCTGTTTACATCATCCAAAGCATGAGGGCTGCAACTAATGAATATTTTCATTACTGCTTAATCTGTAAATAATTTTCTCGTCTGTTTTCTTCCATTTAAACACAGAACAGTGATTGTGATTCTTATTGTTGAAAACCTGTGGACACAATCTTGATGGCATTTCAGAGTAGCACACATTATTCTAAAAATAACTTTATGTGCCATGCTTGGCTAACACATGCAGTAGTTGTAGTAGACATCAGTGTTTCCCACATAATTAGATTGAAACTGTGGTGATAGCTGACCTTGGTCTATATTTCCTCACCCACTGACTGGACACATTGTTAGCTGTTAGCAAGGTTAGCTTGCGCTGTTAGCTGTGCTACAGTTAGCAGGTTAGCCGTCATCCTTCAGGAATACAGCTGGTTTAATGACTTCAGTGTTGGGCTACTGCTACTAACTTGCTGTCAAAACACACACACACACACACACACACACACACACACACACACACACACACACACACACACACACACACACGTACACATATAGGCTAACATGCTAATAGGCTCAGAAAGCTGTCTGAAGTTAGATATGTTCAGTTTTTGTGCGCTCGTTTTATGGTTGGGTTTTTTCCAACTTAAAACCCAAATTATTCCCAAAATTGATTTAACATCACATCCTCCCGAGGTCCTGGCAGCCCCCAAAAATGGGCAAGTGGTAGCCACATATAAATGAATGTATGGGAAACCCTGGACATGTAGGATAAATGATGGTAAAACTGAACAAAATAAGGCAATGTCTCTTTTATCAAAAATACGTTTTTTGGTTCTGACGCCAAGTTTAATATGTGATTTGGTAGAATTTTTTTTTCTGTGAATCTTTCTTTCTAATTCTCTGTGATGCATTGTGTTGTAAGAAAAGCCAACATGCCCTTTGAATAGCTTCTCAGGTAATAATTCATAAATGCCTCTGATTTCATTTTGCTTGAATAAGAGGGATATGGGATGAAGATAAGCTAGTGCTCACTTTGTAAGTGCACTTTTAGCACCCAATAATGTACTAATTTTCAGAAAATGTAATAAAAGTGGGTCTTACCCTGATCCAGAGTGTGATAAAACCCAATAATGTAATACCTTGACCAATAATGTAATAAAATGGCCTGACCGATAATATAATTTTTCAGGAAATTATTACATTATTGGGCGCTAAAGCACTCCAAAACCTGAGAGACATAGTGCTCAGTGCTCATTCATGAATGGGTGTGGCTTCCAGTCCATTTAAATTCAGCACACATTCATCACATGAACAACGGAGATACATAACTTTACCAGTGTTAAGATAACTGAATCCAACGCTCAACAAATGTTATAGTTACATATTTATATTTTCCCCCTACCAATAGTAACCTGTTTCTTGTTAATCTTTGTATGTGTTACACCAGCATACGCCATGTATATGCTGATGCCAAACTATCGCTGATATATTAGTATTGGCCAACGTATTGGGGTTAATCCCTTGCATGCATATTAAAATAGGATTTTCATGTGCTTGATGCAATGAGTAATATTACACATTGGGCCACACCAAATGTAAAATTGCCAGTTTGTATTTCAAAGTCCCAATGATACCAATCAGTAAAGGAAAAAACATTTTATTTTGCGTATTTAAATTTCATATGGTAGCAACATCGTAATTCTCACTAAAGTGTATAAAAATATACCCCTTATGTCATAAATATTAATGTTTAAATATTGAGCTTGGCGGCTCATAATAAAGTTTTCGGGGGATGTAGAGCGCTGCATGTGTGGCCTGATGCAGTGTGTTGGTATAAATATTATATATATATACTCAGCATCCTTTTAGTATCCCTTGCTAAAATGTCTTGGCACTGACATACCTGAGCTAAAGTTTTAAGTGCTGTAGCTCAGAGACCAATTTGAGGATTATTTTTGAGTCAGTGATGAATAGTGTGTGTTTGGTTTGATTCACATTATAAGCACAGAGATAAACCAGCGTTGGTGTGTTCCATACAATCAAAAATCTATCGCCTCATCTTGGCAGAGTTATCACTGAGAGGCGATGCCATAATGTGTTTGGCATGTGTTTTACTGTCTCTTAATCCCAGGGAGTGACTCACCATGATGATGTAATGCTTAGCAATGGCAGTTAGGTCATCCCAGGGACTCTGGCTGTGATTGGCTGGCTTCCTCAGGTGCCAAGCTGCCTCAGCCTTTGTGCAAAGAAAAAAAAAAAAAAAAGTGGGTCTTCTGGGGAAAAAAAGGGAACAAGACGAGATGTGCAGCTTGTGCAGTATTCTGCGGACTTGTTTACTTTCTAAATTGCCACAGTTGTCAGCAAGCACATTCTTGAGGTGAGCATCCTCCGTGGCTCCTTGGTGTTTTTCAGTCCGAGCCAGCAGAAGTCCAGAAAGCCTTACTTTATTGCGTGCTACTCACAAAACTCTAACACAAACTTTCTTTCTAAGCTGCAAACTGTGAGGTTTTCTCTACGATACTTCTGTTGGTTTCATCTAATCTTAATGGAAATGTGGCCGCTGTAAGTAATGTGGAAGCTGAGTTCACAATTCTTAGTCAGGACTTGTAGAGTTCTTCTTAAGTAGCCTTGTTGTGCATTTAAATGGCTGCGTGTGCAGAAAGAGCTGCCTCGAGAAAGATTAAATTCAGCTGGAAAGAAGGAAAAAAATTAAATAGTAAGTTTAATAAGTAAAATAATATTGGGTTTGAGTTGCAAGATAGTGGTCTGATGGGTGAGTGTTCATTTGTGAAATGGAAAAACAGCTTAAGTACTTCACAGATGATACAATTTGGTTTCTTGTCTCAGTTAACTGTTAAAAAAAAAAGGCAAATATGCAGTTTCAGTATGTGCTTGCTTAAAAAAAATACACTATATTCAGTTGAGGTAAGGCAGTGTAATGAAACACAGACACATACATATCCAGGAGCTGTTGATTTGACAGCGGATGCAGCCCAGACTCTGTGGACCTTTTGATCAAGCTGCTGTGTCAAATATCATCTAATTAACTGGTAAAGGCTTGCCCACAATCTAATATAGGAGCTGAATATAACCAGAGACCTGCTGCTGCTGCTGCCCATATGGAAATCACATGTGAACATTGATGAGGTCATACTGATCAAAATAAATGGTGTTTTGGTTGTTAGGGTTGGTAGCAGGTGGTTGCAGGGTAACATCATCGAGGTGCTGAGAGGGAGTGGCTGTTGCTATAACTGAGACAAAGTGAACTTGAATACATTTAACACTTGTTGTAGAGCTGAGCATCAAATCTCAATACTTTTTTTTTTCTTTTTTTTAAGTACCGACTGAAATGTGTCTGTTGCATTATTCATTGAAAAGTGTCAAATATTGAATGGTGGCTGTCTAGGCTTATTTACATATGCTTCAATCAGATAGTTCTCGACCTAACTCAGAAAACTTTATAACTGTGAAATGAAATTTGATATATTCTGTAGTTCTCATTTATGTTTCTAGTAGTTTTGGGGTATTGTTGAAGGGTTTTTTGGGGGGATTTTTTTGTTGCTGAAATTGAGGTATATTTGAAAAAATATCAAATTAGATCCTGTCCTTGGAAATTAAAATATAAAAACCTTGACTAAAAGCTCAGATTTATAAACTGTGCCACAGAATATAGCATATAATCACACTACTAGAGATTTCTGTGACAATATTTCTCTGTACAATATGAACCCCCAGTGGGTTTCATAATATTTCCACTCCACTTTCAATGTGTCAAATACAAATATAATATCTAAAAAAGGATTTGGCATCTTTCTCTTGAACGCTTCGTTGATTTTGATTTCACAATAAAGAAAGCAAAAGCAATTCCTTCTGAAGGTTTGAAGACAATCACCCCCAATTTGACCCATCACAGACCCCTTCTGAGAGGGTCTTTTCCATTATGTGTTTATGGTCAGGAGATCAGTAGAGGTCCATCATTTATTAGGCTTTCACGCTAACAGCATTGTCGAAAGAGGCGCGCTCCTTAAGAAAAGCTCCAGGAGTGAGTCACTACGAGCGGGAGGAGAGGGAAAACAAAAGGTGGAGGGCGGCAGAAAGGGAGGAGGGGTCTGAGGATGAGAGAGGGAGAGGCGGGACACAATGCAAAGTGTCGTCAAGGAGGAGCCAGTGAATCAGCAGGGTACTTCAACCTCTGGATTCATTGTTTCCCTCTCTATCACCAGACCTCCATTTTATGTAGGCTAATAAAGCTCTCTCAAAGCAGTAATAGTATCAAACCTTTTAAACCTCCATTTAATTTGAAAAGTATATTGTCTAGTATGATTTCTACAGATCTTCTAACTACACTGAAATAGATGACAACCATTCTTCACACTGCAGGTTCAGGAAATTGCTTAGAATTTCTTTTTCATAGCTATTTTCTTTACCGTTACTAAACTGAATGCGTTCGCCTCTGAGGAATGAAACCGCAGATTGCAAGAAAAGAAAAATCTTTGCCTTGAATGATAAGCTTGTGTAACGTGTGTTGGCCAATTATGCACTCTTTTGAAAGGCTTTAACCAATCAATAACCTCCCAACGAAACTCTCTGAAGTCTTTTAAAAAAAAAAACATTTTTAATTTAATGCCAGCAATGTCAATCCCCTGCCGAGTATCATGACTGAAGGATTGACACCTAACTTTCTCTTCATGGTTCAAATGAGCAAAGACAGACCGAGGAATGTTTCAAAAGGTTGTTTTTATTCTTTTATATGAAGCTTAAAGGTTAAAATAATCTGACAAATTATGTTTAATTTACAAGATCCAAATCTTCCCTCAAATGTTTCATTCCTTCATGGACGCTCAGGCTTTAAATGAGCCTGTTTTTTTATTACTTTTACTCTAATCCCATCTATCTTTCGGGACAGATTGGGAGGTAAATGTCAAATGAATACCGTTGCTCAGTCTGAACACCAGAAGGATAGAATATGTTTACATTGCAGGAACAAAGGGAGCGCGTCGTGCTGCATATGATTGATACTGGCTCGCAGTGTAGCACCGCCAGATGGGCTGAGCTCAGACGATCCAGCACGAGGGGTCGAGGGCTTGGCCTTTCTACTTGAGCCAACAGAGGCCTCAGAGACTGTGCTTCCCCAAGGCTGCGGCTCAAAGACATGTAATGTGCTTGGCATGCTGCAGAGGCACTCACAATGACACTGTACTGAATATCAATGGAGGCGTATGTTGAATATATAGTCTTGAGTAGCAGTACGACAGGTTAATAAGATTCAAGTCGGAGAACCTGTTCCAGCAAACCAACAAACAAACGAAAAACTCTGCCAGTTGGAAGAGATCATTCCCTTGTGTTGAGGAGTTTTCTAGAAATACGTGTCAGTTTCCTGCAAGAAAGAATAAAGGTTTAATTACCTACATACTTGCATTATATTGTCATGTCATGTCTTAAATAAAGATAGCAGAAGTTTTTTTTATTATGTATTGAGGTGGCAGGTAAAAGGAAGATCCAATCAGGTCCTGTCTCCTGTCTCATGATCCTCTTTCCTAAGTGCTTTGGTTGCCTAATCTTATTCATACCACAACCATGCTACAGTAGCCATGTGAAGATAATGGAAGAATAGATAAATACAAAAAAAACATTGTTATAGAACATTTAAAACAGCCATCAATGAAATCAATCTGGGGCGCAGATCAAAAAATAGACTTGACATTTAAAATCTTGAGACAAAATGAACTCTATTAAGAATGGATGAGACAGTCACATGCGACAGGCAGATTGTCTTTGAAAGGAAATAAGATCTTTTTCTACCGTTTACTTTCCCATCTCTTCCCTCCATTTTTCACCAGACATTTTAGGGGGTTTACAGGGGGGTTGGGGGGATTAACATAACATACACAGTTTCTAAGAGGGGCCATATCTTCACTCTCTCACTGGTAACACACAGATAGGACATGCACGCTACTGAAAAAAAGCTTTTTCTCCCCCTCCTGACATGCTGATAAAAAAGTGGATCTGTGACCAGATGTTGCTCGGCTGGAAGTCTAATGGGTTAGCTCGGCTGTGTTGATAGGCAGCAATCAGGAGTGACTGCTTTTAATTTATTTATTTTAAATAAAAGTAAAGGCCCATTTATGCTTAACGTACGTACGAAAATGTATTCGTCCTTTTCAAACGATGTTACCGTCACTGCTCACATACTTCCATGTGTCCTTTACGTTAGCATGGATGTTAACCAATACATCCACCAGGGGGCAGCACTGAGTCAAAAGTTTATGACAACAAACTCAAAAACAAACATGGCGACTGTGGAGGAGATATTGATAATGTTCCTCTTGCAGAAAAGACAAAAACGATATGTTTAAAGTTTCTAACCAACTCACACAACCTTTCCTCAAAAAGTTCCACCATTGTTATTTCTTCTTCGTGTCTCACTAGAGCTAGGTATCGAGTAGCCACAGCAACACTGCCCCCCATGGTTTCCGCTGGTACTCCTCCGTTTGGTCCGTATTCGTAAGCTTTATGGAAAAGTGCAGAAATACGGACGAAATGAACGCAGAGCACGGACAGAAGGCTCCGTCTGTATCCATATTTAACATTGAGCATAAATGGGCCTTAATAGAAGTGTATGCTTAGCTCAGAGAGAGGGAGAGAGACTAAGAAAAGACCTCAAGAGTCTTCATCTCTGAGTGCCTACATGAAAGGAAAATGATGTTTTGTCGGTCTGTCTAACACTTTGATGAGTCATGCTACCTAGAATATCATAAATATTTGCCTGGGCAGATTCACAGAGGACAATTTCTTTAAATGTATATTGACCTTCTACTAAATTAGTGGAATACTGTCTTACTGTACGACAAACTTTTGCATTTGTTTCATATCATCAGACTCATTTGTGAAATATCCAACTTTATATTTGAATATGACACTGTTGTCATGTAAGTACTTTATCCATACACACATATCTGGAAAGTGTTACAGTATTATTTTGTATTTGTGGAATAATGATGATTTATCTCACGGTTGCTGCTATCATTATTCAGCATCACTGTGTCTAGTGAGCCATAGGTAGATCACTTATCAGCGTCTGACCCACTGTCAGCGTGAAAGAGCAATTCAAATGCCACATCATGCTCCCATTTTCTTTTGTTTGTTTCGCCGAAATGTTTTTTTTTTTTTCTCTCTATCTCAAAGAAAGCATACTCTGTTATGGCCCGCTAACACAGTGAAAGCCCGCTGTTGTTTTTGACTGTGCTGTTTCATTCAGCTCCACTGCGCTCTGTAGCCAGCCAAGCAGATCACTTAGTTAGACACCCTGTGCCATAGAAACCTCCTGGGACTTCGTCGACTCCCACTTCCTTGGATGCAGTCCTAAAGGAGCAGAGCGGAGAGGGAAGTCTCAGATCTTCATTAATCACTCTGTCAAATTTTCACGGTGCAAAGTATAACTGAAATGACTCTGCCCTCCCTGTCAGGACGTAAAGCTAACGATAATTTCCATGGGAAGTAGAGTACAGAAAATGAGGGGACAATGAAAATGAGGAGACTGTAGAGACAAACGAGCTGAGGCAACTCTTTCTGGTGAGAATGGCCTGGTTGTTAGTCCTGAGATGCATGAGACTGAGTTTGGATACGGCGTTAGCTGACATGGCCAGCTTCCCAAGGACAGAGCCCTTTTACAGAAGCATTTGCTCATTAGAGAGCACATCTCGCATTGTTTACGGACTTTAATGAGCCTTGCCGCAACCAAGGGTAGAAAAACAAAGAGGAGAAAATACGGACCTTGCATTCAAAAATGTAACATGTGCACTAGTCCAGGACAGGAACAGAAAGAGCTTCAAATCCTGCCTGCACTGTCTCCTCTCTAATCTTTCCTCTCTGAACAGTACACGCTCCTCGTGCATTTGAGGACAAAGTCTGCCCTGGTCCTCCACCTCCCTGATTTTTCCTCCCATCTTTGTACCTTTTCTCTCTCTCTTTCACATTACTGCTATTGCAGACAACAATCTCAGGGCACCATTTTGCTGAGGACATTGAGGAGCTTAATTAGTTCATTCACGGATATGGCTCTTCTTACCAGCCCAATGGCTTTAGTGCCTCTGGAGGGCCTTAAATGGCAGTTCCCTCTTGCAGAAAAGCAAGTGGAATATAAAATACCTGTCAGGTTAATAAGGGAGAACCCCACCAACCCTCCTGCATTTATTTATAACATTTGCACCTTCTTTCAAGGACTCAGAGTGGCAGTCTCTTTGCATTATGGTGGCAGAAGAAAGAAGAAAATAACGCGATTCAGAAATGCCCCTGTGGTACAATCAACTTTTTTCCCCTCCTGTCTTGATTTGCTTTGTTCAAAATGGGGTAAATCAGAGAAAGGGAGAGCGATTTGTGCACAAGGTAGAAAAGGGTTTTTAAGTTCAATGCAAACCTTTTTATAAAAGCAATAAAGTTGTAGACCTGAACTTTTATTTTTCCATAACCCATTTCCCATTGAGTGACTTTTATTATATTTTTCCGGAACGAAATCACATAACGCTGACATTGTTTAATCATATTAAAATGTTAATATTTATTCATGCTCCAAAAGTTTTAAAGAATGTCAAATTGATGTTAACAGGCATTTACTTTTGGAAAAATTGGATTTTTTTTGAGAGGAACAAAAAAATAAAACAATTTTACTGAACAAACAACCTGCTGATGCATTTGCTGGAGAGCTTTTTGGCTTCAGATTGGCGGTGGTTTGTTAGTAGGGCTCTTTGTAAGACTGTCAAACTAAATCAGCTGCATCTGATGATGTGATTTTAAATGATCAAACTCATAACTTGGTATGCATTGATTCAACAGAGGTCTGTCAGTCTCCGGTGATGGGAAAATGATACCAAAAATTCAATAACAGGAAGGTCTTCCTTTTAGGAAAGGTGCAATTATGCATTTTTTTTTCATCTTGTCTCCATAATTTTAAAGACCTCTGAACTCTGAAAAGAGTGAAGCTCCAGAAAATGGATGCATAGGAGCAGGATAGGATGCCTGGAGTGGAAATGGGGAAAATCAAGTTTGGAGGCTTGGGCTGTTTGCAGTGCTTCCTGTAACACTATCCTGTTTGTGGAATGGGGGGGTTATTCCTGAAATGACATTCAGTTTCTGGGCAACAGAGCAGCAGCTGTGCATATCTTTGTATCCAGGGTAGGGTAGTTGGGGGATGTGGGGGGTGATAAAAGCCCATTGATGCAGCTGTGTTTGAACAGGGAGATTGCAGTTCGATCAGTTGGCTCAAGGGACTCTGCGACCGGCGCAGTGGAGGGAAAGAACTTTACAAGATTCCTGCAGAGGGGTTTTTAACTGGCAAAAATGTTGTTGGACACGAGAGCAAAGCAGAGAGACTGAATGGATGACAGATTTATGTTGCACACCCGCTGAGGGACCAAAGTGGTTGGCATGGCAATTTTTTAGAAATAAGAGGTTGACTCATTTGGCATGCATTCACACAATAGAAAGAATAGTTTGTGAAAAGTTTTAATTAAGAATAAAATGCTAATTTAATTTCACATTGTGCTGTATTTTCAAATATAGAAGTAGATTAAATTAAATCTAGTGTGATATATCCATGCATGCAGTACAATAGAAAGTATAGTTGGTGAAAAGTTTAATTAAAAAAGCAAAATGATGATTTAATTTCACATTGTGCTGTATTTTCAAATATCAAAAGATTAAATTAAACAACAAAATTAGTTAGAGGGGTAATTATTTCACACATACAGTCATGTTTTGTCTCATTAATTTGGTGCTTTGAACATCATTGTGATTATTCATAGGTGCCACATCTGAATGATATCATGATCTAAACCGTATTCTCCAATAATTTAATGATCTCACATTAAATTACCATAAACCAAAAGTACATTACAGGACTTTGTAAATCTTTTTTCAAATGCAGTTCGATGAGAGCAGCTCACATCTCACCACTGTCTAATAACGATCTTTTAAAAATCCCTGCTGATAGGGCGCACAGTAGGCGATTTATGATGGACAGT
Source organism: Scomber japonicus (assembly GCF_027409825.1). Lineage (NCBI taxonomy): Eukaryota > Metazoa > Chordata > Actinopteri > Scombriformes > Scombridae > Scomber > Scomber japonicus. The sequence continues at coordinate 5,316,100 of NC_070590.1, read as the reverse complement.
TTATTATATTGGGGTTGCACATCACAGGTTTTTTACAAGACTTGTTTACATCCTCGGGCTGTTATGCCGAGTTACCATGGCAACGCAGAGTGCTACTGACCGGCAAAAAACACTCTGACTGACAGTCAATAAAAGTGGAAACCAATAGTACCATCTAACAAACTAATATTCAAAGTAAGGCTATTAATTCTGACTTATAGCAAAACCTCTGCCAATTAATGCGCTTTGAATCAGAGAGGAAATAAAAACAAATGCGTGTGTGGCTCAGTGAGATGGGGAGAGAGAGAGAGAGAGAGAGAAAGCTGCCAGTCAGCAGGCTTCAGACTCGGTTACCATAGTAACTGACTGGATGTTTAAGTTAGCTCTCTTTCTGAAATGGAAAAGTCAGAATTTGTCAAAGTTAATAAACTCTGACATGAGTCTCAAACTAACTGGTTGAGCTAGCTACCAATGCTAATGGCTAATAGCTAAGGAGATACGGTAATACAGTTTGACAGCTAATGGTAGCTAGCAGCAAGTTTAAAAAGTTTTAACTCTTCGGGTAGTTAAAGGCTATCTTCCCAGGCATTGTTGTTTATTACTGCAAACTCATTTATTGGCTGTTGGCAGTTCACACACACACACACACACACACACACACACACACACACACACACACATACACACACACACACAGTTTGAAATGATCCTGCGGTCACAGATGAATTACAAACTGGACAAGGACAATAAATAATCCTGTCATTGAGCATCTCACACAGCAGGACTGTTAAAGCCAACTGATAACTATACTTTTTATGTATTATAAAGAAGTGAATGGAAAGTTAGTCTGAGTTTTGATTTGGACCTAAAATTAGTGCAAAAGTCTTATAAAAGAGTATATTTGGGTTTAGTATGAGTAATAGTGAATGTGAAGTTCCTGAAATGATAAGAAAGCAGAACAACACATATATTATTAATAGCTGTGGGAAATGTTGACTAATCATAGCAGTTTACTCCCTCTTTTAAAAAACCCCAGAAAGAAAGATATTTTAATAAAAACCAACATCTGAACTTTCTCTTAATGCCAATTGGAGTTGAATTTCTTCATCTTTTCTGCTTTTGCTTTCTTCCATGATGAATGTGAAAGTCTCAAGTCCACAAGTGTGTCGAGTAGTAGAGGTCCCTTGTTGTTCCTTCCTTCCTCCCTCCTTCCTTTGTCCTTTCCTTCCTCCCTCCCTCCTCCCTTTGTCCTTTCCTTCCTCCCTCCCTCCTTCCTTTGTCCTTTCCTTCCTCCCTCCTTCCTTTGTCCTTTCCTTCCTCCCTCCCTCCTCCCTTTGTCCTTTCCTTCCTCCCTCCCTCCTTCCTTTGTCCTTTCCTTCCTCCCTCCTTCCTTTGTTCTTTCCTTCCTCCCTCCTTCCCTCCTTCCTTCTTTCCTTCTTCATTCCTTCCTCCCTCCTCCCTTTGTCCTTTCCTTCCTTCCTCCCTCCTTCCTTTGTCCTTTCCTTCCTTGTTCCTTTCTTCCTTCCTTCCTTCCTCCTTTCCTTCCTCCTTTCCTTCCTTCTCCCTCCCTTCCTTCCTTGACTCTAGGACAACAGGAGGGTTAAATGATTTTAAACATAGGATACGAGACATTGTCACATCTAGTTGCAGTTATTTCAATTAATTGTTATGATTTGAATTTTACACTTTATATTTTGTCCTGTTGTTGTTGTTGTTGTTGTCCTGTTGTATGTGTGATGCTGCTAACCGACCCTCTCTTGGCCAGGTTTTAATCTCAATGTTACTTCCTGGTTTAAATAAAGATGAAATAAATAAAACATATCATACCATACACCATTGAGTCTGCTACTTGACTCAAACCAGGAAATTCCCTATGAGGTATATCAGCTTTCAATTTGGATTCAGGCTGTTTTGTGGTTGTTAAGCTTGGAGGCTCAGGTCAGGTTGTTTGTCAGTAGGTTTGTAGGTAAATCCCAAATACCCTGTGGAAAAAGGGATTGAGTGTTTAGCCGGTGTTGTTGCATAACTGCAGTGAATAAAAAAGGGAAATACACTAATTCAAAATTCAGTTTGGGGTCCAGTAAGTTTCATGTGTTTTTATTTTAAAGCCTAGTGTGTGATTACAAGCACAAAACAGTAATGACCAACCAATTTAACCCAGTTGCACTTTATGGCAGCAGCAGTGGACTTAAATACCGATGCCCTGCTGTGAATGTGAATGCAGCATTAGAGGTGATAAGGACTGTGATGTTTTTCAAGGAACTGTATAACAGAGGACATCTTAGCAGTCATTAGTTACTTGTTGACACTCTCGTTGCTGAAGCAGAGAGAGACGAGAGTGGAGGTGGAGTATAACGGAGCCACTCTCCGCTGGTGTGGCCTCATTAATCACTGTCCTCTCGCTCGCCACGGGTGGAGGAGGTCCTTTGTCTAAGTTTGGAGCATTCTGTGTTGGATTTGATGCAGTGCTTAGAAGCTGTAGCCTTCATCCCAGTTGGTGTTCAGGAAAGATGGTGGGAAACAAAAAAAAAAGAAGTGTGCTACCTGACATTTGTGCTCTCCTTTTTTTTTTTTTCTTGGCTCAACAGTATGAATTCTCATCAAAGTCTAAATTAGGACTTCATTAACCTACATGGAAGCTATGCCACATCAGCTGTGAGTTAGCAGAATGAGTCTCAATAGGTTTTTTTTTTCTTTTTTTCCTTCTGCTGTCTCTTTATGTTTAATTTCTGTCTGCTTTTGAGACTCATGCATGTATTTTGAAGATATTTGTTTCCTATTGTTCCCTCTTCATCCACCACTGCTGACAAATGTTTTAACCAGTCATTTCTCAAGCAGAGGTTTTCATTATAAAAGCGACTGGTGGAGGAGGAGGAGGAGGGGTTGGGAGGGGGGGTGGGGGGGGAGAAAAAAAAACCGCCCTACCAGAATTTCATTATCATTTCATGAGGAAAAGTGTCTTTTAGAGAGAGATTAATGTAATGAGAGATACAGAAACTGCAGCAGACACATCATTTTTATTGCCAGATTAAGCTTGTTTTGTGCAGAATTTTTTTAGAGATGATGTATGGAGATAATTTCACTTCTTAGCTTCGTAGCTCTTAGTAGAATCCCACCAAGCATGTAGAGGAGCTATGAACAAAAGATCCACTAGGACAGATGCTTCGTTGGCTTTTTTTTTTTTTACATGCACCAGTCCAAGAAAATGTTTGATTGAATGCTTTAATTTTGTTTTTTTGTGTGTGTGGGGGGGGGGGGGGGGGGTTGAGTATAGTTTCACATCTGATTTAAAGGCAACTTAACGTGCTTATTAGAGTGGTGAGAGCACGATGATGAGCACCAAGACTGAATGGCGTGGAAAGTAAACCCATCATGTAAGGCGATTGATCTTCCACTGTGATGAAATTGGTACATCTTTGGGTCTGAACTACACAGGGTTGTAAGTAGTTTTGAAATGATGTGCCTGTGTGCTATCATTATTATTATATTGAACATATAATTAGCTTGTTACTTGTTACTTATCACATTTGTCTAGATTTCTCCAACTTTTATCTCATGCAGTTTTACTTGATGGGGGTTTTACAATATATATATATTTGGCTAAAATAAGATTTCAATGGCAGGAATCTCAGCAAGTGAGTAATCATGATCAATCAACAGTCTAATTGACTCTACAGGTGTTTTATGGTCAGTTTATAAATGTCATACTTATAAAATAATGCTTCTAGTGAATGATTCCCTGCATTGCAGTATCACTCAAGGACTTTGATTATACTTGATGAATAGTAAAATACTGTTAGGATTCTTTTTTCTGCTAACCTTTTACATACTGTTCATATTCTGACTCATAATTAGTCTCTGCACCAATTCACATTCATAAATTCCCAATCAGTAGTCATTAATAAATGTTTGATTAATCCTTAATGAAGCTGCCGGAGAGCAAACAGTGTATTCTATTCATTTATGGGGGGGGAAACACATTCACATCCACTATATATGGTCCAGGAGGTCAAATTTGGACATTTGCATATACAAAAATGTGTATCAGTTGCACAAAAAGATAAAAAATAATGCACTGTTTCTCCATTTTTGTCTATTTTAACCCACATTAAGAAACATACAGGTTGATTTTACAGCTCTTCAATGTAAAAACGGGTCTAATTTGACCCCGGACAGTATGTAAGGATTAATACCAGAATGTGTGTAGCATAAAGCGTTCGCCTCTTTTACGGGTCATCAAACCAAGCTGAGTAAAAAACTGTGACAACTTGAAGAGTGCAACTGACCAAGGGGAACAAATTAACATCGGGCCTCATGATCCCGCCACTCTATAGGTTGCTAACTGCTCTCGGGGGGATATGAGACCCTTTCACTTCACTTTTGAGTCAAGCCATGTGCTGCTCGACGTCAGCTTAGACAAGAAAGACTTAGTATTAGATTGACTACCAGCACTTTCACCTGTTCTATATTTGGAGTTGTTGGCACTTGAGTTGTGAGTGAGCTCTTTGCCAGCCAGTGATTGTTTAGCGGTTTGAATCCATCGATCAGCTGGAGAAATCTTTTGGTAAAGTCAATGAGCAGCACTCTGTCCTTTCCTTTCCTCCTGGAGACTGTGGTTACTGTCCACATGCCTCACTGTGAATATGTGAAGCTACATTAACCCTCCTCTTGGGAAGGGAGGGAGGAAGAAGGAAGGTAGGAAAAAGGAAGGAAAGGAAGGAGGAAGGAAGGAAAGGAAGGGCAGAGGAAAGAAGGAAATAAAGAAGGAAGGAAAGGAGGGAGGAAGAAGGGAGGGAGGAAGGAAGAATTAAGGGAGGGAGGATGGTAGGAAGAAGGAAGGAGAGGAAGGAAGGAAGGACAGAGGAAAGAGGGAAGGAAGGAAAGGAGGAAGAAGGACAGAGGAAAGAAGGAAGAGAGAAAGGTAGAGGGGAGGAAAGAACGAGGGAGGGAAGAAAGGAAGAAAGGAAAAAAGGAAGAAAGGAAGGAACTGTCAAAACAGATGGGGTCAATTTGACCCGGGAGGAAAGTATTGCTTTTTCCTGTATTAATACTATATAGGCCACAAATAAAGATGGCAACTGGATTAATTCACTTTTTGGTCACTTATTGTTGCTGCGGTAACACAAACTAAAAAAGACATCTGACATATTATCACTTACAGCTACAGCTATGATGTTGGCACACAATTCATTCAGCAGACATGGAGCAATAGCATTTATTAGAAGTTGGATTTCTGCCAATTTTGATGAATATAATTCCAATATTTTAGTTTTTTAGAGAGTCATCTGGTGCTGGGCATGAAATGTGCTAGCGGGTTATTTTGTGAGCTTTTTTGATGAAAACACTGACCTACTGCTGCTAAAAATGGGATTTTATGAGCAGAGCTAAAATGAACTAAAAGAGGCAAATAACTTCTTTTTTTTTTTGGTGTGCGAGGAAACAGCAGAGTTGAGTGATAATTCCTGCTGGGTTCGTCATTATGTAGCCCCCTTTAGTAAGTTGAGCCATTAAAAGTATTGATTATTCTCGGCTTTAAAAGTGGGCCTCTCTGAAAAACTGTAACCCTAACCCATTGATTAGTCAGCCTCCTGAGCTCACAGCACCACACACCTCATATCACATTTCTAATATTGGTATCAGGCATTAATAAACTTGAACAAAGCAGGAGATCGAATGACGTTGATATCACATCAGTACAATACAAGACATTGTTATCATATTAACAGATGCTCACACGTCTTGAATGAGAACAATGTTTGCTAGATGACAGCGTGATTAGTGAAAGTGAAGCAGGCAGCAGATAAATAGACAGGTTCCCCCCCATTAGACTTTGGGAGGCAACAGTAGCGATCATGCTGTCGGCAGTGATCACAGAACCTATAAACAAAACCCAATTAGTGATGTTGGAAAAACAGTAATGTAGGGTGGGGGGCAGGTGGGGATTGATGGAGTGGGCGTTGCTCGCTCCTGTAGGACCTGCTGGGCTCCAGAGACAACGCAGATGTGACAGTGTCTGGACCGTGTCTGGCATATAATGTAATTCTGATGAATTAATAATCTTGCAGAAAATGTCATAAATAATGAGGACCAATGACTGGTTTGTGCTCAAAAGTGGAGCCGTGCTGAGCAAAGGGTGTGCCCTCCCCTCCCATGGCTGTTGACAGTGGCAGGAGGCAAGGCGCCAGACTGATATGCGATGTAATCCCAGAAGTCCCGTCGCAGACAGGGTGAAATAACGGGAATCCCGAGAGTAGAGCTGAGGAGGTAGGGGTTGGTGTAGTGGGGGTTGGTTTTGCTTGTGTGTGTGTGTGTGTGTGTGTGTGTGTGTGTGGGGAGGCGGGGCCCAGAGGGGCTGGGTCAACCATGTCTTCTGCTTGACTTCACCTGAGACAATGAGTCAGCCTGGCAGATTTGTGCCAAAGGGGGGGACTAAAGGTGATACTGAGCCAAGAGGACTGAAAACACACTGCAAATGAAGACAAGCACACTCAGACACACACACACACACACACACACACAATGTAAATCTTCCACACAGTTTGTATTCTTAAGCTGCATTCATTACATTTTAGTCAATAAAGATCTAAAATATGGTCTTTGTTGATGGGAAACGATTGACTTACATCCAACTGAGACAGACAGAGACAATCTTGCTCTTCAGCTGCTAGATGTTCATTTTCCTTGCATCAGCTAGTGAAAGGCCACCAGTGTGTAGAGGCTCACTAGAGCTGTCTAGACTCAGCCATAAAGTAAATGTGCTGGAAAAACCAAACCAATAAGTTAAAGGAAGCTAAAAAATAAAACTACGATAGAACTTCAGAGTTGAATGGTGATTAATTCAGCTTTAGTCATCAATTTTTAAAGCAATAGGCTGATATGAAATGATATTAGCCAGCTTTTATGTTTCAAGGTATCTAAAGTTAGTTTTCAGGCGATGGCAGCTCTGCATATTCTTCAAATGGCATAGATTGGAAAGAAAAAAAATCATAAAACAGTAAAACTACAGGACATTTATGCTGAAATGGTACCTGTCTAATACAATTTTCATGCACGTTATCATTATTTATTTGTCCCTATATGGTTTGAAAGAGGTTGAAGTTCCTAAAAATGGTCTGCTAGCTAACATTTTCCTTTTTTTAACTGTATAAATATGTCAAATGAGAGCCATTAATTTTCCAATGCCACTTAGTAATTGAAAAATAGCACCAGCATGAGCAGCAACAAGGACATCATGAAGGCCAAAGTCTAAAAATTTTATTTTTTTAATTTTCCGTATCTTTCTGTTAATGAATTCTTGCCTTTATTTTTCATTCTCTTCTTTTTTTCATTTCCCTCTGTCTTTAAACTTTCCTTTCTTTATCTTGGCATGCTGTTTTTTTTCCTTCCTGTCACTCTCCCTCCACTCTGAACAACTCACTCTCTCTCTCTCACACACTCTCCCTCTCTCTCTCTCTCTCTCGCTCTTTTTCAATGGTCGTTTCTCTCTCTGTATGGTTCCCTCCGGCTGTGGTCTGTCATGGTTCCTCCATGCTTCATTTCTTCATTAGAGGTTCTGAGCATTTTGTAGAATAGATTTCCACTATCAGGGATCCCATGCTGGCCTGCAAGGGTGGAAAGTCTAGACAGTTTGTGGAAAAAGTCTGACAATTTACCTTGACACTGTGGACTGCAGCTGATGCGAGGGTGAGAATTGCATCTGTACTTGTGGCAAAGGCAGGACACAGGTCAGTTATGTTTGTCCTTTGGGATGATGTGGCATCCATCTCAATCAAATCCTCCGTATTGTTGGATGTTGAGGTTAACTGAGTTTTACCTTTTTATGTCTAGACAGGTTGAGCCAATTGCCATCTTGGGGTAAACCAAAGCTGCTGGAGGAGGCTTTGCTGGATACAGTACATACCATACTGCTATTTCACAACTGACATAAATGGTTAAAAATCACCTTTTAACATCAGTTTTTTCTCCTTGCTGTTTATTTTACACATTATAAACACCCATAAGACAGAATCCATATTGTTAAAGTCCGTGTAAAGTAAGAATAAATATGTGTTCTGAGTTTGACATACTACAGAAAAGTGTGTTGTTAACCACCCTGCCAAATTTGAATGATTAAAAAAAATCGCCAAATATATGAAATTAGGCTTCAAAGTTGTGTAAAAATCAGCCTCTTTCTCTGCTCCCAAACGCTGTGGGCGTGGCTGCAGAGTCTGCTGAAACCCCGCCCCCTACCAAGTGTCACCTGTCAATCAAAGTCACCACCTCTACCCGAAACATGGTTGCTATGTTTGAGAGCTTTCTGCTGCTAACTCGTTGGCTAACTCGGCGGCTAACTCGGTGGTTAACTCGGTGGTTAACTCTGCGGTTAGCTCGGCGGCTAACTCGGCTGCTAGCTCAGTGGTTAGCTCGGCGGCTAACTGTAGAGTCGTAGCAGTGTGTGCCGAATGTATTTATACCTCTACAGCAGCAGGGGCGGGTTTATGCTAATCACTAAATCCTGAACACAGAAATGTTGAAACACAGTTTGTGAAGCCTAGCTCCACAATTCAAATCTAAATGGTTGAAATGCTTTTTACACCTTTTTTAGAAATACATTTATGACCTATTTAATGTGTTTAGAAGAAAATGTCTGAATTCACTTTACACAGTCTGTAATGATTAATATCACTTCTATCTTAGCCTATGGGAACGGATATAGGTCTGTCATTCCACCATATTTGAGATTTCAGTGTTGGAAAAGATACCCAAGGCACTGCCACGTGTGTTATGTGACTCATCGATTGAGGATGGAAAAGTTGGATTGTTCTTTTGGGGTATTTTTGGCCTTGGTCTGCTCTTTCTAACCAAAAGTGAATGTGCTCACATAATTTTCTTCTTTCCTGTTAAATTAGGACCTAACAATGCTTTTCCTCTTTCGAGGCAATTCTCAAAAAAAAAAGATACCAAAGAAGATTTTAGCTTTTTGGGGTATGAAATAATTGATTCTGACATTTATTTACATCATAATACTTGTGCTCCTTCTTCATATTCTACAATCCATGTTTCTATGTTATGAGACTGAATGAAGTCATTATAAAAATAATCTCATATAGATTGGCTCTCACTGCATGAAGAAGCTCAATTTACCATGGCTGAACCAGAAACCACTCATATGGGTCACTGACTAATGTCGGGTTGGATTTTTCTCCTTGCATATCTGGAAAATTCTGATCTAATAAGCACTTTGGCAGATCATTTTGTTATTAATGTGAAAAATCAAACATGGGGGGAATATTTTAAAGCTTTTGTATTGAAGACATTAGCACACCTGTATCATACACGTTGCATATCTTTTGCATTAATATTCTGCTTGCTTACACCACTGATGTTATCAATTTGCTCTTGGTGCGATGGTTGTGCTAGCGTGTGTTGTTGTTAATCCAGACAATAAGCCTGATAATACTGGGTGTAGTTCTTATCCCCCCCTCCACCCCCCTCCACCCCCCTCCACCCCCCCAGAGCTCTCATACATCCCCAGAGATCTGAAACCAGAGATGATGTGTGACTCCTTTATTAGACTCAATGATCAGTAGCGAAACTTTCATAGATGAATCTTCAAGTGTTCTGTTTATGTCTCTTGCTTTATTTTTTTTTCTATTTCTAGTTTAATCTAGTTAAAGTGGTGGGTTCTCCAAGGAGTAATTCTTTAAAAAAAGAAAGAGTATACTTTAAAGAGGTGAAAAAGTGGCTTAGTGTAGAATGAAATTAACGAGAGAGAGACACTCAGAAATGCTAATCTCTTTTTCTTTTCTTCCTTTTACAATGCAAAGTTTTGAAACCCTACAATGAAAACTTTCTGCTCATTGTAGATTACAAATTCCCATGTTGTTTGCAGCTTTGACAGTGAAATTGCTACTTTTACTCCACTAGAGTCATATTACTTTGTCTCCCTTGGTAGCTCTTTATTCATATGACTATTTCCATCACTGTTTTTCTTTTTTATGTCCGGATGTATGTGGCATTGCCAGAGTTTGGAGTCCCCTGGCAGATGTGCTCGTACAGTAGTTCTCATTATCTGTAGTTAAATAGAAGGAATAATTTAACCTCTTATGCTCTGTGTGTAAACATAATGCACAGCAGCGGTTATTTACTCGGACATTTATTGGAACGAACCCATTTCTACAACTCTGCTCCCTTCTTCCGGAGTGATGTTAACTATTTATAAACCTCAGACAGTGCCTCATGTGTGCCCTCACACTTACTTACAGTAATTGCCTGTTCTTCTAATCTAACATACCCTCTCTCTTTTTTTGTGCACAAGCAAACTATGAGAATATACTTTTTGAGCTGGTGGCACAGTCCAGTGAACCTAAAAGGGATAACAGTTGCACCTCTTTTCCATCAAAAATGCATTTAGAAAGAGAGAGAGAGAGAGAAAAAAAAGCAAAAACCCACTCTCCAAGAAGGAGTACATGAAAGCAGATGTGCCCCCCATTTTCAAAGAGTGGAGTGAAAGTATGGAATTGCTGGCAGCTTCTACCCATCAGACTTTTTTGAAAACATGTTTTTTTTTTCAGAGCTGAATTAACTTATGAGAAAACAGCTATTTTTGTACCACTGCAGATACTGAAACTGTTTGACTCTTTTTTTTTTTTTTTTTTTTAACATGTCTGTCTACTCTTTGTGCCTTTTTCTTCACCACTAATTGAAACAACCCAACCCAAATGCACTGCGTTCCTTTCACCGTGACACTGCACTTAGTCAAACATTAAGAAATCTGGAAAAGAAAAAGAGCCAAAATTGCCCTTGGACTCTGTCAATGCAGGAGTGTTACCAGCGTGAAAGTATGTTTCCCTCCATAAGCACACAGAGCCGATGTTGAAAAAATATCACTTTGTGAAATTTGCCTGAGCCGTTTGCATAACTGTCAGGAGTCGTAACAGGAGATGAGAGGTGCAGTTGGTGGTCTTTGCCATAGGGATATGGGAATGAGGAGTTTGCTCTGAGAACGTGGAGTCAGTGTGGACTTTGAAAGAGGTGTGAATATCTTGGTTGTAGTGGCTGGAGTTCAATTTCACTGCGGAATGTGCTGTTAGTATATTTATGCTCTCGGTAAGTCCAACAAACCTAGCCGTGTACCCCTGTGCAGTTTTAGAGCCCCATACCAGGTTGCTTTAACATTTTGTACTGTGCAGTGAACTTCTACTATCTCCACAACACTACAATAACGAGGCGATAGGAGACATAGCACATTTGGCCTTTTTTTTTACCACCAGACAACTGCTGTTTGCTTTCACCAATCATTAGTGAAGAAAAGAAGTCCCAACCTTGGACTGTTTGGGGTTTTGTTATGCCCATTATTTCTAATAAATTTCTGGGATGGTACCAGTTCTTTTACTTCAATGACAAATTCAATACCCAGTCCTTGTAAAGGAAAAAAGCCTTCTTGCTTCAAGCTGTGACCACTTTTGGTTAGAAAAGAAGAGAATAGAATAGAGGAGAAATAGAGGAAAAAAAAGACTCACACTCTATAATGTACAGTATGACCTGTTACAGTGCTCTAAAGCAAGTGAGTGTATGTTTGCAGGTTTTGCTTTTCTCTGCCGTCACCTCTGAGTAGCCTTCCTTTGGCAGAGAACTCTAAAATACTGTAAGTGAACAGCATTTACAGTTTTAGTGTTGAGAACAAATGGCATAAGTCTCTTTGAGTTGCTAGGAAATAAAAGCCCTACTGAGCAGCCTCTCGGGAGTCTGGATAAATGGACTTGTTTCTGTGCAGCTGCTGTCTATTGTCTGACTGGACGACGGCTGGAATTCCAACCCTGATGATGTTTCCTTTGGTCTGGATCTCTTTGTCCAGAGCACTTTCTGATGAAGTCTTTAACTTAAGTCTCATTCCCCCTTTTTTTGAATGGCTTGTGGGATTTTATGTCTTTAAAACTTCAAACCTCTAAAGGCAAAAAAATCTCTGCATTAATTAGTTAGATGTTGAAGGGTTTAGTGGACCTCCCGCAGATACATCTGCATTTCAGGGGGGATAGGAATTCAGAGCACATAGTCAAATCTCTCCTTCATTGCCTGTTCGATTCCTCCTCATTTTAGGGTCATCAGTGGACATTTTGCATGCAGAAATTGAACCACTATCCCCCAGGGAATTAACATAGTTGTCATTAATCCCTGTTGTCCTAAAAGAAATTCATTTATTAAGCAGAAAAGACTCTAACAAACTAATATAACCTCGCTTTTGGTACATATGAAACTTCCATCAAGTGACCTGTTTCAATAAAAGTTCCCTTCTCTTGGAACAAATTACAAATGCTGCAACAAACTTTCAGCTCCTGTCTTGGAAAATAAATTATAACACATCCCAATCAGACTGTTATGACTGTCTGTTTAGGTGGCACAGATTTTCCCCAGCTCTAAGTATATGCATGCAAGTACATGCAATGATGCAATGCAAATGCAAGTAGATTTCTTCTTCTTGCTCCATAGCTGTGATGAGTTTATTAAAATTATAAGCTGTTAAGACACGTTGGAAGTTTGCATGTTAATATTAATGACATTACTGGGTATAAATCCACTAAAAATGTGTGTGATGTCTAAAAGAAACAGCAGATTTTCCACTTCTCATAAATATTTAGTACAACTGGATTTTACATTTACTGTAAACACAGAACATGAGCGAGACTCATTGAGACGGGTGAATGAGGGCCATTGTTCCTGCGCAGATGCACATTGCCAGCTGATAGGGTTAGAAGAGCCTGTACTGCAGCAAGTTCTTCAGTGGTGAATAGATGTTTTTCACATCTGCTCATCAACACATTCAACACGTCCATTTCCAGGCGTGCTCATTTTCTAAGGACATGGTAACTGCTTGAATGATTCAAGATTCGGTTCTGTTTTAATTATGACTTTGCATTCACTTGTCAGGCAGGCACTATGAGAAATGGAAAGACTCCGTGAGCACATTAACATCCTTGTATTATTACATGGATTTTCTAGTATTATATCATAGTTCAGTTTTGGGCTATATTATGTGAAATATCAATAACTAATACACTGTTATTTGCATTGATAAGTATGTCTGTACCATATGTTTTAGCTAATTTGCCACAGATATCCAATAGTTACCCATTTACCATTGCCACAACAGATGGCGGTTATGAGACATAGGAAGGGACTTATTAAAGGGTCCACACCATACTAAGAGCTTTATAATGAACTATTTGCTCCTGAGCTCATTCCCTCTATGACTTGTAATAAAAAAAAAATTAGACTTTATAAATGTGGTTTTATAAGCAAATATCTGTTTTACTGTGGATATCTCTTATCGGATCCTTTAACTTCTTAACCCTCCTGTTGTCCTCGAGTCACGGAAGAAGGGAGGAAGGAAGGGAAGGAGGGAGGAAGGAAGGATGGAAGGGAGGAAGGATGGAATAAAGGAAGGGAAGGAGGGAGGAAGGGAGGAAAGGAAAGAAGGAAGGATGGAAGGAGAGAAGGAAAGAATGAAGGAAAGTGGAGGGAGGGATAGAGAGAGAGAAAGGAAAAAAGGAAGGAAGGAAGGAAAGGAAGGAAAGAAAGAAGGAGGGAGGGGGGAATGAAGGACAGAAGGTGGATGGAGGAAGGAAAGAAGGAACAGTCAAAACAGATGGGGTCAATTTGACCCGTGAGGATGATACGAAGGTTAAGGAGATTGAAATGTATCCAGGTTTCCAAAATCCCCAAAGGCACAGATACCAAACATGATATTTGAATCATATCTGAGCTACAGGAGAGTTACTCATTGGTCGTTGGGCTGAATGGGAATCGGCTGAGGCCTGGATTAAATATTAAGTAATATGTTTCTCCACCTAAATGTGAATGGCAGGGCTGAGGCAACACAAGCTGATTATACTGGATTGTCATTTTTTTTTCTCTTCATTATTCAGCCATTGTGTTTTTAATTTTAGCCTAAATTGCCCCAACCAGCTAGCAGGGAGTGGCGTAAGCATCTCACCAAAAGTCATTTTTAGTCCACACATTGTGTTTAACAGTTCCTAGGAGCAGTTGATCCTTTTTCATGTATTCCAGAGGCATAAATGATCATGTATAAAGCTGGGTCAATCTTCAGGCTTTGGCACAGCCTTCAATGAGTAAAATATGTAACCATTTATAAATCATTGAAAAAATTAGATGTTGGCGGCCATTCAGACGTCTGGAATCTGTTTTAGATGTACGTAGTGTTTTAAAAGGCTTTGACAGTCAAAATTCATATCTGCCGCTTTCTGTCAGGCTATCAAGACAAAAATATTCTATTCCACTACTCATTGAGTCATCGAATCTCTTCTCTCTGGGTCTCTTTTGACAGCGGTAACTCCATTTAATAGGTTAAATGACATCAAGGATCGCACAAGAAGAAGAAGAAGAAGAAGTAACATTAGTAGAAACTGCACTGGAGTCGTAAAGTAGTTCCCAAAATTAGTACCAGTTGTGTGGCAGTATAGTGGAGCTCATGAAGTTCATGATTCATGAAAGTGAAAATCTGTCTTGGATGAATCATTTAACTTGTATGAAATTTGCGGGTTAGTTAAGGTGAGATCTAAGCGCACTATCTCTGGAATGTTCCATGACTCATCTCCGCAGTATTTCGTGGGCAGAGATCCTCGTCTCCAGTCTCCAGAGAACCTGGACTATTCCATCAAAGGTACAGTGAGAGATGGTGAGGGCTGGCAGACTCTGACTTTTCAAGGCCATTATCACGACCACTGACGCATCACTACCTTCGTCCACACTTCATTCCTCTAAGTGTGATTGATGGGAATTTCCTTTCTGGCCCTAGCAATGTGTCATGGCATACGGCCGAGGGCAAGGACTCCTGAGAGAGAGGGACAGAGGGGAGGAAGGGAGTAGAGGATTTGAACTTTTATCCGTGCCACTGCAAATCAGTATTAGCTAGAGTTTCCACCTTACACAATATATAAGAGTAAAGTCATCACCCTTGACAACGTGACGCCGTGCCAACCGAGGCAGTAATAGCTCGGGGACGCTGGGACAAGCACACCTCTAACAAGTAAACAATAGTGTTAAAAGGAAATACAGTTCTAATCCTGCAAAAGTTCATGTAGAGTTCTCATTTAAAGCAAAGTGACAGCTGCATTGTACAGATGCACTCATTTCCAGAGGAATTCGTCTATTGTCTTTTAAATTAGTGTGGCGAATGGGGATTTGTTTGGTCCAAGTAGTGTGTGTGTGTATGTATGTGTGCAGAACGACACAAGACACATGATTGGTAAAGCAAGACTCAAATCCAGTTGTGGAAAGTAACCAAGTACAGTTTTGAGGCATTTGGACTTGAGTATCTCCATTTGCTGCTCATACTTGCCCATTCATGCCCTAAACACCTATACTCGCCTACATAGATGATGTCATTTGGCTGTTTGGACAACTTATCAGGTGTTAGTAGGCATATAACAGAGGTGATCTCATGTGGGCCGGATCATTAAAAAGATGGAAGGACGGAAGGAAAAGAGGTATGAGAAGGAAAAGAATACAGGATGGATGGATGGATGGATGGATGGATGGATGGATGGATGGAAGGAAGGAAAATAAGGACAGAAGGAAGGAGGGAAGGAAGGAAGGATATATTAAAGGAAGGAAGGAAGGAAGGACAGATGGAAGGGAGGACGGAAGAAAAAGACGACAGGGAGGAAGGAAGGAAGGAAGAAAGGACAGATGGAACGAAGGAAGGAAGGAAGGAAAAGAGGAAGAATTGGACCTCTCTGCGGGCCGGTTTTGGCCCACGGGCCGCATGTTTGACACCCCTGGCATATACAGTGCTTGATTGTATATATCTACATGTGTTTGCAAGATTTAACTACCTGAATGATTTGTATTTTTGCATGGAGCTTGGTGACTTTGGTGACCATCTACCTCCAACCTGACCAAGATTCAAATAGTAGTATATATATATATTTAAATCTTTTTATTGAATTTTCAAATGCAGCATACATTCGTTTAAATAACAACATTGTACAACACATCAGAAAACCTAGGAGCGAATTATAACATAGAAATGGACGCCATACCTTATCAAACCTCTTGGTTGAGCCTCTTAATGAGTATTTCAGCTTTTCTAACTTCAGAAACGTAACATAACATTGTGTACCCATTGGGAATGTGATGGTGGTTTAGCAGATTTCCACTTTAACAATAGCAGCACTGTGCCACTGACAATGAGATTTCCATAGGGGCAACCCCCGAATATTGCAATTGCTGGATCTAGTGGTATCTCTTTCTCACAAATATATGTCCCAAAAATGGCAGGCCAGAGTGGAACCAGGGCAGGGCAAGACCAAAACATGTGACAAAGGGTGGCTTCATCCTGATGGCACCGGCAGCGTCAAATAGTAGTATAAAGTAGGAGTATAAAAGAAAACTAAAACCAATATGGGTGTATACATACTACCTCTGTACTCTAGTAACAATCTGGATTCTGACTGATATACATGGTTGACAAATTAGTTGAACGTGCTACTTTTGGCGCCAATGTTTATTTACCTCAATCACAGCTGCAGGAGAGAGTGAAGACTCTGTTGGTCTGCGGCAGTTGTTTTGACCTGCATTCAGCACTCGAACCTCCATCATTGATTCAAACAGACGCCAAGGTTGCATTCTGCGGTCGGTCATGTGACTGCGAACTGTAAACCTTGATTACACACCATCTCTTTTGGCACACTTTGCACACATAGCCTGTGGGAGCAGGGTCTGAACAGTGTGTTCCCGGACATCTGGTTGACGAGGTCACCTGAGAGCCAACACAAATGTGGGCTATTACAAGTTAACTGCTCCTAATGTACGCTGATATTTTATTTATTGCATTGAACTGAATGTTACTCAAAGTGCTTCGGCTGATCTTTTCTATGTACCAAGCATAATTTGCTCTCAAATTATACCATGCATGCCAGTGAGAGGCATTCGTCAAATGTGTAATTCCATGTTGTTGATAGAAGCAGCACAGCATAACTTTGTGGCCTTGTTTAAAGTTTGGGGTGTTCAATTTCAGTAAGCTCAGCACAAGAGGTTGACACCAGCAGCAAGTAATTGAAAACACTTTTCAGGGTCATGCTCTGTATAGATCTGAGGAGTAATTCTAGCCAGCAGAGATGACAGAAACAGAAGTCAATGGGAGTTATTGCCCTCTTACTGGGGAGTTCATTGCTGAAGATCAGAAAGGAGATGAATGACAAAGTAAGGAACCCAAAGAGACAGCGAGCCAACTCTTAAACCCCTCACCCATCACTATGCCTGGGTGTGGAACCTCACTCTTTTGTGGTTTGGAGAATCTGTAAAGCACATCAACAAGCAAGTCTTGGAAATTTGTAAAGCACTGAAAATGTGCATTGCATGCTTGGATGGTCCAAAGGCTTGTTTACTTGTTCTTCGGTCAGCTATTTCCTCATTTCAGTCTATTCTTGTACAGCTCTGTTAAAAGAGAAATAAATGGTTTGTTGAATAGATACAAAGGCTGCCAAAAGCAAGTCCTCAAAAGAAGTATTGTTTCACTACTCGTGTTTACAGCCTTACTTAAAGGGGAAGATATCTTTTTTTGGGAGTCTTGCTGAAATCGATCGATCACATGAGCCAACATCGGTCACCCTTGTTTTCTCTTTTTACTACATTTGGCTAACCTGAGGGTGTGTTTACAATGGGTCTGATCTGATCTGGCTAACTGCTCGTCTTTCTTTCCACGTCAATGCAGCCATGTTCCCAGATGGCAGTGATTATTTGATGAGCACATTGTTATTAATACTGCTAAAAATCATAATCGAAACTATACAAATTGTAATGGGAGCAATTCTACTTGTATTCTTTTTGGATTGCATTTAATCTTTGTGTCGACCTCCTGGGTCAAATTGAACCCGTCTGTTTTGACTGTTCTTTCTTTCCTTCCTTCTTCCCTCTTTTTGAATTTTCTCCTTCCTCCTTCCCTTCCTCCCATCTTTCTTTGCTCCCTCCTCCTTCCATCTTTCCTTCCTTCTTTCCTTCTATGGAGACCTTTTGCCTCTACTAGTGTTTTTCACTCATTTTACTCATGATACACATCTGCCTCTACACTTCTTTCCTTCCTTCCTTCCTTCCTTCCTTCCTTCCTTCTTCCTTAAATCCCTCCATCCCTCCTTCCTTCCTTCCTCTTTCTGTCCTTACTCCTTTCCTTTCCTTCCTTCCTTCCTTCCTTTTTTCCTTTATCCCTTCCTTCCTTCTCTCCTAAATTCCTTCCTCTTTTGTCCTTACTCCTTTCCCTCCTTCCTTCCTCCCTTCCTCCTTCCCTCCCTCCTTACTCTTTTCCTTCCTTCCTTCCTTCCTTCCTTCCTTCCTTCCTTCCTTCCTTCCTTCCTTCCTTCCTTCCTCCTGTCCTTCATTGACTCGAGGACAACAGGAGGGTTAATCTCTATTTATCCCTCTTTGTTGTATCTATTTGTTGAACAGTCTTTTCTGTTGTGTTACCCCTTTCATAGTCATTTCTATGGCCAGTCGGTTTGATTATATGCTGGGTGTCTTCTTGCGAAATGATATAGAGAATACACAGAAAGAGCTTGATGCAAACACAATGAATAATGATTTTATTAAAGGAAAGACGGTTCGAGAGAAGTTGTATTATTGCCAAACAAAGCCAGACTCATATGGGGGTTTACTACATGCAAGGTTCAGTTCATCCAATAATTCTCAAACTTCTATCCAATGTATATCAGTAGTTTTCTTATGGCTTTTGCGCATATTCTCAAATAAAATAACATATTCATAACTCCCTTTGGTGGCTTGGAGTTAATTCTGCTGGTGACAGTGGAGCAGAGATCAGTAGAAAACTGGAATAAACAGGGAGGGGATCTACTGTCTGCCTTACCATCTTCGTTGTATTTTGCTTGGTCAAGCTCTGAGCACATGATCTCTGGAGAGACGGATTACAGGAGTACTAAGCTCCAGATATTTTTTCCATCTTCCATGGCTCTAATTAATCAGGGCAGGCTTCTACCAAGGGGCTTGGCTGGCCCCTTGTCAATTTACAGCTATCGGCTTGCTTAGGCAGGCCTGAACAGCATCAACCCAGTTGCCCAGAGTAGATAGCAACCTTTTTAATGTGAAAAGGTTTCACAACCTGACAAGATGCTGAGCAAACAAAACACAACCATAGCTGTAAAGATCATAGCCATAGGGAGTATGGCATTTTTATTTTAAATGGATTTAATGAGCCATATATTATAAAATTGTCTCTCATATATAATTATTGTTGGGTTGGTCAAGGTTTAGAGAAATATACTGAAATGATTCCCCAGGTTGATTTTTGAAAACCTCTGAAGTCCATAAAAATCATCGGTGTAAGTAACGGCATTTAAATTCACTCTTCACTCTGGTCCTGTTTTCTGTATGGAAGGGCTCATGAGAATCCCTATCACCTTTTGTTACCTATAAATGGTCAATTTAGCTCATTAATAGTCCATTAAAGGTTTCTTTTTTAGTAGGGCTCCAAGCTAGAGCCAAAGAAAGTGTAAGCCATGCCCTACTTCTATTGAACAGTGCTTTGGAGCTGATTTAATGAGCATTAGTTAGTGTTGATTGTAGTCACTGTTAATGATGGACATTAAAGTCATTTATTATGCTGAATAATTATAATAAACATCTGTAGTATTGAAGTATGTAAAAATCCCAAAAATTAAAAATCCCCTGTTGGCCCTGTTTGGGTTTAATCCAGAGCCTTCCTGCTGTGATATAATAGTCACTGACCGTGAGAGTCAAAGTAGTCCATTTGCTTTGCACTGTAATGGACCTGATTGTTCTGCAACTGCCTAACTGTAGAGCAGGGGGGGGGGGGGGGGGTCAAACTCATTTTAGTTAAAGGGCCACGTATAGCCAAATTTGATTTCATATGGGCCAGACCAATAAAAAGATGGAAGGGAGGAAGGAAGGATGGATTGAAGGAAACAAAGATGGAAAGAAGGGAAAAGTGATAGGAAGGAAAGACAAAAAGAAAGGAAGGAAGGAAGGAAGGAAGGAAGGCCAAGGGAAGAAAGGAAAAGAAGACAGGAAGGAAAGATGGAAGGGAAGGAAAGAAGGAGGGAAGGAAGGAATGAAGGAAAAGGGAATATGAAAGAAAGGAAATGGGAAAGGAAGAAAAGAAAAGAAGACAAGGAAGGAAGGAAGGAAAGGACAGAGGGAAGTAAACAAAGAAGGAAAGAAGTAAGAAAGGTAGGAAGGACGGAAGGAAAAGAAAAGAAGACAAGAAGGAAAGTGGGCCGGATTGGACACCTTGGCGGGCCGGTTCTGGCCCACGGGCCACATATTTGACATCCCTGCTGTAGAGCTTAATCTTGTGTATGCTGTGCTTTTGAATATATATGTGTTGAGTAAAAGCTCAATAATTAATATCATTATTCTCAGGTTAGGCATGTGTAAAAGTAAGATGTAAAACTCAACAGTCCCATTGGTACATCATGTTCTTCAGATTCACACTAGATGTCACCTTTTTATATAATGAGATCTTTGTCCTGATATAAGATCTTAAGATAAAAAATGAAATGTGTTCCTGTGGTAAATCAAACATAGAAAAGGCTTCTTTCACCAGCACATTTTGCAGCTTTTAATTCAGTCTGTACATACTCTTGACGATTTTGGTAGTTCTGATTATGCAGCATTATCTCTCTCTCTCGCATTAAAACAGAAGTGAGTCTGGGCCTCATTTTCTTTTGAAGTACATATTATCACTTTGACTAGACAGCAAGGCAAGTTCAAGCCATGGTCTAATTCAGGCAGCGTGGGCTTTGAGAAAACCATCATCTACTTTTAGCTTTGATACCTCGCATAAAAAAAAAAAAACAAGATGTAATGGAACGAACTATAACTATCTAATACTATACTGAACATTTCTTTTTTTTTTGAGTTTGATTTATCTCCTGCTGCTCATTAATTTGATCTGGTGTAATACATCATCCCGCTCAAACAACTGCAGACACATTTCAGCTGCTCAAGTGGCTTCTAAGCTTTGCCGACTGTGATAGCTCATTGCAAATGTTAAATCAAATGGTGCATGTTTTCTTTGGCAACACCCACCTCAAGGCTTCAGGCTCTATTGACTATCCAGTAGTATGTTTCAGATTTACTGGTTCGTGTCCAGCCAGCCCTTTTATTTACACTACGTTGGATTGTGGGTTCTGAGGCAAAGGAACATCTGTGAGCAATTGAGACAAGAAGGGAGGACAGGACCTCATCACAAGCACTACTGACATGAGACTGCATTTCTACTGTAGCACACTTTCTTATTTACTTCCACTAGTATAGTGTATGCTAAGAGTTAGCGGTAATTACTACTGTATAGGTCTGACGGGTGCTAATGACAAATTAGCAGAAAATTGTTCATGCACCGGACATTTATAAAGAAAGAGGGGAGGTGTAGTTTATATGAAGCCTCACATCTGTAAGAGCCATTGGAATTTGCTTATACTAAGGAAGCTATGTTGAGCTAGTAAAGTCTCTGGATGGTAATAAAACTTTTACATTTTATGAATAAGAAGAGACAAGTAGGAGTGTGAGGGTGGCCTGGTGGTTATTCTGTGTGGCTGACCCCCCCCCCCTCCCCCCTCCCCGCGCTCCATGTTTCATATTATCTCCACTGTTATTATCCAATAAATACAACAGACCCCCCTCAAAAAAAAGTAAGGTATTTAACCTTTGTGTCGTCCTCACGGGTCAAATTGACCCCGTCTTATTCTTCTGTCCTCCCTTCCTTCCTTCCGTCTGTACTTCCTCCATCCCCGTTTCTTCCCTTCTTCTTTCCTTCCCTCCTTTCTCCCTCCTTTCCTTCCTTCTTCTTTCCTTTCCTCCCTTCCTTCCTCCCTCCTTTTCTTCCTTATCCCTTTCCTCCCTTCCTTCCTCCCTTCTTTCCTTTCCTTTCCTTTCCTTTCCTCCCTTCCTCTCTCCTTTCCTTCCTTCTTCCTTCCTCTCTCCTTTCCTTCCTTCTTCCTTCCTCCCTTCCTCCCTCCTTTCCTTCCTTCTTTCCTTTCCTTTCCTTTCTTCCCTTCCTCCCTCCTTTCCTTCCTTCTTTCCTTTCCTCCCTTCCTCTCTCCTTCCTCCCTCCCTTCCTTCCTTCCTTGACTCGAGGACAACAGGAGGGTTAACTTTCAAAACTTGGTACCCAGGCATTACCTCCCCACAGGTAACTGTATTATGTGGCATCTCCCTTCTGTCATTGTCATTATACAATTTTTGCTGAGTTTTTGGAGGAGGTTTTGAGAGTTTTATATTAGCTGTCAAAGCTTTACAGACTGGCAGGAGGCTCTATCTGTTTACCGGCCAGCTGGAAAGGAAAAAAGCAAGGTTGTGATTAAGTCTGCCTATGAGGTAGAAGGCAAGAGATAGTTTAGACATGATAAGCCAAGGGACCCAAGCACTGTTGTGTACCAGATGGATAGAGATATTGTGAGAGGCTTAAGGCAGCGTAGAAAGATGAAGGGATTATAGCAGCCAATCTTTCTGTCAATAAGTGGTTTGGAGGCTAGGAAAATTTACCTACAACAGTTTTCCCAAGAGACACAAGCATACACAAGCAATTTAATTTTCACAGATCTGAAAAATGTGTTCATATTATATTTGTTAGGCTACTGTTTAAAACTGTGCAGATGTTTTTAAATCAAGTGGTGACATTGTTTGCCGTCCTGTAGGTCAGAAGTAGAGCTGTGAAAAGATAAATGTTATAAAAATGAGATTTTACATTACCGTAGTTTGGTTTATGTGGTTGGGATCAATTAAAAAAATAATATATATATATATATATATATATATATATATATAGTAGGGCTGGGCTATTATGGCAAATATCAAAATCACAATTAATTGAACTTTTAACCTCGATTACGATTAATGAACGATTGTCCTAGAGTCAAGGAAGGAAGGAAGGAAAGGAGGGAGGAAGAAGGAAGGAAAGGAGGAAGGTAGGAGGGACGAAAGTAGGAAATAAGGACAGAGAAAAGAAGAAAGACAGGAAGGAAAGGAAGGAAGGGAGGAAAGAGAGAGGAAGGAAAGAAAGAGAGAAGGAGGGAGGGAGGAAGGACAGACAGACAGACGGAAGGGAGGGAGGAAAGAAGGAACAGTGAAAACAGACGGGGTCAATTTGACCCGGGAGGACGACAGGAAGGTTAAAAAACTTGTCGCAGATGTTGTATTTTAAAAGGAGCTTTCACACCTTAAATGTTTGATAGAAGCACTGAGACCAGTTACTTGTGAGGTTTGGTGCAACTCTTAAATGTATTCATGGTTTATTCATCCTGCTGATGATGAGGATCCAATGAGCAGATTACCATTACTGATACATCAGAAGGTTAAAACAGATGTGTGTTGTGTATTTATAAGCAGCTCATCATTATTTATAGCATACAGTATGAGACCCAGTTGCGATCTTGACTAATTACCAACTAATTATTTTTGTTGAGCTTTTTGTGACTTTCATAATAGAAGAGTAAAGTTTAGAGTAAAGGGTCCTACATTCCTGAGCTTGGTGTTCATTTTGGAGGAGGACTATAATGAATGAATGAATGAATGAATGCATGAATGCTGAACTTCAGTCTATTTACCAGCACATCTGCACAATATGTTAGGGCTGGGCAATTAATCGAAAAATAATGGAAACCGACATTTAGAAACTCTAATCGACTTAATCTTGCTCATGTCAATTAATTGTGGTGTTCACTGTTGCCATGACAGCAAAGGTTGCATATCTTTAATCAAGTAAACTAGACATTAACCACAGTGTCACACCTTAAAACATCTTTATTTTCACTCAATACAAAACAAACTGTGAAAATACATCATTGTTCATCAATCATCGTAATCGAGGTTAACCTTCCTGTCGTTCTCCCGGGTCAAATTGACCCCGTCTGTTTTGACTGTTCCTTCTTTCCTCCCTTCCTTCCTTCAGTCTGTCCTTCCTTCCTTCCTTCCTCTGTCCTTATTTCCTACTTTCCTCCCTCCTACGTTCCTTCTTTCCTCCGTCCTTCCTTCCTCCTGTCCTTCCTTCCCTTCTCCCACCCTCCCTCCCTCCTTTCCTTCCTTCTTCCTCCCTCCTTTCCTTCCTCCTTCCTGCCTTCCTCCCTTCCTTCCTTCCTCCCTCCTGTCCTTCCTTCCTTGACTCGAGGACAACAGGAGGGTTAAATGGACACTGCTTATAATGAATGACACAAGGAGAATATGAGCAAATAGAGAAGTAGATGTGCATTCCCGCCATGTTCTTCCATCGCTGCACGGCTCAAAGGATCATTATTGTTTACATTTCCAGCTCCAGCCGGGGAAGCGAGGTGTTTCTCACAATAACCAGTTGTAACTGACTGTGTACCTTTAGAGCGACATGTTCTTAAATGTGACAGGTGTATTGGAAATTATATTAAATCGGGGCTTTTTGAGACATCACTCACTGGAGCCTGACAGGTTACTGATGAAAATCACCCCCCCTCCTCCTCCTCCCCCCATGGGGATATGTTGCTTGGGGAGGGGGGGGGGGGGGGCTGGAATAACGCAGAGTGATTGTGAAGCCGGTATTGACAAAGAGCTGTTTCTGCTCTGGAGGTATAGCATGTAAGGTCTCCCCCTTTGTTATGTGGCCTGAGTTGTCTTTAGCTCAGAGTATATAGACATGTTCACCCAACAGGAAAAACACTGGTGTCTCTTTCCCCTCTTAATATTCATCACATTAGAAACCAAAGCTGCTTAAATTACCGTTCTGTTCATTTCCTGAACAATCCTCTAACTTACATAATAAAGCCGTTTATGAAGCAGCAGATTTTTGAGGGTGTTAGCTAACATCTAAAACTCCTCCTCTTTTGTAATGCTATACCTTTATATTTATCTATATGCTGGAGAATATTACCATGGTGATATTAGTACACAGTGTTGATATGTTTTCCATTACAATATAAGCATGGCACATTGTATAAGGAGGAGCTCTAACATGATATGAACAAGATAGACTATACAGTAAATGTATATGTGGCCGAATGCAGCAGATTTTTGAGGGTGTTAGCTAACATCTAAAACTCCTCCTCTTTGTAATGCTATACCTTAATATTTATGCTGGAGAATGTTACCATGGTGATATTAGTACACAGTGCACATTGTATAAAGAGGAGCTCTGACATCATATGGGCAATATAGACTAAAAATGTATATATAGTTATATTGTGTATATGTTTTCCTTTTGAAAATATGAATTAGATTAAATGAAGTGGAGCATTTATGTAGAAGAATGAAGAATGGGGAGAATGCTTTCCCGATAGCTTGTGAATGAAATATTTTCTAGTCAACTTACAAATAGATTCAGAGAAATGTTTCAGCCATCTATTGACAAAGCAGATTTCTTTAAATACTTTTTTTTATTTTAGTTTTGTTTTCACAAAAAAATGACTTTTGCTTGACTCTCAGTTATCACCATTGTTGATTCGTTTTCTGTCATATCTGTCAGCCAGAGCACCTGCTTTATTGTTTCAGCACAAGTCTGAGGTAATATACTCGTCTTCCACTGTTGGACACATGATGCTGCATGGGGCTACAAACTTTTCCAATTTGTGCTGGTACACAGTGAGATGAGTTCTCTTTATTTTATTTCCTCTGGTGCTGAATATTTGAGCAGATTTGCTTTCTCCACTGTGCAGCAGTCCTATTGTTCGTTTCTTCCAATACACTGTATTTCTCCTCTGATTCAGTCATATCAGGTCTGGAAGGCTTTACTGCAGAAATGATGGCCCAGTGGCGATGCTCAGTCATCAGCACTTCCAATTGTACAAGAGATGTGGGCTAGAGTGGTACAACACAAATACACACTGTCCTGTGGAGAGAGGAGGCAACAATAATGGAAAAGAAAATAACTGTAGATCTTTGTGAGAATTTCAGATAACTTCCACAGTGTCAGCTGAAGCATGGAAGAATATGTTCAGAGGCTTTTGCAATTAAATTTCAAAAGTATTTTAGAGCTTCATTATCAATGCTGCTTGGTTAATTTGGAAAATTACAAATCTTACGCTGGTTTTGACTGAAAAATGAGTCATGACAGTTTAATTTTTTTGGGGGCATTGATGTTTTAGAAAGTACATTGACTACAATAAATGATTTGAACCTCGTTAGAGTTTCACGCCAGCCTGATGAATTATTATATTTCTGAGGGGCATACTATCTGATACTGTATCAAGACTTTTTTTTTTTTGGTGCATGTCCTCATGTTAAAGATAAGCTCAGCCTGTAGGATCTTCGGATATTTTATCGGAGGGCAGGTCATTGCCCCCATAAAAGCCACTAATGATTTTACAATTGAATTCACTGGCATACAGGACAAAAGACAGGGATAGAGATAATAGAGGTCCCGATTAGGCATCTGGCAGTCTGGGGTATAATGAGATTGCCTAGGTATGAGTTGATTATGCTGTCATGTTGATAAAAAAATAATTGCATTTTCCATAATCCCCAGGAGGACTTGAGGTTTTGGAAATTATTTAACAGCACAAACACACATGAACTGGAGTGAATATACTCTCATCCCAAAAAAGCAGCATGAACCAGGTCTGTTAGCTCAAAAGGTCATCAAAGAGAAGTCAGACACTGGAGAGTTATTTAAGGATATGTGACTGATGGCTGATGAAATCCGTCCTGCCTGATTATGGATTATGGTCTAACCAGATTTGCCACCAACACTTCCTTACTTCCTTCCTTCCTTCCTTCTTTCTTCCTCCCTTTCCTTCCTTCCTTCTTCCTCCCTCCTTTCCTTCCTTCCCTCCTTCCTTCCTCCTCCCTTTCCTTCCTTCTTCCTCCCTTTCCTTCCTTCTTCCTCCCTCCTTTCCTTCCTTCCTTCCTTCCTTCCTTCCTTCTTCCCTCCTTTCCTTTATTGTTCCTCCCTTCCTTCTTCCTTCCTCCCTTCCTCCATTCCTCCCTTCCTTCCTCTCTCCTTTCCTTCCTTCTTCCTCCCTTCCTTCTTCCTTCTTCCCTTCCTTCCTCTCTCCTTTCCTTCCTTCCTCCCTTCCTGCCTTTCTTGACCCCGCTCCACATCAGAAACACATACAGCATAAACCAGGTCCATTAGCTCAGAAGGTCATCAAAGAGGACTCAGACACTGGAGAGTTATTTAAGGATATGTGACTGATGGCTGATGAAATCTGTCATGCCTAATTATGGTTAGACATTTCTAACCAGATTTGCCACCAACACTTCCTTCCTTCCTTCCGCCCTTCCTCCTCCCTCCTTGCCAAATCAGTGAAACGCCTATCTCCTAATACCATGATTTCTCCAATGCAGATTAAATTTTCTTCCCACCACAACCTCTCCAGCTTGTGTATATGAGCATATCTAGCACATTATAATTCAGCCTGTTGAATTGTAATGCACTAGCCGTGTCTATAGGGGAGTTTGGAGTGAGGACATGGTCGGGTGTAAACAACTGGCACTTTCCAACCGAACAAGAGGAGGCTTTGAAAAAGGGTGTCAGACAAAAGTCACGTCGGTTTCTTTAATAATAACAGCCCAGACTGAGGTAAAAGTATAAATAAGCACCTTTAAGGGAAGGTGTTTTGTGTTTGATGCCTCAGTAAGAGTATATCCTGGAAAATACACCCCGTAAGTCCGATATCTGAGACTTGTCTGCTGGGAAGGAGAGGAAAGGAAAAAGTGCAAAGCAGACAACACATCATTAAATATTGATGTGTCTCAATGGTAAACTGACACATTTTAAATGCTGTTTATTTAGTAACTTTAGTTCGAGGAGCATGCCAGAGCTTTTTACACAAACCCCTTCTACTTCCTGTTAGGCCCGATTTACTTGTACTTGTCAGTGCTTTAGTATCTCAGTGCTTCCACTTACTGTATGTAAAATGCTCCGCTGCTATTTGCAATTTATGGTCGATGTCTTCCGTGTCACCTGGTAGCAGCTTTTAGTGTTGACATAATACTTTCGGGCCACATTCAGGTACAATATCATACAGTGTATATATAGTGATATATAGTATTCAGGTACAAAATATTGTGCTAATGCTACTACAACCAGTCCTTACACATGAAATTCATTTGTTCAGCCTTTCTCTTTCATATTTAATCAAATATAACAATCAAGTTTTTAAACAGAGGACAATTTCACAATCAAATCTCAAATTGAAGATGCAATTATAAAAACTGTTGCATACTCAGTCAATCAACTTTTGTCTAATGCGCATGCTGCTTTAACCCAGGAGGGGAGAGTTGAATCTGTCAAACAAACCACGCTGAGTGTTGTTCAAACAATGCATGTCTGGTATTTTGAGGGGAATTTATAGACGAGGAGATTTATAGACTAAATAAATATAATAAAGTCATGACAACACCAGAGCAGACTGTTGACTCTGCTGCTGCTGTAGAGAAGAGAAGACAGCAACCATCGTCCAACTAAGTAAAGATATCACGCTTAGTATTTTACAAATGACAAATGAACAGGTTGAATTATAATGTGCTAGATATGCTCATATACACAAGCTGGAGAGGTTGTAGTGAGAACAAAAAATAATCTGCATAGGAGAAATCATGGTATTAGGAGATAGGCGTTTCACTGATTTGGCAAGGAAGAAGGAAGGAAAGGAGGGAAGAAGGAAGGAAAGGGAGGAGGAAGGAAAGGGAGGAAGAAGGAAAGGGAGGAAGAAGGAAGGAAGGAGGGAAGGAAGGAATTATAATGTGCTAGATATGCTCATATACACAAGCTGGAGAGGTTGTAGTGAGGAGACAATTTAATCTGCATTGGAGAAATCATGGTATTAGGAGATAGGTATTTCACTGATTTGGCAAGGAGGGGAGTGGGGAGAAAGGAGGGAAGAAGGAAGGAAAGGGAGGAGGAAGGAAGGAGGGAAGGAAGGAAAGGAGGGAGGAAGGAGGGAGGAAAGTAGGAAATAAAGACAGAGGAAAGAAGGAAGAGAGGAAGGAAGGAAAGGAAGGAAGGAAGGGAAATGAGGGAGGAAGGAAGAAGGGAAGGAAGGAAAGGAAAGGAGGCAGGAAGGATGGAGGAAAGAAGGAAGGTTTAATCTGCATAGGAGAAATTATGGTATTAGGAAATAGGCGTTTCACTGATTTGGCTGGTTTGGTCATGTTGTTGCTGCACCAGAACTTCATACAGGTTGGTCCACCTTCCAAGATTTGGGTTGTCTAGAGTCTAAGTTGAACATGCGTGACATGTGACAGTGCCTTCATGAAAATAGATCCATCTTCCATCAATGTGCACTTGAATCGGCTGCTTCATTGATCAAAGACAGCTTTCTTCAGAAATGATAAATAAGCCAAGGCTACTCCATCTTCATGTAAATCCACTTATTATCATGTGATCTGTATTTGACTATATTATGCTGATAATGAAATCACAGACTGGTACATTTACACCTGGTCTTATCAAGTATTCTCGTTTTTTTAAATTCTGTGCGTCTTATTATATGAATGTGCAAATTAGACAGGCAAACCTAATGAACTTGTCACAAACATGGTATGTCTAAGGTCAGGGGGGGGAGTTATGTTTGGGATGTGGGCTCAACTTGTTCCTACCTTTGCAGAGAAAGTTGACATCTTTAGCTTGGAAGAGGAAGAGGTGGAGTTAGGTGACCTTTCAACATGTTGTCTGTTGCTAAACTGTGCAGACTGTACTGACACCTGGCTGT
The DNA here is from genome assembly GCF_027409825.1 of Scomber japonicus. Lineage (NCBI taxonomy): Eukaryota > Metazoa > Chordata > Actinopteri > Scombriformes > Scombridae > Scomber > Scomber japonicus. The sequence goes on along the minus strand of NC_070590.1, from coordinate 5,286,479 downwards.
GATCTGTTTACAAGGCAAGCCACACCACCACCAGATGTCTCATTTACACATGCGTGCATACTTGCACGTTAAGGACGAGTCTAGAGGTTAGAGAAGAGAGTTGGGGTAAGACCAGATGGGTAATTGCTGTGAATTCCCCCCAAAAAACAAAACTAAAGTTACCGCTAAGAAACATAACAAGTCTCTTAACCTTCCTGTTGTCCTCGAGTCAAGGAAGGAAGGAAGGGAGGAAGGGAGGATGAAAGGGAGGGAGGAAGGAAGGATGAAAGGAAAGGAGGGAGGAAAGAAGGACGGAGGAAAGAAGGAATGATAAAAGGATGGAAGGATGGAGGGAAGGTATGACGGATCCGGTGGAAATCCCCAGTTAGGGGGCAGTCTTACCGCCTGTCTCTTTAAGGCCCTTCTCCCAATGAGCCCACTTTGTTTTGATTGGCTAGCTTTCTGGAAGGGGCAACCATATCAGTCATGTTAAGTTTCTGCCAATGCAAACCTAGGCATACTTACCTACTACTCGTACTAACTCTGACATCATTTGAAGTATGTAGTGTGTTTCAACTGCGTAGTATGTGATTTAGAGTATGTGAGAAGTTCCTGGATGGTTTACTAGATTCTCCAGAAATGCAGAGTATGCATCAAGAGCTGACTACTCACACTCACATTACCCAAGATGCAATGCAACTTCTGAAAAAAAACAGTGGTTTCAAGTTAGCTACAGCGAGGGTATGTTCGCTTCCTGTTTTCAAAATAAAAGCACCAATTCTATCGTTATGGTTTTCTTAATAATGAAAAGCAAAGGGTGTTTTACTTTTGTGAAAATGACAGGAAGTGCGTTACTCGCTACGGCTAACTCCGAATTCTCAGGAACAAAACTTTAAACAGGTGTTATTTGGACAAATTAGCGTCACATTGTGGATCTAAAGGGCTACTTTACTTTCTTCCTAAAAAGGTTAGAAATGTGGATAAAGTGGTATATCCAGCGGTTTCAAACACAGCCATAGTCATGTTTAGTTTCTGCCAATGCAAACCAAACATTTCCTGTTTTACTGCTTTAAATTAAAAACTGTTTAATGACTAAATCAAGAATTCACAGGGAATTAAACATGGGGCCTCACTGAACTAGCAGAGCTGTGTTAGTAGTGCCAAAAATGGACTGAAACAATGGCATATTGAGATATTTGGATGTGTTTGTCCTGCGGATCAGTTAGAAGTGATGCAGAGAGGAAAAGTACAAGCAGAAGCAGTCACAGTGGTGATGATGTTTGATGAAGAGCTACGGATGACCAGCACTCCCTCCACTTTGCTATGCTGTGTAATGGAGTCATAGCTCAGCGAGACTACCCCCAGGGCAGTGGAAAAATGCCATAATGTTAGCGGAGCGGAGCAGTGGAAGTTGCGTGCTGTGTGTGGAGCAGATGACCACATGAAGAAATCCCTAAAGAACCGGCTGGTAGTTGAAAAAAAAAAAATAGTTGGAAACCGAGCTGCTGCTGCTGCTTTTTGGTCACAGAGATTACTTCTACAAAGCTTTTACCTTATTGCTTGACATGTTGACCACTTTTAACACGAACATCCAACATGGAGACATTATATATTTGGTCTCATTTGAAGTCGGTTAGAATTATAATAAAAACCCTCAGATACTAACTCTGAGGTGTCAAACTCATTTTCATTCAAGGGCCACAAACCTCCCAATTTGATCTAATGTGGGCCGGACCATAGAAAGGAATGAAGGAAGGAAAGATTGAAGGATGGGGGGAAGGATAGATGAAAGGAAGGAAGGCAGGAAGGAAGGATGGAAAAAAGGAAGACAGAAAGGGAGAAAGGACAGAAGGAAGGAAGGAAGGAAGGAAAGAAGGAAGGAAGGAGAGAAGGAAGGAAGGAAAAAAGACAGGAAGCAAAGTGGGCCGAATTGGACCCCTCGGCGGGCCGGTTCTGGCCCACGGGCCATATGTTTGACATCCCTGTACTAACTGCTTTATCTATATTCCTGTTCATATCTGTTGAAGCTCAGTCAGAGAGACAAGATGCAACCATGGCATGTGAGTCAAGCTATAGTAGTGAGGTCACTCAGTGGTCCGTGACTAGTCAGACATTGACTTGGAGCCGTTTGGTACTAAGCCAGTGGCTTTGCTGGAAGAGTGCGAAAAAAGTTTGTGGTCTTAATACTTCTCTGCCAGTGCTTAAGCCTGTTATCTGTGCCTGTGTGCTCTGCCACTGGCACACTCTCGGCCCTGTTGTGCTTGTTTTCAGCAGTCAGCTTGGACCTCACTGCACAGTCAGTAGGAGCTGTATGGTGCAGACATGGTGGTGACTTTCCTTCAAGATCACAAAGGAGAAAGCCAAAGGTTCTCTTCAGCAGCTGTTTCAATAAGGAATCAGCTCAATTCCTTTTTTATTTATCTGCTGTTGATATCCAACTAAAGTGAGTCAATGACTCATCGCCAGTTGCTGTAAACACACATTTGATGCTGATGGCAAGAGTTGGCAGTAGCTAGCATTTATGTTGGCAAAGCAGCTAGCTAATAACACCTCATCAGTCCAGATGGATGGACTGACAAAACATACATGCAGAAAACAACCAACCTCATCAATTAGTTCTTACTAGTGACTACTGTACAGAAAATATGACAGGTCAAGCATGGAGGCAGTGAATTCATATTTTTTTGGTAGTTTCTAATTTTTTTTTTCAGTTATAGACTTCTAATAGAGTATAAAATGCAAATTGGAAATTACACTTGGTCGATTTCGTGTCTGTTAGAATATGATATAGCTTTGCAGTTGCATCATAATCCATAACATTTGCATTGTATCAAACAACATTTTCAATACAGCTTTATTTTTTTTCAGCAATAACGCCGGTAGAGCCATTCTTCTCCGTACAGGATTCAATTTGTGTACATGTCTACCAAGCAGTGACAGAAAGCAATCATGTATTCATACTGGATGTATGTATGCAGAAGACAAACAGTGATTCATTCATTTCATATAATACAGATGCACTATAGTTGCTTTTCTCTTGTTGTATTTCTGTAAACACTTAAGGCATGTTTGCTGCCTACAGGGGTCCATGTGCTGCCTACAGGGGTCCATGTGCCATTAAGAACAGAAATCTGAGACCCATGCATTTGAAGACACATATCTCCAGTAACCATCAGGGTCAAATCCTCTAAAACAGGGGTGTCAAACTCATTTTCATTCAAGGGCCACAAACCTCCCAATTTGATCTAATGTGGGCCAGACCATAGAAAGGAAGGAAGGAAGGAAGGAAGGAAGGGAGGAAGGAATGAAGGAAGGAAAGATTGAAGGATGGGAGGAAGGACAGAAGGAAGGAAGGAAGGAAGACAGAAAGGGAGGAAGGAATGAAGGAATGAAGGAAAGAAAGATTGAAGGAAAGATTGACGGATGGGAGGAAGGACAGATGGAAGGAAGGAAGGAAGGAAGGAAGGAAGGAAGGAAGGAAGACAGAAAGGGAGGAAGGAATGAAGGAAGAAAAGATTGAAGGAAAGATTGAAGGATGGGAGGAAGGACAGATGGAAGGAAGGAAGGAAAAGGAAGGAAGGAAGGACAAGTGGAAGGAAGGAAAGATGAAAGGGAGGAAGGAATGAAGGAAGGAAAGATGGAAGGATGGGAGGAAGGAAGGGAGGAAGGAAAAGGAGAAGGAAGGAAGGACACGTGGATGGAAGGAAGGAAGGAAGGAAAAAAGACAGGAAGGAAAGTGGGCCGAATTGGACCCCTCGGCGGGCCGGTTCTGGCCCACCGGCCGCATGTTTAACATCCCTGCTCTAAAATGTTAATGATTATAACATTAACAAGCAAACCTTTTACATAAGATCCAGTCAAATATGTTTTTACTTGAGATGATATCATCATAATATCTGCCACCTGGTGTCTCATATCACTAAACCTCCTCAGTGAGCAGCCACTTGGTAGGTTAACTACACTGGGTCACCTACAATTATAGGTTTGGCAGGATCTTAGAGTATGGGGGGGGGGGGCATCATCAGGAAACTCAAATGCTCCTGCTGTCGTCTGAGTTTGTTAAATGCTGCTAGTAGAAACATTTTATATTAGGTGACTTATTCATATCAACAAAAGACTTCATTAGGTTGATGAAAGGATGCATGAGTTACTGATTATGTGCTTGTTGAAACTGTCCTAACACGATGGTCTTGCAACTTCCAAGTTATTTATTAAACCATCCTGTTGACCCTGTCTCTTTTGACTGTTCCTTCTTTCCTTCCATCTTCCCTCTTTCTTTAATTTTTCCTTCCTTCTCCTTCCCTCTTTCTTTGCTCCCTCCTCCTTCCATCCTTCCTTGCTTCCTTCCGTCCTTCCTCCTTTCCTTCCTCCCTCCCTACTCCTTTCCTTCTCTCCTAAATTCCTTCCTCTTTTCGTCCTTACTCCTTTCCTTCCTTCCTTCCTCCCTCCTTACTCCTTTCTTTCCTTCTTTCTTTCCTTCCTTCCTTCCTTCCTTCTCTCCTAAATTCCTTCCTCTTTTCATCCTTACTCCTTTCCTTCCTTCCTTCCTTCCTTCCTTCCTTCCTTCCTTCCTTCCTTCCTTCCTTCCTCCCTTCCTCCCTTCCTTCTTTCCTTCCTTCCTTCCTCTTTTCCTCCTTCCTGCTTTCTTTCATCTTGTCCTTCCTTGACCTGAGGACAACAGGAGGGTTACAATAGCAGAATTGTCTGACTTTGAAATTACTTCATAGATAGCATCTAACATTACCAAATTATTTTTAGTTACCAATTTCTAAAACACACACCAACAAAAATAATTCAAAAATAACCAAAAATGTGTATGATGGCCAAAAAGTTCACTGGTTGACTTCTTCTCTGAGCAGCTCAGATCTCAGTTTTCTTTTTTTTGAGTCCACACATGACTTTTCCAACAATCAAAGTAAAGACTGATGGTGCCAAACCTTTTCTCAGATCGCTCCAACAGCAGAGATCAATCTCGCTCTGATGTTCTGTACGTTTATCTCACAGACATCAGATTGCACATAGTGGTGGGAGGGAGTCCATGGAGGCAACACTAAGATTATTTGACACCAGCCAGCCTCTCTTGAACCTCTGACAGGTCCTTATCAAATCCAAAAAAAATAAAACCAAACTAAAATTAGTCAGTTCCTTCAAAATAAAACTAAACTAAAAACTAGTCAATTCCTTCAAAATAAAACCAAACTAAAAACTAGTCAATTCCTTCAAAATAAAACTAAACTAAAAACTAGTCAATTCCTTCAAAATAAAACCAAACTAAAAACTAGTCAATTCCTTCAAAATAAAACTAAACCTCTTACATGCCCATTCTTTGCCTGCCACTGTAAAACTGCCCACTCACATATTAGTGCATGGTGAGTTTGAGGTCATTGACTCTGCCAGACCTCATTTAAACATGACTGATGACTGATGAGTGAATAAAAAAATGATTTTGTGATATGACCAGTCTTTTGCAAAGGTATTTTTTTGTGGCATAAAAATTTGTCCCTGCTCTTATAATCTGACTTTTTGTACAACAACATCGCCGAAGAGGGTTAAGAGGCTCTACAGATCAACTTCCTGATAAACGTTATCACAGTTTTTTCAGGAAGCTGCCAACTGATGCTGCCAACGTGTAATCAAAAGATGTGGGTTGCTTTTTTTTTATTTAGACATTTCACTTGAAATATCATATCAGTGACCTTTGCAGCCTTTTGCTTCCACTCATATCGCTTCAAAGTTACTTTTCCTCTGGTTTGGCCTTTGCTTGATCCCTTTTTGTTGAGTTCTCGAGAGGGTTGAGATGATTACCACTTTAGGAAAGTAAAGGGACAGGAGAGCTTTTTATATTCAGGTAGATTAAAATAAGTTGATGTCGACATTTGCTTTCTGTGGTTATTATAGTTAACGAAAACTAAGACTAAGACTAGCAATGAAAAAAATAATTTAGCATAGTGATGAGGACTGATGGGAACATTTATGGGGAGGCAACTAAAAAGGAAAAATCCCACAAATGTGAAAGTTCATCTTCGTGGTTAAATAATGAAATTAAAAAGGACTTGATGATAAACCATATTTGGTGTCACACATTCTTTCATCCTTTTCAGCTTCTACTAATCAAGGCTTTCTTTTAATACCTGAAAAACTAAAACTAAATAAAACTGAAACTAGTCAATTCCTTCAAAATAAAAACTAAACTAAAACTAGTCAATTCCTTCAAAATAAAACCAAACTAAAAACTAGTCAATTCCTTCAAAATAAAACTAAACTAAAAACTAGTCAATTCCTTCAAAATAAAACCAAACTAAAACTAGTCAATTCCTTCAAAATAAAACTGAACTAAAACTACTAAATCACTTGTTGAACTAACTAAAACTAAACTGAAATAAAAAAGCAAACTGAAAAACTAAAGCAAATTTCAAAACTATACTAACCTTGGACCAACCCAACATATGCTGTTCCCAGTGCCGAACACAGAAGACAACTGTAGCCGGTTGATTGCGTGTCAGCGAATGAACCAAATGAGCAATAAAGTGGAGAGAAACAAAACAAGTTCAATCTGCTCTTTTGTGGTCATGGTTTGACGTAATGATGCATGTATGGTATGTCTGTAATTCAAATAAACAACACTTCTATATAATAGCAGCAATTTGAAGAGAAGTCTATGCACGCTGACCCTTAACCCTCCTGTTGTCCTCAGTCAAGGAAGGAAGGAAAGGAAGTAAGGACAGAGGGGAGTAAGAAGGGAGGTAGGAAGGAAGGAAGGAAAGGAGTAAGGAGGGAGGGAGGAAGGAAGGAAAGTAGTAAGAAAGGAAGGAAAGGAGTAGGGAGGGAGGGAGGAAGGAAAGGAGGAAGGAAGGAAGGAAAGTAGGAAGAAAGGAAGGAAAGGAGTAAGGAGGGAGGAAGGAAGGAAGGAAGGAAGGAAGGAAAGGAGTAAGGAGGGAGGGAGGAAGAAAAAGGAGGGAGGGAGGAAGGAAGGAAAGTAGTAAGGAGGGAGGGAGAAAGGAAGTAAGGACAGAGGGGAGTAAGGAGGGAGGAAGGAAGGAAAGAAGGAAGGAAGGAAAGGAGAAAGGAGTAAGGAGGGAGGAAGGAAAGAAGCCAGGATTGATGGAAGGAAGTGAGGAAAGAAGTATAGAAGGAGGGGAAGAACAAAGGAAAAATCAAAGAAGTAACAGACAAATTGGGGATGGGGTCAATTTGACCCGGGAGGACGACAGGAGGAGGGTTAACCAAGAAGAAGAAGAGACAGAGATCAGATGTGTCTGTATGAGGCTGTGATTACAGAGCAACCTCAGTAGTAAAAGGTTGTGATGTAACCTGAGACAGTGTTAATCCTTTAAGCTGACTTAAATTAAACAAGCAAACAATAGCACGCCGACCTGCGGGGATTTAACAGTTGGAAAAACACTGCGGCGGCGGCGGTGGCGGCTACTCTGACATCACACCCTTCAAAAAGTAGTTAGTTTTTTAAAAGGGTACACCTTCATCATTTGAACAGTGTCCTTACTCCAATATGCCATCGCTGGTGTGTCATCATCATTAATGCGGAAACACAATCAACCTTGCACAGAGTTAAAAAAAAAAAAAAAAAGTGTTGAAGAGGACCAGTGCTGCAGTTCACTCTCAAACTCTCAAACTTTGACTTTTTTTAAAGGTCAGATGAAAATAGCTATGTGTGTTTTTTTTTTTTTTTTTCTCCACCCCAGTGTTGTTTATGAAGCTGTGCTACACAAAAGACTTCTTGGCGTCATTCACCTTGCATCTGGAAGACTTTTTCATGTGTGACTTATTGCACTGTATGCACTGTTGGAAAGTTGTTTACAATTTAACTAATCTCTATTTTCTCTTTCTCCCCCTCTCTCCCTCCCCTCTTTCTCTTTCTCTGCTCCTTTGGCTCATCCGCTGACTTATTCTTCACATGTCCTCTTCAAAAGGTGAGTTATCTGAGTCCTTTAATATACCTGTAAAGAATCCCTTAGGGGAAAACTTTGTATTGAAATAAAGATAAAAAAAAATAAAAACCCCCCCAAGGTGACACTGTCTTCTGGAAATAATAGAAAGCCATTATTTATATGGCTGTTGCTAGAGGCTAATTTACCTCTTTTACTAATGGTGGGTCTTAAAGATGATAATGGCGGCTCTCCATCCAATTAGTGCCTGAGTCAGATAAATTCACAAGGTATCTTGATCTCATGTCAGATATCCATTACCAATACTGTAAATATTCATGCTCCACACAGAGTCATAATGTTTTGATGACTATGACCTTTTTGGACCTTTTATATCATCATCCAGACAAATGTTGCACAAAAATCTGAAAATCTAAAGCAGAGGGGTCAAACTCATTTTCAATCAAGGGTCACATATGAGGGCCCGATATGATCTCATGTGGGCCGGGTCATTAAAAAGATGGAAGGAAGGAAGGAAGGAAGGAAGAAAGGAGGGAGGAAGGAAGGAAGGAAGGAAAGGAGTAGGGAGGGAAGAAGGAAGGAAGGACAGAATGAAGGAAGAAAGGAAGGAAGGAAGGGAGGAAGGAAGGAAGGAAGGAAGGGATGAAGGAAGGAGGGAGGGAGGGAAGGAAGGAAGGAAGGACGGACGGACAGATAGACGGAAGGACAGAATGAAGGAAGAAAGGGAGGAAGGAAACATGGAGGGAAGGAAGGAAGGGATGAAGGAAGGAGGGAGGGAAGAAAGGGAGGAAGGAAAGATGGAAGGAAGGAAGGGATGAAGGAAAGATGGAAGGAAGGAAGGGATGAAGGAAAGATGGAAGGAAGGAGGGAGGGAAGAAATGAGGGAAGAAAAGAGGGAAGGAAGGAAGGACAGATGGAAGGAAGGAAGGAACGGAAGGAAGGAAGGAGGGAGGGAAGAAAAGAAGGAAGGAAGGGGGGAGGGAAGACAGGAAGGAAAGATGGATGGAGTGAAGTAAGGAAGGAAAAGAACACAGGAAGGAAAATGGGCCGGATTGAACTCCTCTGCGGACCGATTCTGGCCCACAGGCCGCATGTTTGACACCCCTGATCTAAAGCAATCAGTGACCGATTCATCAGCAAATTGTAGGTTGTTGCTACATTACTGGTGTTAGTGTTAGTAATGGAGTCCATGCAGCATTGTTCTTGGCTAGAGTCTTAAAAGTTTCACTTATTTCAACATGAGATTTTTATCTACACTGCTCTCACTGATTTAGAGTACAGGGCTCCTCATGTCACATACTTCCTGTTGATCACAAATTGTTGGCTTGTTTGTTTCGGTTGCTAGGCGACTGTCAGTGAAATGTGATTAAATCTAACTTTTATATAATACTGATTTAGCAACTTTCTATTAAACTCTTATAATGAACAATGGAGCATAATGTTAGCGGTTTGAATGTGTTTGAGTCCTTATTTGTAGATCCTAAAAGTTTTCTTCAGATGAGCTGATGGCATGTATGTAGGTGTTTGTAGGAACATGAGGTTATCCCACTTAACACTGCAGTCTGTTTTTGGTTTTTAGCCCATTCAGTTTAATACACTATATATTTGTTTTTTTATAAGCATCAGGAGTTTCTAAAGTCTGAACTAATTCTTCCTTCTGTCCTTCCTACCTTTCTTCCTTCCTTCCTTCCTCCATTTCTTCCATCTGTCCTTCCTACCTTTCTTCCTTCCTTCTGTATGTCCTTCCTACTTTCCTTCCTTCCTTCTGTATGTCCTTCCTACCTTTCTTCCTTCCTTCCTCTATTTCTTCCATCTGTCCTTCCTTCCTTTTTCCCTTCCTTCTTTTCTTCCTTCCTTCTGTCTGTCCTTCCTTCCTTCCTTCCTCCATTTCTTCAATCTGTCCTTCCTTTTTTCCTTCCTTCTTTCCTTCCTTCCTTCTGTCTGTCTGTCCTTCCTTCCTTCCTCCATTTCTTCCATCTGTCTTTCCTTCTTTCCTTCCTTCCTTCTGTATGTCCTTCCTACCTTTCTTCCTTCCTTCCTCCATTTCTTCCATCTGTCCTTCTTTCCTTCCTTTTTTCCTTCATTCTTTCCTTCCTTCCTTCTGTATGTCCTTCCTACCTTTCTTCCTTCCTTCCTCCATTTCTTCCATCTGTCCTTCCTTCCTTCTTTTTTTCCTTCCTTCCTTCTGTCTGTCCTTCTTTTCTTCCTCCGTTTCTTCCATCTGTCCTTCCTTCTTTCCTTCCTTCCTTCTGTATGTCCTTCCTACCTTTCTTCCTTCCTTCCTCCATTTCTTCCATCTGTCCTTCCTTCCTTCCTTCCTTCCTTCCTTCCTTCCTCCGTTTCTTCCATCTGTCCTTCCTTCTTTCATTCCTTCCTTCTGTATGTCCTTCCTACTTTTCTTCCTTCCTTCCTCAATGTCTTCCATCTGTCCTTCTTTCGTTCCTTCCTTCCTTCTGTCTGTCCTTCCTACCTTTCTTCCCTCTTTCTTTTATCCCACTTAACACTGTAGTCTGTTTTTAGTTTTTAGCCCATTCAGTTTAATACAGGAGGAAAGGGGGGTAACACTATTTATTTGTTTTTTTTATAAGCAGCAGGAGTTGCTAAAGTCTGAACCGTATAAAATTAAATATCTGTAAAACAAGTCAGTTGTTATTGTGAAGTAAGGTTATGCTTGTTAAAAAAAAAAACTAATTCTTCTTCCCAAAGGAATAAATTATACTAGCTTATCTACATACCTGAAATCATCAGTGCATGTTAGAGTATGGGCTACGTGCCAGTATGACAATCACACTCCTGCTAAGGTGTAAATAATGCTGAAATGAACCTGTCAGCATTTCTGTCCTAGCTGGGTATGTTTTGAACATGACAGCTAGTATAGGATATAGGACATGACTGTAATGACTTTCTTGTGATAATGTTGCAGATAATAAAGCTTTGTTATAGGACACACACACACACACACACACACACACACACACACACACACACACACACAGCCCCCTCACACAGTTGCAGTCTCACCTTCCAAGGACCTCATAAATTTTACAAGCTTCCCCAGTTTTGTTTTCATCTTAAATTTCCAAATCTGGATGTGATTAAGCTTCTCAGCGAGAGCCTCTGGATGTTGTCCAAGCCCCTCGCCGCACGGGTCCCTCCTTTAAATGCTACAGTCTGCTGCCGGCCGTCCGCCACTGTGCATTCAAAAGAAAAAGAAGGGGGCCTCCATCAGCCCGCTAAATCCACTGTCTCAGGGTGCAGGGTCCTCTCCACAGGGAGTATCTAGTGTCAACCTCCTGCTCCTTGAGGTGATCCATGATGAAGCTTTGCTCGTAGCACTAAGGTTTCAGCTCAGAATATATCATGGTCTACTCGCAGCTTAGATTGCATGAAGGCCTCACAGGACCACATGAAGGCTATTTTAAACTTAGCTCCCCGTCAGAAAGACTCCCAAGCGTAGCATTTGGAAATAAGAAAAATTAGTATTTTTAGAAACCATACATCCATTTTTCTTAACCCTCCTGTTGTCCTCGAGTCAAGGAAGGAAAGGAGGGAGGGAGGAAGGGAGGAAGAAGGAAGGAAAGGAGGGAGGGAGGGAGGGAAGAAGGAAGGGAAAGAGGGAGGGAGGGAGGGCGGAAGGAAGGAAGGAAGGAAGGAAGGAAGGAAAGGAGGATGGAAAGGAGGGAGGGAGGAAAGGGAGGGAGAAAAGAAGGAACAGTCAAAACAGACGGGGTCAATCTGACCCAGAAGGACGACACAAAGGTTTTAACTTTAAAGGGTTGGTTCACCCAAAAGTAAAATATCAGATATCTGCTTAGACCCTAATACAATGATGGTTAATGCAATCTCATTTGTGGCTATTATAGAACTAGAAATGTTATTAAAAATATTTTTTATATACTGGAATACTGGAATCTGGTTTCATGGCAGACTGGTGCAGAAAAAAAAACATCAGTTGTAATAAGACCAAAAAGTTGGAGCTAATTAGAAATAATGAAGTAACGAGGTGTGAAACTGAACCCTGAAACCCTGAAGCTGATATCATACAAAACTTCATCTTTGAAATATCTTTCCACCACCATCCACCATCCACCATCTCATTCAGCCTCAAAGTGAAAGTTAACCTCAAGCTCTCGTCAGGAAAATGTCCACTACTGTCTCATTTCATTAAGTGGCTTAATTAACCTGTTCCTGTACTGAGCATTAACATAATGTGACATTAATTATCAATTATTCCTGATTTAATTACGGCAGGTCTAAACAGGATTGCATGGGGGGAAATTAAAGCAGTATGTGGTTGATAAATCAACAATTACTGAAACATTATTATTACAATCTGCACTCATGTAGCTCATAATAGCCCCTTTTACTATATATAATAATAATATATATTGGATCTGCTCTATAGGGACATGGGGGGGGGGGGGTGCTTTACATCTGGTCTCTGGTCTCATAATGTACTGTAGGTTATCTATCACAATGAACTTCCTGCCTACTGTTACATAACAGCTGCATTGCTGGTATTTCAGTGTGCCTTTTACCCTCCTGTCTTCCTCCCGGGTCAAATTCACCCCATCTCTCTTTTGAATGTTCCTTCTTTCCTTCCTCTTTCCTTAATTTTTCCTTCCCCCTTCCTTTGCTCCCTCCTCCTTCCATACTTCTTTCCCCACTTCCTTCCTTCCTTCCTCCTTTCCTTCCCATCCCTCCTTACTACTCTCCTTCCTTCCTTCCTTCCTTCCTTCCTTCCTCCCTCCCTCCCTCCCTCCCTCCCTCCCTCCCTTCCTTCCCATCCCTCCTTACTACTTTCCTTCCTTCCTCGCTCCCTCCCTCCCTCCCTTCCTTCCTTCCTTCCTCTCTCCCTCCCTCCATCCCTCCCTCCCTTCCTTCCCGTCCCACCTTACTACTTTCCTTCCTCCCTCCCTCCCTTCTCTGTATGTTCTTTGTTCTTATGTTTTTTTTAAATTTTCATTATTAAATGTCAAAACCATGAAGAAATCCTGTTTAAACTTCAGCTATCCTCGTATCACCTGAGTACCAAATAATGTTTCTCATTGATTTAATTAGCGCGCAACATTTTTCTTTTATACAATAATTCTCTGTCATGGGTTGGCGACCTCTTTGCTGAGTGATGCGCACGAGCAAGCTGACAAATGCGGCTCTAATTGAACGCTGATCACAAGCTCCTGGCATTGCTGCATGCTGTCATTCTGGGACAGGATTGACAGCTTCCTTTTCAGGACTGTATCACCTACACATCTCATTGGCATGCACCTCCATGTTCAGGGTAGGCTGGCAGACAGGATAATTGCAGAGAGGGTACAGCCTAGGAAGAGAAATTGGGAAAGAACTTAAAAGAGGGTAAAAACACTTTGCTGCATCAAAACAGCTTGGCATTTTTTCCTTTCATGCTTTGAGAAGGATGACAAATGTATTATTTAAAGGTTGTGATGACTGACGGATCTGTTAAAGGAGTATCGTCTCATGCACCGGCGCCGCTCACATGTAGATTTTTGTAGTCTAACAAATGAGGAAAAGGGAACATGCACAAATGCTGCTATGAATGTCTCCACGGCAATCAGAGATGGTAGAAAATCAAACCTAGCAAAAAGCAAAGGTTCAAATTAATGGAAACAAATGGTTTCATGGAAGATTAAGTGTAAAGAACATCTGTTTCCAGCACTAACTTTTTTTTCTTTTTTTTTAAATCTTAGCATCAGTACTCTCATTACTCAGGATAATCAGACACCTCCCTTTGTTTCCATTGAAAACACTTTCTACCAATAAATAGTCCCTGTGAAAACTTTCAGCAGTGGTAAAAACGCCACAACTTCAATTTTTATGTACACAGTCGAGTGTTGGCAGAAATCTCACAGTAAAATATTTCTATTTAATTTGACAGAACTGATCCTTTAAACCAGGGGTGTCAAACATGCGGCCCGTGGGTCAGAACCGGCCCACTTTCCTTTCCGTGTTCTTTTCCTTTCTTCCTTTCTTCCTTCTGTCCTTCCTACCTTTCTTCCTTCCTTCCTCCGTTTCTTCCATCTGTCCTTCCTACCTTCCTTTTTTCCTTTCTTCGTTCCTATCTGTCCTTCCTCCCTCTCTTCCTCCTGTTCTTCCTTCCTCCCTTCCTTCCTTCCTACCTTTCTTCCATCTGTCCTTCCTACCTTTCTTCCATCTGTCCTTCCTACCTTCATTTTTTCCTTTCTTCATTCCTTCCTTCTTTCCTTCATTCCTTCCTTCTTTCCTTCCTTCCTTCTGTCTGTCCTTCCTACCTTCCTTTTTTCCTTTCTTCGTTCGTTCCTTCCTTCCTCCATTTCTTCAATCTGTCCTTCCTTCTTTCCTTCCTTCCTTCTGTCTGTCCTTCCTCCCTTCCTCCGTTTCTTCCATCTGTCCTTCCTTCTGTCTGTCCTTCCTACCTTCCTACCTTTCTTCCTTCTTTCTTTTTGTCTGTCTTTCCTTCCTTTCCTTCTTATTTCCTTCCTTCCTTCGCTCCATATTTTTAATGATCCGGCCCACATGAGATCAAATTGGTCTGTATGTGACCCTTGAATGAAAATGAGTTTGACTCCTCTGCTTTAAACCAATCCAAATCCATTATGGTTAATGGTGAAGACATTTGAGAACACCACTAATTTTCTTCTTATTTATATACTGTACTTTCCTTAAATACTAAGTCCTATTTTTACTGTATTTCTGGACATTTGAAGAGGGGGCATGCTGCTATTACCCTCAAATGCTCAAGTAAAGGGGGAAAAACAGGTTGAATAGCTCACAGAGGGTTTCTGGGAGATATGGCTGTTTGGGCAATGCTGTTGGGCATAAAAATAGGAGTTAGAGATAGTTCCTTTTTAAAGGTGGAAAGCCTGAGGTGCTCAGGTAGGGGGTTGACAGTCCCACCTCCTGCCTGTGTGAAAACCCTGAGAGCCCTGTCAAATCAGCCGCAGTCACAATGCCAAGCGAGCCCCGCCTGAAAGTGAGTGATGAGAATGTTTACTCCTCATTCCACATACCCACCGTGAGCTCTTATGGGCCTGCCCTGCTATTTTTGCACACCCTCGCCCTACTGGACAGCTGTGAAGGATTGCGTCGGCTGCTGGCGGCACATGGCATTCCCTTCCATCTGTCGCCAGCATGCTGAGCCAGTTGCAAAGCAGGTCGACTCCAACAACCCCCTCCAACACCAAGTCTCCTGCCCCCTACACCCTTCACGGCCACGGCTTGGTAATGGTAATGACTCCCCTTACCCCAGAGACTTCCAGATCATTTCCAAGTCACTCCCACGGGGTTGGCACACCCATCCCCAGCTGTCAGTCAAAACAACAACATGCCAAAATGTTGTAGACATTCAAAACAAAAAGCCTTGAGTTTTCTAACAACATATTGGAGGGCCTTATTTTTCAAAAGAAAACCACACTCTGAAAAAAAAAAAAAAAAAAAGGGAAGATGGACTGCTGCCCTCAAAATTGCCCTCTAAGCAGCCACAATTACAAACCTTCAGCGGGTGGCTTAGCCTGGCAGCATGAGGGAGGTAGAGAAAAAGGGGTCAGATGAAATGTGGCTAATTTACAGCGTTGTCTATCGTTGTGAGGGTCTCTCTTTATACTGTACGTGAAATTACATGTTACGCGTATGACAAGACACCACAACACATATTTTATTTTATCAGTGCCAACAGAGAGCTTTTCATCACTCTGTTGTTTGCAAAAAAAAATCTCAGCCAAAAATCGCTCTAACTCTCGCAGATGGTGCAAATGTAGTGTCAAATTACATATTATAAACAGTACAGCACATTCTGCTTAGTGCTTTTATCCCATGTGCTTTAGAGTTAATTATTTTACTATCATCATAATCCCTTGGCCCTTTCTAATGTGTTAAAACAACTAAAAATCAAATGTATCACCATGTAGGAGTCTGAGTTGTCACATGCTTGTCTTGTCTGGGATTTTCTTCTTTTTTTTTTTTTTTGTGACTCACAGAAAGCTGTTTATGCCTCAGACAAGTAAAACTGAACTGTGTGTCTCTCTCCATTTGAAATAAATTACAGCTCAGCTCAAGTCTTTGTGTCTGTCATGTTAATAGATAATTATAGCCAGCTCTAATCTCCCTGCTTTTTCTTCATCATAATGATTGATAGTTTTCAAAGTTTTATTACATTACTTCACTTTAGAGCGTGACCTACCTGCTCCAGTGTACTCCCACTCCGCAAAGTCACCAGCAATGAAACCTTCACTATTCCTCAACTCCTTTCTAATAAATCTAACACATTTCAGATGCAAATAAAAAGGCAATAAACATGTATTTTATTTGTAAATGTGCCACTAAAATTCTAGTTCTAGTTATGATTGCATCAATGGTAGCCCCCAATAGAAAGGAAGCACAACAAGACATCTGCCCCCAGATGTGTTGACTCAAGAATGAGCTGACATGATGTGTTGTAGCAGCTCAGCACACATCACACCAGTTTTCTCCAAAGCGTGGGTGTAGACTTTAATTGCATGGAAGCTTATATCAGGCTAATGGAAAACAGCTGCCAGGGGGCCTGACAGACAGAAAACAAGTCCACGGTCGCTGCTTAGTCAGAGATACTCCAGATATTAATGCGAGAAGCAGCCGCTGAAGAGTACACTGGGAGCTTGTCAGCTCTTTTTGTAACACTTGCCATGTGACATGAAGCGCTAAATTATGACAGAAAAAAAATTAAAGGTAGTAGCAGCAAAAATCTACCCAAGCATATGCTTTCCACAATATATACTTTGAGGCTTTTTTCCCCCATTTTTGACTCCATCACTGTAAACCTTTCATTATAAAACCTGAAAAGTGTTGTGCCATTCCGCTTTTGCTATGTTAAAAAAGCTAGCAGAGATATTTAGTGCCACTAGATTTAGGGTAGGTGTTACTAAAACATTTCTCAGAAAGGTGTTTGGGCACCATGACCAGTTTAAATCCTTCCCATAGATTATGTCTAGAGCTTTACTAAAAGGAAAGTTTTGCCAAAAAGATATGCCTTCATTTTACCATTTAGTTAAGGCTGTGTTTTAAATTAAATGAGATCGTTTTCAGTCAGACAACTTGATACTAGTGCTGGACGGTGTGACCAAAAATGTATATCACGGTATACGGTATACGGTATACCACCCAGCGCTACTTGATACAGAGATTCAAGTGTAGTTAAAGTGACAAAAAGGGGAGCGTACCTATGTTCCCCGGGTCCTATGTTGCCCGATCGCAGCTAACTCGGTTGCTAGCTCGGCTGCTAATTTCCGCTGCTAATTCCGCTGCTAGCTCGGCAGCTAACTCGGCGGCTAATTCCGCTGCTAGCTCGGCTGCTAATTCCGCTGCTACCTCGCGGCTAACTCGGTGGCTAACTCAGCTAACTGGCTAACTGTAGACGGGATCATCTCTATGTTCCCCGGTCACATACAAAGCGGGGAACATAGGACCCGGGGAACATAAGGATGACAAAAAGCTAAAACTAATGTGGCCATGATTACATGTATGTGTTTAAATTAAAAGAAACAGTTATTGGGCATCACATTTTTGTAGCTGATATATTTTTGCCGCCCCAACATAATCCAGGCCTCTCTATCAGACAGTTTTCATGTGAATATAATCTACATTTATCCATCTGTTAGATATGAGTGATTCTCCTCATCTGCTCATTTTAATTTTAGATAGAACTTCCTGTTTCTTTCTCGTCTTATAAATACCTGAGTGCAACTCTAGCTGCAGTTTCATTTCAGGATATCTACATTACATTATGTTCTTGCTTAGACAGTAACAGAGTGAAACTTCAGCTTATTACCTCGATGATAGCAAAGCAAAATGAGCCAATCATC
This sequence comes from Scomber japonicus, assembly GCF_027409825.1. NCBI lineage: Eukaryota > Metazoa > Chordata > Actinopteri > Scombriformes > Scombridae > Scomber > Scomber japonicus. The sequence goes on along the minus strand of NC_070590.1, from coordinate 5,268,763 downwards.
TTGCCCCCTGTTTGCCTGCCCTGAGTGTGTGCTGGCAGGAGACGAGCTGATAGTCCGTGCCATATGGTGCACCCAGGCAAACGGTTGGAAATCAATGTGTTCGGGAAGCTGCTCAGCTGCCATCTTGAGCCTGCACCTCTGAGAGTGATGGGGTAGAGAGAAGCCACGGGTGGTGGTGGTGGGAGGGGGCGAGCAGGAAAGTTTTAGAGCACCCCAGTCCCACCCACATTCATCACAGCGAGCCTGGTGTCTGCATCTAATCAGATCTCTGCTGAGAGCCCCACCAAAACTTGATTAAAGGCTGGACTCTTGGCATTTTACTAGCTTTCTGTGCCACTTAAGCAGCCTTTCACCACCTGCCCCTGTAAAAGTATCCGCTGCTATAATGTTTATTTATGTGTTTATAGGCTTTGAGCCATTAAGGAAGCACTATGTCTCTCTCTCCCACTCAACCTCTGCACCAACCGACAATTTCTATCCCATAAACAGGCATGGCATGTGTATGAAGAGGGGGGGTTGGGAGGAAGGAAGGAGGTTGTTGGATAGCTGTTGTCTCACCAAAAAAACAGAAAAAAATACAAGGGCTGATCTGCTTCTCATTTCAAGAAAGAATATCTGTCTTGAGCTTTGTTTTTCCCTCCAGATTCTCTCCCATTTGCTCTGTAAATATATTTGATATGAATCTACTGACCTATAATGAGGATTTTTTTCTGAAAAGCAAGCGTCAAACCTGCACCTCCTAACCTACATTACATTCCTCACACAGTGTACCATTGTTAACTTGGCTGAATTGTTCCTGAACTGGGATTACTTGCCAGGATTTTTTTAGTCAGAAAGCTCTCTCTCTCTGCAAAGTATTCTCTCAATGTTTGTGAACATGGCCCCCGGGTCTTTTAAATAATTGAATGGCGGCAACTTTATTTTCCCATTCACAAATTGTGTCCCGTTTTTTTTTTTGTGTGACTGACTGTCAGCTGGCTTTGGGCATTTCAGCATCAGTACTCAACAGTGTGGAGAGCAAGGTTGGGTCTTTCTGCATGAGATGAATTTTCAGAGAAATATATGTAGGTCTATTAATTAGCTGTCAAAAGAAGGCCAATGGCGAGGCATTTCAGCTTATTACAGATAATGCCATGGATTCAGTTAAAAATAATTATGATGATAGTGTTCAGCCCAAGTTGATGTCATAAGAACAGATGGCAGGTAATCAGTGCTTCATACAGTGTTGTCAAATAGAGCGAGGAAGAAAGAGCGACTTGCCCTCATGCTGAAATTTAATTTGTCTGCCACTGTATCTGTAATGGCTGGAAGTGTCTTTTTTGAAAGGCAAAAAAATTGATGGTTTCCCTTCAAAAATGAGCTTGAAGACTGGCTTTCTGCTGTCAGTAGGAGTATTTCTGGGCAGAGGACATTGTCTCCTGGGTGCTCTGATATCTGCTCTGTTAAATATTTGAATTTCCAGATTGAGGTGACAACAAACCATCTACTTTTGTTTGCTCCATTGGTGCGCTCATCTCGGCACTGCACTGCAGCGCCTGCTTCCTCTTCTTCAATATCTGTGGCAGGGGTGCTCCGACCGACGTACTGATTCAATTCACAGAAGGCTGCGGTTCGCACAAGGAAATTTGAGAGGAAGATGGCCTTGAAATGGAGTCACTCTGGTCGAGGTTATGGAGGGGAGTGATGATCATATTCACTCATATTTAAAGTTCTGATTCACACGGCAGCTGAAACCTTATTAACCTTCCTGTCGTCCTCCCGGGTCAAATTGACCCCGTGACCCCATCTGTTTTCCCTCCTTCCTTTCCTTCCTTCCTTCCTTCCTTCCTTCCTGCCTCCCTTCTTTCTTTCCTCCCTCCTTCCTAGCTTCCTTCCTTCTTTATTTCCTCTGTCCTTCCTTCCTTCCTTTCCTTCCTCCCTTCCTCCTTCTTTTCCATCCTTCCTTCCTCCCTCCCTCCCTTCCTTCCTTCCTTCCTTCCTAGCCATGTCTATAGGGGAGTTTGGAAGGACATGGTCGGGTGTAAACAACTGGCACTTACCTCCCTTCCTCCCTTTTCTTCCTCTCTTCCTTCTTTCCTATGTCTTTATTTCCTACTTTCCTCCCTCCTACCTTCCTTCTTTCCTCTCCGTCCTTCCTCCCTCCCTCCCTCCTTCCCTTCCTTCCTTCCTCCCTTCATTCCTTTCCTTCCTTTCCTTCCTGCCCCCTTTCCTTCCTTCCTCCTTTCCTTCTTTCCTCCCTCCCTCCCTCCTACCTTCCTTCCATCTTCATTTCCTCCGTCCTTCCTTCAGAGCAGCTAAAAGCGTATTAATCCTTATTTTTGTTCTCAACAGAGATTCAGTTTGCTTTACATATACTGTGTTAAGTAATTTCCATTTCTGATCTGGACCATATGAGTATGTGGTGCAAATTCAAAACATAAGGAATATTACTTACATCCAGACGAGGTCCAGCTTGTTATTGTACAAATTGGTGACAAATCAAAGGAAAACTCCGTCTAAAATATCTTCGGAGCACCTTCTGTGTTACTTAGTATGGGTCTTCTACTCTTCTCATATCTGTGTGGGGTGTTAAGTTGGGTTGAAATCTGATGACTGTGAAAGTAGTAGCATATGATGATTCACATACCATGAGCCTTGCCACCATGCCCTGTAGGGATTCATCTGCATTCATTACGTTTCTCCAATGATTTATTCAGAATCAAGAAACATCAAGAATCCCCCCCAAAAATTATAAATGTGTAAAAACCAATGAAACAAAAGTTGAGGAAAAACTTCTAAAAGCTCTATTGCTGCTACATATATAAACAAACTACAGAAGCTTTTTTTTTTTTTTTTTGGGGTCTCAGGTTCTTACTTTCAAGAATCTTTACAATTATTGATCTTGACAGTTGAGGAAAAAAATGCTGGATGCCAGTTGTGACAGCAGATCCTCGGGGCAGCTCATGTCAGACACTGACTGCACCTGAACTCTTGTGGAGATGTTTGTGTTGAAAGGTGAAAAAAAGTTATTTCAATCTGGAAAAGTGCTTTAAGATATAAAGTCTGTCTCTGACCATTTATCACATTGAAGGGGGGAAAAAAATAGTTGGATATTGGGTTATGTTTCCAGGACAATATATTTAAAGTATAATAATTGAGTATAACATTGTATTATACACAGATACTATGAAGAATAAGCACTTTAATAGGATGTATATATTCTGTAGCTCACTTGAATAGCATCATGTGACATGATTTACAAGGCATGCAATTGGTCAGTTTCCTGCGCCAAGAAAAGCCTAGAATAAAAATACTCCATTAAAATTTAATTATTCTCAATGATTTATAATAGGCTAACATCTTATTGGCTGCTGTATGGTGTGGCTATGCATCTTACACCGCTGCCATGCCGGAGAGGTCAAGATTAGCTAGTAAACAAATGTAGCGCCAGTATTTACGACCGCCATATTGGAAAGGTCAAAATCCAGCCAGATGTTTTATTTTCAGTGATATCTTGAATATTTCTCATCCCAAACAACTTCACACTTGACACTGCACTTCCTTGGGTCCTTAGCAACACATCCGTCGAGTGTCAACAGTGAAGAAAAGACAGACAGACAGATAGACAGAGACTGCTTCCTTTTATAGTTGGATGTAGGAAGCAGGCTGTAGTTCAAAATGTATTTAGTTATAAAACTGTGATGAGATTCATGATTTCAGAAGCCATTACTGTTGTCTTTCCATCAGCACATGAAACCGTGAACCCCACAATTGTTAAGTTGTTGAATTTAATTTTTAATTAGTAAAGCAGCAAGGGGCCCTGGATAGTAATCCTCTCAGCTGTAGTTGTGTGAGACTGCTAGCTGAGACAATGGCTCTTGCATGTTTGTTTGTTTGTTAGTGGCCTGATGTCGAGTTTTCCATCGAAGGCTGACCTTTTGGCAGGAAGGAAAAGAGGGAGAAAGGAGGGGAATGAAGGAAGAAAAAGGTGGGAGGGAGGGAGGAAGGAAAGGAGGGAGGAAGGAAGCAAGGAAGGAAGGAAGGAAGGAAAGGAGGGAAAGAGGGAAGGAAGGAAAGGAGGGAGGAAGCAAGGAAGGAAAAGAGGGAGGAAGGACGAAATGAGGGAGGATGGTGGGAAGGAATAAGGAAGGAAAGGAGCGAGGAAGGAGGGAAAAGAGGGAAGGAAGGAAAGAGGGCGGAAGTAAGGAAGAAGAAAAGGAGGGAGGAAGGAAGGAGGGGAAGAGGGAAGGAAGGAAAGGAGGGAGGAAGGAAGAAAGAAGGAAAGGAGGGAGGAAGGAGGGAAAGAGGGAAGGAAGGAAAGGAGGGAGGAAGGCGGGAAGGAATAAGGAAGCAAAGGAAGGAGGAAGGAAGGAGGAGGGAAGAAGGAGGGAAGAAGGGAGGAAAGCAGGAAGGAATAAGGAAGGAAAGGAGGAAGGAAGCGAGGAAGGAAAGGAGGGAGGGAGGGAGGGAGGAAGGACAGACTGAAAGAAGGAAGGGAGGAAAGAAGGAACAGTCAAAACAGGCGGTTTCAATTTGACCCAGGAGGACGACAGGAAGGTTAATATGAATCTAAACAACAAAAGAAAGAAAATAACCCCCCCCCCCCTCCATAAAGAAACTCACCGAGCCACTGATTGGCAATCAAACTATTACAATGAGCTGATTATTATTCACTATTTACCCAAATGATTTAGGAGCTTTGTTGAAAGGGAAAAAGGGCTGATCTCTTTTAGTACTGGCTGATGGGTTAAAGTGAGGGATTTTAGAAAAGTAATCTCTGAGACAATAGTGTGAAGGATTGTTTCATAAATCAACAAGCCAAGCATGCAGCCTCGCCAACAATAATATCATCTATCCATCACTACTGAATATTGAAAATGACCCTTTGCTTAAACTAACTGCATTAATTTCACTGGCAGGGTCGTCTGCCTTCAATCATCTGTCTGCACCAAAGAAGCTGCTGCAGTATTATATTTGATTGGACCCCGTTCCACAAGCACGAGTTCCTGCGGTTTGTGTTCGGTGGTCATCCACAGTACATGTCAGTTAGATTGTATTAATGCTACTTGAAAGGAGAAATAAGATCTTCCTCCTCTCTTCCATACTAACGAAGACAAGCAGATGATTTGGGTCTTTCCTCTCTCCACCACTTGGCTCTAAGAACAAAGCAAAGGAGGGAAAGAGGGAAGGAAGGTAGGAGGGAGGGAGGAAAGAAGGAAGGAAGGAAAGGAGGGAAGGAAGGAAAGTAGGGAGGGAGGGAGGGAGATAGGAAGGAAGGAAGGAAGGAAGGAGGGAGGGAGGGAGGGAGGAAGGAAATAAAGGAGGGAAGGAAGGAAAGTAGGGAGGGAGGGAGGGAGATAGGAAGGAAGGAAGGAGGAAGGAAGGAGGGAGGGAGGGAGGGAGGAAGGAGGGAAGGAAGGTAGGAGGGAGGGAGGAAAGAAGGAAGGAAAGGAGGGAAGGAAGGAAAGTAGGGATGAAGGAAGGAAGGAGGGACGGAAGGAAGGAAGGAAATGAAGGAACGAAGGAAGGAGGGAAGGAAGGAAGGAAGGAAGGAAGGAAGAGGGAGGAAGGGAGGGAGAAAAGAAGGAAAGAGGGAAGGAAGGTAGGAGGGAGGAAGCAAGGAAGGAAGGAAGGAAGGAAAGAAAGGAGGGAGGGAGAAAAGAAGGAAGGAAGGTAGGAGGGAGAAGATTTCATACTAATGAAGACAAGCAGATGATTTGGGTCTTTCCTCTCTCCACCACTTGGCTCTAAGAACAAAGCAGAGGAACCTTTTTAGCTGGCTCCTTGTGTGCAGTTTCACAAAATAGCTGGGAGCTGATAGGACACATGATAAACACTGAGAATGACTCCAGAGCCCAGAGGACAGCTAAAACAAAATGAGCTGACAATACTCATTTTCACAGGCCCCAAATTCAGATTGTTATGATTTCAGTAATGGTTTTCCTTAAGCAGTGGGAAAGCAAGTAATTAAACCTAATGAGAGAGATGGTAAGAACTAAATAGAGCAGCTTCTGGCCTATTATTTTAATACTTTGTTTTAGATACAGGTGCATGTTTTGTTATCTTGAGCACTTCTAAGCTAATGAGATAAATTGGTTTTGATGCATTTTCTACTTTATTCTCTGGAATGACAAAGCTGCCCCAGATAATCTCTTTTATGTATATCTAGCTATTGAGTAAAATGTGGAATCAAATGCTTTTTTTTTTTCATGTCTACTGCGGCCATTGATCTTCCATGTACTCTTTACTGTTGTTTACATTTCCCCTTTTTGCTTTGTGAGGAAAAACAAGAAAAGCACTCAACGTCCATAACTAATAGGATCAAAACAGTGGTGGTGGTGGTGGTGGTGTAGTCTACATGTGGATATAAGGCTCTGCTATAATTGAGTTTAAGAACTAAATCAGAATGCACTTATAAGCCAACTCACTATCTATTGATCACCAACTCCGGTCACACAGTGTATTAAGATCATTAAAAACCTTAATTTTGGTATTTGAAACAAGCTCTAGGTTCTCTATTGAGCAGATTAAACTCAGTCCTACAAAAATAGATTTTCACCTTTGTCCTTGTCTCATTATTTTTTTCCCTCTGTCAACAGAGAACATGCTGTTCTATATAGTATATAGTTCCAGCTCACTGCTGGGGGGTTGCTGTTTTTGGGTTTCATACTTGGTAGCCGGTCCAGTGTTTTGCTATTCTCTTTTATGTGCGTTGTTGTTGTTCACACAGGCTAGCTGCACTCCTCCATCCTCATCCAACCCCTATCGGCCCCCCTGTACAGAAGTAAGCCCAGAAACATGTGTTGCAGAGTAAGGTTACAGTTTTTAGGCCTCACGCCTCCGCACAGGTCCAGAGAAGGTTGTGCTTATTAAACTTTGCTTTAGGACAGCGTAGCTATAGCTCACGGTCTGTCAGAGTGAATTAAGGCCATGTTCACCACACAGTCTCAACAGTGGCCATTTGAGCAAAGCCCTCACCATATATCCTCCTGTCCTGGTGTCCAGTTTAACTTCATTGACTTCACTGGCTTTTTCCCTCCAAGCCTCGCCTGCTTTTGTCTAGACAGCTGTGCACTGCTGGCGTCTTTGTGCTCTTATTCCATACAAGTAGAGAAGGGGAGAGACCCCATATGCTACCAGCTGCTAGACACATTTGCTCTTACTGCTAGTAACTGAACCCAACGAGGAGGAGGGAAAACCTATCTCAGCTGCTGCCATAACCGAATTAAAGGACCATCTGAGTAATTGCCCTATAGGTTATATAATGTTCTAAAATGCTTACTGCCATTCGGAGGCATATAGGGCGTATATAACAGTAACATGAGATTAGATAAAATTGTCTGAATGATAGTAAATTTGTTTTACATTGATTCATCTGCTGTCTAGCACATTACTTTCATTCTCCTCCAAAGGGGAAATTTAGCCTGGAGGCCTAGCTAGCTATATCCAGTATTGTTGTTGTTAACATGAGTAACCAGGCTCCGTGTATTGTCGCATTTGCCTCTTTTTTTGTTACAAAGACAGCCAGCTGCATCAACCACACTCCCTTTTAAGAGGCTGCTTTATGGTCAATGACACTCCACCTAATTTATATCCCCACGTGGGCCCCTTGAGGAACATATGAATCTGAGACACATGTTGTGGATAGGGTGTTCATTCCCTCCCAATAGATTTAAGACCCTCCTCATTCATGGCTTCAGGGAAGTGCACATGAATCTGGTCCAGGGTCAAGGACAGGTCTAAAAGAAGGTCAAAAACCAAATTAGGCCTGTGACCAGAGCAAATCATATACAAACATTGTAATATTTTTCCTGCATGGTGATTTGTGCACGAGGAGTTTGTTACAGATCAGCATGTTCTGTTTGCAGCAACCCTAGACTCCAATCTAATTAACAAATTTAATGGGATCTCTGGTTTGCTACCACTGGGGGTTATTTTCAACAAGTTCTCCAGACTTAACAACAAAATTAATAATTTCTCATCTGCCTTTAAAAAATAATTTATAATCAGATATCCCTATAGGCAGGAACAATGCCTTTTTAAAAACCATTGCAAATCACAGTTACAAAATCTCAGTCATGGTTATAAGAAACAAATGTTGGTAGCGTAGCACACACATCCATCCATCCAGCCACACGTCCTAAACATGTAGTTTTAAGGTTCTCCCCGCACTACTTCTACTTCGCTCCTGACATACAAAATCATAATTTACATGACCACTAAACAAACCCAAAGTACAAACCAAAGTTGTAATGAGTCAGGATTGTTTTTTAGTGCATAGGATTAGAGGTTAAAATTCTTGAAATAGTTGGAAAAGAAAATAAACCATATTCATTTTTTTTTTCTTTTTGCTGATCGAGGCTAACGTGGCTCTTTCAGCATCAGCATCTGTTTATCCTAGAATAAAAACAAATGAATGCACAATAGATGAAGATATTTACACCAAACTCTGCACATGAGCCCCCCCCCCCCCCCCCCCCCCCCCCGGCTGTCACATGCATTATTAATGATTAACCCTCCTGTTGTCCTTGAGTCAAGGAAGGAAGTTAGGAAGGGAGGGAGGAAGAAGGAAAGGAAGGGAAGGAGGAAGGAAGGTAGGAGGGAGGGAGGAAAGAAGGAAGGAGGGAAAGAAGGGAGGGAGGAAAGGAGGGAGGGAGGGAGGAAAGAAGGAAGGAAGGTAGGAGGGAGGGAGAGAGGAAAGAAGGAAGGAAGGTAGGAGGGAGGGAGGGAGGGAGGAAAGAAGGAAGGAGGGAGGAAAGAAGGAAGAAGGGAAGGAAGGAAGGAGGGAAGAAGGAGGGAGGGAAGGAAGGAAAAGGAAGGAAGGAGGGAGGGAAGGAAAAGGAAGGAGGGAAGGAAGGGAGGAAGGAAGGAAGGAAGGGAGGAAGGAAGGAAGGAAGGAAGAGTCAAAACAGACGGGGTCAATTTGACCCTGGAGAACAACAGGAGGGTTACAAATAAAACCAACAATACTCACAAAGGTATTATAACCCCAACAAAGAGAAACCTTTATAAATAAGTCCTCCATGATGCTGAAAATGAAAATGAAAACTTTGCTGGATCTGTATATCACCGGCCACGGCTTGACTTTAACAGCATAGTTGTTGCCAGGCGGCTGTATAGATTTTTCCTTTGTGCTTGTCATATGGTGTTGGCACATAGATGAAGCTTAGCTGCTCCCGAAATACCAAACAGGCAGACCAACATCTGTTAAGTATTGAACTATTTTTGGAGAGATTTCCCCCCCCTACCCCCCCCCCCCCCCCCCCACTCCCCTCCTCCACCTCCCCTCCTCCCTAACCCTTTACCAGTGGGGCTTTAAAGTAGATCCATTAGATTCTGAACACCCAACCTTTTTGCATCTACTGTCTTCATTTTGAACTAGTGAAAGGAAAATGACACTCAGGGTCTTGTTTAACCATTGCCAAAATGTTGTGCATCATTGACAACTGACATAATGCTATTGTGCCAAGTTCCCTGGTCCACAAGGCTAAGCGTGTGTGTGTTGCATTGTAACACTTCCATTAGAGGGTAAAGCTTCAGAAGCTGCCAAAAACTGGCCTTAACAGAACAAATGAATATATCTATTTACATATCAGTCCACAGGCTTTTTGTGGTTGTTTTTGTGAGGGGAATGATTATGCACAATGTAATGATTTCCATGTATATTGAAAGAGCGGGCACCGATTTGGAATGCAAAAATCCGCCGACGAGCACATGGCTGTTGAATAAAAATGCCTTTGCTCCGCTTCTGTATTATGGCCTCAACAGCTCTCTCATATAGAAGCCAGCTGTGACCACTCTCAGTACCAGCTCGCCTTGATGAAAAGATTATGGACCCCTGTCTTTGATGTACACACTCCCATAGTGTAGACACCGTCTGCTCACGCTGAACCCACTGTTCTCCAGCTGTGGCATAAAATACAGAGACTCCATTTGAATTCCAACTATAGGGTATTGTTTCCTGAGATATTTAGCATTTTCCTCTCTCCTTGGTCCTCCACATCTTTGCAGCTGCGTATACTTAAAGAGGATCTTGAAAGTTGTCATAGGTTCGCCAGACCCCAACGGTCTTGGTTTTTATATTGTGCATGACAGAGTCCTGGGGGGGGATGAAATGCATGAGAGGAGTCATAGTGTGAAGAGTTTAACAGATGACACAATGGAAATGAAATATATGTCTGCTCCACTGGACCTGTAGACTGTAGCTGGGAGTTAGGGGATTGGGGTAGATGGAAGGGGGGGGGGGGTTGATTTCATACAGAGACCAATTTCAATGTGCTTCACTGTCATTTGGTCAGTCATGCACGGACTATTCATCTCAGACATGCAGAATGTACTTCATTAATGTAACCCAACAAAAAAAAAAAAAATCTTCTTAGCTATTATAAGAATCCAGAGACTTGTATTTATTAGTTATGATGGACACACAGAATTAACTCATCCAGGTTGTAAACAGACCAGTATCCTATCCGAGCCAGTTTATTTGTACTGTAGGTTATTCCCCGCTGCTAAAAGAGGATCGCATGTGCTAGTCTACAAACTGAGATGATTCATCACAACAGAACGTTGGGGTAGTAATTTTAGCTTTTGTATTCTCCTCCCAATAAGGTTTGCTAACCAGAGGGTTGTACTTCCACTCCATACAGCTGCATTGCATTCTGGGTGCACCACACACACAGCTCCATCTCATCTTGACTCGCTCTGTTGTTTTATATCCCTTCATTCTCTCTCTTTCTTAAAATCTAGCACTCATGGGTTTATTGTTACCAATCTCTCTCTCGTCTCATCTCTCTTTCACAATTTAGAATTTGGATTATAAAAATTGTTGTATACGCATAAATAGATGTACACATTCACACCTGAAAATGCTCTGATAGCTCAATGTAAGTATAGGCAAGGCAAGGCAGTTTTATTTATATAGCGCATTTCATACACAATGGCAACTCAATGTGCTTTACATAAAACAGGAAAACATGTAATTTGAGAAACATTAAAACATACAATTAACCCTCCATCCTCCCACCCCCCACACTAATAATAAAAACAGTACAGAAAAAGTGAAAGAGAGAAATAAAATGCTAGAATAGAGCATTAAATATAAGATTGCAGCATAGAATAATGATTAGCTTTAAAATCATTAAAAGGACATAGAGTGCAAGTGAAAGATTAAAATGTAAAGTGCTTTAAAAAAGCTCAATCATAAGCACAGGAGAAGAGAAATGTTTTTAACCTGGATTTAAAAATGATTTCAGTTCTGCTGCTAGTTTGTTCCAGTTGTGTAAAAAGCTGCTTCATCATGTTTAGTTTGAACTCTGGGCTCAACTATCTGACCTGAGTCAGATAGTAGAACGATAATGAGCTCCAGTCATATACTTGACTGACTGGAGTGGCAGCATATCTGGTCTGATAGTTGTGATGTAGTTAAACACAATGCATATCGTTGTTCGATGTTGCAACTGGTAGGAATGATGGCCAAAACTATTTAAAAAAAAAGAAAAATAAACCCAAGTCGTATGAAACCAGTGTTAACTTTTAATAACTGGAATAGTCAACTGACAGTGGAAACCTTACTTTTCACTTTTTCTCTCTTTTCCTGATAAACTATTCATAAGGCATCGACTTATTGGAGCCTTCCATTTGCTCACATGCAGCCCAGACAGATAAGTGGCATGTAGCTAAAGGCTTTATGGGGTACGGCTAGGCAAAGGGAAGAGATCCCAAAGAAAAATTTATGGAAAATACGTGGGGAAGCACTTGTAAAGTTATTAGTAACTTCCTAACCTCTGTCTAGACACAGTTAACAATCCTGGAGTGTCATCTGGAATATATGTGTTCGCCACACACACTATCTAATTGGGATTTTAATGTACTACGAAAGATATTTAAAGATTTGTTCACTTTCTTGACATACAAAAAAAAAAGATTTTACACTAGCTCATTCCTAATGAACTGGATCACTGGTTTCCATCTGGAAATCTTTTAGGAAAACTAGGAATATTTTTAGCTTTCTTCTCTTACACAGGGGAGGCTTGCCTGTTGAATTATTCATGTTGAAAATCGGTGCCTTACGCTGTGTGTTATTTTAAACTGTTTAGTTAAGAAACAGATTTTAAGACCAAGTCGAGGCAATGTAACCATAATCTCCATGTCGACTTCTGAGGAGAAAGCATTCTGTTAGAGAAGACTCCCCGAGGCATGCTTTTAAAATCTTCCCCTTCTTGAAGGCGTTATGAAACAATAACAAATCAAGACACCCGAGAAGTGAACAAAGTTCCCATGGCCGATAGCACTTGTCACACTTAACCTCGTTGTCCTGACAAATTTTCCTGACAGAGCCTTGTCAAACAGCATGTGAAAACTTCCCATGCTCCTCTCATTCACTTTTGTCTCGTTGGCATAGAATTAAGAGGCAGTCATGTAAAAGCTCCCTATGAGCCTGGAGGATGAGAGAGGTTGTTTGGGGGTCAGCGTTGGAAACCTGCAGAGCTGAAGGGCGCCAACAATCTCTGGGAAAGTGGTACAATAGCAGCCTTGGTCATTTCAGAGGCAAGACAATGGATCCAATTGTCATCTCACCTTTGACCTCTGGTACATTTAGCAGCAACCATAAAGACCCACAAATTAATCATGTTGATAATGTCTCCTTTCACACAGTGTCCCCCAGAGGAGTCAAATTCATGGGCTTGTTTAAGTTAATATAAAATTCTGCCTGTGTTTTTACTTTAATAAAATCTGGCAGGTGCATTCCCCCCCGAAATTCTTAAAAGTGCTGTTTTTTATGGTCTTAAAATCTACGTTGGCACCTGTTGGAAATGTTAATGTTAACGTTGCTGAGAAGCTGCACTCGACACTCTTGTGAATGATTGATCAAAACTAGCATAGAGCCGAGTCTATGAGCTGAACAAGTTCAATCTGACGTTGTGGTGAAATATGTAACAGCTGAATCCTGACGCCAAAAGTTTACAAAATAAAACGCATTTGAGTTTCTCTGGCGTTATATATATATATCTTTGCAGAGCTCTGAAATAGACGTTATAAAAGTTGTTTCTAACCTGTAAACAAGAACCACCTCATGTAGTCCCAAGATAAATCTGTTTTTCTCCAATTTTTTTCCAATCTCCAAACTTTTTTTGTGAAATACCTGTGTAGCTTTAACTCCTCTAGCCTGTAAAGACTTTTAAAATGAAATAATTGGAGAAAAGATAATGCTGCTCTGGTCTCAAGCTGTCTTCTAACAATGAATTTAAAGTCAAATTGGGCCATTACTCAGCGATGCCATCCAAATCAACTGCCCCATTAATTGTGAGCAGAGCTCAGCTATGTGGCTTTATATCACATCACTGAGCATGTAAAGCCCACACAGAATGGTTGGCCACCTTTTACCACACAAATCCCTGCAGTCTGTCGCTGGGGGAAGGGCAGGATTACGTTGTTGGTTGCTTGCCACGCTAGATATATCGGATGTGTGACTGTGTGAACATGAGTTTGCCATGGGAGTTCTTCTTGTTGTTTTCCTCCCCTTAAGGTTTCAATTCTTGAGTAGTGACTTTTGAGCCAGTGATATGTAACTTAGTGCTTGTAACTAAAGCCACAGGGGCAGTGCAGCAGAAGCCCATGAGCAGGCAGGGTGTTGGAATTGGACATAGGAAGACACTCTAAAAATCCTGGCGTTGGAAGCTGTAGCAAGCCTGTCAGAAAGCTGGAAGGGAAGGAAGGAAGGAAGGAAGGAAGGAGTAAAGAGGGAGGTAGGAAAGGAAGAAGGAATGAATGAAGGAAGGGAGGGTGGAAAGGAGGAAAGAAAGAAGGAAGGAAGGAAGGAGTAAAGAGGGAGGTAGGAAAGGAAGAAGGAATGAATGAAGGAAGGAAGGAAAGGAGTAAAGAGGGAGGGAGGAAAGTATGAAGGAAGGAAGGGAGGGTGGAAAGGAAGAAGGAAGGGAAGGAAGGAAGGAAAGGAATAAGGAGGAAAGGAAGGAAGAAAGAAGGAATTAAGGAAGGGAGGAAGGAAAGAAAGGAGTAAGGAAGAAGGAAGGGAAAGAAGGAAGGAAAGGAGTAACGAGGGAGGGAAGAAAGGAAGAAGGAAGGAAGGCAAGGAAAGGAGTAACAAGGGAGGGAGGAAAGGAATGAAGGAAGGAAGGAAAGGAGTAAGGACGGAGGGGAGGGAAGAAGGAAGGAAAGGAGTAAAGAGGGAAGGAGGAAAGGAATAAGGAAGGAAGGAAGGGAGGGAGGGTGGAAAGGAAGGAAGGAAGGAAGGAAAGGAGTAAGGAGGAAAGGAATGAAGAAAGGGAGGAAGGAAAGAAAGGAGTAAGGAGGGAGGGAAAGGAGGGAAGGGTGGAAAGGAAGAAGGAAGGTATGAAAGGAGTAAGGAGGGACGGGAGGAAAGAAAGAAGGAATGAATGAAGGAAGAGAGGGTGGAAAGGAAGGAAGGAAGGAAGGAAGGAAGGAAGGAAGGAAGGAAAGGAGTAAGGAGGGAGGGGAGGGAGGAAGGAAGGAGCATTAGCTGGAGTGGATTCATTGGTGTTGGTCAGCACTTCGCTCTGTGAGGTCTTGTCCACCTGAACAGCTGCACAGGGTGAATGAAGAGGTAAGACACAGTCCTATGTGATTCCTTCATGCCTCACAGTGTGAAAGTACAGAGTGCAACCAAGATGTGAACACGCTTCAATTCAGAGGACCTTTAAGCAGGGATGAACTCAAGGCTTCTTGGCATTGCTCCCAAATCAACAGGGCATGCTGAAAATACAGAATTATAGCCAACACTGAATATCCAGAACATCCAACTGCTGAACTATAGTGCCAATGCTGAGACTACAATTCCAAGAAAATGATTTTGCCGCAAAAGAAAATATTGCTTTTTTTTTTTTTTTTTGTCAGTGATCCTCAAATTCATCTCTTCTGGGGTAACTACGCTTGCCAGTGCTTCAGAGTTTCATTCTCTGCCTCTTAGTACAAATACATCATTGCTTTCATCCTTTACAGCATTGTGGAACCTAAGTGGCTGTTCATTGGTTGTGAAATTTATCTCGCTTTAGCAGGTGGTGAAGGGAATCCGCACAAGGATGGCAGAGCCTATACCAAAATTTTTCACAGCCATGTTTAAAATGGCAATCGCATCTTGTTTGTTTTTGGGTTTTTCCCTTTGTGCTATACTCAAGAGGTAAATAAACCCTTATGGTGGATTACTGCCTGTTTCTGCTGTGTTTACCATAGTCTGCTGGGTGTCTGTTCTGCATTTGACATACATGATTAGGAGCCTAAATATTCTCGAGTCACCCCCCTTTTTGCTACTGGATGAGTTTATTCCCTTGATGGATGACCTATTCCTCAATATCCATGCCAAACTCTGGATTAAGTGATCCCCCCCTTCCCTCAGTGGAACGCTTGTTACCTGTCATCAACAATCATAATTGTAAATGTCATCGCTAATTGGGCGTGAAGTGACCTTTTCTATCAAGTAGGTTATGTGTGTGTTGAAGGGAAGGACCCGCTGTCAAATAGACAAGTGGAGTGACTTATTATAAGGTCTGTAGTTTCTCCTTTAACCTCCTTCAAAGTGGTGTTAACAACAGTGTCTGGGCTCGTGGTTATGTATAATATAGTGGGTTATACGTTGACATATATGACATTTCAAACCAAGAATTAATTCATTGGCTCAGTTTTAGTCATTTCTGCTATTCAAAACTTTGCTATGTGATGTCTGCCTTCAAGCAGACCTTTGGGGAATGTTTCTACCAAAAACTTGAGTTAAGCTTTGAGTATTTTAGTGTCATGCATTGTTACTATTGTCGGGGGTATTGTTGGGAGGTGCGGTACTTTATTTGCTCAGCCGAAAGTGAATTACATAAGAATGATTGTCCATGGCTGATAAAAGCAGAGTAGCAGCTACCATACAGAACAATGCAACATAATAACATGTAGCGTTAAAAGCCATCTTCCGGATTTGTGATATATGTGATATCAGCCACGCTAGCTAGCATTAGCTAACTTCATAGCTTTTATCAGCTTGGCTTCCAGTGGTTGGAAAGTAACTAAGTACATTATTTGTTCAGCCTAAAGTGAATTACATACGAATGATTGTCCATGGCTGTGAGGCAAATAGTGCTGATAAAGGCAGAGTAGCAACTGCCATACAGAACAATGCAACGTAAATAACATTGACCGTTAAAAGCCATCTTCCAGATATGTGATATTAGCCGCGCTAGCTAGCATTAGCTAACTTCATAGCTTTTATCAACTCAGCTACCAGTGGTGGAAAGTACATTAACTCATGTAGCTACTTTACTTATTTGAGGTCCTTTACTTGAGTATTTCTATTTTCTGCTCATTTATGCTTTTACTGCTTTAGTGACTTTTAGTGACTTTTCAGATTCAGACTAATAATACAAAATATAATCGATAAATAATGTCTGATATTATTATATCAATAAAGCTTTGTTGGTCACCAGAGGGAAATCCACAAGCTACCCAGCAGTGTTTTAAGTTAATGTATGTATATATAATAAGCATTAAAACAATGAACACATCAATAAACACATTAATCAAGTAAAATATTTATATTAATAATTACAATAAAATAATATATATTATTCTGAAATGGGCCATTCTGCATAATGAGTACTTTTACTTTTTGTACTTTAAGTATATTTGAATTATAATACTTAAGTTACATTTTCAAGGCAGTATTCTCACGCTTTTGCATTTAAATCTCAAACTATTCCAAAAAACTTAATTAGCACATTAAAATCACTAACATTTGCTTTATGGGGACAATGACCCTGGACTTCCCTTCCTGTATTTAGTTTCATTTCACTTTTCACTTCTCTACATGTTGTAGTTTTTCAGGTCTGCAAAGTTCACCAAAGTTGATCTTAACTCAGAAGCACTCCACAGATTTACTTCGTCTCTGTGAGCGATTGCATTGGAATTAATTTATTTCAGTTCAAAAGTTCACCGTTACAAACTCCCTTTATGACTCAGCCCTTAGCCATCTAAATGTTAGAGGGGGAAAAAAAATACACATAAACACTCAATTTGCTGCCTTACCCAGAAACAGATGACTGAAGCAAGGTTTGTTCATCCAGGGCAGACATAGGTATGAGAGGCATTTAGTCAATCTGAAAGCAGGAGGGAGGTGCTGGCATTAGTTTACCTACCTGTAAATTTCTATTTGTCACATCCCATGAGTAGAGAACTGAGTCTCTACACATACCAGATGTTAATTTATGCAAATACAGGTTGGTTTATGGCATCCCAATCAGTAGTACTGCTGCAGGCTTCTCTAATGCAGCCTAACTGTTGACTATAAAACAGCTGTACTTGTGGATAGTAATATTAGGAGAGGCCATGTTATCCATCACAACACTTACACTTGGCCAACCACGAGACTCTTATTAACATCCTTTCCTCCCTCAGGGGGGGAGGCGAGGATTAGCTTGCTTCCCCTGAGGGTTTACAAATGTGCACTGGAAAGGGCAGCAGGCGAATAAAAAAACTAAAAAAAAAAAACTGCATTGCAATATTTCAAAATGCTGAGCAACAACACAGCCATCAACATGTCAAATTGTCTCTGAGATGCAGTTGATCCATCTCTTCTGACAAGGTGGTTCTGGATGGGTAAGTCATGATGTTGGGATTCATTTTGTCCACTCTGTGGAATTGATGCTGTTTGTCCACAGTTCACTTCTCCCTGGTTAATGGGTGATTAAGTTGGCACAGGAGAGCACATGACTGATGAGGCTGCATGACTGAATTGCCAACTACAGTGCGGGAACAGGCTGTTTTTTTATTTTGCAGTACAGTGCTACCTGGACTCAACAAATTAGTAAATTGAAATTAAATATACTACAAACCAGATCAGTGTTAGTTCTCAGATTTACAGGCTTGTTTTTTTTCCCCCTTGCATTAGTTTCAGATTTCTTTGTGCTCTCCAGCCATGTGCTAGATAATCTATCGCTATGATGGATGACGTAATTGTACTAATGTACAGGGATGGAACAAAGAAATCAATAGGGGAATATAATGTGATACATTGTGATGAAGTTATCAATCGGCTGCTGCCACGCATTGATGATGTCATTAAACAAACAGGTGCAGCTAATGGTTTTCTCCTGCAATACATCTGCTGACATTTTGACTTAACGTAGATCAGCTAAAGACAGACTCATAATCTCCTAATCATGTGGGGAATTTGCACAGTTTTGGACGTATTGAGAAACACCAGATGCAGGTGTTCACATCCTTCACTGAATCAAAATACAATTAATAAGAGATGTTTTTCTACTATACCAGGGGTGTCAAACATGCGGCCCGTGGGCCAGAACCGGCCCGCCGAGGGGTGCGATCCGGCCCACTTTCCTTTCTGTGTTCTTTTCCTTCCTTCCTTTCTTCTTTCTGTCCTTCCTTCCATCTGTCCTTCCTTTTTTCCATTCCTTCCATCTGTCCTTCCTCCCTCCCTTTTTTCCTTCTGTTCTTCCTTCTGTCCTTCCTTCCTTCTTTCCTTCCTTCCATCTGTCCTACCTTCCTTTTTCTCATTCCTTCCTTCGTTCCTTTCTTCCTTCCTTCCTTCCTTCCTTCCTTCCTTCCTCCATTTCTTCCATCTGTCCTACCTTCCTTTTTCTCATTCCTTCCTTCATTCCTTTCTTACTTCCATCTGTCCTTCCTCCCTTCTGTTCTTCCTTCCTTCCTTCCTTCCTTCCTTCCTTCCTTCCTCCATTTCTTCCATCTGTCTTTCCTTCTTTCCTCCCTGCCAACTGTCCTTCCTACCTTCCTGTTTTCCTTCCTTCCTTCTGTCCTTCCTTCCTTCTGTCTGTCCTTCCTACCTTTCTTCCCTCTTTCCTTTTGTCTGTCTTTCCTTCCTTCCCTTCTTATTTCCTTCCTTCCTTCCCTCCATCTTTTTAATGATCCGGCCCACATGAGATCAAATTGGTCTATATGTGACCCTTGAATGAAAATGAGTTTGACTCCCCTGTACTATACTGTACTGCTGAAATAGTAGAGCATTTTTTATTTGCCTTTTATTTATTCATTCATTTATTCATGTCTCAACAGATCTCAACACTTTACCTAGTCATTTCTTATTTCATACATTACCAATCTTTTATTACATTACTATTTGCTACCAGCTTATTTGTATATTTAATACTGAAGAAAGAATTACACCATGTTGTGCCTATAGTCAAACAGTTGTTTTCATACGTTGTACAACCAGACAGCCCTCAAATCTGTTCCATACTTGGCCAGTATGTGCAGGTTTATATCTTTAAGTATTTAAATCTGAACACCAGGGTAAACTTTGATGTTTAAAGGCAGCAATTGAACCATTGAACCCTGCTACCTTGCAGCACATTCCTAATCTAAGTCCAAAAATCCACAGGGGAGTGTTTCCCTCCAAAAAACCGACCACACAGAGCAGAGCCAGCCCTCAAGACTGCTACACGGATATATGTGTGTGTGTGTGTGTGTGTGTGTGTGTGAGAGAGAGAGAGAATGTGTGTGTGTGTGTGTGTGTGTGTGTGTGTCTGCCACTGAACACTTCATACAACACCACAATCCCTTCAACCCCCTCTGACATTCACATGAGATATTAGGCAAAATCAATAGCAGACTTCAAAGTGACCATCATTTACCATAATATTTGCAACACTCAGTACATTCAGAGGATATTAAATGGTTTGGGCCCGTGCATTCCTCAGAGCAAAAACAACAGATGAAGGAGATAACCTTAGATCCAACCTGAATAAAGACAACTTTGCTTAGCATGAGAGCTTCGTGCGGTACCAGCATCAAACCTAGTACGACTTGTTTTTGTTCCTGTGCCTTCCTTTTGAGGATAAGTTTGGTTTAAGTCTAATTAACTGTGTGATTGCACTCTTGTTTTTCAAGCTTCTGTTTTAGAGGGAAAGCAGTAGACTCTAGTAGATATGTTTTAATTATTTTTTACCTGTGTAAGCATTTGTTTGTCCTCATTTCAATTTGAAATCGTTTTTTTTTTTGTTCCGTTAGTGGTCTGGCAGGATGGCTAAGTGAGTTTGTTCTACAATGAATCTACAATTAATTAGCTATAAATATTATCTGTCCACAGAGGATACATCCTATTGTTGTAGCATTGATGTTTAATCTTGTGCCTCTTTGTCTGATATGTTGGTAAATGATAATAAGGTATTTTAGAAAGTATTTCCTTTTGAGAGTCCTTCACCCTAGGAAGGAAGGAAGGAAGGAAGGAAGGAAAGGAAAGGAGTATAGAGGGAGGGTGGAAAGGAAGAAGGAAGGAAGGGAGGAAGGAAGGAAAGTAGTAAGGATGGAGGAAGGGAGGAAGGAAGGAATGGAGTAAGGAAGCAAGGAAGGAAGGAAGGAAGGAAAGGAGTAAGGAGGGAGGGAGGGAAAGGAGGAAGGAAGTGAGGAAAGAAGTATGGAAGGATTACTCTTAACCCTCCTGTTGTCCTCAGATCAAGGAAGGAAGGAAAGGAGTAAGGAGGGGGAAGGAAGGAAGGATGTAAGGAAGGAAGGAAGGAAGTGAGGAAAGAAGTATGGAAGGAGGAGGGAACAAACAAAGGGGGAAGGAGGGGAAGAATGAAGGAAAAATTAAGGAAAGAGGAAGGAAGGAAAGAAGGAACAGTCAAAAGACAGATGGGGTCAATTTGACCCGGGAGGACGACAGGAGGGTTAAAATCTCTACATGTGTGAAATATAGAAATATAGAACCAAGTACAGAGGATGAACCTTTTTTTTTTTTTTTGGTTTGTTTTGAACGCTTCTCTTGCACCAGCCTCAATTTCCACTTTCCACCTTCACACATGATGTCTAACAATTTAAAAGGCAGACTTTGCTTCCATGCCTTTTAGGTGATAAACCCTGTTGATTTTAATGAAGTAATGGCCTGTTTTTTTATTACAAATTATTGAAGGGTTATGAGCTGGTAACTGGGTTTAAAACTGTTAGTCTTGTCACACACATGTCACCCACAATTCACACTATTGTACTCAATATTATCTGCAAGTCAATACTGTGAATCTGGTACTCCACTTCCTGTTTGGTTTTTTTATACAACACAAGAAGAAATACTCATGGCCACCGAACTGTGAAAAAGACTATAAAGCCTATTGAATCATCATTTTTTATGTATATTTTCATTGTTATGATGATAATCCTGGTAAATAATGTTAATTCCCTTTCAGTGAGCAGCCTAAGCACAGTCAGCATTAGAAAGTCCTCTCTTTTATTACAGCTGATTATTGTTTTACTGGATTTGTTCTTTTTCATTTCGTAGCACTTTTTTATAACCTTGTTTTGTAAAAAGGATTGCACACATCTTCAGCTTTAATCCTCCGCTGTATATTTGAAATTGCTTTGTAGGCTCCATTATTATTGTTGTAAACTTAAGATGCCTCTCAGTTGTCTGTCATGATCGATAGTGAGTGCCCTATGTCTGTCTGGTTATATAACATAAATCAATACAGTATCTAAAAAAAAACTGGAGCTTGGTGATTTGTATTTTCGGAAAGAGAAACGTCTTCATTCTCCTCGTGGCAGTTTGACATTATAACATTAGTATATTACTCGGTCTGACTACCCATCATCACCTCTGACTCTAACCAACCCCCCCTTCCAACCTACCATTGTGCTCTAGGAGTCCAGAAGGGCTCATTTGCATATTACGTCCCTCCTTTTCACTAACCAGGCCCTTCTGATTTATGGTGACCCTATAAAAAGCACAAACTGTCAAGGATGGATGGAAGAAGCGAGGCTGACAAATGCAAATTGCTTTGAGGATTTATTGATGAAATGCTGCTTTTACAATTGCTTTGTTGTTGGTGCCATAGTGGTTTGAATGTATTTTCAACTGCAGGGGAAAGTAATCTTTTATATTGATAAAGCTTCATTGTTCCATTTTTTGGAAGAATTTTTCAGTCCTCCATAGTTTACATTCCCGCTGGTTATTTCTCTTAATTAGTCTATTTGGATAGATTTCCAAAGTAAAGCATTGGTTTTTATTAATTTCACAATAAAACAACAAGTAATGCCACACAGTAACTTGATTTATTTATTAATATTTTTAATTTTTATAGCTATAAATTGCAAATAACTATTTTGGAAGAGTGTTAAATACTTGAGCTATGACTTTTAGAAAAGTGAATCCACAAAGAGTAAGCAAACAATTACATTAACCCTCCTGTTGTCCTCAGGTCAAGGAAGGACAGAAGGAAGGGAGGGAGGAAGGAAGGAAAGGATTAAGGAGGACAAGAGGAAGGAAGTAAGGAGAGAAGGAAGGAAGGGAGGAAGGAAGGAAAGGATTAAGGAGGACAAGAGGAAGGAAGTAAGGAGAGAAGGAAGGAAGGAAGGAAGGAGGGAGGGAGGGAGGGAGGGAGGGAAGGAAGGAAGGAAAGGATTAATGAGGAAAAGAGAAAGGAAGTAAGGAGAGAAGGAAGGAAAGAAAGGAGTAAGGAGGGAGGGAGGGAGGAAGGAAAGGAGGAAGAATGGAAGGAGGAGGGAGCAAAGAAAGAGGGGAGGAGGGGAAGAAGGAAGGAAAAATTAAAGAAAGAGGGAAGAAGGAAGGAAAGAAGGAACAGTCAAAAGAGACGGGGTCAATTTGACCCGGGAGCACGACAGGAGGGTGATTTTTTTTTTCCTTTCACTAAAAGGATTGGATTGGTTGTTCTCAGGTGCTGGAGTTTTCTTTTAAACGCGCCGACTTGAAGACTTGAAGAGATTTTAAAAAAATGGTCCCTGCTCACAGCTGCTTTACCACATGATGAATGCGGTACCTTGTAACAATGAGGATAATAAGTTTAAAGTCTCTGCACGTTGGTTTTTCATAGCTGGAATAAACCAAACCCTTTTAAAGTTGCCTGGAAGGTAAAAAAATCTAAAAAAAAAAAAAAAAAAAAACCTGTGATTTGCAGTTAATGACCTAAACTGTGGAACATTACCGGTGTGGTCTTTTCATTTTGTTTATTGAGGTGAAGGAACGTTTGACTGTGTGTGTGTGTGTGTCTGTGTGTGTGTGTGTGTGTGTGTGTGTGGTACTGTGTGTGAGCCATCAGATAGATAGACGCCTTGCTTAATAGTGATGAATGATTCAGGCCAGCGTGGCACCCAAAGGCTAAAGGAAATCAGTGGCCGTTAAACAAAACAGTGCAGCGTTGCAGTTCATGAAACCAAAAGCTCTCCATCTAAGTTCTGCAGAGCCCCCCCCCCCCCCCCCCATTTTTTATGTTGGTCTTGTCTTGTGGTTTTTTCTTTATATATTTTTAGATATAGCATGGTTAGAAGGATTATTTTTATAATGTTATCCAGCAATTACTAATTACCTGTTTAACCCTCCTGTTGTCCTCGAGTCAAGGAAGGAAGGGAGGAAGAAGGATGAATGGAAGGGAGGAAGGAAGGAAGGAAGGAAGGAAGGAAAGAAGGAAGGAAGGAAGGAAGGAGGGAAGGAAAGAAGGAAGGAGGGAAGAAGGACAGACCGAAGGAAGGAAGGAAGGAGGGAGGGAGGGAGGGAGGGAGGGAGGAAGGAAGGAAGAAATGACAGAGGAAAGAAGGAAGGGAGGAGCGGTCAAAACAGACGGGGTCAATTTGACCCGGGAGGACGACAGGAAGGTTAAAACCCTTAAACAGGCAACGTGCACCAGGAGATACAGACTCTTTAACTTCCTGTTAAGAACATGATGGATTACGGTGGTTTGTTGAATTAGTTGAAAAACACCATTTGTAGAAGTAGATGGGTAGAATTGAAGCTTGTGGAAGGTTTGTACTTTGAGAAGAAACTATATTCCTATATTCCTTCTGTCCTTCTTTCCTTCCTTCCTTTCTTTCCTCCCTCCCTTCCTCCTTCTCTCTTTCTTCCCTCCCCCCACCTTCTTCTCTTCCTTCTTTCCTCTGTCCTTCTTTGCTCCCTTCCTTTCTCCCTCCCTCCTACCTTCCCTCTTTCCTCCCTCCCTCCTACCTTCCTTCCTTCCTTCTTCCCTTTCCTCCTTTCCTTCCTTTCTGTCCTCCCTCCTACCTTCCTTCCTTTCTTTCCTTCCTCCCTTCTTTCCTTCCTTCCTTCCTTCCTTCCTTCCTTTCTTTCTTCCCTCCCTCCTACCTTCCTCCCTTCCTCCCTCCTTCCTTTTCTTCCTTCTCCCTTCCTTCCTCCCTTCCTTCCTTG
Organism: Scomber japonicus; assembly: GCF_027409825.1. Classification (NCBI taxonomy): domain Eukaryota; kingdom Metazoa; phylum Chordata; class Actinopteri; order Scombriformes; family Scombridae; genus Scomber; species Scomber japonicus. The sequence goes on along the minus strand of NC_070590.1, from coordinate 5,244,648 downwards.
ACAACAGGCGGGTTAATGTAATTAGTAAAGTATCACAATATTAAAGTAATATAACTTGCTTACTTTCCATTTCTTTTGAATTATTTCAACACCAAACATGCAAATGAAGTCAAGAGCACATAAATATCAATATGATAAGTTTTACTTCATGCTTTAAGACAACAGAGCGATCAATAAAAGGAGTTTAAACGTAGGCCTGGAGCAACTGTGTGTGAGTCAGAGACGTATTTACTTTATCGCTTAGCAAATGACAAACTGAACCCAATGCAACAACAACAACAACAACGACGGAGCGCTTCTTCTCATGCTGCTACTATTATTTAAGTTAGTATGGGTGCGACAGCGGGGCAGCTGTGTGTGTGTGTGTGTGTGTGTGTGTGTGTGTGCGTGCAGCGTTTCTGCTTCCACTCCCTGCAGGCATTGTGGGCGTGCCAACCGCACGCTGCAGCTTTCATGGTGACAGAGCAGAGAGACATGGCTGCAAGCAAGCACAGATTCTCATGCCAGCCATCCACGGTCGATAAACCGTCAACAGTTGGCAAATTGTAATCCAGCTAATAATAATCCCTCTATTTAATAAACATAGTTTTAATCTGATCACGTCTTTTATTCTGTAACTGTAACAGAAACAGAATACAGTTACCCCTTTTTTACCCTAATTATTATGCATTCAGATTGAGCTACTCCCCCCAAGCCCGTTCCTTTATTATACTGCAGACTATACAGTATGGTTGGGGGGTTGTACTGTACTCAATGTGAGATTAGCCAAACACAAAGCTTCAAAATTAAGGCCAATAGGTCACGTCTGAGAGGCAAGAAATAATGCTAATGTGTCACAGTGTGTGTTGTAAACATCGAACTACATGAGAGAAGAAAAATAAAAAAATAGACTTGTATTCATCAGTCTTTCTGTCAGAGGCTTGTGAGTTCTCTCAGACACTATAGTTGTCTCCCTCTGTGAAACATTATATAGGATAAAATGACAAATTGTTGTGCTGGAGTCGATGGAGTTCATGCAGACACCCTACATCATTTCAGGCCATTATTGGGCTAATGTTGCATATCCTGTTCCAATGTATCAAAGGTATTTATATGCACATTTAGAAACTACTACACTGAAATCATTTAGAGCTACAGTGAAAACAACAAAAATGATCTGGTTCCACTTTTGTACATGTTAATATGTTCTTGCATATCCAGTCTTCTACAGTAGATAGGAAATAGGATATTTTCGGTTGATCAATACAAAGTAAGACATTTTAAGTTGCATCCATAGACTGTATAATAGAAATGGATGTAACATCCGTGACGTCACCCATTGGTTTGTGGACTGCTGCTCGGAAGCCAATAGTTTCGAATCTGGGCAGCGCCATCTTGAAAATTTCAGGTGCATGCTGGGAAAAATAAAAACACAGATTCTACTCATATGGGCATGAGGCGGGGCCATGGGTGGAGCAGGGAGGTTGCTATCGTTGCGAGGGCTGGATCTCAAGGACATTGGTCAATCAACCTGTCAATCAGGACGTAGCCACGCCCTAATGCATACCCTGCTTTATCGTCACATATAAAATCAGGGAGGCCAAAATGTCCCAAATGAACATCATACTGCATTGAAGAAGGCTTTAAACTAGCGATTGAGACCATAAACACATTTTGAAAACGTTTACTGAGGTTAGAAATCAAGTGAGAAGTTAGTGAATTCTCCATTGACTTGTATAGAGACGGTCGCCCCCTGGTGGCCTTTTGATAGAATGCAGTTCTAAGTTACTTCCGCGTTGGCCTCATTTCAGAGGACCAGAACTCCCCGCCTGGTTGCATCTTAGGCTTTTGGGTACAGTGATTGACATCTGTCACTATTTTCTCTGACATCTCTGATATCTGACATTTTATAGACCACAGAGTAACCAATTATTGAGAAAATTTATGACAAATGAATAAATAATCAGGGTAATTATGAGCTACAGCCTTTGACACATGCATTTTTTTGGACTACCGCACAGAAATTAAGCTTTATACTCACCTCTTTTACAACTATGTCCTTATATTTTGCTCACAAACCAAATCATTTCATGGACTTCTCCTTCTCTGCTACAAAACCACTCAGCATCCGCAATTCAACATCAAAGTCAAGTGTTTGTTTCTTCGCTGGGGATGAAGTTGGCCTGAATGAATCACTCACCAACACTTGTGACTTCAACCTGAGTCACTCTGATAAAAAAAAAACCCCTCTGTGGCTGTTTTATCTATGGCATATGTAAAGATTGTAATTCACTAATATACATTTCTCTCTCTCTTCTCTCCCATGTGGTGATCCCAAATGGTTTTTTCCTCAACTGTCGTATCAAGGTAAGAGAATTTATCTATTAAACCCTGAAGATTTGTGTTGTAAGAATGCATTAGTAAGTGTCTGCAGCTTCTCTGAGAGCTTGACTGGCAAACTTTTACACATAAAAGGGTAAAAAAAAAAAAAAAAAAGCCAGAATACTACATAACCCACATTGCTGCACCTCAGCACTGATTGCTCCAAGATGTCCTAGAAAACCACAAAGTCTGTGTAACATACCATACAGGCAGTTTGGTGAGTTGAGGGAATATTAAGGACTGAAGAAAAAGTTTATTGTCTTTGTTTTCACATCTGTCTGTAAACCTCTTCTCACAAGTTCAGAGAGAAGTATTTCACACTGGGTTCAGTGATGGGCTCTGCCTTACAAGCTCACTGTTCTGTCACACTGTCCTGCTGGCTCTGTGGGAATGTGTGATGTTCAAAGGAGTCCTAGTTCAGCTTCCCCTATATCATTTTAAGCAGATAGTAGAAATCTATCTTCTACTCTTTTTTTGTTGTGTGTTGTTGTTGGGGTTTTTTTCCTTCTCCACATCTCAACTTCTGTAATATGACACTATTTGACTGTGAAAGTGGATAGCAGGTGTTTTTATTATTTTGTTCTGATTAGCATTGGCTGCATGGTTCCCTCGTTTTTTTTTTTTTTTTTTTTTGTGGCTAGCTTCGGTTGCTGCATTACGAGCCTGTTTACTCTGTGGTGGCAGTCGTGTGTGTGTTCATCCATTGCGTCATCGCTTCTATATAATCTGTTGGAGCTAAAATTGGATTTAAAAGTATGTCATCCTCACATTTTCAGTTTAACCCTCCTGTCATCCTCCCGGGTCAAATTGACCCCGTCTCTTTTGACTGTTCCTTCCTTCCTTCCTTCCTTCCTTCCTTCCTTCCTTCCTTCCTTCCTTCATTCCTTCATTCCTTCCTCCTTTCCTCCCTCCCTACTCCCTTCCTTCCTCCCTGTTTTCCTTCCTCCTTAAGCCTTTCCTTCCTTCCTCCCTGCTGTCCTTCCTCTTTTCCTTCCTCCTTCTTTACTTACTCCTCTCCTCTCTTTCCTTCCTTCCTTCCCTCCTTCCTTCCTTCCTTCTCTCCTTACTTCCTTCCTCCCTCCCTCTTTACTCATTCCCTTCTTTCCTTCTCTCCTTACTTACTTCCTCCCTCCCTCCCTCCTTACTCCTTTCCTTTCTTTCCTTCTTTCCTCCCTTCCTTGACCTGAGGACAACAGGAGGGTTAAAAATGACAGCTTTGAGTAATTGCAGATCTGTCATTTCTTGGGTCATTAACATTTTTGGACCAGGATGTTTAGATTGAGAGGGTTAGCTTAGGGTTATTCATGTTTCCTACCAGTATTAGGTTGTTTTTTGAGGGGGTTTTAGGAAATAAAGCTAGAGTAAGAATGCACATGGGGGGGGGGGGGGGGACAAGATTGAAAGAGGTGTGTACTGTATGTCTGTGGTGGCAGCCATGTATGTTCATCCTTGCATCATCACCTCTATATAATCTGTTAGAGCTATAATTGGATTTAAAAGTATGTCATCCTCACATTTTCAGTTTACAAATGACACCTTTGAATAATCTGTCATTTCTTGGGTGGGTCATTACCTCACTTTGGTCATTTTTGGACCGAGATGTTTAGATTGAGAGGGTTAGCTTAGGGTTTTTTTCATGTTTCCTACCAATATTAGGTTGTTTTTTAAGGACATAAAGCTAGAGTATGAATGCACATGGGGGGAAAAAAACAAGATTGAAAGAGATGTGTATGAGTGCATGCAAGAGTTGAGTGCACATGTAGCCTCGCATGACCTAGTTGTTTGTCCTCCTTTTTCAATTCTCACAAGGTTAGATTAAAATTCACGCTAGGTTTTCTTTTAGCAAAGGGCAAGTGAGGATTCATTGTCTCCAGTCTAACAACTCACGGTTCAAGCAGGGCAAAGCCGCTGTTGGTTTAATAATATTGCAACACAGACCGGGTAGCCAAGCAGGAATGTATTGCATTACAATATCCATCTCCATCTCCCTCTACATTCTCCCAAAATGTGAATCCCATATTTTTTTCTCACAGTTCTATTATTTTACAATCTTCAGTATTTCAGAATTATCATAACTATAATCACATACTGTTCTGGCTTAATGAATCTCCTCAGTAGGGAAACGGCATCCTTCAAAAAAAAAAAAAGAAGTAGAGGAAGAAAAGTTAATATTTGAGTGTGTGCCGTCTGTAATGTAAGAGAAGGTCTTGCTAGCGGCTTGTGACAGAGGTGAACTCTGCCTTGGAAGAGATGAGAAAGAAGGTGAGGACAGCAGAGAGAGCAGGTTAGAGGACATGTTAAATGCAAATATCTCTCTCTTCCCATCTCCTCTTGCTCTTGCAGAAACAATAGGCTGGATTCTGTTTGACATGGATGAGAAGTAGACTCTACTCTCTCTTCGCTTTTTCTCTTTTTCTCTGCCTCTGTCTTCCTTCCTCTGAATATATTTCACAGCTGTCCAAGAAGGCTGGGTGGAGGGGATGGGGATGGGGGAGGAGGGGGGAACTCACTGCAAATATTAGCAGTCTGTAGCCGTGTCTTTTGTGACAAACTGTTCTAAAAAGCCACAGAGACTTAGAGGACAAGATAGAAATGCAGCCTTAAGACTAGCTAATACAGATTTGGTAATGAGAGGAGGATGAGGAGGAGGAGGAGGAGGAGGATGAGTTAATACCAGATTCATGTCACAATGGAAGGAGTGGAACAGAATGATGTTTGATGGGTATTAAATGGAGGAATTCATGTGTTTCACTTGTTGGGAGTCATCCAGGTAGAAGACAGTTTGGCTGCTAGCTTTAAATCTGGCATGACCTAAAAGTTACACACAGATGAATCATGGAAATATCAGGGTTAGTGCTGAGAGGTATACCGGTTATTTACAGTTAAAACATTTCGCTGTGTGTTTCAGCTTCTGTCAAACTAATGGAGCTGCGGTGGCTTCCTGTCTAAGCTTTCAAAATAAAACCTTCTTATTATTATTAACAAACAAAGTTGGGGCTGTAAATTACGGGAGATTCAAGGGGAGAAAAGACAAAATGGGAGAGCCGAGGGAGATGAGTCTAAAATACGGGAAAAACAGGAAGTGTTGGCAGCTCTGATATTACTAATATTCACTCATCATGACAGTAAAATAGTCCGTCCTAAGTCAATCTACTTCAGTAGAGTAGTAGTTCCTCTCTCAACCAGTTGAAGATGTTGTGAACAGCTGATTATGCATGAAAATAAATACTGTCATATATCGTGAAACCGCTTTTATTTTGAAAAATACCGTGCTATACATATTTTTGGTCATACCGCCCAGCACTAATCAGGGTGTGTTTCCTCTTTACTTTAAAAGTTGAGTGTTAAAATCTGTGCTGAAGAAGTTTCACTTGTTAGCAGTTTTGGAAATGACTGTACTTTTATTTACAGTTAAAACATTTCGCTGTGTGTTTCAGCTTCTGTCAAACTAACGGAGCTGCAGCAGCTTCCTGTCTAAGCTTTTCAAAATAAAACCTTTGTTATTGTGCTCTTCTTCTTATCATTATTAACAAACAAAGTTGGGGCTGTAAATTACGGGAGATTCCCGGGAGAAAAGACAAAATGGGAAACCGCTTTTATTTTGAAAAATACCGCGGTATACATTTCTGGTCATACCGCCCAGCACTAATCAGGGTTGATGTTTGCTCTTAACTTTAAAAGTTGAGTGTTAAAATCTGTGCTGAAGAGGTTTCAGGTTTTCACTTGGCAGCAGTTTTGGAAATGACTGTGCCAGTAAATAAGACATTATGGTTTGGTGGTGGTAGAGTTGATTGCTTGTCTCATTCCAGGTTCAACCAGATTCTAGCCTCTTGTACCAAAGTGGCATTTTTAGCTCCAGCAATTTAGCTTTCTTCTCATCCGATTGTCTTTTCTGCCTCCTCCTCAGTCATGTCTCTTGTAATACAATTGTGATATAAACTACAAGAACCCTTCCGGTGTCGAGGGAGGAAATGGAGGGCGTGGGATCAGCTGAAATTAAAATTAGATGCCCTTCACAATCAGCAAAAAGGAAAGTGTTGTATGACAAAATGTTCCTTTCAGCAGATGCATAAGTGAATAGAGATTAAATGATTTAAGTGCTTTCAGTTCATCAGTAGACATTTGAAATAAACTTTTCTATTTTTTTTTTCTTCTGTAATCATTTTAGAGTTTGATAAATGCTCGGGGTCATATTTCATTTCACAAATTACAACTCCACATTTCCTGCTTCGTAAGTGCAGCAACGATGAAGCCTGAACTTTAAACATACTACTACTTACATTTGTGGACATCTCTTTGCCTTAGTGCTCCAACAGTGACCTTATGTTGCAACTGCTGAACTGCAGGATTCAATTAATGACTCAAGCAAACATTGTATTTTTTGTGACTTTATTATTTCTGAGGAAAACAGGGGAATGAGGTTATAAGAGAGTAGTTCTTTCCTCCCTTCATATGGATTGGGAATGAATTGTAGCTGATTTCTCCTTTTGATTTAACCCTGCTGTTGTCCTCAAGTCAAGGGAGGAAGGGAGGGAGGGAGGAGAGGAAAGGAAAGAAGGAAGGAAGGGCGGAGGGAGAAAAAAAGAGGAAGGGATGAAGGAGTCAAGGAAGGAAGTTAGGAGTGAAGGATAGAAGGAAAGAAGGAAGGAAGGAGGAAGGAAGGAAGGAAGGGAGGAATGAGGGAGGGAGTAAAGAAGGAGGGAGGGAGAAAGGAAAAGAGGAAGGAAGGAGGGAGGAAGGAAAGGAGGGAGGGAGGGAGGGAGGAAAGAAGGAGGGAGGGAAAAAGGAAGGAAGGAAGGAAAGAAGGAACGAACAAACTAAAGAGAGAAGGAGGGAGGGAAGAAGGACAGACAGAAGGAAGGAAGGAAGGAAAGAAGGAACAGTCAAAACAGACGGGGTCAATTTGACCCGGGAGGACGACACAAAGGTTAAAGGAAAAATACAACATGTTACTTGGAATTGATTTAACCCCAAAGGATTCAAAACATCTTTTCAGATATTTACTTTTGAAATCACTGATACCTCATGTTCATTTCTAGAGTTTGCAGACCAACATGTTTTTGTATTTCATTTTTTCCATCAATCTTTCATTGCCATCCTTATTTAATCTTTGACGGCCATGTCATATTAATCCACGTGTGTTGGAAATATAATTATCAAACCCTCTCCTCTACCTCCCAGTGAGCTGCACCACAGTTCACTTCTCAAATGCAGGGTTCATTTCAGTCTCCATTTCAGTCTGTGTGATCCCACCTGAATTAGAAAAGAACCAGAGAACTAAATGTTCCACATTCTCAGTGAATAGATTTGCGTATTATACTTCTATGCCATGTGCATTTTAATGATGTGGAGTCACATGATCCCTAGTTCATGATGTCCTTCACAGTTTCCACAAAAATCCATACAGTCATCTATAGTCCATCTTCCGACTGGAGCTCTCCCACCACCCAGAGCCTCTAACCTGTGAGAGGCTACGGGTGAATACATTAGACGACAGAATGAAGAAAGAGAGCAGCACAAAAGATGTCTGTAATGCAATAAGAATGAATAAAGGGCTTATTAATGAGGAGGCCTCCTTCCCTCTGACTCTCCCTCTGCCAATCCAATTGTTTCATTATTCTGAGTGGGACGTAAGAGCAGCAGGGCTTCAAAGCTGGGTTTACTGGAGACTGAGGTTAACAAGGTCAAAGCACAATGAAATCATCAGTGAAAAGAACATTTCTTATGCGTTTACAGCTTGTAAAGGCAAAAGCTTCAACTTGTGCTCTCACTACAACCAACACCTTCTGCACTGTACTCTTAATGCTTTATTATCCTTTTCTCTTTTTTTTATATATATATATATACCTCGGGGTAGGTCAAACTTGAATAGCTGCTAGATGGTTTCAGGGAATGTTTGATCTTAATTAATCTTAAAATAAACCAAATTTGCCTTTCACATCAAAGCATGTATGCAGTGTCTGTGATGTCAGCCATAGGTTTCTGAAGGGAGGTTTTTGAAAGCAGAAATATCCAAATTTAGTCAAAGGGATGGAAGCTTTGATGGGGCTGAGATGGGATGTGCAAACATATGAGGCTCGCATGGCTGACGGTGATAGACTGGGACATCTGTCAGACAAGCACACAAATCCCAGAATATTATGCTGTTTAAGTCTTAATATCTCTTTTTTATGAAAAAATGTATTCTCACAATTGCTGCCATGACACACATCAGAGCTTTACCACTTCTGCCAGACAATTTCCTGTGTAAACCTTAAACCTTGTATTCTCAAGGCCAATTTCATGTTACTGTCAAAAGCCAATGCTATCTTGTTGGTGTATGACCAGATAACCACAGTTAAAATACCACTCTGAAATCCCTCCAAACTCCTACTTTTATCAGTTTTGGGATTGAAAAACTTAGGTCAGTTTATCTGGTACTGCAAAAACACTCCGTCATACTCTCATTATTATGTAAGATTGTAGTTGGCATTGTTTTCCAGCATAAACTGGTTGTTTGTTGATGGAAATTAACTGAATTTAAAGCTCATATTGCAGCCTATATACAGTATGATTTTTCTTTTGGTGAGTGTTAGTGGTTGTATAAAAAAATGAACGGCTGAAAGAAGTTCACACATGCCCCTTTTCCACCGAGCTGCACTTCCATGATTCATCAGTGAGAGGCAGCAAAATGGCGCAAGGCATCTAGCCTGCCGGAAATGAAAAAGAATAAGAGGAAAAAGAAGAAGAAGAAGAAGAAGGGGACGACAGCTCTGGCAAAAAAATGATAAAAATAGTACTTTTAATCAACAAATCTTTAACTCTCTGTAAATGCCACGCTAGTCAGCTAATTAAGGTTAACCCCGCTAGTCGGCTGATAAACGTTAGCCCCGCTAGCCAGCTAATAAGCGATAGCCCCGCCCCCCAGTCCGCTGACGTAATTGGTTCTTGCTTTAGACCAGCAAAGAGTTGGTGCTTGCTCTGGCTCCCGTTCTGAGGCTCAGGGCTGGAGCTTTGGCGGTGGAAAAGCAAAGAAGTGGTGCTTAGTCAGGCTCTGGCTCCAAACCAGCACCAGCTCCAGCTCCAGCTCGGTGGAAAAGAGGTAACATTGCACCAAATCTTTTACCTGAAGTGTCTTTTTGCTTCAAACTAATAATTAAAAGTTTTAAGAAGTGTCAGCAACTACTCCCAAACATATTCATGCTCCCTAGAGAAGGAACCATTTCTATCCCCACCTGAACCTCAAGCACTATCTAAAGTAGTTTTTAAGGTGATTAATTTCAGAGGTCAGTCCCTAGAGTCCTTCAGCATGTTTAGCAGCGGTCGTGTCCTTGTGTAGATTTACATCAGTCCATCAGAAAGGTTCTGTGCATTCACCTCGCATGCAACGGGTTGTTTGAGTTCATCTTTGGTGCTCACAGAGGAACAGAGCGTTTCATTTTGGTCGTGTGGCTGCAGGGCATGGCTGATGTTCAGATGGATTGAATTATCAGCCATCTTTGCCCTGTTGCACACCAGAGAGTGGGAATGGGGGGACGGGGGGAGTGGGGGGGGGGGGGGTCTGTATGAATCATTCAATCACTGATCATGTAAACATGTCGCTTGTGAACAATGAGCGCATCTCATTAATTGGATGTTCAGCAGAGCAGCAGACTGTTTCCATAGTCTGATATTTAATGGATCTAAAAAGGGTGATATAGAGGGCCAGAGCAGCAAAGTTTTGACAGTTATCAGACATATATTTTTGGAGATCGGCCCGACTGGGACTCAAACTCACAAGAACAAAACCTCAAGGCTATTCTCCCTTACTTATTTTCATTTCACCTGAACTTTTAGAGGGTCAGTTTGATTAAAATTGGTTTTGAAATCACTTTTTTTCAGAGGCTGGTTGAACATTCTTAAGGTGTATTCTACCTGTGTTACTTATCTTATTTTACTTTTTCTTTCTTTTTTTTGAAGCTCAAATTCTCTCTGTGTTTTATATGTGCATGGAAAGTGAGTCAGGGATGGATTCATTTGTTGAAACAGTTAATTGATCGCTGTAATCATTGCTGCTGCCCATACTGTTCATAGAGTGACCCCCTTCCCAGTGCACACTCTAGAGTCACTGACTATAGTAGGCTGAGTTTGTCCCATATTGAGTATTCATCAGTTTAATGCAGGTTTATTGGCTATATTGGGATTATAAGGAGGTATATAAAGATAAATTGCTCTTAACATGTGTTTTTATAGTCTTTTATTAAATATATGGACAGGTAGCTTTTTTTATTTCATGCAAAATAAACAAAAAGCTAAACTCAAACTGTGTTTCCTTTGCCCTGCCTTTAAAAAAAATAAAGGTATAGCAGATAAAGGAGATTTGCGTCCTTGAAAAATTGATGACACCACTTTAAAGGGATCTCTTCACTGTATGAGGCGATTTATTGCATTTGGTAAATGATTTTAGGTTTGGTAACAAGAATAAATTAAGCTCTGCAGGGAACACAGTATAGTATCTGATTTACAGTACGAAGCCGGAAAAGGCAATATTGTGTTTATCATTGCTTCCCATGTGAGGTATCAGAAGTAATCGCTCCCAGTGGATATGAATTCGCATTTCATAAACAGAACATATTAATAGGAAAAAAAAATTGATTGCAGCCTTTGTTTATATATCCATCTCCTTTTTAGGCTTTGTTTTCATAGCTTCCACATAGTCAGACAGCTCATCGCAAAACACTTTGAAGAATTTCTGTTCCAAGGTTGAATTTTGCATGCAGATAAAAATCCTTCTTGAGCTCTCTAAAGGTCAGTGAGCGCTTTGATGTTGTTTGACAGCAGCGTGCACAAATAACTCCTACCTGTCCTAAGCAAGCACTTCTGACATTTTTTCTGCAGCAACAGTAATGGATTGCCTGAGAAAGAAATATGCATGAGCATATCATTCCCAGGGGAATGTTTGACCATGACAAGGCGGCGTCTTAGGAACATAACAGTGGTTCAAACCTGAAAAAAAAAGAAACCACAAAGATGTAAAGTTATCGAGATTTATTTTACTCACATTTATCTGAGTTATCCAGTTGTGTTGGAGAATGAAGAAGATTTTCACTGCGATGCCTTTTCATTTCGTCGTCCTCCCGGGTCAAATTGACCCCGTCTGTTTTTACTGTTCCTTCATTCCTTCCTTCCTTCCTTCCTTCCTTCCTTCCTTCCTTCCTTCCTTCCTCCCCCCTACCTTCCCCCAACCTTCTTTCCTCTGTCCTTCCTTCCTTCCTTCCTTCCTTCCATCCATCTGTCCTTCCTTCCCCCCTTCCTTCTTTCTCTCTTTCTGTCCTCCCCCTACCTTCCCCCTTCCTTCTTACCTCTGTCCTTCCTTCATCTTTTCCTTTCCTCCCTTCCTTCCTCCTGTCCTTCCTTCCTCTCTCCCTCCTTTCCTTACTTCTTCCTCCCTTCCTTCCTTCCTTCCTTCCTTCCTTCCTTCCTTCCTTCCTTCCTCCCTACCTTCCATCCTTCCATCCTTCCATCCTTCCATCCTTCCTTCCTCCCTACTTTCCTTCCTCCCTCCCTTCCTCCTTTCCTTCCTTGACTTGAGGACAACAGGAGGGTTAAACACAAACCTTTCAACCAAAGTAAACAGTTTTGTATGTTTCTTAGCTAAAGCCTGCCAAGCAGATGTGATCAAACTGTTTCACCTGGAGACGCTGTAAGGAACGCTACATTTAATGCACCATCGGTGACGCTGGGAACAAAGAGCTTCAACAAACAAACAAAACGTAAACACAAATTTAGTGATTTTGACTGTAACATTACACAGAGTCACTTTACATCTTGTCATGTCTCCATCTTATCCTGCAGATAGAAAAGGGAGAAAAAAACCTAACGCTGCCTTTAACATCCCTTTTGGATTCAACAGTTTTGGATGTTTGTGTCTGTCTGACTTCACCCGTCGATTTCTGAAAGGAGGTTTTTGAAGATTGGTTTTCGGGTGCTCGCCCTTGTTCAGCTGTAGCTAATGAAGCTTCAGCAGCGTTCAGTTATTCAAATCAAGTGGTTATCTTCTTCCTGGCAGTCGCATGTATATTTTTTGCCAACACTGAGCCTGCACAGTGTTTGTCAGTTAAAGGGGACAGAAAAACCTAATTTAAGTAAAAGTGATAGACCGAGACACCTGTCTCATCAAAATGCATTGCACGTATCAATGTAGCCTAACAAATGTATTTACTTCATATTAAAACTTCATTTAAAGGGACGGGGGTTTATATTTATATTTCAGACCATATTTTAAAGTTGTATGGGTATGTAGTCATATTATCTTATTTTATCTTTTATGCTGCATTGCAACTGCTCAAATTGTGTACTCTTTTGTTGTATTTTTATTATTTATTATTTACAGCCAAGCCGTTTTCTTCTTCTCTGCCACTTATTGGTCTCCTGCTGTGTTTATATAACCCCTTTTTATCTGGTTCAATCTCAGCAGACTGAAGAGACCACTCGACAGCTTCTCTCAGGTTCACAGCGTTTATTTCTCAGCTCACAGCTGCTAGACAAACACATGGATGTGGTTGGTGGGTGGTGATGGTGAAACATGCAGCTCCTGACCTCACAGCTGAAACCATCAACAAGCTAAAGGGCCCAGCTCATGTAGTTGCCTAGTAGTTGTACCACTACCTGAATGTAGTCAAAAACTGATAATTTAATAATATTTCACAGCTATTTAACAGGAGGGATTGTGAATAATACTCTTAATAACAAAATGAATCATCTTTTTTCATTTCAAGTAAAACAAGGGCTCAATTTTAATAATACAATACATAACAGAGAGCTTTTGAAATATATGCATCTGAAAATAAAGTTTAATTTGAGAAAAGGGAGGGAGGGAGGGAGGAAGGGAGGGAGGGAGGGAGGGAGGAAGGAAGGAAGGAAGGATGGAGGGGAGGAAGAAGCAAGGAAATGAGAGAGGAAAGGAGTGAAGAAGGAAAGGAGACAGGAAGGAAGGAGTGAAGGAAGTATGGATGAAAGGGAGGAAGAAGGAAGGAAAGGAGGGAGGGAAGGAAGGAAGGATGGAGGGGAGGAAGAAGAAAGGAAAGGAGGGAGGAAGGAGGGAAGAAGGAAGGAAAAGAGGGAGGAAGGAAGGGAGGACGGAGGAAAGGAACAGACACAAAGCTTAAGAAAAAGGGTGTAATATACATAAAATGCTGCTTATATAACCTTAAAAAGTAAATATCTGCACATATCAGACAACGTATACACTGATACCAATAAATCTGATATCTGATAGGCCAATATCAGCTGATATATTGGCTGAGCTCTATTCTCAACCTATTCTATAATAAGCAATCTTAACACATCTTAACACCTGAGCAGCTTTAACACCTCCTTTTCCCTTTTTCTTTCACCGTTTTATTTCCCATTCTGAAAGCACTTTCTCTTGTTCTGTGAGAGATGTGAGCTCCAGCCAGGATATAAAAAATCTGAAATGTGTTAGGATCCATGGTGATCAATCATATTGGGCTTTTTGAGATCGTTTATTTTCTGTTCCTTCAGTTCAGATTTGAGGATTTGAGTGGGTGTGTTTGCTGGAAAGGTTCTCGAGCAAACAAAGACAGACAGTCGTCGGTCCATTCTTCATTAAAAGCTCTGTTTTTTGCTGTCAGTCAAGCTTTTTTTTTCTTGTAGGCAGGATCTACAGTACAGTAATAACCATGCATTACACATTAAAAGGTGCATTCAATTATTATAATTAGTTACTGTTCAACTTCTTGGTTGCTGCTTAGGTAAAACATCTAAAAAGAACATACCTTTCATGTTATTTTCTACTCTGTCCTTCTATCACATGCTCTAATTTGCATCCTTCCTCTTCTTTCCTTTGACAGACTTCCTTTGTAAGTGAATTGCATATGTAAATGCTTCATGCAATGGGTTTATTGTAGAGTTTCAGCGACATACCTCAGCTACCTTGACAAGAATAAGGGGGGGGGGGGGAGAAAAAGTACATTTGGATACTCTGAAATCCTTCTTCTTCTTCAGGGAAAGCTGCATCTGAGAGCTTGAGCCAGCTTTTCTTTCTTTTATCACCATTCTCCTTTTCTTTTTTTTCTTTTTTTTTACAGTATATCATCTAGCCTTGCATTCCTTTCCCTCCTATTGCTCAGTTTTCTCTCTCTGTCTGTCTCTTTGTTCTTACCTCCTTCCTCTATACTTTAACTCTGACTTTGTTCAGTTCTTTCTTCTGCTGTTTCCCCCCCTCTCTCTCTCTTTCTCTCTTCCTCTTTCGTTTCTCCTGCCCCTCGTTTCCTCTCTCTGGGGGAGTTTTGGATCAGAGAGGCGTTTTGGTGCCAGGCTGCGACAATACTTCACATTAATGAAAAGGCTGGTTGGAAGCACAGTGGGAGCGGCGCAGGAACATTTTTTCCAGCTAGTTTGCCATGCCTCGTTTTGTTGTGGTGGGAAAGCGTCTGTATCTTTTAGAGCACTGCTCCATCATCATCAGTAGCAGAAGGCATAGTTGCAGTCATACTATTTGTGACTTGAACATGACCTTCAGGTGGTTACATGATTATAATGAAAGTGATGCGGACTTGAAATTAGAAACAGAGGTAGGCAAATTCACTAAATTGGCCTTTAACAACAATCATTTTACCCAATGGGAAACTAACTGCTAAATTGCCCTAGTTATTGAGTTAAAGTGATGTGAGAACATGAGGAGGCAATCCTTCAGTCTGTTAAAAGCACAATTCAACCTGTCAAACACAATTGACGTCTCAGTAACCTTAGAGCTACATATCATCACATCATCATTGGCAAGTTAAGAGTCCCCAATCCTTTCAAATATGATATGTAGATGGATAGATAGATAAATGGGTGGATAGTTGTCTTTATGAATCACTAGAGGGAAGATAAATGGTTATGGCAGCCATATGCATTAAATTACACATGACAAGAGCCAAGACCAAGGTATCCAGTCAGGTGGGGCGTTCCAGTCCTCTGAAATGAGGCCAACGGCAAATAACTTAGAACTGCATTCTAGCAAAAGGCCACCAGGGGGCGACCGTTTTGGTGTCAAAAGGACTTCCGTCTTTATACAAGTCAATGGAGAATTCACCAACTTCTCACTTGATTTCTAACCTCAGTAAACGTTTTTAAAATGTGTTTATGGTCTCAATCGCAGTTTAAAGCCTTTTTCAATGCAGTATGATGTTCATTTGTGAAATTTTGGCCTCCCTGATTTTATATTTGACGATAAAGCAGGGTATGCATTAGGGTGTGGCTACGTCGTGATTGACAGGTTGATTGACCAATGTCCTCGAGATCCAGCCCTCGCAACCATAGCAACCTCCCCAAGCTCTGCTCATGGCTCCACCCATGGCCCCGCCTCATGCCCATATAAGTAGAATGCGTGTTTTTATTTTTCCCAGCATGCACCTGAAATTTTCAAGATAGCGCTGCCCAGATTCGAAACTATTGGCTTCCGAGCAGCAGTCCACAAACCAATGGATGATGTCACGGATGTTACGTCCATTTCAGTCAGTCACATGGCTAACACATATAAAAACAGACAACAATTCCCATAGAAATATGCAAATATTGTACATATGTGCAAAGATCAAAGTGGTTATAATAATGTAAACTCCCCAGTCGCAGCCAGCCCCAAATACACAGCGCTGTAGTTAACTGTCTACTCTATACATTCACTGAGCTTTTTACATCCCTACATTGCTTTGATGTTTCATTTTTAGCCTGTCGTAATCTATTAAACATGATTTTAAGCCTACTTACTAAATAATGAAAGGGTAACAGCTACTGTGGCTGAGTGGTTAAGTATGTGTCTTAAGCTGCAAGTTTCTCAAGTGGCCATAAACTGCTAGCCAACAGAAATGATTTGATGGAAAGAAAATGAATTCAAATAAAATTCTAAGACTGATTGTAAGTTTGGTGAAATGTTTTCATTGTGAATCCTTTGATTGACAGGTGTTTCAAGCTCTTGCATGACTGCTGGTAACCTTAACAGTTATGTAATCCTTCAAGCACATACCTCTTGAATTTTGAAAAATCTCAGCTCATTGTCTCTGTGAAAATGTTAATGTGTGCTATGTATACTGCAGCAAAATCTAGCAAGGACATTTGTGGTAAATCAGTCAAATTGTTCCATGCAAAGATATGTGGAGCCTACATTTTGAGACATTCATATGAGCTATAATGACATTTTCCTTTTCATGGTACTCAAATTACTATAAATAAAGGCGAACACCATGCAGCAGCACATGGAGCTAGTGAAGCATCTTTTTGGCAAACATAAAAAAAACTCATCCCCTAACTGCAAACTGCTACCACCCTGTCAAAGTGCGAGTCTGTCTGGGTGGAAGAGTAGAAATCCCACGGTCATTACTTTAAATCATTAGCAGTGAGGAAAAGGTCCGTCGGTCTTGGTCATTCTCTGAAGTCAGCAGCAGCTCCGGCCCATATTGTTATTCACAGAATGTGCTCAGCTGCTGAAGGTTTCATCATAGCAACCAGCAGATCTGTTGTTGCTGACATTTATTGAGACCAATCTGTGAATGCGAATGTGCGAGTGGGTCTGTGTGTGCAAGGTGAGGCCGATGTCTAATTGGAGCAGCTGACCTCAGGGGCTTGTCATCCAAACCGCCGATGACACGCCGAATCACCACCACAATGCATCATTCTTCAGCCCTCCCAATAACATTCACATCACACCAAATAGATTGGGATCATTAATTCTTGAAAAGGAAGACGTCAAGGAAAGAGAACAGAAGCCTGTTCTCTTCAGCCCCGAAGCAGAAATGTGTCTGTGATCTAAAAACTGAATTGCTAAAAAGTACACCAGGGGAGTTTGATGTCTTGCATAAATTTGCATCCCAAATTGTTTGTGCTCGGTTCGTAATCTTTAAGTGAGCCACTTATCTAGAAAGCATTGCCAAACAGATCTATTTTGTATAGGTTTAATTTGTTATGTCTCCAGCAATTAGCAGTTGCTTGGAGAAATTCACTTTTGATGCTGAGGCCTGTTTGGTGTGGATGTTACATAAAGAGGACAGTGACACTGAGCCAGCAGGGTTCAAACTACATATACCACATATATATAAGCCTGTTCTTATCAAACTACACTTAAAAATGATTTAAAAAGCCAACTGAAGTCTAAAAAAATAAATTCTCTTACATAAAGCAAAGTGTAGGAGTAACTTTTAAGAGCTGATGTCATGATTAATGACGCATGCTCAGAAAGAAAAGGCCAGTCTGACATGACAGATAACATAGATCTTATTATAAATGATATATGCTTAAATAACATGCTACTGTACTAATCATGACTGATGTTTTATGGTAGAATAACTCCAAAACATGTCTCCACAGGTGTGTGCTCACGTCTGGCTTTATACTGCAGCCATCTAACATCTCTTAACCAAAGGATGAATAGCTTTTATGCCTACATTTGTGAGGAGGAAGAAAAAAAAAGAAGTGAATTTCACATTTAGTTCTCAGACCATTAGCATCTCTTCAACAGTATGTAATGGAGAGGCTAGGCAATATAAAAGCCAATGTGGAGTTAATGTACTTTTAAAACCTCTTGAGCTGCTGTTATTATGTCGGAAAACTTTCTGTCAGCAACATTGTGATGCCAGTTATGTAAAGCAGAGGGGATCTTGTGATGGTTGGGATGTCTAAGGAGTCGCAAGATAAAATCTGTGGTGTCAAGAGATGCTTAAGAAAGAAAATCTTGTTTGTTTTTTTTTGGCTTTTCCTTGAGTCCATCTCGCCTACAGAAAGTCAGCGCCACTAGTCCTGCAACAGCGCATATTCAAATAATATCTGTCTAACAACCACTTGCATCTCAGGTAAAATCAGGTGGGTTAACAGAAATAAGGTGGCAATTTACAATAATGACTGGTTAAGACGTTTTCCATCACCAACCTTTATCTTTCCGATTGGGGGATAGTTGGCACTTAATATTTTGATTAGATGCTTCTAGAAAACCAGCGTAGTTGAGTATGCTGTACTCAAGTATCTAAAGATTATTTTTTTTGGTACTTCACTTTACAAAATATTGCTTAGCTGGTAATAGAGTATTAAGGTATAGGGTCAATTTCGCTAAAAATCAGTTGACACCATGACAGGTTTAGGAGAATAAATACACTGTCTATCTAAAAAGTACAAAATGCAGGCTAAGACACAACAGATTTTTTGAATAAGGGTTAAGGGAAAAAGATATTTTATGCACTTCACTTGATGGCTTCCTTCCTCAGGGTGTACAACAGGTGTGAAATTCGGCTGCACAGTAGATGCAATTCTTCACCTGGCTTCCCACATGACACCATGTGGGTTTAGAGACTGATGGCAGTGTGACACAGCCCACTTCTCCCAGATTGTTTTCTGAAACTATAACAGCAAAGTCAGTTTACATTTACTGCTTCCCCAGCCTTGAAATAAGTCTAGGAGGAAGAAGGGATTGGCACAGGGCATTAAAAACGACAGGGACTATGTCTGAAGGCCTCGCTGAGCAGAGGGCATTTGTTGCGGTTATGTTTTAAAAGTGTAAATTCAAATTGACAAGCGTAAATAATATAAATAGATTTATATTGGCGGGTGGCAACATCACTGATAAAGGAGCAAATAAGCTAGTAGGGCTTAAATATTACAACTTGAATATGAATTATTCAGCTTTGATGAAAGAACACGGCATGGACACTTGTAATGTGTAAACAGATTACCAGCAATCAGCATGCAATTTGTCTCTGAACTGACGATATTAACCAACACAAACAAAACAAGTTGCAGTAAACACAGACAAGCCCAGTATGTATGTGTGTGTATTTTAAATATCACAAACCCTAAGGTACAATCACATATGTCATTTCAAAGTTTGTATTATAGTTGACTCAGTCTGTCTCATCTCCTGTTTGCACCCAAGTGTTCGCACAGCAACTAAATAATGCATCAATATTACAACAGATTATTGCAGTGTTTGAGAGAGGTGTTGGCTGCCTATTCTTAATATAGTAAATTAAAATTTGAGAACAAGCTATAAACCTAAAATGAAAGTGCAAAATACTCTGCAGGCCTGTTTCAGCATGTGTGCAAACCAGGCGGGGAGTTCTGGTCCTCTGAAATGAGGCCAACACGGAAGTAACTTAGAGCTGCATTCTATCAAAAGGCCACCAGGGGGCAACCGTCTCTATACAAGTCAATGGAGAATTCACCAACTTCTCACTTGATTTCTAACCTCAGTAAACGTTTTCAAAATGTGCTTATGGTCTCAATCGCTAGTTTAAAGCTTTCTTCAATGCAGTATGATGTTCATTTGTGAAATTTTGGCCTCCCTGATTTTATATTTGACGATAAAGCAGGGTATGCATTATGGGCGTGGCTACATTGTGATTGACAGGTTGATTGCCCAATGTCCTCGAGATCCAGCCCTCGCAACCATAGCAACCTCCCCGCTCCGCCCATGGCTCCGCCTCATGCCCATATAAGTAGAATCCGTGTTTTTATTTTTCCTAGCATGCACCTGAAATTTTCAAGATGGCGCTGCCTAGATTCGAAACTATTGGCTTCCAAGCAGCAGTCCACAAACCAATGGGTGACGTCACGGATGTTACGTCCATTTCTTTTATACGGTCTATGGTGCAAACTTTAGCTTAAAAAAACAAAAAAAAAAAAATTAAGAATATTTTGTTTTTATGCTTTTAAGTGTCCTTTGAGTCCCTGCAGTAAAGTGAAGCCAAGTTCCAGCACTGTGCTTTTGATAGTGGAGTGTCTCTGTGGTTTATGCTTGGATCATGGATGGTCTCTTTAACATGATCATACTGTGTGTAAGCTTCCTGAACACAGCGTAGATCAAAGAGCTACAGCAGGCTACTTGCAGAAAGCAGCCTTGAGTCTGTGTGAACATGTGTGTACCTAATGCATGGTAATGCAGAGCTACTAAGCACTTCTGTAGCTACACATCAAACTGAAACATGGATTAAATTAAGGGACCTTTCTTCTACTTCTTTTCTTCTTTTTTCTTTTAGATATTTTAATACCAAGTTGCAATATGGGACTAGTTTAGTAACTGGAGTATAACAGGAATACTGAGAATTTAACTCAACATATGTGCTTTTGTTTTCCTTCTAGTGCAGCCAAGTAAAGTATAGCAGATGCCAAATATATTATTTCATGGGGGTGCATAACATAGTTTAACCCCCACCCCCCTTTATCCACACTAATAAACAAGATATCATAGGAAGATGGGACTAAGAGAGATGGGTTCAATGCAATGGGTTTTTTACACAGTGTATTTATTAATGGAAAGGATATTACACTGGTTGCTGCAATCGTGGTTTAAAAGTTATTGTGTGTTTGTTGGAGCCTGTTAGGTAAAAAAAAAAACAAGTGATTCATAAGGTGATAAAAATAATATCTCTCTATGAAACCACTAAATGTTAAAAAGCTCACAGGATGATTTCTCAGTGGTTGCTAGCAATTGCCACCAGATGCTTGAATACTTAAGAGACTGAACACCGCAGTAGTTCCTTTGTCCCATCGAAAAATGAGAAACATGACTGTTACCAGAATTATTCATATCTGAGTATACCGCTGTTGTTGCAAATGTTTCTAGCTTCAGGCTCGCATGCCCTACACGGTTAATGTCAGGGAGTGATTGGGATCATTGTTTAAAAAAATCAACATCGACAGTTGGTGACCAGATGCAAACAGCAGTCTCTTTTGTTAAAGTCTCAATTTTTGTCGAATTAGTCATACTAACAACAGATCCTTGTAAACATAAGCATAGGTTGTCATAGACAGATGAACAAAGGGGCAAATACTGTCATTTGGCTTGTGTGGGCAGTCTTTAACTGAGAGGAGTGAAAAGCAAGTTTGCATCATTCCTTTTGTACCGTTACGAGAGGAGAAAATGCACAAGGTAATGCCATTTTTATAGGTTGTTATAACATGATTGTTAATGTGCCCATGACCCTCCATGTATTAAAGAAGTCCTCAAACAGGGTTTTCTGCCCCAGCTACACATTGCTCAGTGGTTTGTGACTGACATACAACACAAATTTAATGCAATACGGTGCTCTGTTAAGCAGAAGGACATCTGCTCTGGTCAGATTTAATTTTGAATGCAGATTAATATACTGCCAGCAAATTGAACCTTTACACTATGATGTTTCCGTAATTGCATGAGAGGGATCAGGAGTATTGTGATGGAGGTGGCGATGGGGGCGAGCGATTGTAAAGCAAATAACATTAAAGCTTAACCAGTGCCTTGATGATGTAATAATTGAGATGTTCCCATATGGGGTCATTTTGGGGTGTTAGTAGGTTTAATGGACTAGCATAAATACCATCGTCTGGACGGGAGAATATGGCTCGTAAGCCATCGGCGAGTCCTCCAATGCCTGGATCAATGAGGAACAAGGCAGCACAAGCTCATTAGTGGATCACTGCAGCTTCAAGCTACTGTGAAACACTTTCTCGGCTCATACACACACACACACACATACACACACACCTCGAATAGCCAGCTTTATTTATCTGCTCTGTCAGGTAAATCAATAGCTGCTGATTTGATAGCAAAACTGCACTGATCATCATCCATCCACACAAGCATACACAGACACGCCCACACACACACACACACACACACACACACACACACACACACACACAAACACACCGTCCATCCTTTCAGTTTTCGAGCCTGGTGTGTGTGTGTGTGTGTGTGTGTGTGTGTGTGTGTGTGTGTAACCATTCAAATGAGCATTGGATTATGGCTATTTCTGAATTCTGTGTGGATATCCGGTACCCTTTTTCTTTTTTCTTCTTTCTTAAAAACCGTGTCTAATCACAGCTAGAAGAGAAACCTTGACATTTTAAATTTCAGTGCTTTCAATCAGGATCTGTAACAAAAGCTATCACGTCATTTTAGGTCCTGAAACTTTTTTTCCATATCACTGCGGCGGAAAGTCGAGTGATTCAGCTTCTCCCCGTCACAAAGACCGATACATGAAATCTTTTCCTGCCCAAAGCTATAACTCTCTACAGCACCTCATACCTGTCTAACATAGAAAGTCTCAGAAGCTTCATACTTTCTATCTCCAACCAAACTGTGCTGTGTTTTGCTTCTCTGATAACATTGCTCACAGTGAATTTCCACTCTTTATTATACTCCTACTCTACCTCACTGCATTTAGCAAGAAAATAATCTATCTATCTGTCTATCTGAAGAGATCTCCAACTTGATTATTGCCTTAGTGGCTTTTTCATCCATGCTATGCCTGATGTTCATTATAAAGCATAAACTTTAATAACTTCTGATGATCTTAACCGATCTTTCCCAGCTGTGAAAATATGATAGATAGACACGGATATTTGCCGCATTGCTATACATATCATTTACCTTGTCCTTCCTCCAGTGTGAACAAAATGCACATCCATTTAAATGCTGAGAAGTGCTGTAATTGCACTTCTTTACTACATTACCCATTAGTTTTTTGGCTGAAGTTTTTTTTTTAAAGCTCCATAAAAGTTAAGCTTCAAACCAATGACATGAATTGAAGGGATGGAATATATGTCAAGATAAGACTTTATTGATCCTTTGGGAGGTGGGAATTTATACTTTGCAGCACTATAAGAGACAGACTAAGAGGTAAGAAAAACCAGATAAAATCTATATTTTATATTTTATTACATTAATATTGATACAGTCTGTGACTCCAGGTGGTCCAGGATTTATCTAAAAGCCAATGTAATTATGGCCTAAACTGGCAGCATTGCCCCAGTTAGCACAACAATCCAGTGCTGGTCTGACTTTTTTGGCTCAAAACTAGCCTGCCTGACTACATTATGTTGGCTCAGTATTGTCAAGTGCTACTAAAGTTTTCCACCCAAAGAAAACATATGGTAAACATTATCGTAGTGCGAATATGTTGACACGCTTGTCAGCATTATTTCAATATTGGCACAATTTGGTAAATTACCCTGAGAATTGCCAGCCTCGACTATACAGGCAAACATGTCATTAGAAGCAAATTTCTGCCTCTCCACTGGAACAACTTTGAAATAATTAAAGTTAGATTAAAATAATAACCAACCATACAGTTTTTTCTTGAACCCTACTCTCTCGCTGAGCTTCCATTTAGCTACCTAGTTCACTTCCTATGTAATTTATGTGTTATTATACTGTATATGAGGAATCATTTCCTTCAGATAAATGTCTCTACTCTCACAGGCTGAATAAATAAGATAGCTTTCTTAAAAACATGACGTCTTAAAGTAGTAAAGTAAAGTAAATATCCTATTTAGACAACTTTATGGAGCTTTCTGGTGAAATTCTTATCAGCAGTATCTGTCGCACATTTCAGCATAGATATAATAAACTGTTTCATTTATTGTCGGCATGGTTAGTCAAGATGGAAAGAGAGTCAGACACAATCTGGTTAGGATAAGACCTCATTCTGTGGGCTGACGTCAGGTAGATAGCGGCAAACAAACTTTATTATTGCAATATATTTTTTATTTACTGTTAGTTTATTCAGCTGTACAGATATATATTATATTGGAAGATGTGGAAGAAAGAAATGCAGCTGATGTCATGTATAAATGGCATGTAGGTGAACACTGGAGAACAGCATGACTCAGGCTAATTAGCTTTGCCCCATGATTTTCTAATTTCTTACATACAGTGAGTGGCATGTTGGTTATTAGTAGCTTGACATGTGTAGCATAGTCATCATCAAAGACTGTTTTGGGGCTGGTGTCCATATGGCATTTTTTAAAATCTGAGTGCCGCTGTAGTTTTTTTTAATTGTTCCAAATAAGGAGAGAGTATCTGCAGCTGTCTTGAGACCCAGTGACTTGTTAACGCTAACGCTAATGCTAATGCTAACGCTAACCCTAGCCCTTTGTGTGGCCTCTTCTAAAATCTCTTAACTTTTTTAGAAAGGCACTGCAGTCGTCACTTTCACTTTCACTCCTTTTCCAGGCAGCCAATCATATCTCCGACAGATCGTGTCATGCACCCGCATCCTCCCTGCTTTACGGCTTGTCAGAATGAGCTTCGGCATTATTAAACTCATCCATACCAACTATAAAGGGGAAGCATGCTTCGGTTGGTGCTCGTGGTGAACATAAACAATAAAAGGCAACAGGCCGATGCTAGTCTGTCATACAGCGGCGGTTATAGAGCGGTTATATATCATGGAAATTGTCAAGATATCGTTGTCATAGAAACAAAAGCAACACAGAGCTTTTTTTTTCTTTTTTTCTCAGTGCCACATCTCTTTGTTTCACTATTTGAACTGGACTTTATCCAATTAATAATCTGCTGTTGAATCCCCTTGAGAAAAGCTCAACAGGAAGTGGTTTATGTACAGATCATGTGTCATCTCAAGGAATTCATGATCTTTTTTTCAGATAGGCTGAATGTATAGTTTGCTTCCTTATTTGTCCACTAGTTGAACGGTCTATGTAAACTCAGAGGTTGAGCTCATAAAATCTTAAATGTACACTATTAAAGTTGGACTCTGTCTCACCCTCAGTCCCTACGCCGGACAAACATGATATATAATGAGCTCTTAATCCCCCTCGGCTCCTGGCTGGCTGGTAGAGAAGCTTCAAGACCACAACGCTGAGTGGGTCATTGTCACCCATTAGTTTCAGGCAGAAGGTTAACTTGGACACGATCCATTTGGCAAGTGAAGTTATGTTGAGTAGAAGCAACTGTACATTAAGGATGTTGGAAAACAAAGGATGATGATTCTTTGATTATCTGTAATTGCATCATTTTAATGTGAGGGCATGTGACCAGATGTCCATTCATGGAAACACAACTTGAAAAATTAGTTTTAATCCTCCTGTTGTCCTCATGTCAAGGAAGGAAGGAAGGAAAGGAGAGAAGGAAGGGAGGAAGGTAAGGGGGTGGAAAGAAAGAGAGAAGGAGGGAGGGAGGAAGGAAGGAAAGGAGGAAGGGAAGGAAGGAAGGGAGGAAGGGAGGAAGGAAGGAAGGAAGAAAGAAGGAGGGAGGGAGGGAAGGAAAGGACAGACGGGGTCAATTTGACCCGGGAGGACACAAAGGTTAAAGCAGTACAAAATAAGTATGAACACTTTTTGTTGCTTGTTGAGTAGTATGTAAAAAAATAGATATACATTATTTTATTTTGAAATTAAAATGGATTGAAGGAGTGAATAAACACAACCTCCAAAGACCTACAAGTGAGCATACAACAAAAAACAAAATAAAATAAGTTTTGCCTTTTCGTTTAGTTTAAATTGTTTATGATGCATGAAATAGAAATATATAGGAAAGAGTTTCACTAATTAAGATATTTGTGTTTTGTTTTCTATGTCCGTCATACTTAACAGTCCTGAAGGCCAAAAAGTGTATTATTTCTCATAGTTTTAGGCTGCTGTATATTCTATTTAATGGTAGCTATATTTCTATTGAACATTGCATTTTCTCAAGGGTCAGCTGCTGCATTGATCAGGTCTCCTTATTCTGTGTAACTCTGCTGCTCTTTGAAAAGGTTACACTTTTATTACAAATGTGACTGAGAAGAATACCAAAGCATGCAGGGAAACATATAGTGGCCACACTTGTGTCAAGGTCTGCAGGCCGGGGACCGCTTACTGCAAGTCTACAACTGATACTCAAGGTTAAATAGATTCTCATTCAATAAATAAAATGCCCACAAGCTCTGTGTCGTCCTCTGTGGAAAGGACATACAAAAAAATGTCACCTTTTAACCTCAAATCTCATCAGGGATTTTACTAAGATGTAACTGTCAAATATAATTATCTTCTAAACATCATATCTGTGTCAGACAGCTATTTATGGCACATGTTGCTCAAGAGCTTGATACTTGATCATCAATCTGGTAAAACCACTGAGTAAATGACAGCAGCAGGAGAGGACTTAACCCTCCTGTTGTCCTCGAGTCAAGGAAAGAAGGGAGGAAGAAGGAAAGAAAGGAGGGAGGAAGGAAGGAAGAAAGGGAGGAAGAGAGGAAGGGAGAAGGGAGGAAGAAGGAAAGAAAGAAAGGAGGGAGGAAGGAAGGAAGGATCTCACCAAAGACACTGCTTCAGCATTTAATGCTTCATTCTTTCTTCGTGGCCATTCTTTCTTATATACTACTTACTTCCTGTGCAGTACTTCGTGCAATATACATATAATATACATATGTATTTTCTTTTATTATTTATTGTTCTTATTGTTTTTCTTATTGCTGCTCTTCTATTTTACTGTCCACTTGCTGGTGTAATAATTCAACTTTCCGCATTGTGGGACTAATAAAGGAATATCTTATCTTATATCTTATATCTTACTACCGGTCTGCACCTCCAAACACAGTCATATCTCCTTTGCTAGAGCTTAGTCAAAACAAAATGTCATGATGGAGTGAAGTTTCATGATTTCAAAGTAAGATACGAATCAAATATAGTGCTGCATATCAAAGTAAAATCATTTTTAGCTTGTTGTCCAATGTTGACCTTTTTCTGGAGCTTTTAACTGCACCACACGGTCTTTATCAGTGGAGTTGGACTCAGTTGTCAACAAGTTCAGGAATTGATTAAAAATGCATTTTATTTCCCATCAGTAATCTGTCATAATGTCGACTGCTCGACTAGACTTCATATACTAAAACCGCTCATATACTAAAACTGTACATCACATCAATACCTCCATCTGTCAAAGCACCACAAAGGCGAGAGCTGAAAATGTGCACAGTATTGACTCTGCTCTATCTGTCCCTCATGCGTGTGTCTTTTTTTTTTTTTTTTTTTTAAATCTCTGAATATGAAAAAAAAAAAAAAAAAGGATCGATATTTTTCCATTAGCAACAACACAGAGATTGGATGGATGCATGGTCACAGATGGGTGAGCTGCTGCAAAACACTGGGCAGTAGCTCCAGCCACTTAGTTAATTACAAGATATTTGGTTTAATGGCCCCCTGAGGACCCAAACAGTGAAGGTAGGGTTGACATCGCTTTGGAAAAAAAAAGAAAGAAATACTGCCTTTGTGAGCCGCAGGAAAAGAGAGTAATGGTAGAAGACAAAGACTTCAGAATTAAAATAGAAATATAGAAAGAGAAGCAGTGATTTTAATTTGTTTTATGATTATTATTATTGTTTGGGTACTCTCCATTTTTATTATTTAATGGATGTTTTAATTCATTTATCTTACCCTAGCTTGCCGTACCAGTGAAGCATTAAAAGATCAATAGAAACATATTCAACCTGTGCATCACATATGTCACCCCTGCTGTCCTCGAGTCAAGGAAGGAAGGGAGGAAGAAGGAAAGAAGAAGGAAGGAAATGAGGGAGGGAGGAAGGAAGGAAGGAAGGAAGGAAAGAAGGAAGGAACGGAAGGGAGGATGGAAGGAAGGAAGAAGTAAGGAAAGGAGGGAGGAAGGAATGAAGGAAGGGATGAAGAAAGAAGGAAAGGAGGAAGGAAGGGAGGGAGGAAGAAGGAAGGAAAGGAAGGAAGGAATGAAGGAAGGAAGGAAGGAGGAAGGAAAGAAGGAAGGAAAGTAGGAGGCAGGGAGAAAGGAAAAGAGGAAGGGAAAAAGGACAGAGGAAAGAACAAAGGGAGGAAGGACAGAAGGAAGGAAGAAAAATAGGAGGAAGGGAGGAAAGAAGGAACAGTCAAAACAGACAGGGTCGATTTGACCCGGGAGGACGATACAAAGGACACAAAGGAGACCCTTTGCTTCCTTCTTCCTTCCTCCCTCCCTCCCTCATTTCTTCTTTCCTCTCTCCCTCCTACCTTCCTTCTTTCATTTCCTCCCTTCATCCCTCCTTTCCTTCCTTCTTCCTTCCTTCCTTCCTCCCTCCTTTCCTTCCTTCCTCCCTCCCTCCTTCCCTCCTTTCCTTCCCTTCTTCCTCCTTTCCTTCCTTGACTTGAGGACAACAGGAAGGTTAATTCATTTATCTTACCTCTAGCTTGTTGTACCTTATACCTGAGCCAGTAAAGAACCAGTGAAGCATTAAAAAGATAAATAGAAACATATTCAACCTGTGCATCACATATCTAACCCCTGCTGTTGATTGTACAGTCATCAGTTTCCACCAAAAAAAAAAAAAAAAAACATAAAGTAAACGCAATCAAAGAATCTCCAAGACTATTTTAAAGTCATCATCATAATTAGTATATTTATGCTTAAAATCAGTGTATTGGACGTCTCCAGCCGAGTACAAAGACACAGCTGACTGATTTATTTATTTTCTTTGACTCAATTTTCCCACAATCTGGTTTCTCGTGTTCATGTGAACGCGGTCATAGTTTTTGATAAAGTACACTTCAACATTGTTTACATGGTTTTAGGTAGAGCTCCAGGAGCAGAAACTCGAGATGAACTCTTGTTATTTTGGTTGTTTTTTTTTGTTTTTTTTTAACTTTATAGTTCAAAATGTAAGCCTTTCAAAATACTTTCATCAAATGACTGATTCTGTTGTTGTTAATGATATGACCTTTACAAGCTACACAGGCTACTCCCAATTCAGTAGAGGTTCTGTTTATTTCTTTTCTTTTTTAAATCCTTATAGGTTTTTACTTTTTAGATAAACATGGCACATAACAGAAATATACTTTATGTGTTTTCTTTTGAAGGACATCTGAATAATGAATTAGGTGAATTATTATTTAGACAATGTTAGATAAGATACTTGAGAAAAACTCATTAAAAAGCATCAGGCAAGGGTGATATTTTATTTTGGTATTTTTGTATAACTGCCCAAACATTAATCTACTTTGCATTGTTGTTGAAGAATCAATACTTAACATTGGAAGATTTGAATGATAAATTAAAGGACGTCTTGTTTGGTTTTATGGCAAATCCATACGAGATTTAAAAAAGAAGAAGAAGAGATAATTCAAAGTAAGTTATAATGAGGTTTTCATAAATTATTTTGGTGTTACACAAATTAAAAGACCTTATAGATATAATAGAAGTCATTACAGTTATATTACTTTTATTTTGGAGGGATGAGGTGCAAATCAGAGTCTTCTTGACCTTCCTGTTGTCCTCCCGGGTCAAATTGACCCCGTCTGTTTTGATTGTTCCTTCTTTCCTGTCTTCATTCCTTCCTTCTTTCCTCCCTTCCTTCCTTCCTTCCTTCTTTCTTCCCTTCCTTCTTCCCTTCCTTCTTTCCTCCCCATTACCTTCCTTCTTTCCTCGGTCCTTCTTTCCTTCCTTCCTCCCTTCCCCTTTTCCTTTCTCCCTCCCTCTTCCCTCCCTCCTTTCCTTCCTTCTTCCTTTCTCCCTCCCTCATTTCTCCTTTCCTACCCTCCTTCCTTCCTCCCATCTTTTCCTCCTTCCTTCCTTCCTTCCTTCCCTCCTTCCTTCCTCCCTCCCTCCCTCCCTCCCTCCTTCCTTCCTTGCTTCCCTCCTTCCTTCTTCCCTCCCTTCTTTCCTTTCCTTCCTTCCTTCCTTCTTCCTTCCTCCCTCCTTTCCTTTCTTCTTCCTCCCTCCCTCCCTCCCTCCCTCATTTCTTCTTTCCTCCCTCCCTCCTACCTTCCTTCCTCCCTCCCTCCCTCCCTCCCTCCCTCCCTCCCTCCCTCCCTCCCTCCCTCCTTCCTTCCTTCCTTCCTCCCACCTTTCCTCCCTCCTTTCCTCCCTTCCTCCCTCCTCTTAAGGACAACAGGAGGGTAAAGGAAAGCCTAAATAACAAACACACAATGAGAAACAGAATTGGATAACAGGGATTCAAGGCGATTCTCAGTCCTTTGAGTAGCTTGATATAATGCAAAGGTACTTGTCATTAGCACAAAAGAAGAGAATGCCAACCTGTGTTATCTCGCCTGTTCAATGAGGAGTTTTTGGGGGGGGAGTCGGGGTTCCTTGAAGAGTGAAGATAATCTGATTAGTAATGTGATACACTGCCGGAGGGAGGGAGGGAGGGAGGGAGGGAGGAAGCAGCGAGGCCTTTTGAGGATAGAAAGTAGTGCTCATTTCTTCTCACATCTCTGGATAAAAAAATAAAGGAGGACACACCAGTTAAGTAGCTAAGTGGTGTATTATGGGAATGATAGACAACTGGCACAGTTTGGTTTGGTGTCATTATGAGTGTTTTGTCATTTCTGGGATGGGATTGGCACTTAAAGTGTTTTCTATCCTTACAGTTTATGTATATTTATGAGGTAAATAAATACTATCATCAAAACTGGTACATTGTATAAGCATAGTCTAGACTCTAAGCATTTCACACTTTCTAGATTTGTATTGAAGCCATCAAGCCAAAATTATAGTGTAAAGCAGGGATGTTAAACATGCGGCCCGTGGGCCAGATCCAGCCCGCCGAGGTGTCTGATCCGGCCCACTTTCCTTATTCCTCCCTTCCTTCCTTTCTGTCTTCTTTTTCTTCTTTCCTTCCTTTCTGTCTTCTTTTTCTTCCTTCCTTCCTTTCTGTCTTCCGTCCTTCCTCCCTCCCTCCCTCCTTACTCCTTTCTTTTCTGCCTCCCTCCTTACTCCTTTCCTTCCTTCCTTCCTTCCTTCCTGTCTTCTTTTTCTTCCTTCTTTCCTTCCTTCCTGTCTTATTTTCCTTTCTTCCTTCTTTCCTTCCTTCCTGTCTTATCTTCCTTCCTTCCTTCCTTCCTTCCTTCCTTCTATCTTTTTAATGATCCGGCCCACGTGAGATTAAATTGGGCATTATGTGCCCTTTGCCTCGAAGCAGAGAGAATTTGACAGTGAGTTTATAAATTTGATGCCAACTAAGAATTTTGGGTTTTCCCTCAATGCCAAAACTTTACCTGCATCTAGGTCATATCTTATATTTAAATGTTATTTATTTAATCAGGTTTCTATTTTTTTTTTATCAGCTTTGCTTGGCCACAGAATAATCTAACTGCTCTTTAATCCTGCCCAATGGGGGGCTAATAAGATGTAGCTGAAT
This sequence comes from Scomber japonicus, assembly GCF_027409825.1. Classification (NCBI taxonomy): domain Eukaryota; kingdom Metazoa; phylum Chordata; class Actinopteri; order Scombriformes; family Scombridae; genus Scomber; species Scomber japonicus. The sequence goes on along the minus strand of NC_070590.1, from coordinate 5,213,437 downwards.
CCTTAAGCATGGATGTATTATGGTTGTTATCAGCTTTGCATACAAGGCCTGTGTGTCCATTTTGTTCTGATGCGCTTTATTTTGGCGGGGGTCAGTTTATGGTTAAAGCTATCACGCTAGACAATCATGAATCTAGTACAGCGTATTATATAAAAATATCCATAATGCTGGGAAAATATTAGAAGAATGAATATTGTCCATTTGTTATTAGCTGCCAATTACCGGAGGATCTGCTTGAATAGATAGAAATACTAGTCGCCTACAAAAATTGATGTATTTATCTATTCAGTTATGATTTTTCTAAATGTATTTTTAGTTTGAAGGCAGTAATGTTTCATTGTATTGGCCACACAGAGCTGCTTTATTACATTTCCATTATCTGTCATCTGCTAGTTATATTTAATGGATTCATTGTGCAGTAGTTCTCTCTCTAAAACTAAACATATATAAATTGAATTCTTTGAAATATTCTAGTTTTCATTTTATATTTGTTTCCTTAACATTTATAGCTGACATTTTATTACGATGGCACTTACTGTTATGTAGCAATATTATTTGTCTTTATTTATAAATGAGAGCCTGTTTTTATATAGCACTTTAATACTGTAAAACATGTAATTAAGGTCAAGAGTGCTCTGCATACAGTTATCCATGGTCTATGCTGGAGCCAAACAGCTTTATAGAAGGAGTGGTACTCTTATAGTCTGTTAAGTGAGGTATCAAAAGGGAACCTATTATGCTCACTTTAGCTCTGTATTTTTATTTGGGGACTCCACTAGAGTAGCTTTGCATGATTCACAGCTCAAAAAGCTCCCTATTTATCTTATACTGGCTCTTTATGCAGCCCCTCACTTGCTCGTCTCAGTGTTTTAACAGGCGGTCTCTTTAAAACCCATAGTTGTGTGAAGTCCCTTCCTTCTGCATTAGGGCGTGGCTACGTCATGATTGACAAGTTGATTGCCCAATGTCCTCGAGATCCAGCCCTCACAACCATAGCAACCTCCCCGCTCCGCCCATGACCCCGCCTCATGCCCATATAAGTAGAATCCCGGTTTTTATTTTTCCCAGCATGCACCTGAAATTTTCAAGATGGTGCTGCCTAGATTCGAAACTGTCTGCCGAGCAGCAGTCCACAAACCCTCTGTCTACTGAACTACGTTAATGGGTAAATCTCTACTGGAATATAATAAGGGTTCTATTAATCTTTTATCTAAAATACTGTTAGAAAGAATTACATATAGATATATAAAGCTAAATAACCTTTTTAACACATATACAAAGACAAACTGGCCCTTAATGTTGACCCCTTAATGCTGACGTATAACATCCTAATCACAGCGAGGATTAAATGCCAAACAAAACTCCCTCTTATGATTTCAAAGGTGCATTACAACATATAAAGTAATTAAACAGTGACAAAAAACATACTATTCCTATATATTTTATTCAAATTTCAGTCTGATTAAATAATAATTCAGTCATTAGTATTCAGCATCAACTATACTGGCCTATAGTGTATTGCAGTCAGGTAGAAGCAATGACTGCGATAAGATGATTGGCTTACAAATGACAATAGGCAATAGGCTTACCAATTATTGTAACCCAGGTTAATGTAGTGTAATCTGATCAGAGGCACTAAGAAGTACTAAGGCAATTGGAGTTGTCTGATTGTTGGGACACGATCCAAGTCATTGGATTTTACAGGCTGGAGAAATTCCTACTATTGGATTTGGAAGCTAAATGATAGGAATCAGGTTCAACATGTTTGTAAATGTAACAGATTAAAAGGCAGTGTAACATTTCTGCAGCAGTCTGTGTGAACAATAATAACCATACAGGGGATCTATTATGCTTTTCCTTATTTTCAGTAATGTTAAAATGTCAGATGTTAATATGGTCTGCAGCCATAATGTCAAATAATGAGGTAAACATGTGCAGTAATGCCTGTGAGAGAAAAAAAAGGTCTGGTTTCAGAACAATCAACCCAAGCTGAAAGTCATTTGACAGATTTCTTTATGTGGTCATTGTGCAACATCACTGCTCCACTCCACTAACATTATATTTTTCCATTGTTCTGGGGTTGGTCGCCATGATTCCATGACGAAGCATAGCACAGTAAAATAACCTGTTGGATTTGAGCTGGTTGTCTGCAGCTATTCAGCAAACATCACCATCATGACTGTGGCTATTTCTGCTTCTCCGATTTCTAACTAATCTGCTCAACAAGGGCCTTCAAACATTTCCATATCTCATTGTGTTGACAGCTAATGAAGCCCTACTAACTCATGTCCTGTAAATACGTCACAATAAAAGTCTCAAATATAAAATCAGGGAGGCCAAAATGTCCCAAATGAACATCATACTGCATTGAAGAAGACTTTAAACTAGTGATTGAGACCATAAACACATTTTGAAAACGTTTACTGAGGTTAAAAATCAAGTGAGGAGAAGTTGGTGAATTCTCCATTGACTTGTATAGAGACGGTCGCCCCCTGGTGGCCTTTTGATAGAATGCAGCTCTAAGTTACTTCCGCGTTGGCTTCATTTCAGAGGACCAGAACTCCCCGCCTGAGTGAAACACAAGTAGAGACAGAAACACAGAAAAAAAGTTTTACTCCAAAGGAACACTGGTCATTTGAGAATATCTTGAATTATTAAACCCAGCGGGACTTTGTGAGCTGTGACCAGTCACTCTGTTGACTGTTTGGTCCGATAAATTCAAAAAAACCTTGTATGTGTGTGCGTACTGTTTCATGACACGCAGCAGACTTTAAGGCCGGGCTGTTGTATCCCTTTGAATTTAAAAACATGTCATGCTGCTTGATCCTGCATTAGACTGACTGGTTGACTCCATTCATGTATGTGTGTATAAAGGAGTTTATGAATTTATTTATTCTCAAGAGTCTATTCCCTGACATCACTTTGATAAATTCAGCCAATTCTGTTCCACAGCGAGCTTAACACTGACACATAAATAGTATTGTGCGTACGCTACCAAAAAAATACATATTTTTGGTAGTTATTTGAAGAATCGTTGTTCTGTTTAGAGCAGTGGTGTCAAACTAATTTTCATTTAAGGGCCACATACAGACCAATTTGATCTCATGTGGGCCGGATCATTAAAAAGATGGAAGGACGGAAGGAAATAAGAAGGGAAGGAAAGAAAGACAGGCAAAAGGAAGGAGGGAAGAAAGGTAGGAAAGACAGATGGAAGGAAGGACCCAAGGAAGAAAGGTAGGAAGGAAGGAAGGAAGGAAGGAAATAAGAAGGCTCCGTTGCTGATTGACAAAGATGGCGGAGGAGAGCATTAACCCTCCTCTTGTCCTCAGGTCAAGAAAGGACGGAAGGAAGGAAGGAAGGAAGGAAAGTAGTAAGGAGGGAGGGAGGGAGGGAGGGAGGAAGGAAGCAAGGAGAGAAGGAAGGGAGGAAGGAAGGAAAGGAGTAAGGAGGGAGGGAGGGAGGAAAGGAGGGAGGGAATGAAGGAAGGAAGGAAAGGAGTAAGGAGGGAGGGAGGAAGGAAGGAAAGAAGCAAGGAAGGATGGAAGGAGGCGAAGAACGAAGGAAAAATTCAAGAAAGAGGGAGGAAGGAAGAAGAGTCAAAAGAGACAGGGTCAATTTGACTACTTCAACCAAACCTGAATTCTTTCACTTTGATTTTTTTTTTTTTTTTCTTTCTTGGCTCCGTTGCTGATTGACAAAGATGGCGGAGGAGAGCATTAAACTCAAAATCCAGAGCTGCTTTGGTTCAGTGTAAAAATGTTTGCTTCCATATGTTTTCTTCCTATTTATCAAGGGAAGAATCCCCAACACACTCAGATGAAAGATAGCTACCAAAGTGAATTGTTTTCTGCTGCATCTGAAGCAATGGGAACAAAATACACACTTACATGTTTTCACCCTTCTAGCGATGATAGAAAATGTTTCTTCCCAGCAGTTGTTTGGCACTTCAACACAGAACACAGTTGTTTTAAATGTCGTATAGACATGCTTCTTCTTTTTATCCTCTATTCTTTCCATATGTTGTCTAAGGAATCACTTTGGAATCACTTTTTTTGTTTATTTGTTTTGACTGTTACTTCCTTCCTTCCTTCCTTCCTTCTTCCTCCCTTCCATCCTTCTTTTCTTCTTTCTTTCCTTCCTTCCTTCCTTCCTCCCTTCCTCCTTTTCTCTGTCCTTCCTTCCTTCCTTCCTTCCCTCCTTCCTTCATTCCACCCTTCTTTCCTTCCTTCCTTCCTTCCTTCCTTCCTTCCTTCCTTCCTTCCATCCTTACTCCCATCCATCCTTCCTTCCTTCCTCTCTTCCTTCTTTCCTCTGTCCTTCCTTCCTTCTTTCCTTCCTTCCTCCCTTCCACTCTTCCTTCCTTCCTTCCTTCCTTTCCTTCCTCCCTTCCTTCTTTCCTCTGTCATTCCTTCCTTCCATCCTTCTTTCCTCTGTCCTTCCTTCCTTCCTTCTTTCCTCTGTCCTTCCTTCCTTCCTCCTTTCCAGCAGTTGTTTGGCACTTCAACACAGAACAGAGTTGTTTTAAATGCCGTATGCAAGAAACTCTAAAGACATGCTTCTTCTTTTTATCCTCTATTCTTTCCATATGTTGTCTAAGGAATCACTTTGTATGCACCAAAGAACAGAAACAGGAGACGTCTTCGTATTATTACATAACCTCTGACTTTTTCTTTCATAAGTATATATGATACCTTAATCTAGAGGAGTGAAAACAATGCCTCACCTATTTATTTGTTTTGGTGTATGAAATGTAATACCATGGAGATCAGTATGTTGTTGTTTTTTTAATATTGTGCATCGATCTCAGTGTTGACTGTTCCTTCCCTCCTTCCTTCCATCCTTCCTTCATCCTTTCCTTCCTTCTTCCTCCCTTCCATCCTTCCTTTCCTTCCTCCCTTCCTTCTGTCCTCTGTCCTTCCTTCCTTCCTCCTTTCCTTCTTCCCTTCCTTCTTCCTCCCTTCCATCCTTCCTCCCTTCCATCCTTCTTCCTCCCTTTTATCCTTCCTTCCACCCTTCCATCCATCCTTCCTTCCTTTCCTTCATCACTTCCTATGTCCTTCTTTCCTTCCTTCATCTCCTTTCCTCCCTTCTATCTTCCCTTCCTTCCATCCTTCCTTCCTCCTTTCCTTCCTTCTTCCTCCCATCCTTCCATCCTCCCTTCCGTCCTTGACTCGAGGACAACAGAAGGGTTAAACCACGTCCTCTAATCCTCTATACTTTTAGTAAATGATCTTCCTCTTCCTGATAAATATTCAGCACACTTCCTACTAAAGTCCACGAGTTTATGCTTTCATTTGCTCAAACAGAGACAAAGTTCTTTATAGCTGGTGTCGGGGCCTTTTTGGTTTCATCTTCTGTCAATCTCTTGTCCTTTTTCTCCCTCCTCGCTAAGAACCAGAGGGCTTTGTATATGATTGTAGGGAAGTCATCAGCAGAAGGTAATGTGCCGTGTGGAAGCAAATGCAGCCCAGGATTCAACATACCCCCTTAAGATAATTATGGATGATGTCTTGATGAGTCTGTGTCTCTATGCTTAAAATACTCAGTGTGGCAATTTAAGACCAAGATCACAGCTACTCTACTGAGATAAGAAAATGCTTCAAAGGGTCATTAGGAAAGTTGAAAGAAAGCACTCGGAACAGCTGTAGCACTTTTGCTCGGATTCTTACATGTTGTCTTCTTCATTTAAGTTAAACCCACATGGGCATGAATGGATTGCTGAACTCTTTTCCTGTAGTCTTACTGTGAGTATAAATTGTAATGGACATGGATGCTTTGTTCCAAACTGGAGTACAGACTAGAAAAACTATGCTTTGAAACTTATTGGTATTGATCAATGGTGTCACAGAAAGTATTATGCATATTTAGTCCTTTACTTGTGCCAGTTCTACACTTTATATGATGATAATGAGTATTTCAAAGGATTGCTTAATTAGTGCTTTTTGGTGTGGGAGGGTTGAGGATCCTTTTTATAGGAGCAACACTTAATTTCCCCCCCCCCCCCAATCCCTGGCTGGGTGCTGCTACGATGGTGACAGTGAAGAAGTCTGGGTGTCTTTTCAGAGGCAGTGTGCTGATGAAAATTCATGCTGGCATTTGCTGACAATGGAAAAAATCTGCCTCTAATGTTGGCTTGATGAGCCGTCCTGGGAAAAAAAGGGGGCGAGCTCGCAGACTGACTAGATTCACCAGCACAAGCCACGACTACACACACACACACACACATACACTCTCTGTTCATAACCCCGAGAAAGCATGATTATCCCCCCACCCCCTTTAACCATCTTTTCCCTCCAGGTCTCAATTAAAGTTTGTCGCTAAAATGAGCACAAATGGGCGCCCACCAGTTCTTACCAAGCTGCAGTTTTTAGTGATCTGGTGGTGTGAAGAAAGGCAACCACACATCTTTGTTCTCTTTCTCCTCGTCTTCTGGGTTTCATTCTCATGTGTCTGTCAGCTTGTGCTCTGGCTGCTCTGGACAGGGTGTCTTAAAACTTTAATGCATTGAATGATCTTATTAGCCTTTTAAAAACCCCTCTTTTAAAAGAAGGACTATATGCATGGTTTTGATGGTTTTTTGGTCTCTTTTGAAAGATACCACTCTGAAGTTATTGAGGTAATGATGTGTTTTGAACAAAATATTCTGCTGTACTGGATAGACTGGACCTTTTTTCAACTGTTTTTGTCAGTCAGTGGAGTAATATGAGGCTTCATGGATGAGTGACGTGAATTTTAAAATGGTTTTGGTTGTTGGTGGTCTGACCCAGGCTGTTATGATTCTATCTTGAAAATAGTCTGACAGCCTGGTTACTTGATTTGGTTAAGATTTGTTCCAGTAATAGCCACTAGAGAGGGGGTTTTTCTAGGTAAGTGGGAAGATAAATGTGTCAAGATTGTTATTTTATTGAATAAGCAAGCCGCAAGCCGTGAGTAGAATTTGATAATGTATAATTTTTAGTGCCAAATTCAATATCTATTATATCCAATATGGCATCAAGGAATGCCCCATCTACAACAATGCAATGATTGCACTATAGCAGGGGTGTCAAACATGCGGCCCGGGGGCCAGGTTCGGCCCGCCAAGGGGTGTGATCCGGCCCACTTGCCATCATGTGTTCTTTTCCTTCCTTCCATCTGTCCTTCCTTCCTCCCTTTCTTCCTTCTGTCCTTCCTTCCTTCCTTCCTTCTGTCCTTCCCCCCTTTCTTTCTTCTGTCCTTCCTCCTTTTCTTCCTTCCTTCCTTCCTTCCATCTGTCCTTCCTCCCTTTCTTCCTTCTGTCCTTCCTTCCATCTGTCCGTCCTCTGTTCCTTCCTTCCTTCCTTCCTTCCATCTGTCCTTCCTCCCTTCCTTCCATCTGTCCTTCCTCCATTTCTTCCTTCCTTCCCTTCTTATTTCCTTCCTTCCTTCCATCTGTCCTTCCTCCTTTTCTTCCCTCCTTCCTTTTGCCTGTCTTTCCTTCCTTCCCTTATTTTCTTCTTTCCTTCCTTCCTTCCTTCCTTCCCTCCTTCCTTCCCTTCTTCCTTCCTTCCTTTCATCCATCTGTCCTTCCTACCTTCCTTCCCTCCTTCCTTTTGCCTGTCTTTCATTCCTTCCCTTCTCATTTCTTTCCTTCCTTCCTTCCTTCCCTCCTTCCTTCTTTCCCTCCTTCTTTTTAATGATCCGGCCCACATCAGATCATATTGGTCTGTCTGTGGCCCTTGAATGAAAATGAGTTTGACACCCCTGTACTATAGTTTCCATTGCTGTCTTGTTTTTCTCCAAAGTAAAAAGCAAAATAAATGAAAAGATTCTCGAGTCACAGGAAGAAAAAGTGGCAGCAAAATAATTTAGTAGCCCGAATTTTAGCTGCGGACCCACTGGAGCTGTTCTCTGAGCCCCAGCTGATGAAAATAACAAGTTAATAAAACCATCTGTTAAAATACAGTTCTTGAATATCCTTTTTCTTCTTCTTCTTCTTCCTTTTTTACTGCAGATGTCTTTCACCTTAATGCTCACATATTATATAAGCACATCTCTTTAATTAGAGACAAACTGTGGGGGGCAAAAGTTCCTTCGATTTACCCCGTGAAATGAGTGAACCCTAATCCAAAAGAAAGGGAAAGGTTTTCAGTGACCGAGAAAAGTACCTGTGTGTGTGTGTGTGTGTGTGTGTGTGTGTGTGTGTGTGTGTGTTGTGTTTGTGTATATTTCCCAGCACCATTTATTTTTGAAAGTGGGGTTGGATCGTCTTTGTTTCCTGCTGCTAAGAACACATGTAGTCCATGTGAGGTGTGTTTATTTGCCATATCTGGACTCCATCAAGATTCCAGGGTCTCTCTCTTTGCCTTTTCCACTGTTTATCTTGGTTCAGTGTTTCAACTCAATCTTAATATACTCACTTTTCTAAGAGCCCCTCTGTTCCACTGTTGCAACTGCTGACTGGGAACTAGCCATTACAATCATAATCATAATACGTTTGGCAGCTTTGAGTCGAGTCGTTTTCACAGTGTTCAAGTTCAATATGGTAGAAAAAGTCAGTTTTTGTCAAATATTACCATATTTTAAAATATAATGTCAATAACTATGTATAAATATGTGGAGGTTTCATATAATAATAAATATAATGTAAGTACAAAGATAGACTTTTACTGTAAGTGCACACTTGGCATCTTCCTCCCTTCCATCCTTCAATCCTCCTTTCCTTCCTTCCTTCCTTCCTTCTTCCCTCCATCCTTCCTTCCTTTCTTCCTTCCCTCCTCCCTCCCTCCCTCCCTCCTTCCTTCCTTCCTTCCTCCCTTCCTTCCTTCCTTCCTTCCTTCCTCCCTTCCTCCCTTCCTTCCTCCCTCATGTGGTGATTTCATAAATATAATGTAAGTACAAAGATCGACTTTTAAGTGCACACTTGGCACCTTCCTCCCTTCCATCCTTCCTTCCTCTCTCCTTCCATCCTTCCTTCCTTCCCTCCTTCCCTCCCTCCTTCCTTCCTTCCTTCCTTCCTCTCTTCCTGCCTTTCTTCCTTCCCTCCCTCATGTGTAGATTTCATAAATATAATATAAGTACAAAGATTGGCTTTCTAAATGCACCCTTGGCATAAGACCAGAAGCAGATACCATCAAAGGTTCATGAACACAATTTCAAAGCGGGTCACATTTACTGGGAGGCCATCGAGGTCGTCGATTAGAAGATGGCATCCACATTCAATACAAGAGACCATCCTTGAATCAAGACAGAGGTTCTGATCTCCCCAAATGTATGACCACATATGACTATTATTAATATTACATATGAAGACTGTGAGACGCATTTGTAAGCCACAAAAACTAATGAGGGGACAATTTGTACTTTTTTGGACTGACCTACTTATAATCTAAATGCTTAGATGTCTTTTCATTTGAAATGAATCCAAACTGTTCTCACTCGGAAAGTATTTGAACAACCATGCTGCTTGCACTGGAGAACCGTGCTCGGCTCAGTAGGAACATCAGCAGAATTAGATGGAGCTATCGGGAGGAAAAAAGGGTATGACATTAGCGAGTCTCACGTTACCAGTTTTTCCCTCCAAGACTCTTCTTATAAAGCAGATTCCAAGAAGAAAACTCAACAGCTTCATCTGCCAGCTTTGCACGCTTGTGGCCCGACATGGCAATGAGTAATAAGAGAGAGAACATTTTTTGACTTCCAACAGCATCAAAAAATCCTGCAAGTTGACATCAGTCACTGTAACTGCACACTCATAGTCAGTTAGTGATTCAGACACTAAAGAATGCCAAAAGAAGAAAAAAAAAGAAAAAAGAAGAGGCTAAAGACTGGTCCAGCTCTCTCTCTCTCTCTCTCTCTCTCTCTGTCTCTGTCTCTGTCTCTGTCTCTGTCTCTGTCTCTGTCTCTGTCTCTCTCTCTCTCTCTCTCTCTCTCTCTCTCTCTCTCCCTCTCTCCCTCTCTCTCCCTCTCTCTCTGGGTAAAGTGCTTAGTCACTGCTGATTAAGAGGCACTGCATTACTATAAAGATTCAATTCATTACGAGCGGGGAAGTAACCATGCTGACTCAAGCATTTCTCACGCTGATCCTTGGCTCAGGCCCAGAGTGTGATTCAGGCTGATGAAACAGGTGAATTCTTCAACCCACAGGGCCAATGAGTTAATTTATGTTTCATACAGTTCATCATATGATTTGTGTCTGTCTGTGGTTCAGTTTAGGGAGTTAAAAGTACAAATTGACCCTGTCTGTTTTGACTGTTCCTTCTTTCCTCCCTCCCTTCCTTCTTTCCTCCATCCCCTTTTCTTCCTTCCTTCTTTCCTTCTCTCCTTCCTTGCCTTCCTCCCTTCCTTCTTTCCTCTGTCCTTCCTTCCTCTTTTTCTTTCTCCCTTTCTCCCTCCCTCCCTCCCTCCTTCTTTCCTCCCTCCCTCCTACCTTCCTTATTTCCTCTGTCCTTCCTTCCTTCCTCCATCCCCTTTTCTTCCTTCCTTCCTTCCTTCTTTTCTTCTTTCCTTTCTTTCCTTCCTCTCTCTTCCCTCCCTTCCTTCTTCCCTCCCCCCTACTTCCCCCCTTCCTTCTTTCCTCTGTCCTTCTTTCCTCCCTCCTTTCCTTTCTTCCCTCCCCCCTACATCCCCCCTTCCTTCTTTCCTCTGTCCTTCCTCGCTTCCTCCTTTCCTTCCTTTTTCCTTCCTTCCTCCCTCCCTCCCTCCCTCCCTCCCTCCCTCCCTCCCTCCTTTCCCTTTCCTTCCTCCTTTCCTCCCTTGACTTGAGGACAACAGGAGGGTTAAGGTTAAAGGAAAGATCAGGGTCAAGCTGAAAAGAAGTGAAAACATAGTCTCAGTGACACTTTTTCAACTTCCTGTATAAGTCTTTTTTTAGTGATGTCATTGAACCATTGTTACATAGAGGAAAATTATAATTATAACAAAATAAGCTAGCAAGCTTTGTTTCAATGATTTCAACAAAGCGCCGATGCTGCTGTCTTTTGTCTGGGCGAAGACATTCTCACTTTCTTACGTAAAACTTTCAACTCAATTAAAAACTTATTTCCGTAACCCAGAGGCTACCGAGACCCAACACTGTGAAATTGTCTGAAAATATTATGATCTACTTACAGGACATACTGTATCCTAACTGTAATTAATATGGTCTTATTTAGTCTAGCATGGAATACTTATAATAACTAAAGTTCACTCACTTCCTTCTCTCAGTTCATTGATTTTTATTTTGAGTTTTACAAGAACTTCATCTCCACTTTCCTGCTATACAAAGACAAATAAATGTATCCGTGCCTCAAAATAACTCTTTAGGTTCCAGTCATAATATTGTCAGGCTGAGTTCGGACAGAGTTCTCAGGAAATTAGGAGAACACTGAGGGAAACACTGATGTTTTTTATTTTTTTTTTTGTCCTTGTGCTTCAACCCAAGGCATTTTGAGAACACGCATGAGGGGAACTTAGAAGTACACTGTGCCATGGAAGCCAGGATTGTATTGTGATTTTGAATGGCTTATTCAGATTTTCTTTCGCTCATATATTGAATTTTCGAAGTTTTTCTGCAAGCACCTCTTGCAATAAAAAGGCTGTAACTTGTATTCAGCCTCTCAAGCAAAGGGAACTAATAATCTGTGAGGTTATAGAAGAAGTAGAGGAGAAATTTTTGTCTGGAAATACCTCATCCTCACTTCGAATTTCCCCCCTTTCCTTCTTTATGCTGTGTTGACTTTTCCAGTCACAGAGGAAAAATAAGTGCTCTCTGGAAATCTGAGGACTCAACGTGGTTACCGCAAGTGGTCAAACCTTTCAGCCAGAGCCATTGCTCTCATCTTTCTGCTATGTGCATTTGCATAAGCAAAACCTGAATGAGGAACCATCTGAATCAGCATTTGCAATAGCTGCAGAATGACTGTGGCATTCCAGGTCTGAAAAATATTAGCGCATGGAGCTTCATGACAGAAACTCTACCCTTAGTAACACTGTTGGTCTTAAAGCATAAAACATCCTATAAAAACACCAGTCTGCTGGCAAAGAAAGACATCACATCACACTGACATATATTGTGCACATTCTCAGTGCTCTTTGATAATAGGAAATGGTAAATATGGTAAACTGCTAAATCTTAAATAACTAATAAAACATGCTTAACCCTCCTGTTGTCCTCAAGTCAAGGAAGGAAAGGAGGATGGGAGGAAGGATGGAAGGAAAGGAAGATGGGAGGATGGAATGATGGAAGGAACAAAGGAAGGATGGAAGGATGGAAGGGAGGAAGGAAAGGAAGGAAGGACAGAGGAAAGAAGGAAGGAAGGACGGTGGAAGGGAGGAAGAAAGAGGGAAGGAAGGAAAGATGGATAGAAGGGAGGAAGAAAGAGGGCAGGAAGGAAGAAAGGAAGAAAGACAGACCAGTCAAAACAGACGGGGTCAATTTGACCCGGGAGGACGACACAAAGGTTAAAATTCTACATTTTCTCCTCCAGGTAATGAAGGAGGAACAGATGTGACTTAAAGGTATTTTCCATTCCTAACTGTAGAAGAGCTCTCACTGGGAGATCCAAAAATGTAGTTTTATTTGACTAATGGACACTGGTTCTTGGTCACCACACGTCTGTTAAACCATATGCCAATTAAACACTACTCTGGAGAGTATTTTAGAGGAGAATTCCCAGTAGTCCCTCTGAATCTGAATGATGTGCCCCTAGTCTTATATAATGAATATGCAACAACCTAATGGATTGCAAATGAGGGGGGAATGTTGGAAGAGTGCCACCACAGAAATAGCTGCTAAAACTTTACCCTCCTGCTTCCTTATCACAAGCAGGGCTCTTAATTCAGCTCCATATTCAGGTTATATTTACATTACTATACTTTACTACACTGCAATATGCTGTTTAAGGTTGTGTGTCCAAAAACTATAAGGTCAGTGTACAGTCATAAAGGGACATGCCACATTTCTGAAAGGTATTGGAACTTCTCAAAGGAAGCTAAAAGTAATACACACATATGACCCTTGTGTCGTCCTCCTGGGTCAAATTGACCCCGTCTCTTTTGACTGTTCCTTCCTTCCTTCCTCCTTTCCTTCCTCCTTTCCTTCCTTCTTTCCTCCTTCCTTCCCTCCCTCCCTCCTTACTCCTTCCTGCCGTCCTTCCTTCCTTCCTTCCTCCCTTCCTTCTCTCCTAAATTCCTTCCTCTTTTCGTCCTTACTCCTTTCCTCCCTTGTTCTGTACTTGTCCATCAAAAGTGGGCAGCGTCAGCCCCTCCCGTCTGGTTGTTGTAACACCAAAAGTCTACTGCCAATTTCAAGTCTACAAATCTTTTTTTTTCTTTCTTTCTTTTTTCCAAGGATTTCTTCTTTTATTAGTTTTTTGTGGGCTATCTCAAAACCTCCCTGCATATTTTTGTTATGTTTTCATGACTGCTGTGTGTTGTAACAGTTTCTATTGAGTATACTTTTGCAAAATAAGAGTATTTGTTTCGATATAACAATAGTTTCGCTTGTAACTTAGCATTTTAATAAAGAGGATGTCTGACTAACTTTGACATTTCTTTCATTAAAAGCAAAAAACAAAATCAGTATTTTAAAGCCTGAACAATTGGACAATGAGAAGCTGTGCAGAGAAGAACAGAGAAGCTTTCACATGCAATACTACAGTACAAGCTGCTTCCTGCAATGCACAATGATAAATGATGTGAAACAATATTTTAATAAAGTCTGGGGTTGAAAATAGTGAGCCTATCATTTAAATCAACTTCAACAGTCCTGTGATCTTTTGTCATCTTTCCTAGAAAATAACAGCATTTACATCCAATCTGAGATCTATGTAGTACATCATTCCTCTGGTGCTTGTGTTGCTAGCTGATATTGCTATGTTTAAATCCTAACATATTGCCTTGACAACATCATACCCATAGATATATTATAAAGTCATTGACTGAGTATGTTACCCCCAGCCTCACTTTGTCCTTCATGGCAGCACCCTTAACTTAAACTGTAATTTATTTGTTGTTCACTTGTCACTTTTGTTCGTCATCAGCCGTGCATTTTACCCTCTAGCGATAGCTCATCCGTTTAGCATTGCTTTAAATAAGAAAGATGTTAGCTGAGGAGAGTAATCCCTTCAGCGTGCACAGGATGAAATGCTTTTCAGTAAAATAGAGGCAGTTTCAGCTGATAAATATGGACGATATAGAGTAGATTAAACCGTCCTCTCAGCAAAAACAAGTGAGGCAGACCGACAGGAGTATGCACAGGAACAACCTAAACACTACAGAGATGTTAAAACACTGTGCTCCCATCTACAGGGACATTTTAACACCTCTGTTTTAGGAAGGAAGGAAGGAAGGAAGGATGGAAGGAAGGAAGGATGGAAGAATGAAAGGAAGGAAGGAAGGATGGAAGGATGAAAGGAAGGAAGGAAGGATGGAAGTATGGAAGGATGAAAGGAAGGAAGGAAGGAAGGAAGGAAGGATGGAAGGATAGAAGGGAGGAAGAAAGAGGGAAAGGAGGAAGGAAGGAAGGAAGGAAGGAAGGAAGGATAGAAGGGAGGGAGGAAGGAAGGAAAGAAGGAACAGTCAAAACAGACAGGGTCAATATACTCTGTTCCCATCTCCAGGGACATTTTAACATTTTCTGGTTCAAAGAAAGTCCATCACCTCTGTTTTAGGAAAGGAGGAAGGAAGGAAGGATGGATGGAAGGAAGGAAGGAAGGTTGGAATGACAATCTGACCATTTGATTGTCAGATATTTTGTGATGCAACAGAATGAAAGCTCATGAAGTATTCAAAAGGAAAAGCTAAAAAAAATAAATTACATGTTGACCATTACTGTGATAAACATCGGGGGGGGGGGGGGGGCTGATGATGGTGCCATGTGTATTCAAATGACATGGGGATCACTTTTTCAGATATCTTGCTGAATAAAGGGCAAAAAATAATATACAGGTCTGTCATCATACCACGAGGAATCATCCTCTTGGGATCATAAACCAAAGTTCAAAGTCATATAGTAGAGCTCTAGACTTGTGAATTGGCCTTAGAGAATAATCAAATGTAATTTTAATGGTAAGAATTCAGAGCCCTGAAGGATCTGAAAATGAAATACACTTTGCTTTAGAAGAAGAATAGGGGGGAAATCGGCTTGAAACAATACTTGAAAACAGCGTTGCAATCTTGCCAGCAGTTGTCAGGACGTGCCTTTGCAAAAATGTTCCATTATAAAAACATTGTCCACATAAATATTTCACCCCTCTTAGTGATACCTCGGAGCTTGAGGCTTTCCAAACAATGATTTCCTCTCTTTTTTTTTTTTTTGTATCTGGGATTAGGTGGTGTTTCACAAGTAGAGGGTACTTCACCAAAGAATTGATTAGTCATCTTTTCTAGTCTAACCCCTACATAACATTAAGGTTTCTTTCTCCAGAACTGCTGATTTCCTTCTATTACACAACTGCTATTGACTCTGGGAGGAAAAATGTGGCTCCCTGTGAATGAGACATTTTAATGAATGGAACATATATTAAAGGTTTTCCCTTGGGTTAAGGTTTCCAGTCTGTGAGAATCGCTTAATATGCATGCCTTAGGCCAAGCCCTGAGCACAGTGATCATAGATTATTATTCTGTCTGCTAATGGCTTTATTTCCCCATAGTGGTTATCCTTCTCCCTGCCCTTGTGTCTTTAGCTCACACTTGATTGTGATCTTATGTCGATGTAGAAGGTATTTTATTTTGAAGGATTGAGGATTGTAGTTGGTGAACCTGTTAACCTTTGTGTCGTCCTCCCGGGTCAAATTGACCCTGTCTGTCATGGCTGTTCCTTCTTTACTCTTTTACTTCCTTCCTTCCTTCCTTCCTTCCTTCCTCCATCCCCTTTTCTTCCTTCCTTCTGTCCTTCCCTCCTTTCTTTCCTTCCTCCCTTCCTTCCTTCCTCTTTTCCTTTCTCCTTTTCTCCCTCCCTCTGTCCTTCTTTCCTCCCTCCCTCCTACCTTCCTTATTTCCTCTGTTCTACCTTCCTTCCTTCCTTCCTTCCTTCTCTCCTTCCTTCCTTCTTCCTTCCTCCCTCCTTCTCTTTCTTTCCTTCCTCTCTCTTCCCTCCCTCCTTCTTTCCTCCCTCCTACTTCCCCCCTTCCTTCTTTCCTCCCTCCTTTCCTTTTTCTTTCCTCCCTCCCTCCCTCCTACCTTCCTTCTTTCCTCTATCCTTCCTCCCTTCCTCCTTTCATTCCTTTTTCCTTCCTCCCTATTAATCCAAGATGACACTGGGAGGAAGTGATAAACTTGGCTCTTGTTTGATGGCATCCGAGGGTGAATAATGCAGCCTCATCACGACAGGAAGCTACTTCTGTTCCTTCCCAGTGTATCATGAAGGCTGTTGTCTCTTGTCTCTTTTTTTTTTTTTTTTTTTAATGGAGCTAGCAGGGGCGAGGGGCAGAGATGTACTGTAGATTCACCCGGGTGATGCTTATGTTCGCCTTAGGAATGTAGAGTTGACACCCTCATCACACCCACCCACGACAGCAAGGCTGATGCCTCAGGGGGAAGGCCCAGTTGTCATTTGTAATCTTTCATAAGTATGGGGGGGGGGGGGAGTTTTTTCTTCGAGAAACAAGGGAGACCCGTTGTCCTACATGTGGATTATGTCACATGAGCTGTCGTGTTCACATCAATATAAACAAGCTTGTAACAGTCAGAGACATTTATTTTAATTTAATCAGCATTGGGAGACTAATGATGTTTTGACGTTTGCATGATTTGTAGGAATTCAAACAAAACGTCTCATTTTCACAATAAAGAGAAGTAAAGGTGATGAAGTCATGCTGTGAATTGAAATATAGTTGATTTGCTGTTGAAAGTAGTACTGTGAGCAGGTGTTAGTATACCCCCTGTCTTCAGGTCTATTACATGACACTCTCAGTGACACTTACAAATCTTAGGTTAACTATAGAGACACTCTGTAACCCAATCATCCCCTCTTGAGTGATCATTTGAGTGCCTACTCACTACTTCAGCAAGTCTAGCCTCAAACTGATTCATCTTGGAAATGGGTGATGAGGAAAGAGAAAAATGCGTGGATGGCGCATGAAATGGAAATAAATCAAAAATACACGGTCAAGTGGGCATTCATGAAAAATCACATCATGTGAAACTGCTGATCCTTTGCAGACTGTGGTAACGCTGGTATGTTGGAGGCTGTGAAAAAAGATGTGTATTTTATCTTGTCTGGTCTTTTAGCATATTCAAAGTAATACAGTCAAAGCTAATGTATTCATGTGGTTGCAACAAGCCATTTTCACTGTACAATGTAACTCAGGGGGGTCAAACATGCGGCCTGTGGGCCAGAACTGGCCCGCCGAGAGGTCTAATCTGGCCCAGTTTCCTTCTTCCTCTTTTCCTTCCTTCCATCTGTCCTTCCTACCTTTCTTCCTTCATTCCTTCCTTCTGATCTTCCCTAGCTTCCTTCCTTCCACCTGTCTTTCTTCCCTTCCTTCCTTCCTTCCTTCCTTCCGATCTTCCCTTCCTTCCTTCCTTCCGATCTTCTTTTCCTTCCTTCCTTTCCCTCTGTCCTTCTTACCTTTCTTCCTTCATTCCTTCCTTCCAATCTTCTTTCCCTTCCTTCTTTTCCTTCCTTCCTTTCCATCTGTCTTTCTCTCCTCCTTTCCTTCCTTCCTTCCTTCATTCATTCATTCATTCCTTCCTTCTAATCTTCTTTTCCTTCCTTCCTTTCCCTCTGTCCTTCATCTCTTCCTTCCTTCCGATCTTCCCTTCCGTCCTTCCTTACTCCCTTCTTGTCTTCTCTTCTCCTCCTTCCATCTGTCCTTGCTCCCTTTCTTCCTTCCTTCCATCTTTTCTTCCTCCCTTTCTTCCTTCCATCTTTCCTTCCTGTATTTTGTTCCTTCTCCTTCTTTTCCTTCCGTCCTTCCTTCCTTTCAATGATCTGGCCCACATGAGATCAAATTGGGATGTATGTGGCCCTTGAATGAAAATGAGTTTGACACCTCTGATGTAACTGTAGCTTTGACTGTTTGAGTTGAGTCTGAGTAATGTCTCCTCTCTTCCGAATAATCTTATCTAAAGGTTTACAACCTGCCCTGTCAGACTTATGAACCTGACAACTAATCAATTCATCAGCATTGATGAAAATCTGCAGAAATGTCACGGTGATACATTATAGGCATAAAACCCAAAAATGGAAAAACAAGAGCTTGAAAATCATCAATTCAAATGAGTCCCAATGTTTTCCTTTTATATTCATTCTGCAGAGGCACACTGCTGCTGCAAAATTATGAGCGCCGCTGCTAAAATTTCATACAATCATTAATATCTGTGAGCTACTAATGATTTTCACTCACACACTGTGCAAGCAAGATGACACCCTAGTTACTACTGAACCGTTTCGAGTCTTCCTCCCTGTCCTCATTCTATATAGGACATCTAGGTTAAAGGTATAAGAGTAGCAGTAGCACCATTGAGAAATAAGGCAGTAAACATATTTGAAATCTTACTGCCCTCTTCATGCTCTTGAAAAGCTAAATCCTGCCTGTATAATTATCTGAGCCACTACAGAGTTTTAGAGATCCCTGAATGGTTTTCTGCCCCATTACATAAACTCCAGCGTCCCTTGGAAGTTAGAGAGAGTGAAGAAGGGAAACTTGATGGCTTCAGTGAAAGACTCTTATCAGTGTATTCCTCAGTGCAGTGCTCCGCCGCAGCATGGACTGGACTGCTGCCATCGCTGTTGGGACTCAGACAGACAGAGAGAGGCTTCTGGCATGAACACGGCTCCTTCCTCAGTACTTTATAGCTGGCTGCTGATTGTTTGCTTCATCGGGAGGCATGCTACAACAAACAGGGGGCCTCAGCAGCAGATAGAGGCTGCACTTCAAAACATGCTCGTGCTCTCCCACGCCACCAAGCTGTTCCCCGTAAATGCTTAGCAGGGCACGAACATATGCTTGTGTTGGCATCCTGTTACAATGCAGCCGTTTGCCGGTTGGGTTACACATCTTAAACATTGTGTGAGGATACTGAATTAACACTGTGATCGTATATATCACACCTTCAGCAGACTGTAAATCACTCTTAAATTAGCCCACCACTCCCTTTTCCACAGTTAGATTTTAAAGCTTCTTAACCCCTCCTGTTGTCCTCAGGTCAAAGAAGGAAGGAAGGAAGGAAGGAAGGAAGGAAGGAAGGAAGGAAGGAAGGAATTTAGGAGAGAAGGAAGGGAGGAAGGAGGAAGGCAAAGGAGGAAGGAAGGAAGGAAGGAAAGGAAAGAAGGAAGGAAGGAAGTACAGGAGGAAGGAGGAAAAGAGGAAGGAAGGAAAGAAGGAAAGAAAGGAATAAGGAGGGAGCGAGGAAAGAAATGAGGGAGGGAGGGAGGAAGGAAAGGAGGAAGGAAGGAAGGAAGGAAGGAAGGAAGGAAAGAAAGGAGGAAAAGAGGAACAGAGGAAGGAAGGAAGGAGGGAGGAAGGAAGCAAGGAAAGATGGATGGAAGGATGGAAGGAAGGAGGAAGGAGCAAAGAAAGAGGAGAGGAGGGGAAGAAGGAAGGAAAAATTAAAGAAAGAGGGAAGAAGGAAGGAAAGAAGGAACAGTTAATAGTATCGGCTGTAAAGAGGAAAACATTTTATTCCAGTGAAAGTCTCTAGTTGTAGTTTCTATCTTGGTAACTTTGATTCAGTCTTAGGTGTTGCTGTGATTTTAAATATTTTAAATTACCCTTAAGATACATATGCATTAAAAAACCAAATTAAAGACCACTTAATTGATTTACCCAGGACAACCATGAGAATACGGGGGCTGAGCGCGCCCCCCTTTGGTCTCTGAACACCTTTAGCAGTAGTAAAACGCTATTAGGCAGGGTGCCCCACATCGTATTTCACACTCGGAGAAATATTCTCTTTATATGAATGCCAATACATCCCACTTTAACCAGGCTCGGAGGACGCTCATCGTAGTATATCAAAATGACTGGATGTTCTGAGAGCCTGGTTTGCTGCCCAGGATGTGGGTAGTGCCACATTTAAAGGTACAGTTTGGGCCTACGGACAGACTTACTCTGCTGGAGACTTCACTATTTATTCATTTAAGTGATTAAAAAGATTACTTTGAGTTATTGAAATATTAAAAACTCACAGTTTTATCAAGTAGACTTTTTTTAATCTTCATTTTTTCCCCCACTTCATTGGAGGCAAATAACCTAAAAAAAAAAAAAAAGCAAGTAATAATGAAATGTAGAAAATGAACACTACATTAGGTGCACAACAGTACTAATGCTTCTACTGTTGCATTATGGGTAAAAATGTGATCTCCTGTTCCTCTGCAGTGGTTTTGTCCTCCCGGGTCAAATTGACCCCGTCTGTTTTGACTGTTCCTTCTTTCCTCCCTTACTTCCTTCCTTCCGTCTGTCCTTCCTCCCTCCTTCTCTCTTTCTTTCCTTCCTCTCTTTCCTCCCATTCCTTCTTTCCTTCCTCCATCTCCCTTTCTTCCTTCCTTCTGTCCCCCCCTCCTTCCTCCCTTCCATTTTTCCTCCCTTCCTCCTTCTCTTCCTTTCCTCCCCATTACCTTCCTTCCTTCCTCTTTTCCTTTCTCCCTCCATCCCTCCCTCCCTCCCTCCCTCCTTTCTTCTTTCCCCCAACCTTCCTACCTTCCTTCCCTTCTTCTTTCCTTTCCTTTCCTTTCCTTTCCTTCTTCCTTCTTCCTCCCTTCCTTCCTTGACTCGAGGACAACAGGAGCGTTGATTGACAAACAGAGACCACTTGACCACGTGGAAACAAACCTATGCCCTGGAGAATAACCGATCGTGTTGTTGAGTTCAGTTTTTTAAATTATGAGCTCAAAGAATATTGAGAGTGACCTGGCAGCATGAGCGAATCGATTCAGTAGCTAGATAATCAGACACATTGGACAGGAGATGGTTCCTGCCATTCATCATTTAGCCAAAGACAGGTCCGTGCCAATTTGACATCACATCATTTATCATAAACATTAGTAACCTGAGTAATGCAAGACAACATAATGACTTTATCAATAACTCATCATCTGTGACCAGTACATCAAAAGAAGAGTTTGCAGGACTCCATTATTATCTGCGCACAGTTTACGGCTTGTCAAACAAAGGACCACAATTAGTTGATTGGAGCCATATCTCACCACTGCACTGCACATAACTGCATATCGGCATGGAAATAAGAAATCAGCCACTTCTATGTGCCCTCGGTTGCCTAGATTTTAAAGCTTCTTAACCCTCCTGTTCTCCTCAGGTCAAGGAAGGAAGGAAGGAAGTACAGGAGGAAGGAGGAAAAGAGGAAGGAAGGAAGGGAGGAAGGGAGGAAGGAAGGAAGGAAGGAAGAAAGGGAGGAAGGAAGGAAGGAAAGGAATAAGGAAGAAAAATGAAGGAATTTAGGAGAGAAGGAAGGGAGGAAGGAAAGGAGGAAGGACGAAAAGAGGAAGGAATTTAGGAGAGAAGGAAGGGAGGAAGGGAAGGAGTAAGGGTGAAAAGAGGAAGGAATTTAGGAGAGAAGGGAGGAAGGAAAAGGAGGAAGGAAGGAAAGAAGGTGAAGATGGAAGGTTGATTGGAGCCATATCTCACCACTGCAGTGCACATAACTGCATATCGGCATGGAAATAAGAAATCAGCCACTTCTATGTGCCCTTGGTTGCCTAGATTTTAAAGCTTCTTCACACTCCTGTTGTCCTCAGGTCAAGGAAGGAAGGAAGGAAGGAAGTACAGGAGGAAGGAGGAAAAGAGGAAGGAAGGAAGGAAGGGAGAAAGGGAGAAAGGAAGGAAAGGAATAAGGACGAAAAGAGGAAGGAATTTAGGAGAGAAGGAAGGGAGGAAGGAAAGGAGGAAGGAAGCAAGCAAGGGAAGAAGGAAGGAAGGAAGGTTGATTGGAGCCATATCTCACCACTGCAGTGCACATAACTGCATATCGGCATGGAAATAAGAAATCTGCCACTTCTATGTGCCCTCGGTTGCCTAAGAGTAGCAGTCACATTAGGCTGATGAAAATCTCATTACAATGACAATACACAATTGAGTGGAGAAAGGCCTTGTTTGCCGCACAAAACACCGTCAAAAGAAATACTACAGCAGGACATCTCGTTGACATACAAATGAGATTTTAATCTGTGAGATGAGATCATGAAGCCTGAAGCCATTTGTCATCTCCTTATTTGCACTCGCTTGCTTTTTTTTCCTTCTCCTTCTTCTTCTTCTTCTTCTTAGATAGAGCTATCTATTAAATGGCCGAAAGGAAGTGGTCATGCAGCAGAAACAGAAGATGATGTTGGCTGCTGCTTCCTCTGAGCAATGAGATTTCACCAGATTAAAAAAAAAAAAAAAAGAAAGAAAAGAAGAAGAAGAAGAAGAAGCAGTGTGCTGATAATGGAATAGCAGATTCATTCAGCACAGACTCTAATCGAACTCTGCTGTATGTCCTTTTGGCTTCTTGTTGCTAAGCATCTTGGAGCATAGGTGTTGGTCTCTCCTCTTTGTCTTTTGTCTCTCTCTCTCTCTCTCTCTCTCTCTCTGTGTCTTTTTCTCTGTCTGTTCAGCCATGGTGACTATTGTTGCTCATGCTAAGTGCCTCATTTTTTCTTGTTGTGTTCTGCCAAAACAAACTGCGGTCGCCGCTGCCAGAGACATTAAACACATCTCTTCCTGTGCACCAAAGCATTTTTCACCAGGAGGATCTCCCTGACTCCACAAAGCTTTGATGATCTGGCTATATGTGGAATCATATTGGTTGCCAACTGAGAGCGGCAAAACAGACATTTGTTCATAAATGGGTAGAGGACTGGGAAAATGAGTGAGGACTTTCGGTTCCACATACGCATCATTGCACAAGTTCGTTCGTTGGGTTGAATGAATGAATCATTTGCAGCGCAGTTCATTAAAGAGCTATTGTTTTTAGAAGTTTTGCAAGTAGTGATATGGGAAGGATGGGAAAGGAAAGACCAACAAAATGTTATTCAAATAGGACTGAACAGTTTTATGGAATTTGTCGACAGCGAGAAAAAGGCATCACCAGACGAATCGTTTAAGCTTATTAACAAAATAGCAATTAATAACTTCAGCCTCTTACAAATGCCGCCATACTGTACAGCCTAAATAGCCTTAGTAAGGGATTCAGATTAGATGAGCAGATCCAATACAGGACGCAGACTTCAAATCCTACCGAGCCAACTGCACTAGATACTAACATACTTTATTTAAATGGGATAATTAACATTGTTAGAGATCATAGTTTGGGTTAAAATGACTTTGTTTATGTATAAGAGAACCATGGTAAAGTCCACAGTTGGGTTATATCATCCATCCACCCCCCCCTCCTTCGACATGTCAGCATATAGTGATGGTTACGTCATCTGAATTGCACCCCTGCTGTCATAATTACAATGCTACATAGATAGCATCTGTTACTCAAATGTAGTTTTGGGGTTTTCTTGGGACTGTCCCTTTAAAGATAATAATGATAAATGGTTTGATCTGATTTATATTTAACTTGAAATAAGAAAATGTTGAGTCACCAAAAATATCTGCAGGTTAAAAAGAGGAAGGGATTTAGGAGAGAATGAACGGAGGGAGGAAAGGAAGAAGGAAGGAAGGAAGGAAGGAAGGAAAGAAAGGAGTAAGGATGGAGGGAGGAAAGAAAGGCTTAAGGAGGGAGGGAGGAAGGAAGGAAGGAAAGAAAGAAAGGAGTAAGGAAGAAGGGAGGAAGGAAGGAAGGAAAGAAAGGAGTAAGGAGGGAGGAAGGAAGGAAGAAAGGAAAGGAGGGAGTTAGGGAGGGAGGGAGGAAGGAAGGAAGGAAGGAAAGGAGTAAGGAGGGACGGAGGAAAGAAAGGAGTAATGAGGAAGGAAGAATGGAAGGAAGGAAAGGAGGAAGGAAGGAAGAAAGGAAGGACGCAAGGAAAGAGGGGAGGAGGGGAAGAAGGAAGGAACAATTAAAGAAAGAGGGAAGAAGGAAGGAAAGAAGGAACAAAACCAAATGTTTTAGACACACATATTGTACAGTAACAACCTCCAAATCCTAAACATCCAGCTACCAACTCTCAATATTGAGTTTAGAAACTTGGTTGAGTTGAGTTTTAAAAAGTGTGGGAACACTGTGTACTTGACATGAAAATTTAGTACGGAGCTGCAGGACAACTGGATATAAATAAACCTTTAGTTATCCAATACCCAAAACCCAAAATATCACGTTAAATCATCATGACTCGTGGCTTTAATAGACTTTGTTCTGTCTTTATCTTTACACTGCCCTTCACTCTAACCCTGCACCTAAAAAAAATAAAAAAAATAAAAAAAAAGGTCTGTCACTTAGGTAATTGGTGTTATTTTTGTAGCTTTTATAATGGCCTGGAATGGCATATGTGCTCTGAGAGAATGGGCTACCACAATGGAGGAAAAAAAGGATAGAAAAAAAAGAGAAAGAGCTTTTCTGATAATGGACAACAACTCAGTCAGGGCAGCACTCACACTGTACAGTCTGTCTTTTTACCAACTGCCTCCCTCCCTCCCTCCCTCTCTCCCTCTCTCTCCTCTTACCATCATCCCTCATCCATGTTTGTGTTGGAGGTGGAGCACTGCTGGCTGTGAAGCAACTGTTTCTTCTTAGGTTTGGGATTTTCTTCCTCCCTATCTCTTTCTTTCCTCCCATTGATCCCATTTCTTGTCACGTATCCAGCCCTGCTTATCCCTCACTCGCACAAACACCCCCATCCACTTTATATCCTCCCTTCTTCCCTCCATCCCTCAGCAAATTCTACCTGCCTCCTGCCTATCGAGACAGAAGTGATCCTAAGCTCTTCACTTCTGCCAATGTAAGAGGAGAAGGGGAGAAAGACACGGATTGAGCTTCAACATGTGGCAGGATTAACAACCTGTAAAAAGTAAAATGTCAGTACAAAGCCGCTAATTAGTATATTGATATGCTACCACTTCAATTAAGTACCTGAATATGTTGTATGCTGTTTATTTTGGAAGGAGCTAATACCAGCATTAACCCCTTCACTATTATAATTACTAAATTTACACTATCCTGTCGATGGTGACTATGTTAGCTTATCATTCTTATTCTGGGCTTTTAGACAAGATTAATAAAAAAGTAATGCAATCAATTGGCTATCAATTATCACATGTCATTAGATGCATCACTAAGTTTTAACCTCCTATGACCCTACGATTACATTTTGGGTTTGCTAGATCTTGTACTTCATTCTGCTTAACTTTAACCTGTTGTCCTCATTTGCATACGTTTTTTTGTGCCACCTAGTGGTAGCAAAAGAACATTGCAGTGTAAAAATCAATGTAAAAATGATATGGCAAGCATCTTAGCGAAGTCAATGAACAACCGATCATGTATAAAACCCTATTAACCCTTGTGTCGTCCTCCCGGGTCAAATTGACCCTGTCCATTTTGACTGTTCCTTCCCTCTTTCCTCCCTCCTTTCCTTCGTTCCCTCCTTCTCTCTTTCTTTCCTCCCACCTTCCTTCTTCCTTCTTCCATCCTTTCCTTCCCTCCTTTCCTTCCTTCTTCCTTCTTCCATCCTTTCCTTCCCTCCTTTCCTTCCTTCCTCCCTCTTTTCCTTCCTTCCTCCTTCCTCCCTCCCTTCCTTCCTTGACTCAAGGACAACAGCTGCATTAAAGAGGCCTGCGTATCTTAACAACCTAAAAAATATAGTATGTTCATTGTGCACCCATTCTGTCGAGCTTGCATCTCGTTTGAGCGGCTTGGAAAAAAAAAAATACAAAAAAACACAAAAGCACACGTTGTGCATTTGACAAGTCTGGGGCTGATAAACACCTCGTCCAATTTCATTGTTCCCATTCAAGGACCGTGATTTAAGTCTGTTTTAGTCCATTAACTACAAATCACATATAGGTATGCGTCACATCATTACAAACTATTTTCCAAAACATTTCACCTTCCAAAGCAGCTTGTTATTTCAGGATAATATAGAAAACTTACTCGCAACGGTTTAAATTCACTTGACAGGAACGTTTTCTCCCTCTTTTTTTTTTTTTTTTTACTTGAATGCAACAACACCTTTAACTTCCTGAGACCCGAGCTTTTATTTGATATGTGTTTAATTTAATTTCTCCTAGATATTTGGATAGGAAGTACAGAAAGTACAGGAAGTACAAAAACTAAGCAGGAAGTAGTTTTTGAAATGAATAATATGCTTACATTTTTATAGCATATCAAACAACAAATGTTATTATTGCAGCTATTTGAAGCATCTCATATTTTATGCTCATATTATCTTTCCCTCCCTCCTTCTCTCTTTCCTTCCTTCCTTTCCTCCCTCCCTTCCTCCTTCATCCTTTCCTTCTTTCTTCCTCCCTTCCTTCCTTCTGTCCTTCTTTCCTCTCTCTCTCATTCCTTCCTTCTGTCCTTCTTTCCTCTCTCTCTCATTCCTCCCTTCCTTCCTTTCCTCCCTCCCTCCTTCTCTCTTTCCTTCCTTCCCTCCCTCCCTCCGTCCTTCCTCCCTCCCTTCCTTCCTGCCTCCCTTCCTCCCTCCTTTCCTTCCTTCTTCCTCCCTTCCTTCCTCCCTTCCTTCCTTCCTGCCTTCCTGCCTTCCTTCCCTCCTCCTTTCCTTCCTTCTTCCTCCTTTCCTTCCTTCTTCCTCCTTTCCTTCCTTCTTCCTCCCTTTCTTACTTCCTTCCTTGACTCGAGGACAACAGGAGGGTTAATCTTTCAAGTACATCTATTTAAATCTTTCAAGTACCAATTTTAAATACAGTAACAATAACACCTTAAAAAAATGGCAGCATTTCTTTATCTTTCATAAAGCTGTTATCTGTGACTCAAACACTTTCCCATTCGTACGTTCTAGTTTTACAGCTGCTCACTTGTGCTTTTAACCAAACTGCTACTTAATCAAAGATGCAGAAAGAATGCAGAACATTGCCTTGAGAGGGACTGCCAGCTGAATAAGCCTCTTTGTCTGTCCACACTTTATTCCTTTAGTATCCCCATCATGTCTGAGACTGGATCCATCCTTCACCAGACAACATCAAGCCTCAGCTGAGAGAAACATGCTGCCTCAGATTTGTGGCTGTAAACTGTCCCAGATACCCCTGTGGGCACCGACATTGTAGCAGGTGTATCTTACTAGGAATCAGAAGCGTGTTTATGCCTCTGTGACTGAGCTCGCTGAGTAATATCGTTAAGGTCTGCCCTCCAGACCTTGCTAATGGCATGGTTTGTGTCAGGAAAAAGCTTTGTGACAAAAGAGAGGTCTGGTCTCCGGCTTTATCACAATATACAGCTTAGAGTACACAGGCTTGTATATTTCCGTAGAAACCTTTCAATAATAGGAAGTACGAGGTATTTTTGTCTTGAGAAGCAGGATGTGACAGTGCTGCTTATTTTGCCCTCCATTAAGTGACTGTTTAATTACCTTCACTTCTCTCTGATTGCCTTGTGTTTTTCATTCAAATTTTACCACTGAGGTTTTTTGGGGGGGTTTTTTTACCATCAGCAAGTTTCTATCATGTTTTAACCCGAGGATTTTTATTCAAGATGACACATTTTCAACTCAAACCAACATGTCTTTGCCTCAATTTGTGCTGCCCGATGCAAATTTGCATATTTTCCCCATCCATTTGTGCTCTTTCTACTGACATTATCATGTGCCTCTAAAAATTTGTATTGGACTTTCATGCCTTAAAAATGATGTATGTGTAATGCACCAAACAGTGTATCTTTTTCACCAAGTCTCCATATGCCCTTGCCCCAGAGTGTATTATCAATCTCTCCCAAAAAAAATATAGGAAAATGAAAATACATGTGAGTGTTAAAGTGCAGGCAGAGTGAATCACCTGTACTGGACGCCTGTTGTCAAGGCTGGCTCAGAGATCTGTCTGGAGGAATTTGCAAATGCTGCAGTTGTGTCTGACATGACAGCTTTCCTCCGAGGGGTTAAGCATCATTCATATTCATGAGAGCGATGTTAGAGAGCTGCTGGGAGACGAGCAGTCTGTGAAACAACTACAAGGCTGTTTAGACCGAGTCCCTTCCTGCTCAACATTTCTGACAGAAATGTCATGTCTTTTTTTTCCGCAGTGATATTCACCCAATCCAAAACTCATATATGCCATTCATGGAAATTATCAACATCTCAACAACTGTATTTAGAAAAAGCCAAATCAATACTGTACTTAAGAGGTACCTCAAACTCGGTTGTCTTTTATTGAAGGTGATGTTTTCATGCAGGCAGGCTCTTCTTGTAGACATGTTAAGTGTAATCCTTCAATTTTATGTCCATCTCCAGGGCTATTTGTTCATTGTTGTTTTGCATCTGGACTGTAATTACCAAAGATCACCTGCCAATCAAACACTATGGCCAGCTCTGAGAGGCAGTTTCTTTGTATTTTTAATGAATGAAGATTGAAGTAGTGCCTCTTTGGCCATACTTTCAGTGTGTTTGTTAATGTCACATACTAATAATCCTCTTATAATATGTCATATAATATAAGGCAGACATTCAGCTGGTACAAATAGACTTTTGATGTGATCATTGTACTTGGATATGAAGACTATAAAACATACCTGAGTTTTTAATACAGTTTGAACATAATAATACACAATGGGAAGTCTGAGTACCTTTCCAAGCCCCACATCCTCCACCCATCCTCTTGATAGTTACTTGTCCAAATACAGGGCTGTGCAGTAGCCAGTGTGAGACGCCAAACCTCTGTGTGTGTGTTTGTGTGGAGGGGGGGCGTGGCACTTGAAAAATGAGGTATAATGAGATATTTACAACTGAGATTTGTAAACAAATTGTGTGAATGCGAATCAAGGTTATTTGGCATGAAATGTCAGAAATAGAATTAGGTTTTTGGCTTGAAGACCATTAACCATAATTTATTGAGATTAGTCCAGGCCTGCTGGCAGTTGCTACACAATGTGCAATGTGTTTTCCTGTTCATGTTAACGCCAGCTTAATTCAGTCCTGTTAAATTGTATCTTTCTTTTAAAAAATGTCTCTTTTCTACTGTAGGATATCCAACAAAAAAAAAAAAAAAAAAAAACACCCAATAATACCAAACAGGAATCGAGGAACAAGACTAAAAGTCAAATGCTCCCTTAAGAGTGCAATGTTTCATAGCTCAGCACAATATGAAAGTGTTTGATGCAACATAATGAGGATTTAGCTTTTCTTAGAACTGTGCCAGCAATGGAGCTAAAAATGTAAACACTTTTTCAGACAATGCATGATGCCAGCGGGAAGATCATGGCCATTAAAATCAACAGGGTTCATGCCCTCGGAAATTGAATGTGCTCAGTAAATTTCAAAGAGATTGTGCTATTTGATTTAAAAGACATTGTGGGCCCTATTGTCCCGCAGGCACAAGGCTCAAACTGGTCTGAACACAATTTCTATGCAGTTTTCCTGAGATTTAAGTCTACTTCTTGTGGAGAGGCACAGCTGAGGCTCTACACATGCAGATTTGGTCGTGCAGTGCAAGATTGGTGCTAGTTTTTGGGGGGGTTAACCACCTCTTATTGCACTCCAGTAGCTGGGTGATTGTCATGGTGTAAATTGACACGAACATCTCAAAATTCACAAAACAGCTCTCATTCATGTTAAGGTTTGAGTTTGACCATAGACTGTATAAAAGAAATGGAAGTAACAGCCGTGACGTCACCCATTGGTTTGTGGACTGCTGCTCGGAAGCCAATAGTTGAATCTGGGCAGCGCCATCTTGAACATTTCAGGTGCATGCTGGGAAAAATAAAAACACAAATTCTACTTATATGGGCATGAGGCGGAGCCATGGGCAGAGCGGGGAGGTTGCTATAGTTGCGAGGGTTGGATCTCCAGGACATTGGTCAATCAACCTGTCAATCAGGACGTAGCCACGCCCTAATGCATACCCTGCTTTATCGTCAAATATAAAATCAGGGAGGCCAAAATGTCCCAAATGAACATCATACTGCATTGAAGAAGGCTTTAAACTAGCGATTGAGACCATAAACACATTTTGAAAACATTTACTGAGGTTAGAAATCAAGTGAGAAGTTGGTTAATCCTCCATTGACTTGTATAGAGACGGTCGCCCCCTGGTGGCCTTTTGATAGAATGCAGTTCTAAGTTACTTCTGCATTGGCCTCATTTCAGAGGACCGGAGCTCCCCGCCTGAGTTTGACCCTCTCATTTTAACGTTTTTTTTTTCATGCAGATTGACATGGGACTAAAAACACAATTATTACTTGCAATTAATTACTATTTTTATGGAAGATTCAACCCATTAATATCATCCAACTGAGCACAATCATTGCATTACGTCTCCAACAGCAACTTTTTCTTTGTTTATTGAGCAGCTGTAGTCATTACATGCTTTGTTCATTCTAAGAAAAATAAAGCAGAACTGGGAATAATATAGTATGTGGAACTGGACAATTATCTGCAAAAGGCTCCACAGTTCACATCTCACAACGGTCAGGATGGTAATAGCAGTAATGCATCACTCTTGAGTTTGAAACTGTCCTCTGCTCTTGGAGTGCTGGTGTCTTTTCCATGAAATAATATTAGTCATTCCAAATAAGTATAATAACATCCAGAAAAAGAAAAAAGTCCAAATCGCAGGGTGAGCTTTTGAAAAAACTGCCAAAGTGACACTTAAGTGAAATATTTTCTAAATCCTAAGAATGATGATTCATGCCATGATTCAGAGTGGCAACGGACATTCAGAGACTTTGAATTGGCTCTCCAGTTGTTATAAAAAAAAAAGAAAAAAGGAAAATGAGTGAGGAAGGGAAGGAGTGTTAAAGGCACAGTTGCTGCATTGAACTGATGAATTCAATAATTCAGAGAGAAATTACTCTTCAGAAGAGAGAAGTGAATAATTCAGATTATTATTACTTAAAATGACTATCAGCTGCAGAATGATTAATTTAACATCTGGATTAATAGCGACTGTCGGTTTACATCTGCGGGTGATGGCTTTTCACTTACCCTTTACTCATTTTAAGAAAGGGATAGCCCTGTGCTGAATTTGAGGCTCAGTACCGGTTCACTTGCTGGGCTGTGTGCTATAAAAAAAAAAAAGAAAAACACAATCTGGTGAGCTTCAAATCTCAGAGTTTGACTTTTGTGGGTGACAGCACAATGCAGCGAGTGCAGTCTGCTGTTAAACCGTTGAGATAATTGAAGGAGACGCGTCAACTGTGCAAACCATAATCACTTGAAAATGTGGATGGGGATAGTCATCTCAGCCATCTCAGCCATATCAGCAAGAGACCTGCTATTCTTGAAGCTGTATATCATGTGGTGGGTAAATATGAAGAAGCACTGAAGCAGTTATGTGATGAAAAATGTAGACAACAAGATGAGGAAGTAAATCTACAAGTTAAAGAGCTGAGATTGTGGCCAAAAGGTCAAAAACTCAAATCAGCAATCACCAAACTGAAAGGAGAAAGTTAATGAGTAACTCTCTCCTGACTGACTTTAAGAGTCCTTGAGCAAGGCTTTCAACCCTTAACTCTTCTTCTGGAGTGGTGAAAGACTGAACTATGCTTCGTGGGGTAATTAAAGTCACTTCATATATAGATTTTCTAGCTAATTATTATCTTTCATGTCTTTATGGTGTCAAGTAGTATCAAGCAGCATGTCACTTTGCTATTTTCTAAATGTAGAAACAGCTTTATTTATAACACCAGGCAAAAGTTTGGACACATGACTGTAGAACAGGGGTGTCAAACATGCGGCCCGTGGGCCAGAACCGGCCCGCTGAAGAGTCCAATCTGGCCCACTTTCCTTCCTGTCTTGTCTTCCTTCCATCTGTCCTTCCTCCCTTCCTTCCTTCAATATTTCCTTCCTTTCTTCCTTCTTTCCTTACTGTCTTCTCTCCTCGTCCTTACATCCTTCCATCTGTCCTTCCTCCCTTCTTTCCTTCCTTACTTCCATCCTTGCATCTTTCCTTCCTTCCTTCCTTCCTTCCTTCCTGCCTTCCAGGATTAAAAGATGGAAGGAAGAACCTCCTTCCATCTTTTAATCCTGTCTTCCTTCCTTCCTTCCTTCCTTGCATCTTTCCTTCCTTCCTTCCTTCCTTCCTTCCTTCCAGCCCACATAAGATCAAATTGGGCTGTATGTGGCCCTTGAATGAAGATGAGTTTGACCCCCCTGCTGTAGACTGTGTATCAGACTTTTTTTTATTACAGGCTGTGCCAAAGCTTGGATTAAAACTGGGCAGGTGCTTCCAAATTCCTGTCTTGTTTTTGCTTCCTGTGTAGTAATGTGTTTTTTCTTGCTTTGTAAACCAAGTATTACAAGTCTCACATATTCTGACTAAAGACAGCAATACATACCCAATCCCTACTACAAGGACGACCGAGATAAATGGCAAACTGAACCAATTTTTGCCAAGATTTAAAAAATGCATAATCAGAGGCTTCAACAGGCTTCAACACTTCCCTAAATGACTACTGTAGTTATTTTCTTTCTGCTTTATTTTTACATTGAGTCCATGCTGACCGAGTTCAGTCAGCACCTTAGGTCATCAGCTCATCTTTTGACTGGTACTGTAGGCCTATATCAGACTTTTTTATTTTTACAAGCTGTGCCAAAGCTTGGATTAAAACTAGGCAGGTGCTTCCAAATGTCCACTAACATCACACTCTCTGTCTTGTTTTTGCTTCCTGTGTAGTAACAAACAAAGGAAATTACATGTCTCACATATTCTGACTAAAGACAGCAATACATACCCAACCCCTGCTACAAGGACGACCGAGATAAATGGCAAACTGATTATTCTTATTTTCAGTTTAAAAAATGCACATCATCATCAGTAATCAGGAAAATGCTGCAATAACACTACCTTTAAATGCTACATAAACATTTCCCTAAATGACTAGTTATTTTCTTTCTGCTTTATTTTGAATTGTGTCTATGAGGTTTTTTTTTTTTCCTGTTGTTGTTTATGCTGACCGAGTTCAGTCAGCACCTTAGCAAAGCAAATTAACACTGTCAGGATGTGGATGTGAATATGATGACATGAGGCTGCTGGCTGGGAGCTCATTTGCTTTCTCTTCTGCCTCTGCTTGGTTCAGAACAAACATGATATGGATTGTACAATACATGATTGAACAGAAAACTGTGAGGCTACTGCTTGTGTACAAAAAAGCCTTTAAAATGAACTGAGAATGAAAGTAAAGTACACAGGATGATCTGAGTGCGGATTCCTTTGAATTATGCAGTATGTTTGGCCCAGTTTTTTATGTATTGATATTTAAAGGGGTGGGTAGTAAGTGCAAGGGTTGCGTTTTGTGTAGACAAATTCAATTGTCAAATTTTGTTTTATCCCTTTAAAAAAAAAATCAATTGCCCCTCCTCCATCTGCTGCCAGACAGCAAGTTTGTCAAGTCCAGAGCTCGACCAATGATGAAGCACTTTCTCACTTTTCCAAATGGATCGCCTGCTTGTTTCCAAGGTCACTGCACTAACTGCCATCTGTGACTGTGTACGTGTGTGTGTGTGTGTGTGTGTGTGTGTGTGTGCATCTGTGGGTATGTGCGATTTGTGTGTATACATATTTGTTGCATCATATTTGCATGAAATATAGAGACTATATTCTGGTGCAAAAGTCAGTGATTCATACAGAATGTGCATGAATCATACGTGTTTGTGTGTGTAAGGGAGATTAACCCTCCTGTTGTCCTCGAGTCAAGGAAGGGAGGGAAGGAGGGAGGAAGGGAGTAAGGAAGGAAGGAAGGAAAGGGGGGAGGAAGAAGGAAGGAAAGGAGGGGAGGAAAGAAGGAAGGAGGGAGGGAAGGAAAGAAGGAAGGAAG